>NC_139563.1:24009944-24656554 GCF_965112155.1 Podarcis liolepis
CCGTTTCTGCGACTGTTTCTTTAACTGTGAATTTGTGATTTAAACCAAGCTTCTCCCCCGTCCCTACTAAATGCAAGGTATCCCTTTACCAGTTTTTCAGCCCTTGGCCGAATGTTGACATTTCATTAAGGAAGGAAGAAAATGAAATGGTTTTCACTCAGAATAGTGTTTGTCATAATTAGGAGCATTTTTTCATTTTAAATTCAGGATACTTTCACAAAAACAAGATAAACTGAACAAACTAAAAAGGATGCCAGAGAAAAAAATAAAATAAAATTTGTTTCCCCAAATATAATTCAACTAGTTTGCTCTGAACCAGCCAAGAGTAACATGTTGGAGAAACAGAAAGCGCAATGACGAAGAAATCTAATGAAGCGGTATAGCACTTGCATGCATTCCCTGTTTTCGCCTGCTGTGCTTCTCATGTGTCCTTGCAAGGTAAACTATGGGGAGCTGTTGAACTACAGAGGAACGCCAAGGCACTGAAAGAGCTGCACAAGCTGTGGACGGCCAAACCCTTAGTTTGACCCCATCATTGTTTGACTCATATTGCAACCTACATATATTTATTTGGAGAGAGAGCTACATTCCCTGCTTACTCTGCTTACCAGCTCCCCTCACATTCCCTAGACTTTCCCCTTCCCACCCCATGCAACTACCAATCCCCCTTTCACCTCCTCAAGCCTATTTTTTAATCCACTTCTCTCTTCTGTTATACTGCACTGCTTTCACCTTCACTCCTATGCCCGTGTCCCTCCTTCCTTTTGTGGAACCCACTCACAGAGTGTTTGTTGTGGGAGAGGAAGGGAAAGGAGAATGTGAGCCACTTTGAGACTCCTTAAAGGGAGTGAAAGGCGGGATATCAAATCCAAACTCTTCTTCTTCTTCTTCTTCTTCTTCTTCTTCCACACATTTCAACTAACCCCTTACACCTTTAGTCGAATTATGGTGTCACCTTCCCCTCCTATTATGCAGCTCTGTTTGTACTTCTGTTTTCATCTTTACCTCCATTTCCATGCCGACTCTTCCAACCATTTTTGCAACCCCCTTTTGCAACCTGATTTTCGCCTTTATCCCTTCTCCTTCATTTTATTAACTTCGCCTTGTGCACAGACCATTCCCATTTCTGTGGCTCCTCCTCTCTTCTGTTCTGCAGTCCCCTTTATACACACAAACCCATGATGAGATCTGTTACTGTATCTTTAAGCTAAATAGACTCTAAAGAGCAAGAGTGTCATTAGTGTGTTCAGTTAGAGAAGGTTAAGTTCAGCTGATGGCTGTTGCGCATATATGGGTGTTTGCTTCTTGATGAAATATCCATTCCAAATTACTACACGGAAGCTGGATCTTCTTGTTGAAAACAACACAAGGTACTAGGAGTGAAATACATTGCGTGAAGTTACTGTGGGATATTTGCAGGCTCTTCATCCCTTATCTCTCTCACACAAGGCAGCCGAGGAATAGAAGAGGATGTTTGAGTATAGCAAGAAGGACATGGATAGCTTCTCCTTCATTTCTCCCTTCTTGCCCCCCCCCCCGCCCCAGTACTGCAAATAATTACTCTTAGTTTTAAAAAGTTATCCTTGGAATAGTTGTGTGGCCTTTCTTGAAATTGCTATTTTTTTCCCTTGGTAAATGGTAAATTATGATTTAATTCTATTCAATGCTTTTCTATAAAAGTTTTTTTGGGGTGGAAAACAAACTATAATTATGCCTCAAATACAAAATGAACAGTTGGGATCATCTTGTGACAAGCCTTGTGGGGAAATTATATATGCAAAACTTGCAAAAATATACTCCTGCTTGATGATCAATATAAAAAGCTGTAATATCAATGTCCTTCACTGCTATTGTGATGCATTTCATTTCGTTTGTTGTACCGATTCCTGAGATAATCTTAAGTGCTTTGAATGCATAGAGAGCAGCAGCAATGTATAAATGTATAAATGCTAAGTGCTGGGTGAAATTGGTAGCTGAATAGTTTTAGTAGGTTAAAATCTATTAGAATTTTTTTAATGGGCATATGTTATTTTATATGACGTTTATAAAACAAACCACGTCTGTGCAATCCTGGCCTGGGCTTTCTCCTTTCTCTGTTAATATGTGCTGCTCTCTCTTTTTTCTTGTCTTAGTAATCATGTCAGCCCCCTGCTGGGCCTTCTGCATTTATAATATACTATTGATGAGCAAGCCCTGAATAGTTTGTAACAGTCTGAAAAAATTTCACCCACAGCAAATGATCAATGACACTGGGGACAGATACCAAATGTAATCATGTTAGCACAAAGCATCACTCACAGTGGGAAGAATTGAACTAGCCAACAGGAAAAAAAATATGCCAGCCATGCACAGGTGCTGTGATTCAGTGCATATGATAAAAATCAAAACTTATGAATCTTGGACCATGTCTGTGGCACACTCTCAAGAAGGATTATTATTATGATTAAATAGCTAGTCATGCAAATATTTTACCAGCTTTTAAATTATTGTGGTAAACATCAAAGTTAAAATTGGGAAGAGTTCTAAAAATACTTAGCATATAAGTGCTGACATGCTATGTTTTTAAGATAGCCATTGACACACTACTTTCAAAATAGAGAACTTTTGAGTGTGGATGTGAATCAGGAGGTGAATAAAGTGTTGCATTGAAACAAAAAAAAAATCTAAAGGCAGGTATCTCTCTCCCTCTCCCTCTTTTTCTCTTGATGCTATATTGTTTCTTTGAAGGTTGTACTGTTTCTTTGAAGGTTATATTGTTTCTATGAATGTTGCTCCTGTGAATCCAAATGAAAACAAGGACGATCACTTTAAAGTATAAAAAGAAATTAAAGGGAGGAAAAGAAACAGAAAAAGAAGGCTTTAATATTTTGTTTGTTGATTTGGGTTTCTTTTTATCCTGCATTTCTTTGAATTAGATGTACTGTGGACAATAGTTAATTAGCTGTAGCTCTTCCTATCTTAAGGAATAATGAGGAACTGTGTTCTGAAGATGCACAGCCTGTATTAAATGAAGGAGGAGGCAAAGAAGAGGAGGTGTGAATGTTAAATCACTAATAAAAAGGATGACTGATGAATGAACTCTTTCTCTGAGAGGAGAACTACTTAAAGGGAAAATGCCACATGCAGGAGACTATTCCACCAACAATTCCCTTCTTTAAAAGCCGTAAAGCGTTTAGTAACCAAACTGCCTTTGAATTCAGATGGTAACCTTTTATCTAAAGGGATCTTACAGAAGAAAACATCCTTTGTGGGTTGTGCCCTCAGTGATTCCCCTTTCCACTTTTCTATAAAGGCAACTGCCATAGTTTAAAAACTGTTCAGGAACAGAAAGTGAAGAACTTGGAACTAAGGTCTTGGATCCATGGGATGAACAAAATGTATATTTATTTATTTATTTATTTAGGTACAAGTTCAGAAGGATTTCTTGGAAGTAGAATTCTACCAAAGAGCAATAAAGCTTAGCAGGATTCCTCAAAATACATTTGATAAGCACTTTCATTTTCAGGTATTTTTGTATCGGGGTGTTTTGCCAGTTGATTAGATATAGGAACAGCACCATACTGTCAGTAACATGTGTGGCTATGGACAGCTGTTTCTGGGGAAAAGTTGATAAAGCATTTCCTCAGGCAGTAGCGAGAAGTCGTATCAAATAAGGTGTGCTATCAGTTCAAAAATCTGTGGGGATTTTTACTCAGCCAGGGCTAATCAGAAGATTTGTGTTGATTCTGACATAAAACAAGCTTAACAAATTATATTGACTCTTAGAGAATTCTGCCTGTAGGCAGTGAAGCCTTGGCAGGAGGATCCACACACAATTGGAAAGATTTGTTGGTGAAGACATTGAGATACAGATAATCCCAGCTGCGACCATAGATTTGTCATAAAGTCATAATATCTGAATCTGGCTTTCTACATTTCTGCGAATTTCTGTTTCTTGCTGTAGGGTAAATCACACCCAAAGAATGTGGTAGCAGACACTTGAGACAAAAAGGACTAATGTTTGGGCATCCATGTGTGAGAATAATGCAGAGGAGATAGAACAGGAGGGGGCAAAGCGGTGCCCGCCATAGGTTTTGGACTACATTCCAATGGGCAGCAATGAGAGGAATTGTAGTCCACCGCACCTGGAGGGCACCATGTTAGCTATTCCTGGGATAGAAGGTAAAGACACTGTCATAACCACCAAACAGCAAAATATAGCTGTGATTTTATTTTTTAATAAGCTGTAAATTTATTATTTAACATACTGAAGGCCTATGCTTCTTGAAACTGCTCGAGTTGATGAGTTGAACAAAGTAAGACAATGAACTTGGCTTAGTGTTACGTATGAACCTGACCATTATTGCATTATTTTTTTAAAAACAATTTCTATGCATTTATTTTTTCAACACATACCATTTTGAGTAAGAAGTCCTTACCTGTGCTGCAGTTCTCATAGACAATGTCATCTATTGCTGCTCCTCCTCCAAGATCCTTGATCCGAATGCCTTCAAACAGAACTTCAAAATTTCTCAGCTTCCCCAGATGTATTTCTGCTTTCTTCCAAAGGCCACCATAGTCTCCAGAATCACTCCAAACCTTTGAAAGACCACTCCCAGTCTTCAAAGAAAAGAATAAAGATTGAGTGAATGCAAAACTCAGAATGCTGAATTTGCCCCTGCCGTGAGTATGGAACGTGGGTAAGAGAAAGTGAAAGTTACAAGAAACACTGTTAGTTTAAGCAGGGCTAGTCATCATCTGCAAGGTACCACCACAAACATCCCTGACCACTGGCCATAGTGGCTGGAAGTGTTTGGAGTTGCAGTCCAACAACAACTGGAGGGTGCCATGTTGGCAACCCCTGACTTACAGCAGAGAATAAAGACTGAAAGGGAATGTGCAAGTGAGTCATGCAACCACTGTCCTTGGTTCATGAAAAGAGAAAACTTAAACATCCATGGGTAAATGTGCAAAGGGTCACATTGCACAAGATTCCTGATGCATGGGGAAATGATGTGACTCACTCAGGCATCCTCTACTTTCACTGTTGCATTACATGCAACACAACTTTTATAATCAAGTCAAACTTTCAGGAAGGGGTTACGTGGGTCTTGAAGGAGGACTGGAAATCTTTCCCTGTGCATGTGAGAGTCAGGTTAATGACTGAGAGAGGAGACCCAGGTCAGAGCTGGGAATAAAGGCTGCCACAAGTGAGAGGTGTTCCTACCATTCAATACTGTAAGCTAATTATAGTAAGCTTCTGTGAAATGTTCTTAGGGAACAATGACTTTCCCCCAAGATTTGTACACTACCATTTTGCTGCTGTTTTGGACATTATTCTCTCTGATCTGTGCTTTTAAGCTGTTACATTAGGTTAGCATATTTGTATTGTTTTATATGTTGTTTTAGATCATGTATGGATTTATTTATATGCTGATTATTTTGTTCTTGCTTTTTGAATTGAGATATTATTGTTGTTTGTTTGATACATTGTAAGCCACTTGGGCAAATTTTTGTGGGAAAGTGCATATAAATAAACAGATGGTGATGATAAATCTGATTCTTCAATGAACAGACAGTTAAGTGCAAATTGTCACGTACAGGACCTATTTTCAAAAGTGTTACATCATTCTTGATGCCTTTCCCAACTGCTACTTTTTCAGGCTTCAAATCATCCAAGCAGCTAAAATGAGCAAATTTTCTTATTACATGGCAAAGCTACGGCTGGGTTACACAACACCTGCAATTTAAGGTGCCACAAAAGTAAAATATATTATGCAGCGCCTGGAGGCAATCTTTTTTTGGTCTGAAAATACACTACTCATTTTGTTAACATTTTCTGTATTGTGTACATAGGAGATTCACACAAATAGGCAATCCTCACAAAGCCTCCAACTTTGGGGTAAGGTGCTCTGACAGCATGCAACCCAAGGGCTAGATTATATTTTACTACAACTATAGGCCTCCAAGGGAACAACCCCATATTAAGGCAAGAATCCAGAATCACATACTACTTAAAACTACAACTTAACAAGTAAATAGATAAGGGCACCTGACCAGATAGATCAGTTAGTTAACGGTGTCAAAGACACCAGAATACAAAAAGGGACTTATGAATGAATGTGAAATTTACAGACACTGGAAATAGACTGATGGATCCATCCCTACCTGGCACCAGTGACCACAAACTCAATAGCTAAGATGCATCATTTTAGAATAAATATTTAACATGGTTATACTCAGCATAATATATTTATAGTTGTAATATCCAGCAAAAAAAGCTAACACTATGTAGTTCAAATATTCAGCCAGCAGACTACTCCTATGCTCAAGTCAACATTAATTCAACGGCACATGAAAAGAACAATTTAACTGATTCCACTATGTGTGTAGATAGAGATATATAAAACACTTCTACTAGTGCAGCCAATTCCAGGGAGTGAACACAGATTTTCTGAATACATAGCCTTTGCTCTAGGTCTCTCTTATGTGCAGTTGATTTGGCAGCTATGGGATGATTAACAGCAAACTAAAACAAACAAGGCCCCAATTAGTACTTAGCTATAGAAACAATACGAATGCCAATGAAAATCAATGTTGGCTTACACAACAAATTTGCCTACAATGACTTCTGAACCTTCCTCACTTGGAATGCTAAAAATCCATTCATTATTCATGTCAAGGCCACATTTGGCCTACAACCAGTATCATTAAAGTGGATTGAAGCATTTAACTGAATGAGAATTACATCCTCTTGGACTGCAGTCATACACATACTTGACTGGAATAAGTCCCATTGAATTCAGTGGGACTTACCTTTGAGTAGACATGGCGGATAGGCTTGAACAGTGGCACACACTCCACAGCATGTATAATTGTCAGCTTGAGGTGCAGCAACCTCAGCTGGTAGAAAGTAAAATGGGTAGAAAGTACTCCATGCACAGAGGCTACTCATAAGGCAGCACTTGTTGCTTGCAATACAGTGCCTGCTACTTACTTACTTCTCTCTACACTCTAGTACCTAAACATGTCCTATGTGTTTATCGATATATTTGAAGGGGGGGAAATGCCGCCAGTTCATGCAGCAATAAAACTAGAAGGTAGCAAGGGATATGATCATTGTTATTAGACAATGTAACGAAGACACAGCCTGCAATTATGCCATAAGATTATGCCATAAGAATGGAGGGTGGGCATGCACATTAGAGAGGTCTCCAGGGATCTTGCAAGTGGGTTTAAGGAGTAAAAGGTTCTTTGTGGTACAGTGTTAAATAAAAAATAGAAAGGGATTCCAACTGTATTTAAAAAGACAAAGTCCATGAATATTATCATATACCAGAAGAACTGAGGGTTTGTTGTTCAAGGCTCAGTCTCTTCACTCACAGCCTTAACTCACAAGGTGGATTAGGGGCAGCATGACCAGCTGCAGGGCACCGCAACTATGATGTCGTGAATTGAGCAGAATCAAAGGCAATAGGCAGAAAACACCGCTTTTTGGCCTCACACAGGGCACAGCTGTAATTTGAAAGACCAAAGTCTGCCCCTGCTTAACTATGTCTCCTTCTCCTTCTGTCTCTCTCCTCATTCCACAGCAACATGGTGCTTTCTGCTGCTGGACCCTAGAAAACAAGTGTACCTCTTTTCTCCTGAATGGTGAGTGCAAATGTACTCCCAGCTGCAGTATGGCCATCTTTCTGTTGGAGATTCATTCCCCGTGTCTGCAGTCATGGGATTGTTGTCTATCACATGACAGTGTATGTTTTCATTCCACAGTGTGGGAAGTGACGGAGACAGGATGTTTTGGTATTACTGTGTTCTGTGAAGTGGGACTATTGTCCTTTGTTCTTTCTCTCTTTGCTGTCTGATGAGGAAGTGGAAGGAGCTAAAGCAGAATGCTCCGAGTGTATTATATGTAAATAAACGTAGATTAGCCAAAATGCTGTGCTACTGAGTTCTGTTCCACTGAGTTCTGTTCCACAAACTGTGAATACTATGCAGATCCCTAAGTGTGCTGATGTCTCCAAGGTATCAGTCGCTGTGATGTTCGGGTTGGAGAAAGCTTTTGAATGATCGAACAGGAGGGAGACAACATGCCAGTCGGGCATGTGTCTCTGCCAGGGTCCTACACAAGAGTAGGATGCTCCTAACACTTTCTCCTTTTTGCCTCCTCTTCCTCTTCTGTTCTTCTTCCTCCATTGAGTACACTTTTCTCTTTTGCCACCCCACCACCATGATTCTAGGGTGGTCAGTGGAGTGGGTTCCTAAAAAAAGCTAAACAATTTTATGGGTTTCAGGAATTTTACTTTTTGAAATATGGTAACCCTAGCTATAGAGACCAGTTAGACAAATTTGTCAGTGAAGTATGTGAGACTGACAAACTCCAAGGGACAAATTAGGATAGTTCTGCATCATGGAAGTGTGGGGGGGGGCATATATATACGTGAATACAAAGACTGAAAGCACTTAATTGCATCTATTCTTTTAGTTGTCTTTACACATACATGCAGTTTGCCCTTGAAATCTCTTTTGTGTGGGAAAACATTTGAAAACATTATTAATAGGAAGAGTCTGATTAATTAATAAGAGCTAGCCATTGATTGGGGAATTAAGCAGAAGCTTTAAGTGAAGTGGAAATTAATAATGGAAAATTATAATGCAAAATTGATCCATTTAAGTATTTACTGATAATAAAGTGAATTAGACATTTCTAGTATTGAAGCATTAAGGCCCATAATCCTTTAGACACGTTTACAGATATGCTTTATCTGTTGCATAGGGAATAGCACCACTGAAATGAGTTCAAATACCAAAGGACATTTGGATCAGATACATAAATGGCTATTTTGCAAACCTTGTAAACATTTCTGGATCTGGAACTACTAGAAGAGCCCATTACTATTACGCTGCTTAGCTTCTGCTGTTTCAAAATTTATAAATACTTAATAAAACATCAAATACAGTGAAAATATTCAAGTATAAATAGGCCAACATTCTTAACTGAAATTCTGTTTGAAAGGTCCGAAACCATATTTTTCAATATAACATATTATGGAGTTTGCTTGGAGAAGAAAAACAGATTCTACTTTCATCACAAGATCATTGTTGTCAGTTCTTTGGGGACTGCGAGTGCTTGAGCTATATGCATGCCATTGCTGTGTGCAAGGACACTATTTTAAAACACTGTGAGCACTGTGTACGTTGACAGTACCAATCACCAGCTGAAGGGAAGCCTTACTGAGAAGTTCAACTGGAACTTACCATATGGTCTGAGACTGTATGTGTGATCTGACTTTGCTCTGAGTCATGAGTGTATCACTGTGGTGGACAGGGAAAGCCTACTGTGTGAATCACCTCAAATTAATTCCAGAATCCAGTGCCATATCTAAATACAATTAACCCCTTAATTCAGCGAATATTTCCCCATTGGCTATGATTATGAGATGGAAAGCACACCCCTCCTTAATTAATTGGACTATCCACGTGGTCAATTCCATTTTAGGACAATCCCAGGAAGCTGATACACACAACTCTGGATCTCAAGACAACAGGCTTCTTTCTTTCTGTAGTTAGGCTTTAGACCCCTCCCTTACTTCCACCCTCCCAGTATACCCTTGCCTCCAAGCTATGTTTATTATTTCATCTGAGGGTTAGTCAAAATCCTAGGCAGACATATACCAGCCAGCATCTTTCTAAAGAGTTTTTTCCCTGTTTTTGAACTACCGGTAACTTAGTACCAACGGTACCTTTGCGACACCAATATTCAGTGCCCCCCTGCCTCATGCTCCATTCTACATCAGAGTTATGGTACCCCTAGTGGTGTCCCTGAGGCTCCATGCCCAGTGTGACTGAACCCGTTATGCTCCCCTAAATCTGCCTGTTACTAGGGCTCCAAGAACAGAAATATCAAATCAGAATTAGCTATATTATTACCCATTCCATCACTGCCTGAGCCTTACGAGGGACAGGGATGCACTCCACACAAAGTGTTTGCAAAGAAATCCTGGAAATCTATTATTCCTCTCTAGTTAGCTTCTTTGACCCTTATGTTTTTTTATTTATTATTACATTTACTTATTTAATATATCTATAGACGTATTTATATACTGCCCGCTCATAAAATGTCAGGACAGCATACAGCAACATAAAATCTGTAAAAGTAGTGAAGAACAATTGTTAACATGACTGGCTACAATCAGTAAGACAACCGACTATATACCACCTTTCTTTCAGGGAGGTTGAATCACCCAACTGACCAACGTAGAGAAGACGAGGGTGGAATCTACACACATATAAAAAACGTTCTGCATTTTTAAAAATACATTGAATTTTCCATAAGGCTCGCCATCTAGTGTCACATTGTATATTGCACTCAAAACATACTTAATATGTTTTATTTGCAGCTGTATTGCTGAGTGCCAAGTTACTGTGGTATAGTGGTTAGAGTGCTGATTAAGACCAGGGAGATGCAGGTTTTAATCCCCACTCTGCCATGATAGTCACAGAGTAACCTACCTCACAGGGTTATTATGAGGATAAAATAAGGAGGGTTTTTATAAGCTACCCTGTGATCCTTGGAGGCAAGTTTAATGAAGATATTTTTAATTCTGAGACAGTTTTCCAATAGTACTTCACTATTGTTTGTCCAGGTAACAGGATTTGTAATTTGTTAACATTTCTACTCCATTTGTGTTCCTGTCAACAGACTAAGTTCTCTCTGAAGTTTTTTTTTTTAAAAAACCCTGTTAGATTTGCTGACATCAAATCCCTATTGTAGAAAACTGAGCTGGGAAATGATGGTGTAGCTGTTACCAATGTTTTGGAGAAATGTGTATTACTTTTGATGGAAGCTGAAATTAAAACAAACATTTCAGTACAATTGTAGCAAAAACCTATGGACTGTATTTTATAACCCTTTTCTTTCTTTACAATAAAAATCAATAACCTGAAGACAGACTGGACAGATTAACATACACTTTCTTTGATTCCCTGTCATTAGAGCAAGGAAATGTTTGTCTACAGCAACTGACAAACTGGAAGAAAAAACAGTGGAAAAAAGCATCTCTCCATCTCACTCTTTTCTCTCCACAAACAAGTTAAAAAACATAGGAGCACTGTTTGCCTTTTGTCAGTCATCTGGACTCCCATAAATTATTTATTGTGATTTCCAAATCCACTTTATATTTCTTTCCAGGAATAAAGAGGTCATGCTGGTTTATGTAGTGAAATTTCTTCATCCTTTGCAATTCTTTGTTTATGCTTCCACCCCTCAAATCCCCAAAGAATGCAGAGAATAAAACAAAAGCTACACTTTGCCTCTGACCACTCTACTAAATCTCACCTAGTTGTGACCTTTACACATTATTGTCCATTGGAGGCTGCCCAACACTGTAAATAATTCCCAGCTTCAAACTGTTCACATCCTCCCACACATAGCTCAAGCTGTCCGAGGAACGAGAGATGCCACAATCAAACATATAATCAGTGTTATTTAACTCCCCCCTCCCCAGTGCCCATACATCTGCCAACAGAGGAAGTGAGCTTGGCAGAGGGGGGTCAAGGCGTGATAGGACTCGTAGTCCCTGCTCACCCTGCCTTGGAGACTGGACCAGCAGGTGCAGCAGAAGCGGCAACCCATTGGAAGACAGCACAGTGGTCGGGTTGGGAAGGGAAGGAAAAGGGGTCATCGTTTTGCCACCACTCCAGGCTCCAGGGTTTCGGGTACATGGACTTCAGATGGTTGCCTTCAACTCAAGAGGCCAGTGCTTAGCCTCTTCCAACCCCTCAACATGCATGTTGCATGCATATCATGAAGAGGCAGACGGTTGGGTTGGAGTCTGAGTGCAGAGTCCATCTCCATGCTTGGCCTCCTCCACCCATTCATGATTGGAGGAGCTCAGCCCTGCACCAACAGACATTGGGGGGCACCTATGGTAGCTTGTCTTGGGTTAAGGGAGAGGAAAGTCATTCTGGAACAGGCCATGAAGTGGTCTTTGCCTGCCTGCCTCTCTCTCCTGAAATCTTGATCTTCCAGTTCTAAGTTCTCAGTGCTAGCATTTCTAGTCATTGTAGCTGCAAACCCAAAGTCAAAGAGAAGTACCCCAAAGAACAGGTGGTTGTTATAAAGGTATAGTTCTTCTGTGATTAATTTGGGACATCCATTGATGTCCCACCAAGGCTGCTACAGTGGTACCTCTAGATACGAACAGAATCCATTCCGGAGCCCCGTTTGCATCTAAAAGCAAACGTAACTAGCAACGGCACGTCTGCGCACACACGCGTCGCTTTTCGACGCTTCTGCACATGCATGTGACGTCATTTTAAGCGCCTGCGCATGCGCAAGTGGCAAAACCCGGAAGTAACGTGTTCCGTTACTTCCAGGTTGCTGCGGAGCGCAACTCGAAAGCGCTCAACCCGAAGCGCATTCAACCCGAGGTATGACTGTATTTGGATGCTTGTAGATTTGAGGGAAACATGCTAGCATTTTGTGACTAGTAGGAGACAAACTAAGAATCAGAACAACTAAGGCTGCCTTGTGAGCTTCTGGTGTATTAGTGTGCCAGTCACTCACAAAGGCACCTTTGCCTCTGGAGAAAGCCAGCATCTGGAAATACCCTATTTATTATAGCAAAGGATGGCCATCAGTTACCAATTTTCAGCATAACTTGTGGTCTTCAGGGACTCAAGCGAGAGACGGACTTAGTACTTCGCATTTTAAATTGCATTATTTAATGCACATCATCTGTCAATATAAATTATATCCCAAACAGGAATAAAATACTCCCTCTTGTGGTGTGAGATGAAATATTCCACTAATTTGAGAGCATAATCATTTTCACATGGGAAAGGTATACTAATTTCAATCAATCCTTTTGTTGGATTGCTGCAATCTTAGACATAAGGGCCTGGGCAATGAGACTTACCTAGGAATAAGTCCCATTGAATGTTCACCTAAATCTCTATCTGTATGTGTGTGCCTGTAGCAAGTTATACACACACAGAATCATCACGCATGACAATCTGCATTAAGAATTCCCGAAGTTGCTGCAGGGAAGTGTCCTCCGTGAAAACCTTTTGTCATATTGGCAGGCCCTTCAGTTTCACTTGTGAAGTACACAGTGAGAAAAGAGTCACGGCTCCAATATAGAGCTAGAAATGTTCAACCATGAGTAAATTCAACTGAGTTCATCATGGCTTACTCCCAGGTACCTGTAGACGAGGTTGCAGGTTTTTTTGGTTTTTAAATAAAATATTTCTGTCCAGCAATTCATTTTAAAAAACAACAACAGAGCAGTATACAATGTACATAAAGCGATAAGATAAAAAATAAATCAAAAAGTTAAAATCAGAAATCAATTAACTGTGATGGAAAGATATAGTCTTAATTGCCTGCATAAGGATGGTGGACTAGAAATGCTCTTGGCATTGAAACAGAAGGTGGAGAAGATGTGGGAGGAAGGAGGATTCTTAACCCTTTCCTTGCACACAGTTTCTCCCCTGCACAATCCCACCCCACCCCGTCCCTTCAGCAAAGCAAGGCTCTGAGGAAAGGCAAGCTGGAGAAGAACTAAAGTTCACTTCATAGTCAAGCTCAACATTACAACATTCATAGTCCAAAACAAGGAATACTTTGCTGTTTGTGTTCACTTGCCAAGGACCCAGTTTAAAGTTGTGGATATCTGATAAGCATTGGGTGAGAGAGGAGAAACCAAATTTGTTATTCTGCTGTCAGACTACAGGTTTAGGTGGTTTGATTTATTGAACGGTCACTTTTCTTTTTACGAAGGGGCTGCTAATTAGAGAACGCCATCACCACAAGTCTTTCTTTGTGAAATCTGAACATGACAAGGATACCAAACATCACTGCTTTCCTTAGATTATTTGTGCATACTAGATTATACATAGTGCTGCTTTCTCCCAAAATAGAATACCCTGTCAGAGCTAAGATGAGTTATTGCCAATAATTCTGTTATAAAGTGCCAGCGAACTCTCTATATTGACTTGTTATCAGCCTAGTGAATGACAATGTGCCAAGGGATGCGCATCCTCATTCATAACTCAAAGGAAGGTTAACTCTTCTGACCTTCCCGTCTTTTTTCATTTTTATTCTTGTCAAGAGCAGCCCAAAGAGGATCATTTGATTTCCTTTAAAAATCATTCTTCTTGCTGAAACCACCTGGGATTTTTAAAAATCCCTTTTGGGATTCTTTTGCAAGTGCAAAAGAAGAAAATCCAGGTAGTCCACACCTGCTTCTAACTAGTTAATGCTAACAAGGAAAAGTCTAGCCATCCTGAGCTGCCCCAAAGTCTGTTGTGTGCTGTTTTATTAGCCGTGACCCCCGCTAATTGATTTACAAACCTCGATTAGCGGTTTTTTGCTGCCCGGCACGCTTCCACTCCAGCTCTTCTCCGTCACGGTTCAGCAGAGCTTCGCACAGCGTTGTAGAACTGTCATCTGCTGGATTCAGCTCCCAGACAAACACACAGAGTCCCGTTTGTCTCTATACAGCATTTATTTCCAACATTTCTCAGGAATTTCCAGGGCTATTAGCAGCCATGCCAAGACCACGTCTTTTCCCCACAAAGTTCAAAGTGGGACTGGCAGACTTTTCCCAAGCTCCGCCCGAGCTTCTAAAAGTGACGTCAGAATGGTGTAGCATCATGGGAAAAGCTTAACTCGTTACGTTCCAGCTGCCACACCCCCCCTTGCTGCACCTTCTGACAGGGCCTTTTTGAGTTCAACACCTTTCCCTTTGCCTTGTGCTCCTTCCCAGCATCTTTCCCAGGCACCTGTTGAACCCCTTCAACACTCCCAGAATCACACTGTGCGAACCAGGCCCATGCGCTTGTCGCCTGGTACCTGTCCGGCGGAATTCCCTTCGTTGAGCGACTAGATCTTCTGGGCACAAACTCAGATGTTACCTCTGACTCACTGCCACCAGGACCTGTGTCCTCACCTTCACGGGATTCCCCCTCTGACTTGAAACGTTTTCGGACCTTCTCCATTACACTTACCGGAGAACTGGGCTCGCTTTTGGGTGTTCTCTTAACCTGTGGAGAAACTACAGATACCTTCTCCTGTTCCTGACCTTGGTCAGTTCCCTGATCGTCATCATCAGACTCAGTTTCTCCTTCCTCCCCTTCTTCCCCCTCAGAATCTTCCTGTTCTGAATCAGAAAGACATTCTGAAAGAACATCACGCTTGGGAGCAGATTTTGACTTTGCATCCTGCTCATAGAACTCAGCGTGCTTGCTGATCAGCAACTTACTCTGGTCACCTGATGGAAATGCAAATCTCCACGCATTCGCTGTTGGCTCATACCCACAGAAGATCATTTTTCGGAACTTGGATCCATCTGGCCCCTGCAACGCAGCAGGTACTGACACAGATGCAAGCGATCCAAACCTGCGCAAAAAATGAATCTGGGGTTTCCTGCCATGCAACAGCCCAAACGGTGTGTCCCCTACCATGGAATTGTAGGTTCGGTTCCAGGTGAAGCTCACATACTTGATTGCCTCCAACCAAAACCTTGGAGGTAACCCAGAATCTTTCAGCAACACCTGAGCAGTTTTAACCAGAGCCTGACTCATCTGCTCTGCCTTCCCCCCCTGATTGGGTGCAGTCACTGTGTGACGTATTCCTTTCTTGCGAAAGTACTTCTGCAAAGCAGAACCTGTAAACTCAGCTCCCCTGTCACTTGTGACAGCTTGCACTTTGGTGGAAAACTTTTGTTCCACCTCCTCAATCCAACGTTTGATCAGCTGTGCTGCATCATCCTTGGATTTAAGACCATGTGTCCAGGAATTCTGGGTAAAATTATCCTGCATTGAGAGCAGATACCTTGACCCTCCCAGACTTGGTTCCTTTACAGGACCCCACAAATCTATGTGAATTTGTTCAAAAGGCCTAGTGGTTATCCTCTCAATCTTTGGATAACTGCATCCTTTTATCTTTGCCAGCTTGCAAGTTTCACAACTTACATCATGTCCACATTCTAAAATTTTACACCCTTTAGAAACTTCCGGCAGCACCTGTAGTTCTTCTACTGAACTATGAGCCGTCCTAGCATGCCAAATATGTGCACATTGCACATGAGCGGGAATCTCAGTACACAGTGCTTGTGCTTTCTCAACCTTCCCCTCACCCTCCAGAGACGTTTTAAGAATGAAAAGATCATTCTGCCCCTTTTTAACCTTGGCAAGCATCCTCCCTCCTTTGGAGATTGTGCACACATCATCCTGAAAAGAAAACGTAAATCCCTTTTTCAGTAAATAAGGCACAGATAACAGACAGTGGTGCATCCCAGGAACGGTACAACACTCCAGCGTTTCCTGCAAAATACGAAAATGCAGATTTACAACGTTAGTCAGATTTCCTTTCTGTCCATTTGCAAACAGTACAGATTTCCCGGCAGGAATTGCCGTGCAGTTCCACCTCTCGACAGCAGGTGTCTCTGGAATCAAATTGCGATTAGCTGCAGAGTCTATAATAAAACGAAACTCGGAATTTTCCACACAGCCGTCTTCGAACAAAGCCATGCTCGCTGCTATCTGATACGTGTCCTCACGTTGTTTACCACGTCCTCTTCTTGCATTCCCAGGCTGATAACTCCCAGACTGGTTCCCATGGAAACCCGACTGATTTCCATGATAGGTGTCCTTGAAGGCTTCCTGCCCAGCTGCTCTCGCTTTCTGTGGGCAGTCTCTTTTCAAATGACTGTGAGATCCACACACGTAACACCGACGAGCTGCAAAAGCCTGAACAAAGCTCTCATCTTGCTTCGCCCCCCCCTTTTTCCCGGTGGAGCTTGCTGCGCCAGACTTGCTCTCCCTGAGCCGTCTCTCCTGTTCGTCAGCCAAGCGTCCTGTGACGTAGGCCAAAGTCAGATCTTGCGGACTCATAGATTCCAAAGTTAAACATAAATTGTCATAACTTTTGTCCAGAGAGCTTAGCAAAATATAAACCTTCAATTCATCAGTAAAGTTCACCTGCAACAGCCGCAGTTCATTAAACACAGAGAGCATCTCTGTAACATGTTGTCTTATGTCCCCACCTGGACGTAGCTTCATTTCAAACAACCGCCTGGTGGTATGGATTTTAGCACCAGCCGTGGTCCTGTGGTGCACTCTTTCAAGAGCAGCATAAGCTTCATGCGCAGTTTCCAAACCCTCCACATGGGGCAACTGTGAACCCTCCAAACTGAGCACTATAGCTCCCAGGGCTTTCTGATTTTTCCTCTGCGAAGCATGCGCATCTGCAATTACTGCTGCTGCAGCTCCGGCGGCTGGCTGAGGCAGGGGAGGCCTTAAGACCGCGTCCCACAGACCCTTGGCTACCAGCCAGGCCTTCAGCTTCCTGCTCCATTCTCCCCAATTCTGGCCGTTTAACTTTTCGAAAGGCACGGAGAATGAATCATGGCCGTCCGCCATCTCCTTTCGTTCTCCCAAGGGGCCCCAAGCTGTACTTACAAACGCACCAGCTCTTCCGGCTCCTCAGCTCCGTGGAGAAACGATACCTCAGCTGCCCTCCGCTCTTGGCAGTTCTCAGCACCACAGGCACTTCTCTGCGTCTCGCAGCTTGCTTGTTTGCTTCTGCCTGCTCCTCCTGCCGAGATTTTACAGCTCCCGCGACAGTTTTACAAGCGATAATTTATGGGTCCATAACCTGTGCTGTTTTATTAGCCGTGACCCCCGCTAATTGATTTACAAACCTCGATTAGCGGTTTTTTGCTGCCCGGCACGCTTCCACTCCAGCTCTTCTCCGTCACGGTTCAGCAGAGCTTCGCACAGCGTTGTAGAACTGTCATCTGCTGGATTCAGCTCCCAGACAAACACACAGAGTCCCGTTTGTCTCTATACAGCATTTATTTCCAACATTTCTCAGGAATTTCCAGGGCTATTAGCAGCCATGCCAAGACCACGTCTTTTCCCCACAAAGTTCAAAGTGGGACTGGCAGACTTTTCCCAAGCTCCGCCCGAGCTTCTAAAAGTGACGTCAGAATGGTGTAGCATCATGGGAAAAGCTTAACTCGTTACGTTCCAGCTGCCACATGTTGTTCACTTAAAACCCTCATCTCTGACCCTCACCTCTGGAACCTGCTGGAAGAAGCTGTATGTGGATCGTCTGCTTTTCCTTGGGCAAACCAACCAGATGGGCAGGGTATAAATAATAAAATTATTAGTAGTATTATTTATTCCAACTTTTATTGAGATTCCAGTAAAAGCCCCTTAAACCTCCTTCCCAAGTGAAACAAAGTTTTCTGCATTTTTGCATCTATTCATTGTTAGTCTCTCTCTCTCTCTCTCTCTCTCTCTCTCTCTCTCTCTCTCTCTCTTTCTCTCCCTCCCTCCATTATCTCTGCCAAAACCAAAATATAGCTCTTTGGAGCAGAGATTGGTATTTTGTTTAAGTTCCAGTGTACATGCACACTGATGAAACTGTACAGATAGCAGTAATAACACAGCCATAGTAGGCAACCTTCTGTAGACAAATTGAGGGCAAATGACATGTAATACTAAATCATCAATCTATTAATTGCCTTCTATATACCCTCTCAATATGATTTCCACATAAGGTAATTAAATGTTAAGAACAGTGAATACATCTGAAACACAACTAAACCCTAACAGAGTAGACACTTGTGCTAATTGGAAACGCCTGTTGGAACAAAAAATATATTCAACTGTTTCGGGGAAAGGATCATCTTGGCTGTGAGTCCTGGAAGACCTGCTCACTGTCTTACTGGCTTTTCCCACCCGGACTGGGAAGGTGAGGCCCTGACTGACCCTAGTTACAAAAATTGGATGGGGACCATGTGTTGAGAGCCCAGCATTGCGGCGAGTTGGACTGGATGACCCTTGTAGGCCCTTCCAACTCTACAATTCTATGATATTCAATTGTATGATATTTAAAGGGCTGTCATGTGGAAGATGTAGCAAGCTTGTTTTCTCCAGCTCCAGAGGCTAGGACCTGAACCAATGGTTTCAATTTACAAGAAAGGAGATTCTGCCTAAACATCATGAATAACAGCAAGAGCTGTTCGATAGTGGAATGAACTCCCTTGGAAATAGTGGACTCTCCTTCCTTGGAGGTTTTTAAGCAGACATTGGATGGTCATCTGTCATGGATACTTTAGTTGAGATTCCTGCATTGCAGGGAGTTGGACTAGATGACCCTCGGGGCCCTTCCAACTCTACAATTTTATGATAAGTATTTATGGAATGAAAAGTTATGAGAGTCAAACAAGATGTTACAGGAGATACACTGATAAGAAATGAATCAGTATGATCATCCTAAAACTTTTGTAGGCACAAATAGTACTGAAAGTGTGATTGCCTATGAATGCTCTGATAGCATCATGAACTCAGATCACTATGGATGCACAGTAAACTGGACATGTGGAGGGGTCCTAACACAGTCACCAGAAAGGAGGAAAGCAAACCAAAACAAAAGTGTGAAACATTTTTGTATGTTATTTTCCCTAATATAAGCACTTTTATAAACTTTGCTGGAGAACGACATTGCAAAATTCAGAAAACTGAATTTCAAAGTATGATTGTGTTTTGGTGCACATATTGTTCTGGAAAATGTGAATTTTGTAGGCTCTCCCTCAAAGGCAAAGTGAATAGAATTTCCTCCCCATCCCTACTTGTCCCCCAGGTCTTCCTTCTGGGCTCCTGGCTCACCTTAGACTGTTGCTCGTGATCCTGCCTCAGCTCTTCTAGTATCAACCTATCTTATAAACTCATTGTAAAGATTATAGACTAGGAACGTGAAGTGTTTTTCATCTTTGTAAGTGCTATATAAATGCTACTGTAGAATATCTCCCTACAAGGATTTATCACAGAGTGACTAGCATTTCTCAATAACTTGAAAGAATGCAATCTTTCCATTGACTTTATTTCTGAGAATAATCTCATATTGGTGCCATTTCTAAAGAAGCATTTCAATTTTGAGCAGCAGCGTGGTATTCTCACCTCAAATATTGTCAAAGTTCAGATCTAGCAATTACTTATATATTTATGCAGGCCTCTGTATTTTTAAAAAGTTAAGGGTCTATGTGCAGTCCCCTTTTAGCAGCCTTGAGCAACCATTTATACAAATGAGCAGAATAAATTTGCAGCACATTTTAGAAGATATTAAAGCCTTTGACTCCTACGGCAGAAGCCTCATTAATCTAACCTTCTGTCCAACGCTACAGGAGTCTGAATGCGGTGTTGTTCTGGCTAGGGTTCCAGACAAGGAAGGAAGGGATTTAAAAACTCACATGGACCCTCCTCCATTCCAGGGTATGAAAGGTTGTCATCTGGATATCCTCTAGACTTATACCAAGAGACCTTGTGGAAAGTCCAAACAATCAACTACAATACATTTATAGTCCTAACCCTGACCTTGAACAGTAACTAGGACACTAACTCAGAAGAGATGCCTGCCTTCATTTGGGTGGGGTAACTTCAATTTTGCAGAGACTGCAATCTGCATGCAGTTCAACCAACTTTGGATCAATAGTCATCTAAGACCACACCCACCCACAAAAAAACCCCTCACTTAGATCCATATCAGTAGTTTTGCAGTGGCGGGGACAATATTTTGGAGCATGTGTTCATATAATTGCATGACTACTTCACCTTAAAATATTGCATAGGAACCTGGAATGTAAGAACCATGAACCTGGGTAAGTTGGATGTGGTCAAAAAGGAGATGGCAAGAATAAATATTGACATCCTGGGCATCAGTGAACTAAAATGGACGGGAATGGGCAAATTCAGTTCGGATGACTATCATATCTACTACTGTGGGCAAGAAATCCGTAAAAGAAATGGAGTGGCCCTCATAGTCAACAGAAGAGTGGCAAAAGCTGTACTGGGATGCAATCTCAAAAATGATAGAATGATCTCGATACGAATCCAAGGCAGACCTTTTAACATCACAGTAATCCAAGTTGTGGCAGGTGGCGCTGTGGGTAAAACCTCAGCGCCTAGGACTTGCCGATCGTCAGGTTATATTCTCTGCAGCCAAAGATGGAGAAGCTCTATACAGTCAGCAAAAACAAAACCTGGAGCTGACTGTGACTCAGATCATCAGCTTCTTATAGCAAAATTCAAGCTTAAACTGAAGAAAGTAGGAAAAACCACTGGGCTGGAAAGATACAATCTAAACCAAATCCCTTATGAATACACAGTGGAAGTGAGGAACAGGTTTAAGGATTTAGATTTGCTGGACAGAGTGCCTGAAGAACTATGGGTGGAGGCTCGTAACATTATATAGGAGGCAGCAACGAAAACCATCCCGATGAAAAGGAAATGCAAGAAAGCAAAGTGGCTGTCCAACGAGGCCTTACAAATAGCGGGGGAGACAAGGCAAGCAAAATGCGAGGGAGATAGTGAAAGATACAGGAAATTGAATGCAGATTTCCAAAAAATAGCAAGGAGAGACAAGAAGGCCTTCTTAAACGAACAATGCAAAGAAATAGAGGAAAACAACAGAATGGGAAGAACCAGAGATCTGTTCAAGAAAATTGGAGATATGAAAGGAACATTTCATACAATGATTACCATAATAAAGGACAAAAGTGGTAAGGACCTAACAGAAGCAGAAGACATCAAGAAGAGGAGGCAAGAATACACAGAGAAATTATACCAGAAAGATATGGATGACTCGTACACCCCAGGTAGTGTGGTTGCTGACCTTGAGCCAGACATCCTGGAGAGTGAAGTCAAATGGGCCTTAGAAAGCACTGCAAATAGCAAGGCCAGTGGAAGTGATGGTATTCCAGCTGAACTATTTAAAATTTTAAAAGATGATGCTGTTAAGGTGCTACACTCAATATGCCAGCAAGTTTGGAAAACTCAGCAGTGGCCAGAGGATTGGAGAAGATCAGTCTACATCCCAATTCCAAAGAAGGGCAGTGCCAAAGAATGCTCCAACTACCGCACAAGTGCACTCATTTCACACGCTAGCAAGGTTATGCTTAAAATTCTACAAGGAAGGCTCAAGCAGTATGTGGACCGAGTACTCCCAGAAGTGCAAGCTGGATTTAGAAGAGGCAGAGGAACCAGAGACCAAATTGCAAACATGCGCTGGATTATGGAGAAAGCTAGAGAGTTCCACAAAGACATCTACTTCTGCTTCATTGACTATGCAAAAGCCTTTGACTGTATCGACCACAGCAAACTATGGCAAGTTCTTAAAGAAATGGGAGTGCCTGATCACCTCATCTGTCTCCTGAGAAATCTCTATGTGGGACAAGAAGCTACAGTTAGAACTGGATATGGAACAACTGATTGGTTCAAAATTGGGAAAGGAGTACGACAAGGCTGTATATTGTCTCCCTGCTTATTTAACTTATATGCAGAATTCATCATGCGAAAGGCTGGGCTGGATGAATCCCTAGCCGGAATTAAGATTGCCGGAAGAAATATCAACAACCTCAGATATGCAGATGACACAACCTTGATGGCAGAAAGTCAGGAGGAATTGAAGAACCTTTTATTGAGGGTGAAAGAGGAGAGTGCAAAATATGGTCTGAAGCTCAACATCAAAAAAACAAAGATCATGGCCACTGGTCCCATCACCTCCTGGCAAATAGAAGGAGAAGAAATGAAGGCAGTGAGAGATTTTACTTTCTTGGGCTCCATGATCACTGCAGATGGTGACAGCAGCCACAAAATTAAAAGACGCCTGCTTCTTGGGAGAAAAGCAATGACAAACCTAGACAGCATCTTAAAAAGTAGAGACATCACCTTGCCAACAAAGGTCCGTATAGTAAAAGCTATGTTTTTCCCAGTAGTGATGTATGGAAGTGAAAGGTGGACCATAAAGAAGGCTGATCGCTGAAGAATTGATGCTTTTGAATTATGGTGCTGGAGGAGACTCTTGAGAGTCCCATGGACTGCAAGAAGATCAAACCTATCCATTCTTAAGGAAATCAGCCCTGAGTGCTCACTGGAAGGACAGATTGTGAAGCTGAGGCTCCAATACTTTGGCCACCTCATGAGAAGACTCCCTGGAAAAGACCCTGATGTTGGGAAAGATGGAGGGCACAAGGAGAAGGGGACGACAGAGGACGAGATGGTTGGATAGTGTTCTCGAAGCCACCAGCATGAGTTTGACCAAACTGCGGGAGGCAGTGGAAGTGCCTGGTGTACTCTGGTCCATGGGGTCACGAAGAGTCGGACACGACTAAACAACAACAACTTCACCTTAGCGCTAATGGAGGAAGCAGCAAAATCTAATTCATCTGGCCAACTCCTCCCCATCTTAAAATTACTATGTGAACTGAATATGGTCTCATTGCTACTTTTCAAAACACAGTGATATTTTTTCAACAGTTATACTTGCTAATTCCTTTGTATGGATGCAGAAAATTGCACTTTCATTCCAGAGGTGTCATGGGACATAAATAAAACATAGCATTAATGTGACCATGTTTATTTAGGACACATGTTCCCTTGTGTAGCCTGAGCATAATACAGTACATGGATTTCAGCAGCAATGTTTTCATCTAGATATGTTAGGTATTTTATTATTAATGTAGACATTATTTTTCTCATAAAAGCATAAGTTTTGGGATTTTGTTTTTTCCTCTGACAACAATTCTAGAACTAGTTCCTCTGACAGTTCTGGAGCACAAACACCATGACAAATTGCAATTTATTAGTAATTTCAGCAACATAAAATGTTGCTGAGAAAGGTAATCTGTCTGACTGAGAAAGTGCCAATTTTCTTTTGTTGCAAAACAGCTCTCTTTGCAGCCTCAAAGTAATTAGATACACCTCACACAGGCAACAATAGCATCCAAGAGCAGCATTTACACTGAAAGTATATCAAATTGGTTCTGCTTTAAAGTGGCAAATGAAGCATTTTATGCAGAATATTGAAAAGAGAAGGATGTGGTTCCTTTTCAGGTGATGAAATACTAAAGGAGAACCCCAAATTCACAGGTTGACAAGCCAGAAGTTTCAAGAGAGTTGCACTTCAACTTTTACTTTCTCAAAATGCTGCCTGGCACTAAGGGTGTCTGGCTGATTTCATGAGTGGAAGGTCTGAGTTCCAATTCCACTGCAATGAAACTGAGTTTTTTTGAGACCCAGAGTTTTCTGTGAAAAAGGTCCCTGTTTTTAGGCTTTGCATCTCCAGCTGAAGGTTATTCAGGTTGCAGGAAAGCTTTGGAGAGCCATTACTAGTCAGAATAGATGATACTGGGGTTGACAGACCTTACTTCACACAAGACTGCTTCCTAGGTTCACTTCTTTGTATTTACTTCCTACCGAACCTTGCAGTTGTGGGATGGGCTGACTTTTTTTTAGGGGCTGGCTACAATCATTCTGTAGCTTAGACCTTATTAAAGCCCAGACATGCCAGCTTGCCACCGTGACTGAGGGGAGTCGGTGCTGCACAACGTGCTCTCATTATGCATGCACACCATGTGATGCTGCAAAATGCAGCCACTGTTTCAAAATGCAGCCACTGTTTCAAAATGCAGTCACTGTTTCAGCCCCACACACCACAGCCCACATTTCTAGTCTGCAAAAACACAGAGATTTTCAGAAGCTTTCCATCCAAACATTCCCACTGGAATTTTATACCAGCTTTTCATTAACAGTTTTACATCTGCAGGTATAGTCCCCCCGCATTACCCATATTTACAAATGTTTATAATTGCTATGCTCCTTTTAGGCGTTTTGAAAGATCTATCCTTTAATAATAATAATAATAATATCTTTATTGTCATTGCCCCCTCTCGGGGACAACGAAATTACTTCCATGACTCTTTCAAAGTTAGCATACTAGGTGCCAATATTTCTGCATCATAGTTTCAGAGATTCTGTAATTTACAAGGGAATATATATATATATTTTTAAAAAACCTTCCCGCCCCCCACAAAAAGTCCTCTTAGCAATCTGCCCCTAGTATGTCAATGGCAAAATAATATAGAAATAAATAAATAAATAAATTGCGGCAGGGATATCTCTGGAATTCAGCCAAAACTCTTGGGCAAATTGGTTTGTAATAGCAGTATGTCCTAAGGTACAACAGATGGAACTCCAAATGGGGCATCTGGTAGGTAGCAAGGCAGGCTCCTTTTCTAGTTTCTTGGTTGCATTGCTTTGCTTTGCTTTGCTTTGCTTAGCTAAGAGACAAGAGATGCTGTCATTCTCATCAAAAGAAAAGCTGCCTGCTTTTCAGAGTGATGTGCAACCTGTGGCCTTCCAGATGCTGTGGGATACCAGCTTCCATCAGCCCCAGCTAGCATTGCCAATGGTCAGGGATGATCAGATTTGTTACCTAAGAATATTTGATGAGACGCAGGTGAGCCACCACTGACCTATAGGAATGAATACTGCCTGTATCCCTTTTGCTTCTTGGCACAAATTTATGAATCATAAAGGAGGGGGAGGAACAGCTCAGTAGGAGTGCAAATGTAAATTTGCCTTGAAATGAATTGGCATTGGTTCACACATCGTAAACCTCATTACTGTACTAAATGGGCTTGCAATGTTTTGCACGTGTACAATTTCATTTACTGCTGACATCTTAGCCTTATATCCCACTCTCAAAGAAGTTAACAGAAAACAGCTCAGCACAAAATATCACAATATTTAAAACCACAACATATATCAAAATAATATAAAACAAGTCAAAGCTACATCCATGTCAAAACAGTAAAACACTAAATCCATTAGGGCTAACTGAGTAACAAGGGTCCTGCTTCTGGCCTTGATGGGAGATGCTTCTCCATGGGAAGAACCTATGAAACTAAGTATTATGTCATCCATGTGCTCTAAATTTCTGCACCCTCAAATGCATGGTAAATGAGACAAATGATTACTGTATGGAACACTCTTTCTCTCCGAAATAAAGTTTTTTCTGCCCTCAGTAAAAAGAATCCTAAAAGTTTTTATTATATATACAGAAATATACTGTTTTCCACAGGCTAGTGATAGCATAATTCTAGAAGATTTTTGTGACCCTCAAAGACACCCCTAATTTGTTTTTTGTTTTTAAGTTGTGTGGTTTTTTAAAATTATAAAATCCTGACCACTCCCATGGGTCCTCTGCTGTGGTGCCATTTTTTAAAAAGCTGAATGTTCCTATAGTCCCCTCACCACGATCCCAAATGGTTTATTTGTGGCACCCCTACAACATCCCCTGCAAACTTGTCCTTTGATTTTATTTTACTTTTAAACCTAAACTTACGGGAATAATGAATGATGAAAACAGTTTTAAATAGTGTAGAATAAGGTTTCTGAAGGTGGTGTTGAGAATTGCAGTTCTCTCCACCACCACAGTTGCAGTTCAGCCATACCAGTTTGACATGAGGCCCCCAGAGGGTTGACCCATGTGTCAGTGTAGACCTTTGCCTATAAAAAGCCAGCTACTCCTGCTCGAAATGTTCCTCTCCCTGATCCGTTTCTGCTGGCCAGAAAATGACTGCAGTAGCCAAAATAAACAGTCCTATCTCCCAGCTTGAAGCTGCTCTTGTTGTCTCTAAAAGACCTTACAATGTGTGCCCCTACAATGCTGCTTGGCATTTGCAAGGCAGAGGAACACAGATTTTCTAGACCAATATATGAAGCCACGAGTAGTCAGAACAGCTTGTCTTTCATTCATATATCTATATATATCCTGCCTTTTTCTTTTGTATGCATATATGTACAGACACAGAGAGCAAGACAGCAGTCATGAAAATCTCCCCTGTAACCTCCGCATAAACCTTCTAACTACTTGCCAGCTTTATTTATTTTGCTAATGGACACTGAAATCCTGTCTCCAACCACCGAACTCTTATGCAGCCACCTCTCTGACTTCTGAGATGTCAGCAAACAATTATGCACACATTTTCAAGCATACTTTAGTCAGTCAGGGATTTAGAAACTTGATCTTAATATGATATAATGTAGTTTGAGGAAGATGAATTTTGTGGCCATAGTGGTACAATCTTTCCTTTTCTTTGCATTCATACAGAATTGCAGTTTTGCATTCATACGTCATTGGCCCTATTTCTTCTTCCCCCACATCTTGAGGGTGTTCATTCAGTACAAGTCACATTGTACCTGAGCAACTCCACATGGTATGTAGCAGTCCATGTGCCACATAGCAAACCAGCAGTGTTTATTTGGAGATCCAGTCAAGGCCAGTGTATACCATGCCAAATTCTGGCCTAACACTCATTAGCTCCCCTCAATCAAGGTGGGATCATTTGTCTTAATGATGGTAACTCATGCTGTGACTCCAAGGCTTTTCTCTTCAGACATGTCTCAGTTACAGTAACTACTAGAATAATCTCTCAGGGCATGTATATTTCCCCCCTAAGAAAGTGAAGAGACTAAACTCTAGATAGGTTTGCACAGGAATGAAAAGTGCTGGAAAAACAGATGTGTTCATTGGAAATTTTGCAACAGAATAGATGTGAAGAGGCATGGCCTATATCATGCTGGAATCGATGCATCTGGGAACAAAATTGAGGCATCATGCAGCTTTTAAGCCATTTGTTTAGGCTTGTATTTTGTACATTTTGCCATCTCACCAGCTAAAATATTACCTGTGCTACTGAGCCAGGGCAAAGATAAAACTGCCCTACCATCTGTCAAGTGAAAACCCGTGGCTTATTTTTAGCTTTTATTGGCTCTTCACCTGAACTGTTCCCTGGCACCACTACCTGACCTACACCAATTACTTTCTTCACTTTTCTCACTTATATTACTTTTGTCTAGGGAAGAGAGAGAGAGAAGGTGTTATTCCCAAATAGGGGTTCTTAATTTAACCAAGAAGTATCCATGTTCAGATAGGAGTCTCTTGTGCTAGCAAACTCATTTCATTGATCAGTGAACAGGGAAGGCCTTGCAGTTCAACATACTATGCAGTTTGTCATATTTGAAATGTTTCTCTTTGGCAGTGTTATATTCTTGACAGTCTGAATTTGACTACGCTTACATTACAGATGTGTGAGAGTTTATTACCTCAAAACAGCACTTGTTATGTACCAGTACCCACTTAACTGTGTAGATCCCAAATCCTTTGATTCTAGATGTAGTACAATGTTAACCCCCATTTCCCATTTCCCTGAATGTTTTAGAAATCGTTCATGCTCTGATTGGATCCCAGACTACTAACCGACTGGGAACTGTGTATTATATCATCCCTAATCTTGAGCAAGGGGCAGATGGGGCTCGTCAAGCTCGGAAGGTAGCCCACTTAGGAGAAGGAAAACGCTAACCCTAAACCTCTGCGGCCTTGTGGCTATACTAATTAGTAAGAAAGGCTTCAGGAATAAACTCCAAGAAAAAGTCCGTACCCATTGCCTTGCGGGACATCGTCAGGAGAAGAAAAGGCTAAAGAGAAACACTACACAAACCCGGAGCAGAGTCTCTAAGGTGGTTGGATGGTGTCTTGTATGCCTCCTTCCAGCACTCCTGCAGCCATGTTGGTGCCAAATGTATTGCTCTGCTTTTCTTTGAACCACATCAGTCAGGTCTTGTCGTCTGGGCAACCCAGGACCTCCATGCACACTGCCAAGAGTTGTGCCCCAGAGAGAACACTTCAGGGCCACCAACACAACAAGAACAATGTGGAAGAAGGCCCTTATGAGTTACCGGTCTCTGCAACCACAGCAGAGACTGTGATTCTCCAGCAGCTTCACTTCACCCCTGGAAGCACACACCATTGTCTCTTGAGACAGATGGATGCCAGCAACAATTCCTGACCATCTGTGTGTAATCTCTGTTTAATTTGGAACAAAGGTGAGTAAGAGGAGATATGATAGAGGTATATAAATTTGAATATGATGTAGAGAAAGTGGGGTGGAGGAGAGATTTTTTCTCCTGACATTACAACCGAGGAATGTCTAATGAATCTGATTGACAGGAGACTTGGGACAAACAACAGAAAGGACTACTTCACAAAAGTAGTACAAAGTATAGATTTGAACTCTGGAATTCTTTTCCATAAGATGTGGCGATGGGCACCAGTCAGGGATGGTGTGTCCTGTTTCGCTGTGCCCTGCCTCTTGATACCACCTGCAACTGCTAGCCCTGCCAGTGTCAATTTTGGGTGGTACTGATGCTCTTAGATCAGGCTGCAAACTGGCAGAGGGTCCTGAACAACCAGTTGAAGACCAGCATCAGTTGAAGATATTCCAACAAAATAATCCTGGGGTTTGGTCTCTGTAATTTCTAGTCAATTAAAGAAATTAAGCTGCTATATTCTGAATCAGACCCTCAAGCCTTTTCCACCTGAGATCTTTTAACAGAAGATGTCTGGGACTGAACTTGGGACCCTTTGCGTACAAACAATGCTGTTGAAACACATGCTTTTCTCACTTCACAAAACTCAATTCCGTTGCCATTTGAGCTCCCTTGCCCTGAAATTCTTTTTCTGTTGATAATTAAAATCAAGATATATTGCAAGCATATGTGCCAATTTTGCGCCTGCTTGGTCGGCATTCATCAGACTAACCATTCAAAGATGGCATTGTGCTTTTTAGCACGCACCAAGAAATTGATTGCTTTAATTCCTTACTCTTGCTTGCTGAAATTGACTTGAAATTTTAAAATGGGGATGTATTTACAGAACAGCGCCTTGGCTCTTGGGCAATCAATTGGTTCATGAATGTCAATGTTTGATTGCAGGGACACGGTAGTGGAGAGACACCTTGGCTCTATGCTGCTTCTCAATCTGCTACTGAGAGGTTTAGGACAATAAGCAGGTGGCAGGCAGAAGCCTGAGAGGGAGAGACATGGTTGATTTCTGCTTGAATCCAAGCATGTGACTATGGGAAAAGCAAGACCTTCTGGGGTGTTAATGCTGTGAACCCTTTTATCAAAGGCTCAGGTTGTATATATGTAAATAAACCATATATCCTAAAGACACCACTGTCTCTACTGTACCTCATCCTAAGGAAACCAAACCCTGAGTAAAATCTTGCACTGCTCAGAGACTGGGGTGGTGTGCAACAATATTTTACTGAATAATTCATCTTTATGTGAGACAGAATAAATATGGACTCTCAGAATCTCTGCTTTTGATTTTTAGTCTGACATACATACAGCCCTAAATATGGTTTTAGATACCAGGAAGATATTAGTTAAGCCTTACCGCTCATAAATTTGTTTTCCTAACCTGCAGGAAGCTGGCAGCTGCAATGGGCTGATGCTTCTAATTAAAGAATCTTTCATTGGCTTACATTTAGATGATTGTTAAATAATGCAGTTTACATGAAAGCCTTATTTGACCTTTTTATACAATTAATTAGGAAACTAGTGTCTTCTACTATTTTCAGTAAAGTAAATTACTTTGGATCATCACCACAATTAAATGTAAGATCTCTTCTCCTTCAGTGGCTACCTTAGCTTTTATGCTAGACACGAGAAATTAAAAACCAACCATTTTAGCAAAGAGCTGGATTATTTCTGTTGAAGCAGCTTTCAATTTCACTGAGATAATTTAAAACATATTGGCTTGCATCCAAACTGCTATTTTAGGCAGACCCAAGGGCTTCTGCATGTCCTGTCAGATTTTTGACTGTTTCTTCTCTTTGAACAGCAGATTTCCATGGCGTATCACAAAGGATATTTGAAGCTCTTGTCAGTTTCAAAAGCGGTTTGCCAAGCACCATGAGGGAGCTGCTGGAGAAACACAAGTCCAAAGCTCTCTTGGGCATGCATGTGGAACTAGTTGCACAGTTCTATGAGCTACTGTGCTTGATGTTCTAAGCCTGCTAGATTAACCAAAGCCATTGCTATGTAGTGGAACACTTCCAAGGCTCTGCAGAAACACACACAGCCCACGTCTCTAAACTATAGAATCGTTAAAGGACACAACTATCCTACTGGGCATCTATTAAATTTTAATTGCTAAGGGCTTGTGGATGCAAATTTGCTCATTTTGAATGGTAAAATGGGAATTGGAAGGAGAGATGCTTTGCTACCAAGTCTAGCACCAAGTATGAGGCAAGTCCTCTCCCAATCAGTGGCCTCCTGGCTGTGTGCTTACACTATGAGAGATGCTCTGGGTCTCCAATGGAAATGTTGAATTGTGGGTGGCTTTCCAGAGCCAGCTGTTGCCGCCAAGTATATTTGCAGCTGGGGAAACAGGCAGATGGGAGGGGCACAACAGGAGTTGGTGATGGGTGAAAAGCAAGTGTCAATGCCAATGCTACTCTGCCTGTAATCTTTTGCCAGGTCTAGCTAGGCTCAAGAGGAAAACATCAAAGTATCTGCAGCCCTCATCATTCCAACCAGCACAAGAGGAGTCATCTGCATTGTACCTTTCAGTAATCTTGGTTTATCCTTGGAAAAGAAGGTCATAAGTCCTTCTTTTATGGTGCTGTGGATTTCAGAAGCAGGAACCTGGCAGCTAAACACCAGCATTTTTGCACAGGAGAGTGTCTCTGCAGTATGCAAACTGATGCAAATAATTAAAAATTGAGACTTCTCCCGCAAAGGCATTTCATACTTAATATCCAACCATTATGGAGATGTGACCCTGTAGCCATTTCCTGTCTGCGTCCAGCAATTGTATGCTGAAAACAAGCTTTGGACACTTAAATCTGCTACCTGTTGAAATGACTAGGAAAGAGGAACAGTCTAGTGCAGCCATCTCCTACTTTCAAAGTGGATCCAGATCAAGAACAGGGAACCTTTCCTTTTCAAACATTTGCAGCAGGCTACTATACAGCAGGAAAAGGGTGGGGGGGTGGCTATAGTGAATGTGAATCTTAAATCTGCCAATCTTTTCAAAGGAAAAATTGGCCGATATTGAAAATAATCCCCAAAATCCAACTGCAGTTCTTACTACTCTTTTACCTGAATTTTGAGCTAGTCTATGAAAATCATACTTTTTACATTCTAAAAATATTCCTACTCACCCATTTTTTTTAGCACTGTCAGAAAACTCAAAAACACATTAGTGACCCTTATTCAAAGCAATTCAGTTTTGTGTGCACTGGAAAGGTTTATTATTCCAGGTCAGCAAAGCTTTGACTGAGTTTTTAAATTGGGCAGTTTAAGAGTAGCATAAGATTCTCTTATGATAATTTACCTGCAATAAGACTAGAATTTCCATTTCTCATTCGTAGAAAATGCAACACAGCTGATGATAAAATCCTTTGCCCATACTTTAAAGATCTCATTACTTTCCCAAAGGATTTTCTATTATTACTGATTTTCCATTATGACTGATATCTGTTTACCTTTTGTTTCAATTAACATTTTGGATTATTTTGCTACCACTGCCTACAAGGAGTTGAAACAGATAGCCAATCAGATTCAAGCCTCAGGGAGCTCCCATCAAAGTTGGAAACTCAGTTCAGTACAGTGCATCAAATCCTTGGTCCAAAGTCAGCTACTGACACAGATTATTACCAGCATGCATGTTACAGGGAGGTGAAAAGCTGTGATTTCAATAACTCAAGAGAAAGCCCAATGTATGGTCTGAAAATGCAGCATAAACGAGATATAAAGTGAGGGTGGACATGTTATGTTCTGTGTCCCACCACTGATTCCTTCATGAGTTAGAGGGTGAAGTTCTGAAGTAGGGAGCCTCTTGTGTTGATGGAGGCTCGCCACAAGATTCCGGACCTGGATCTTGCAGGATTCTATTTCTTGCAGAAAGTCTCAATGAGTATTGGAGGCTCCCCCTGCAGAAATTTGCCCTCCAGCTTGTGGACAGGGAGGGAGGTGGAAACTGGGGGTGAGGGGAAAGGAAAATTAGCAGGCTTGGCCCTGCTCTCCCTTAGCACATGTTGCTTTTACACACTAGAATGCCTGAAGAGGATTTATGCTGTTTATAGTATTTTTACTTTCACAAAGTAAGAATGTGGCTCCACAACTGTGTCTCCTGGTCACACCATACAACGTCACTATCCCCCCCCCCATCTCTCTCTCTCTCTCTCTCTCTCTCTCTTTCACACACACACACGGCTCAGGGGGACCTCCCCCCCAAAAAAAAAACCTTGTAGAAAGCCTCTTTTTCTGAATCTAATTTCTCTGAATCATCAGTTCCCAGCACCTGGCATGCAGAATAATAGTGAGTGACATCAGAGAGGTAAGGAAGGATAGAGATGTCCCTCCATTCCACTGATGCCATCAGAGCATCAATAAAGGTAGGCAGTAGGAGGGAACTTGAAGGCAGGGTGAGTGAGTGAGTGGGTGGGTGGGTGGGTGTAAGACAGGGCTGAAATTTCTCTCCAACTAAGTCTGAAATCTAAATCAAATATGAACTTTGAGAGTATGTAATGCTTGTTCTGCACCAAGGCAAATACTGCAAGACAGCCCACTGTGATATATATCTTGGTGGCGTCTCATCCTGAACATTCAGTGTCAGAACTGACCCCCTATTCTAGATTTTGCTCTAATGTTTTTAATGGGAATCACATGCCACCAAACCTAATAAGGACATTTCAGAAGACTGTGTATTTTCAACACCTGGCTCTTGACCAATAAACAGGCTATTTATATATTACCTATTTTGGTTCCCGTCCCTTCCTTATGCTAGTTGAAAAAGGCAACAGCTGTGATGGCTGATGACACCTGGTAAGAAGCTACAGTGTCCAGGTGACAGATTCAGTACTACATTAATCCATTAACAGCTTTGTGGATTGTAGGAAATGTCTCCAGCTGGCATTATGCCTGGTTGCTCCACTAGCTGTAGGTCAGGCTATGGGGCTGCCCTTATATAGGCTAACTTTAGCTGGCTGATATGTCTTGCTCTCCAAAATGCCATTAAGATTTTGCTCATTTATGTTTAGATGCAATTAATTGACTGTGACAGGCAACAGCAGTGAAAATCCCTACTGTTTTCATGTTACCATTATGGGATAGCTACCTGAATGTATAAATATCCCAAAACTATGTCAATGATTATACAAATAAAATCATTTTAGTGGTTGAGTAGCATATTGAGATTACAAAATACATGATTTCACTAAATTCAGAATGTAGTTTTGCTATTAAAGGTAAAGGGAAGGGAATGCTACAAATTAATAAGCCTGGGATAAGAATAAAGGTCAATGTTAAAACAATGGCATTTGTGTTTTCCTACTTCACACCCTTTGCAGCCAGTTTGGGTCTAGTTTTATTATGGACCAAAGCTCTTAATCTGAAGCACGAAGAATCAGATCATTTTTCTGTACATGTGGAAGCTGTAGCAAAATGTATTAAAAGCAGGGAATGAGGTTTTGAACTCTATGCATTGGATTTTATGTGGGCTTGTCTTTTTGAATTATGCTTACATGTGGGCATCTGAGGGACTGGAGATAAAAGAGGTGCACTGTGAGTGAGAAGGGAAGGTGCACTCTCCCTACGCCATCCAGTATAATCCAGTCTTCCCTCTTGGGTTTACCCATGTTGTGTTTTTATGCCTTGGCAAATATAAATAGGGATATTCTATGCGGTATCTTTTAGAATGTTTATGTAGGCCAGAGAGAAAGTATAGTAAAATACTATAAACTTCACACAAAAGCAGTATATTCTTGAACCCAAATGAAAGCACCAATGAAGTGGTATGTCAATCAAAATGGGGTCAAACATAGGGTAGCTGACAGTTGGAGACTTAAAGGAAACATCCCTTTGTGGCTTATTTCTGAACACAACTCCCCAATCTACTGTTGAAGCTATTTCTGAACACAACTCAACAACCTACTGTTGAAAATAGTAATTAAATTTGTATATATTTCATCGACTTAATGAGCGCCAGATGCTTGATCAAGGGAGCTGAGCTAAAAGCTGAGCGGAAGATAAAGATCTTTACAAAAACAAAAAATTGCGCATTTATTTTTCTCTAAGCAGCAATGGGATTATATAAATATAGTCATTTAAAATCTGTTGTTCTTTATATGAAATAAAAACATGATATAGACACAGTTGCCAAGTATATGACACTGCAAATGCCAAGTAGGAATGGAATGAGATGTTGAGTGACAGGGGATCTTGCCACTTGACTCCATTTTTATAAGTTCTAGTCCCCTTTCAACTGAAATGCAGTTTGCACTCCATTTCTGTAATTTCCCACAACCCTGCTAGTTCCCTTCTCACCTTCCCTAAACCTGAAAAGCCTTACTTTGGGGACTGAAGACAGAGCTAACATGAGGGGGCAGGCTGGCAATGTTCAGACAGGAAAGGTCCCACAATGCCTCTGTTTAGCTAAAAATACTGCACAAAGCAAAAGTGGTTGGGGGGTTTGTAGTTTTCTAACTATAAGTTTGATGATCCCCAGCAGGAAAGAAGCCACACCACATATCATTTACAACTAAGAAAAAGTCTTGCAGGTCTTTCTTATATACAAATGCGGCTTCAGCTGTCTGTTGCTCCTTTCTTTTAAGACAGACATTTCCCGCCCTAAGACTGCACCAGGGAATGACATCATGGTGTAAGCAGGCCGGCCCACCCATGAGGCAGACTGAAGCAGTTGCCTTTGGTGCTGCAATCCCATGAGCAGCGAACCCTTCCCACTGCCAGGGTTGTGTGGCTGCTGGAAAAATCAGCCTCTGGAAAAATCTTTAAAAGCTTACGTGAGGCTTTGGTGGCAGCAGTAGCACCTTCCCATTTCACCTCAGGTGGCAGAACAGGATGGGCTACGCCCTGTGATGAAGCATAACTCCCATGAGGCACTCTGTCCTTAATTTGAGGGGGGACACTGGCAGGTTGCTGAGGGCAACCTAGCCGACGCTTAAAACACCTGTGAATCTTTTATTCTTTTAAGAAACAAACCCAAATCCTTGGCCACCTCGGTCCAAATGCTCTGAGATTTTCGCCCCTTCTCCCACAAGAGCTGAAAAAAGTTTGGACCAAATGTCTCAGCATAGCACTCCATTTAATAGTATAGGCAGCTTCTCCAGGGCATATAGCAAAAGCTTTATCTTCATGGCAATAGCTGCTTCTTATAAACATTAATTTCCCAAAGTCCAACACCTTCATGCATCGTTAGATATTTATATCACACTGAGCTTATTAAGTACAAAGTAAGTAGTTTACTGTTATTCATGTCTAAAGTAGTTAAGCAAAAAGAGTGGTTCCACATAAAGTTTTAATTCTGAATATCTTCTGAGCAAATTTATTCATTTTGATTTTTTTGCACATGGCCATCACTGCCACAGCGCACTAATTTTGAAAACACATCAATAATCAGAACAGACATTTATCACCTAGCTATTTGATTTATGGACTTGAGAGCTTCTGGGAACGGTATACACTTCTCATAATGATCCATTAAATTGAGCAGCTAGCTGAAGATTGGTCAGTGATTGTTAGACATTTGTGCTAATTTGGGCGGTGGCGGGAGCGGGGGGGGTATACTTCCTTTGTTTTGATATTTCTGATAGCTTATCACCAGGGGACTAAATATTGAAATTTCCATTTATCTTCAGGCATCTGAATTACTTTCAGCATAACTGGGCAAGGCTGACAATAATTTGTTGCAGTTAATTTTCAAGCACAAAAAAAATCAGTATACATTTTGGTGAAGATAGCAAGGTTCGGAATTTCACAAACGGCAGGAGATTGTTCCACGTTACACATGTAGTATATCCAAAGCCTGGAGTGAGGCAGGTTGTGTCAATGGGACTCCAATCATGTGACTAACAAAATGACCATTGGGAAACTTTACAGTGAGCATTCTGGAAAATAACGATCCCACACTGTGATGTACGATTACTAATAGTGTGTTTATTTATACTAGACTAATAGGCTTGGAGCCTAAGTTAAATTAACTTAAGGAAGCCATGGATGAATGCAAAGGGGCTTCTGAGGCAGAGGGGGTGGGAAACGTTCCTTCCATAAATGTTCATAACTTATCTTAGGTTCTGTTCCCAATTCTGGGAACCCCCACCTCCAGCATCCTATTCCACATTTTTGGAGAGTGGGGAGGGCAATCAGGTAATAGAAAAGGGTATATTTTCTTTCTGCAAACTTCAGCTAACTTATCTTAGGATGAAAGTCATGGTTTGATTTGCCTTATAAATGCACCATTTCCTACCATATACACACTTTCCATCTGTTGCCATTGTGTGGTGTGCCTTTGAAGCACTTGCAAAGCTCTGGCAGTGCAGCTTTCCCTGGAGTGTCCCATTCAGACTATTCTGTATTTGCATCATAACAGAACCTGTGCACAAACAATAGTGGCCAAGGATAATAGTCAAGCAGCTAACCATGCCATTGGTTTTAATGTTTGTTTGATTGCTTTTAGAAAGTCAGGTGACACCTTTCCACCTGTCCTGCCAAGAATCACGATTGAATAATGCTTTCATCCATGTGGAGTAGCGAAGGTAAAATGTCATTTTTAAAGACAAGAGTGGCAGAGTGCTGGGGGAGAAGGAAATGCAGAAATAAAATGACACAGGTGTGTCTTTTATGTTTTCATTCTATTTATGTTGGCTGCTGAACATTTTCTGATGACAGATGCCACCATTTCAGAACTGCACGGTTACATATTGCTCTCAATTGACAGGGGACCATATACAAAGCTAACATTTTGCTAACATGAAAAGTATCAAAAAAAAGTGACAGTTGTCTGTTGTTTGAAGGGAAACTGTTGCATGGAGAAAGTAAGGAGAAAAGGATGCAGAGGAAAAGCTCTCTTAATGAACAATTTATTCATAATGAACAGAAGATAGAGGTTATGTAAAAGGGTATTTCCTCTTTTGCATTTGCATTTCATTTTGCTCCGCCTCACTTTATGGTAGGATGATGCCATTTAAAAAAATGGAATTTTTCAGTTTTCAAATTCCAAAAATGAGGGGTGCTAAAAAGTTCTAACATGACTCGAGAATTCAAAATCTATTTGGGTTAAGTTAATATAATTCAGTTTTGCTTTGTAAGTAAAATGTGTGTAAATTTGCATAGAAATCACTAAAAAGATTGCCAAATACTTGCACTTACATTAAATATTATTATTTAGCATTACTGACATTTTCAGAAGGTAAAATTAAAATTCTTTGGTTTTCCGAAAGCAGTTTATGTGCTTCTTCATCAAATGCAGACTTGAGAAGCTAAATGTTGTCCAATCACAAAAACAACAGCAGATTTGAATTCCTCAAACCCAAAAAACCTATTTTTAAGACGTCTCAGTGAAGAAATTTGCAAAAATTAAATTTCACTCCCTAAAATGACATGCCATGGTGTTAAAGGGTGCTTTCAAAGCAGCCGGGTGCAATGCAAGTTAAAAGTAAACCATGACACAATGTGGAATTAAAATGCTGCCAGACATTCATTGAGAAGTAAGCTATGCAGTCACGATTCTGCATACTCTGTGCTAAATTATAATCATAATTCTTCTTCATCAGGGTAAACAAAATCCTGTGCTAAGAAACTATGACTTTTCTTGGGTGCATACTATTTTGCAAATTCCCTCAAGGAATGAACAGATTTTCTCCATTTCATTCCTTTCTCATTCTGTTAATTTGATCTGCCCTATATGCCACCTCTTTTAAATAAGGGTTTCTAAAATCAGTTCCAGACTCAGAGCATGCACACTTTGTGGCAACATGCAGTTGCTTCAATTCACTCCTATCTTTTCCCCACCCCCTCTATTTTACCAACAAATGTTCATGTGTGTTGGCTTTGGTGACTAGTAGCCCCTCTGTTAAGAAGCTTTCGTGCCACTTTGACAAAGAGAGTGGAAGTATCAATTATTTGACAGACGATGGGGAAGTGAAACTATTACCTTAATGAGAACCTGGATGCGTCCTGTTGCTTTTGAAGACATGTAGTACCAGAAACTCAGCATGCAAGTGGTGCTAGACTCTGCCCATCTGGAGCTCTTGAGAAGTGCTTTTTCACCTCTTACTCCTAGTGACATCGCTTCAAGGTAGAGGAATTGTCCTGGAATCAGAAATGATGCAGGATGTGAAAACGGCAACAATAATAAAACAGCCGGGGGGGGGGCGGGGAAAGAGAAATGGAAAAGTACCACTACAGAGCTTGTTGTACTAAGCAAAAGCTCTCTTAGCCACCTCTTATCACACATAATATTTTTGGATGCATAATGGGAAACAGGGCAGCCACATGAAGAGGTCTGTGGAATGGTTAGAAAACAAGTTTGTTTACCTTTAAGTGTTGTTTTTTAAGTAGGCATCTATGCAGTCACATAGCAGATGCTGTATTGTGTTCCACCCATGCCCAAATGTAGGTGTAAGAACCACCTCCAGCACTGAACAGCTTCCACTATAGCCTCTTTATTGCTGAAAACCTTTATATGAAACTCTTACACCTGGCACGTATTTGGTAGTAGACATTCCACTAGGGACAACTTGGCTGCAATCCCAATAATTTATTCTTTGCCCAGACCAGCTTGACTTGGTTTCCCAAACCTTCTGTGTTCACAGGACATCTTAAGATCCAAGATAATTTACTTCTACAGAAGCTCAGGCTTCAGTAATACAGTTTTGGATACAGCTTGTAGGCTTTACAGACATAGATATACAAGTGGAAAGTATTTCTATTGCTCCAGCAATTCCAAGGCATAACAGACAGACTCACTGACTAACTAACGAGCTGATATGCCTTAATCACTTATATAGACAGCACTGGGCTGTTGTCATAGCAACTGGTTTGGCTGATTCCGCATCTGATGGCTTTTCTCCTACATGGGGTGATTTGTGACCATGGAAGGAAATTAAACCCTTCCTCCATGCGTAGTTCCTCTAACATAATCACTCTTCTGATCCCCATTCCAACTGTAATCAAGCATTTGTACATGTACCAATGTATACTCTTCCCATGACCGCGTGGGTACCCCAACTTTCTTTGCTTTTCATTTGCTGAATTCTAGATTGTGACATCCTTGGAAAAGAGATCTGTCCCTCTGTTCTTTGTAAAGCTTTGTGCATGCTGATGGTGGCATACAATTCAACATATATTTTTGTATGGGCATAAAAGCTCATAATGGAGAAAATCCCTCATACCCCCACAATGTGAATCTCACTTTGACATTCATTGGTTGTTTTAAGTTTGCAACAATATTGTTGGGAAATGAATGCTGCCATGCCAACTCCAGGGGGAAGATCTAATCATCATTAAACACTGCAAAGAAAAGGTCACGTCTGACACTATAGGCATATTGTGTATTATCACAGCCATGGAAATAATGATGCTGAGGAACTGAGGGTTCAAACAAATAGCATGAAATATGACTTTCCAGTGTATGATGAAAAGAAAATCATTTGCAAAAATGTTTCAGGTGCCAGCTGAAACATTTATTACAAACAGAGTTCCTTTATGGAGCAAGAGGTACAATTATATTGATGTTTCTTTGCTTAGCCACAGGAAAGTACATAATATGAAAAAGGCATAGTAAATACTAGGTTAGGCAACTCTTTCAGCAATAAAGACTCTGGAGGTGATTTTTGCCCACATATGATCAAATCACTCTTCTAAACATGAAGGCTAGAAACTTAACATAAAAATGGAAAGCTGGAATTGTTAGAAGTAGATAAGCCACACAGAACAATGCTAGAAGCCGCTTGTCTCCTATGGACATTCCCAGCTCTTCTGTTTGCATCTCTTTCCTTTTGGATTACATATACAGGCAATGATTTCAGCACCTGGGCCTTTGCTTCTGCTGCTAGCTCGCCCCTTAATTTTTTATGGCGTGATAACTCAGCTTCAGCTGGCAACTTAGATTGCTCACAGGGGTGTTGTGACAAAGGCTTGAATGTTTAGTCTTGACTCTGCAGAATTATTCACTCAGTGAAATGTCTGATTGGTGACTGGCTCGGCTTGTTACCTGGTACTGATGTGATATGGCTTCTCTTTGCCACCTGAGAAACAAGTGTGCAACTCCCTTGCACTCTGCGAAAGCAACAATTAAGAGGCTGCTTTGCAAAAGAATGTTACAACTGCATTATAGAACAGTTTTCAGCATTAGGGATTTAACCAATTTAGATATTCATAACAGGACTCTAATTAGATTTAGAACTTGCCCTGTGTTGCATGGGATGGGATGATAAGGTTTGTGAATGCAGATAAATTCCCTGTGCTGAAGTGGCAACGTACCTTTCCCATTTCCAAGTGTGTGGTCTTTTGGAGGCCTGAGGCTTTGAGGTGAGCTGGTTCCTATAACCCAGTCAAAGTTATCCGCTAGGGAATTCTGCCAACCACATAAACCATTTTCAAAAGTGCAGGAGGTCCCACATTCTCTCTCATCAGTATTATCTCCACAGTCATCCTCAAAATTGCAGCTTTGTTCTGGTCTATAACACTTGCCATTGAGACATTCCAAATAACCATGTGAGCAAGAGCCTGGAAAAAATATACACACAAACAGAAAGAGAAGAGAGAAGGATTTTGATGACAATGTATTCCATTGTTTCTAGCCAGACTTAATTGCTAGCGTTTTCTTTTACTGCAGAGTGAGGCGTTGAACCACATCAGTGATTTACAAAGTGCACAACAAGAAGTTCTGGATTACTCAATGAAGTGATCAGTAAGCTTTTTTGAATTATGGCTTACTACCACCACTGATTCAAGCTTCCTTTACAACTCTCGCAGGGAGGGTTAAATAAATGTGCTCTACGGGTGTGCTCAGTTCACACATAAACCTGAGGTTCAAAATGCTGACTAACATCCAGAATGGACTGAATGGTCCGCTATATTCAGGAGTTCATTGACTGATATGTAGATGCTATTTAGCATGAAGTTTGAAAACCATTATCACATTTGAAATTTTTTGAATGCCATTATTAGCAAAAATGAATTAAGGTAAGAGGAGGGAGGCAGAACAATCATACTTTAATTCTTTCTGAAATCGTTTAGCTGGAAGATAGTCCTTTTGGAGTATCTGGAGCTCAAACTAAGCTACAAAAAAAGAAGAAGAAAAAATATACCTTGCCAAAGAAGTCTCCATGAAAATGTAAGTGAATGGCATGTGCCGGGGGGGGAGGTGCGATTCAGGAATAACTTTACACATTAATAGGCACACTGAGCAAAATGAAATTACATAAACTATTTATGCACGTGCTTGCACTCTCTGGTGGAGTTTTAAACCTACCGATCAAGAAGAAAAGCCTTTTAAAACCACATGCACTGAATTCAAGCAAACATGTGAGGACTGGGATGCTGCTGTTTTGTTTCATTTTTAAAGGGAAAATGAAAGAAACTAACTGTCACAGAGATATGCACACCAGGTAATAAGGAGAGCCAACCAAGGGGATGATAAGGAAAGTCACAACAATTTCTTTTAAAGATAGTACAAAATAATTTTAATAACTAGTTTTAAAAATTGCACTTCTATCCTACAACACACTGGCCCCAAACTAGACAGAACTAGGCAATTAAGAGAACAATCCTGTACCCACTTTTTTGAGAAAAAGCTCTGCTGAGTTCAGAAGGACTGATGTCTTGGTAGATATATACAGAATGTTGTTTTCAGTGTTTCCGCACTAATAAGAACTGAATGGGCATAATCCAAAGAAAGCTGAGTTCTTTTAAACCCTGTTGATGCCATAGAACCATAGGGTTAAAAGGGACCCTGAGGGTCATCTAGTTCAAACCCCTGGAATCAGGAATCTCAACATGTGGTTCCCCCATCCAGTTTGAAACCATACTGGACCCTGCTTAGCTTTGCAAATGTGCTAGCAGTTTTATTGCTGCACCACCAGGAGGGTGCAGTTGGAACAATTTCTATTGAAATACATGGGTTGTACAACATAATCCTATGAATGTTTACTTGGAGGTATTATCCCACTGTATCCAATAGGACTCATTCCTGAGAAAGTGTGTTTAGGGTGCAGCCTTGCAGTGCAATTCTACAGCATTGCTTGCTTCAAAATATTCACAGTATTATCTGTTGGTAAAACAGAAGTCATAAAAGTGGTCTGGCTATTTAATGGACAGGAGAGACTCCTTGAAAGGGGTCGATATGTTTTTCCACAGCAATGATCACAGAAGCTGTTAGCAAGTGGACTTTTTGTTCTTACAGCGCAGGCACATTGACCATAATAGACTCCAAGGAGATGTTAGTGTTTCTAAGATAAAATCCATGAACTGAGGAGGATTTACAACAAATAATGATAATGACTACACAGAAACTTTTAGAATCAATGTAGTAAAAAACACACACAAAACTTTTTGAAAACGAGAGTGTTTTATATCATGGTGCTGGACACAGTTTGCTTGGCCACATGGTATTCATGTCCTGGCCACATCCATAGTAGACTACTGCAATGGGCTATACTTGCGGATGCCTTGGAAGAATAGTTGGAAGCAAAGTAAGAGCCAGACTTCAGACTTCAGCATATGGCACTGATGGAATCCCCAAAACATATTCCTTACATCCCCAATGCAACCACACAGATTTTATCTTCTTCTGTTGCTACTGCTACAGTAACAACAGCACTCCCCACCAGGTCTCCTACTGCCAGATCTTAGGAAGATAAAGAGACAAAGTCTTTTCTGACATGGTGACCTAGCTTTGGGACTCTGTATCCCCAATTATTCACCCAGTGCCTACTTCAAGCGCCATGTTAAAAAAGAGTTTGCATGCACTGCAACGTCTTCAAAAGGCACAGTGATTTTGTTGCTTTATGGTCACTAGTTTTACTGTTTGATTCCTTCTGCTGTTGTGTTATTCAGTTTCTATTGTTTATTGGTTGCAATGTTTTAATTGCAGCTTTAATATTATTGCAAGTCACCATGCTGCCCAGCAGTAATTGATGTAAGATATTAAGCATCACAGTGATTACAGTAATCCTAATCAGTGTTTGCACACTGCTCAATTTTTGAAACAGAACAGGAATAAAGGAAGAAGTATACTTCATGTGCACACTTCTACATATGGGGATCACAAACTTCCTACCAATGAGGGGAATTTGTAGTGGTAAATTCGTATATTCTTTTTATAGTAGTGGAGGCAGACCAAAGTGCTAGATTTTGTATCTCCAAAAATTGGTCATCAACCACTATATAGGCAACTCCCCACTTATGCGGGGGTTACATTCCAGGGCCATGACACCTAAGTGAAATGCGCATAAGTGGGGATACCCTTACATAAGTGGGGAGTCCTCGTAGGCCATGAGGAGACCCTCCCCAAAGCCTGAAGAGGCTCTAGGAAGCATCTCCTTGCAAGCCAGAGGGGCAGCAGAACTTTGTTGAGGCTGCTCATCCTCCCTGTCTAACAGCTGACATGTAGGGAAGCGCAGCAGCAGTTGCTACCCTGCACATCAGCTGAGCAGCCTCACCAAAGTCCCTCTGTCCCTCTGGCTCTGGGTTCCACATCCGTGTACCCTGCTCCCAACCTCCATGCATTTAAGGTTCCTGTTTGCAGAGAGACTAGCCAGATACACCTAGGTCCAATACATGTGGTTCAGAACCCTGAAAAAGAAGACCATGCATACAATAGCCTGTACCGAAAACAGGACCCTTGAAAAGATGGAGGTGGGGGGGGAGCTTGTTCTGTTCTCACTGCACTTTTGTTTGTGTCCAGATTAATGACTGAAGAGGGCTACAGCCATCTCAAGCAATGCAGGAAAAGCCTTCTCCCTCCTGAAAATGATAGCGGTAGCCAACACTTTTGTGAATGAACACACAGACATAAGACAAAATGAAGAGAGTGGCAAACAAAGACCAAAACCATAAATTTTAAAATATATATTTCAGGTCATTTTTATACTGTGTTCTTCTTTCTTTACAAGATGAATCACTTTACTTCCCATCCAACAAATGAAAGATAGGTCATAAGCTGTCTATGGCAAAAGGTGATTGCTTGTGCAGTAATAATAGCTACTGCAGTCATGTGTAAGCATTCCCTGTGAGTGGCGGAGCTTCATGCTCCAGCACCGGGGGGGGAGAGCAGGTGGGGGCGTGGCTGGCGTGCGTTCTGGAGGCGTGGCGTGCCACCCGCAGGGGCATGGCACCCAGTACAGGCGGGGGGGCAGATGCGATCGCACCTCACCGGTGCACTCCCCCCACCCCCCTCTTCCTCTGCCAGTGCCCTGTGAAACTGGCTATTAGTAACAGCTAATAATAGTTTCATCGTTGAAAGGTAGCAGAAGTCATCAATAGCCATTCCCAGCTGCAAAAAATGTTTCTAAGACACATGATGGCCCACATGATACAAGAATCGTTGGAGCAGAATAGACCATGCCAGCCACACAGGCAGAACCAACCTTCTCCTGCCTTTTGGAGGTAGGAAGAAAGTTCTATTACCAGACTATTCCTTCAGTAATTTTACTTTACTTACCAAACCACTCAAGCTACAAGAGTAAACCTTGGGATTAATCCAGATTTAAGAATTACTAAATGGGTGTAATCTGTTTTCACCATCTGAGATAAAATTTTAATCAGTGGTTTGGAAAACAAAAATTTGGGGTTGTATTCTGCTGTACTTGAATTGGTGGGTTGAAACCAAACACCGGATTATGGACTAGTCTAAAATGACTCATGAAAAGGAGCAGCATTGTAAAATCAGTTTCACTTAGTAGGAAAGCAGGGTTCTTTGAAACTATTCAACACTGGGACAGAAGATTCATTGAAAATGGCATGAGCACAAACAGAGTCTGTCCCTGTATTGCATCATATGGTTGTAAACACGACTATCAGAATTTCAAATAAGGCATTTTGCTAATGGTGTCCACAGCAGGACTTGCAGATCATTTCTGTCTTGTGGAATGCAATTTACTGCTAACATTTGCACAGCAACATTTCGACTTCTATAGCTGGCAGTCTTTTTCCCCCTTTGACAAAACATGTATATTATAGTTAGTATGTATTGAGAGGCTTCAAGATAACTATACCAAGGCAAATGGGATGAATAGCATTATAAACCCCCAGTTTACACTGATATTTGTGAAGTGGAAACAATCACAAGGTCACTGATAGAGGTTATCAGGAGAAGTGGAAGTATAAAGTAGAAATATTTAAGCTTGCACAGAAGAGTCATGTTTTTCAGAAGGTGAAAGGTCTTCTCATGTAAACTCTGACAGATCTGGATATTGTAAGTTATTGTTAAAGAGATTGGGGGCAGGTGGACAAAAATGCTTTTGAAGAGTTTTCTACTCTCGCATTAAATTCTATTCATCCCACAATCTTTATTCCTAGAAGTGAACTGGGTCATATATTCTGTCTTGCAGCTCCGTTGTGAACAGACACAGCATGCTAAAGTATGTTCTCTTAGCAATACATGCCTGTTTGTTCAGAGAATATGCCTAAAAAGTTCTGCTTCCCCTCATTATTTCTCACCAAGAATCTGACCCAGCATCCATGAGTTTTGTTGCAGTTGTCAATAAGCTAGCATTCGCTGAGCATCCAGCCTGGGTCTAATTCTATTATTCTGATTCATCTTTCCTCTCCCTATATTACAAAATAAACACATAGATAAAATAAAATCACTTGATCCAATGTCCATGTCTGTTTTATAACAGTGTAAACAAAATAGTTGTGTGACTATCCAAGCACGGTTTTTATCTGCTGTTATTACTGTTGGTTTGCTTTAGTGTATTGTATTTTAACTTTTGCCAGTAGGGCCAATTTGCTAGTTGGCCAGTTGGCATGGAGGATGGCAAAGGGCTGCAGTTGGGAAGAGGTGGCATAATAGGGTATTTGAAAACACACCACATCCTTCGGAAGGTATGGCTGCCAATTCTGCTAGAGGAGAATCCCTAAGACACAGAGAAAGCAGCAAACTAAGCCAACCTGTGTGAAGAAGGTGATAAAGATTTGCGTCGAACAATCTTCCAAGAGAGAATCCATGGACATGAGAGAACAGAGATGGAGTTGCTACTGAAGGCAGAAGGTAACAGGAAGCTTGGAGCTTGTTGTGTCAGCTGACCAACGTATTTCAGGAAGCTTGGGAGCAGGGATGGGACCACTGCTGGGATCTGATGATGTTAGCCTGGCTGTTATTATTTTTATGGTATTTTTTTAAAATTAAAAAAATACTGTTCTGTCAGTTGTAGATTTTTCAAATGTCTAATTTACATGTGACTTGAGGGATGTGATTTTGATGGTGCTGTTTGGTGCTGTTTTGCTAATACTTTTCTGACTGTGAGCCAGTTTGGGAGGACATTTAGTTCTGAAAAACAGCATCTAAGCTGAAAATAGATAGAAGATAGATCCCTCAGTAGGACTGCATCCTGCCTTACTTGATCTCTGCCTGAACTAACCCTCCTCTGACTAGAAATCAGTCTAGATGAGACCATTGCCTGGGACAGAACACAACAATTTTTTAAAAAAAGACAATAGTGTAAAATTAACAAGAAATCCATAATATTTTTTTAAAAAAATACAAAAAACTATGGTGAGAAATAAATTTAAGGAGAAGGACCAGACATGCACACCAGGATATAGAACCAGACGCTGAAGAACGCAAAGAGCTCCAGAGACATTCAAAATAATATTTTCTTTGCCAAGTGCCTAAAACGACCATGGAAGATGCAAGAGGAACCTTTTTTGGGAGGAGGTTTTATAAGTTGGGTGCCACTACTGAGATGGCCCTAGCTCAAGCCTCTATGTACTGTAACTATGACGGCACAAGCATTTGGAGCAGAGCCTCTGAGGAGGGTCTTAGTGTGTTCGGGAGGTTCAGGATAGGATAGGTTTATATAATTGTTTTCTCATGATCTTTTCTTCTCCCTCTACTGCTTACACGGCTTCCTTCCTTGCTGTAAACACCTTGCAGGACATATTTGCTTATAGTTCTCTATACATCTTTTTCAGTTCATAAGATACCATGTACACTGATGGTGTCTTAATAGTAGAATCATAGAACTACAGAGTTGAAAGAGACCACGAGGGTCATCTAGTCCAACCCCCTGCAATGCTGGAATGTTCCACCCAATGTGAAGCTTGAACCCACAGCCATGAAATTAAGAGTCTCGTGCTGTGCTGACTGAGCTGTCTATGTTCTAGTAGTACTAATAGGAGTAGTAGTTAAGTATTCAAAGTCATAAGTATCCTCTACATAGATTTTGGGGAGTTAATCGTTTTCAAAAATAATGGAGGGTAGCACCAGTTACCAAAACCAACAAACAGTTATGCTATTTGTGTTTACATTACATATAATACATTAAATATTTAATTATATACAATACTCTAAAATTAATTATGCTTGGCTTCATTGAGCATAATGTAATAGTTGTAACTCTTAATCAGAAGAAAGATCCTGTAGGAGACGTGAGATGAGAATTGTCTTAAACGAAAAGGTGCGCTATACTTGAAATGTCTGAGGCATGATTAAGTTTTTGAAGTGCTTCAGTAAACAGATGGAGGGTGTTTCAGCTTGGGGGTCATCTCAATTTATTGAACTTAATTATTCACAACCTTGTCATTATACTGTTCAAATAAAGAACTCAGTCAATGCTAAATGGCTGGCAAACTTTATTTCTGGGAGCTAGAAAAAAAACCTGAGCGCTATTTTTTTTTAAGCTGAGTTTTGTTGTCAGTGCAGTTTCCTGTACTATAACATGCTGTGCTCAGCATAATAAAGATCAAAGAGATATGAGTCTTTAGTGCAGCTAATCCCATTGTCTCTGGATCTCCACAATTCCAGCAAAAAGTTCCATTAAAAGCACTGACCTTGAAACTTTTGAGTACCAAATCGTGGCAGGTGAACAAGAACGGGACAAAAGAAGTGATTAATGAGCTTCCTGCACAATTGTGTTAATCTGAAAGTGTTTAGAGAATATATATATATATTCATACACACACTCACATATGACTAAAACCTTGGATATTCTATAAAAGGAAATGGGTCCCACATGAATGTTTGTAAGGCTTTAACATCCCTGGCATGATGATAAGAAATGAAAGGCTTTCACTGTCCGAAAGAATTAATTTAAAATTTCCATCCATCCCAAGAGTCTCCCAACTGCTTACAAACTGCCAGGTGAACGTGCCCAAGAAGCTTTTGTTTTATTTTTAAAATAAAGCACAGAACTTTGGTTCAGAGTCTCCAAAGCAGCAAGAGCACTTAAAAAAAAATATGTCTACAACAAGAATAATAAATTTTCTTAATTCCCAGTGTAGTTTAACACCATATCGGTATCATATGCTAAACAAAAGGCCAATGGAGATGGAACATAATACACCTCCCTGTCAAGCACACCCATATCTCCAGGCTTCAGTAATCCCCTGTAATAATAAATGCCTTGTCAAAGGGGGCAGTAAATTGCAAGAAATATGTCTGACAATCACCATCAATTTTATTGCTTTCAGGCTCCAATTCTAAAGCACACTCACTTAAATATTAGGTTGTGCTGGTAGGGAAATAATGTTTCTCTTCAGGATCAGGGAACGTTCCGGATAAGTATGGGGATGTGGTCTAGGGTTCAATGGGAAAGGGAATCAGGTAGGAGCACCTAATCCAAGTGGCGCTCAACAACGCCCCGGGTGTCCTGGTTTTTATTTTTTTGAAATATGGCAACCCTAACAGTAGCAAAGAGGGGATGGGAAAGTCTCCTTGCGCAAACCTCTTTCTGCTCACAGTTCTCAGAAACTATGGCGGTATCTTTAGCTACTTTGATATGCATTTTAAACCATAAATGCAACATCGTTAAAAATAGACTTTTGCACTTAAAATTGTAAACAAGACTTTTAGAACATGCCCCCAAGAGCAACCTTATGCATTGATATGGGTATATATAACTAAGATTGTTCTGTTTCCTGAAGCACAGACTCATCAGTACTAAAGTAAAGAGTCCCGTCAAGAGAAGTCAATAAATTAAAGGCTTTGACTTCAACTACGGGCTGCAACAACCCAGAACAAATTGGAGTAACTGGATACAATTCTCTCCTGCACAAAACCACAACAAGCTCCTTATTTTAAGTGATCTCTTATTTTAGAGGATCTCATTTTAAAAGGTGTCCTGCATCTCAGCTCCATTTGCACACGGCAGATTTTGAATTACTTTGTCAATTACTAGGGCAAGGTCCTCATTTAACACATTTCAGAAAAGTCTGAAGTAATCCAGCGATCTTCAGAGATCCATTGCTACACAGGGGAAATGTTTGTGCAACCTGCAAGCATTTATATGTGATGGGGAAGTTCAAAAAGATTCTCCCTCTTTAAAGTGACTCAATATATTTATGTTTTTTCAATGACCACATCCCATCAATGTGCTGATTTCTATATTGCCGAAATATAAAAGTGAAGTGGGGAGAGAGATCTTTCTTGACATTTTCAAGTAATTACCTGTTGGGGGTGATGCTGTAGGTTCATCGGGCAAGAACCCTGATGATGGCAAGCATTCCCTTGTAAACACGATGTCATCAAGGGCAATATATCTGTAGCCTTTTCCAACACGCCCTTCAAAGGTGATCTGGAAGTCCTCATAGGCTTCTAATAGCAGCACTTTTCTTTTCCAGAAATTCCCCTGATCTCCAGAGAGGCTGAATAATACTTGGGGGGGATTTGATGCTGTCACCTGGTAGACAGTTAGTGATCCAGTGTTAGCTCCATACATGTGGTAGTAGAATATTACCTGAAATGAAGAGAAGGAGTAAATATGGAGCAGTGACTTTAAATAATACTCCCTTCATAGTGAAAACATGTTTTATGGTTCCATGAGAAAAGAATCCAACAGACTATCTGTCAGTGTGCAGTGGATTTGCAATATTTATCCATTTAAATATCTATAGTCCATTAATGATTTTACAGTAAAGACCAGCTTTTAAGGGGAAGGTGGTGGGGCAGGGGAGCAGGAAGCAGTTGCACTTCTTAATAGAGATACTGAATTCTTGGAGACTGGTTCAGTATCACCCATGAAGTCTCATTTTAGATCCAGTGTAATAAAATACAGTCTTCCTTTCGTTGTTTTGAATTAACTTTGTTGTTTTTGATTGTTTCTTTTTGCTTTAATATGCTTCTAAACTGCCTTGAGAGTTCCATAGTAGGGCACCTTAGAAATCTAATAAATAAATAACTTCCTTTGAAAAATAAATGTTTATTTCCCACTACCAAATGTTTTGGGGTGGAATCCAACTGACATTTTAACCGCAATAATCTTTTTTATTCAAATATTTGTTTATCCTTGCTTAATTTCAATAGTTTATCAGAGGCACACAAATTATTCTGTACATTTTTTACCATAAGATATTTTCTACACCCAGCAGCCAAGATCCAAACACTAATGTCACTTAAGCAATGTATTTCATTCAGAACAGATGAAGTTTTCAACAGAACCTATTTCCCTTTTTGGAGGTTCTACACTGAAAGCAACATAATACTGCTTTACAATAGCATTTGGTTAATTAAAGGAACAAGGTGATACCTATAAAACAAAATATTTTCTCTAAGGGATGCTTAAGTGATGTTTTATTCTTGCAATTAGTAATTAACTTCTATTGTTCCTGCTAGACATGCCTTCACATACCTTGCAATTTCTGCTCTTTCTGCTTACAGTCACACTAGTAATTCTGGCTTCTTGCCCTGGCAACTGAGGGAAGGAGTTTTTTATGAAGATGTAATGACCAGATGGTTCTTGCAAGGTATGATCAGCTACTGGCCCAGTGCCTGCTCTTGGGATTCCTCCAATTCTGAGATTCCAGTCAAAGTCGTCATTCTGATCTTGTTCCCAATCACAGAGATCAAACTCAAAATCACAGCGCCCAATGGACATACCTAACAAAACAAAAAACCCAACAAAATTCAAAGTGTCTAAAATTGAAAAAGAATGCAAAATGCTGAAATTAGCACCATAATAACAAACATATTCTGCCTTTATCCTCAAAATGGAGGGAGTCTCATTTAACTAATGAAAGGCTTTTTAACAGGTGGCTGATGCACCATCATGCAAAGGCTGATGGTGATAATGACATTATTTTAAAAGGAATTTAGATTAGCAAACAGCCTTTTCTTTAATTCAGGCTTATTTTACCCAATAGGTATCTAATTGCAATTTACAAATGAATGTTTATAAGAGGCAATATGGGTAAACCAAAAATATCCGGTACCTTAGATATTTATTTCATAATATTTTGAGAAAAACAGAAAGCTTAAAATTTTTAATTGTTAAACCTATTGTTTTAAGTTTCTAAGTTTTAAGATTCAAAGATCGCAACAAACCAATTCTTCTAGACAAGCAAAAGAGAACAAACTTTTTATATATTTTAGTAACATATAGAATTATACTAACTACAGGAATTAGACCATCAGAGAACAAGGTCAACTATTAAAAGAAACAGCAGGATGCAGCTTATTTCATTTTGAAATTACCTGTGAAATTAGTTATATTTGGACTTAACGTTACTTCAGTATAAAAAGAGATAATTAAAAAGAGCAAAAAATGACTAGATATGTTCTTTCATATTCAAAGAGAAGGTACAATTTGAAAGTCTCCGGGCACAATGATGCTGCAGGCGGTGGGAAGTTGAAATAAGCACAGAACAACCATTTGGGATTAAACAGGCCACAAGTTTATTTATTAGAGATGTCATCAGGGTTTGGTGTGGGCATTGGGTGTGTATCCTGTATCAACCAGCCTGTCTGATGTCATGGACTGGCTGGATGCAGAGCCAACCCCCAGGGGTAGAAGGCTCAGAAGCAGGGGATTTGTGGTGGGATGGTGATGCATGTTCAGAGAGAGAAGAGGGGGCAGACTGGAAGGAGGAAGTGTCAGAAGCTGCAGAAGTAACAGGGCTTAGTGAGCAGGAAGAGGCTGTGGCAGAGGGCAGTCTAGATTCAGAGGCAGGTGAGGAAGGATGGCAGGAGAGAGATATGAGGCAGGCTGCTGAAGAATCCAGAGAGTCTCCCCCTCCTGCTGTGACCAGATTCCTTCTGCCCTGGTCTCCCAGAACACAGAGAGAAATGAAGGGCAGAACGACTAGCTGCAACCATGGGAGAGCTCCAGCAGCTGGTGCAGCCAGTGGAGGAGGAAGTGATGTCATCCCATGCTAAAGCCAGAAAACAACCAGGCACCACTGCAGCTGCACTGGACTGCCCTCTCTGGTTGACGGTAAGTGGTACTTCCATCTTACAACCAGGGAAATCTAAACTTATGCTGAAGTATTCTTTTAGCTAGCTAAATTAATGAGAAAGGGCTTTGGAGAATTGCAGAAGGCAAATTAAAGTTTCACAATGTATGTTTCCCCCAATATTTTTGTGTAAAAGAAAGTTGTATGGTCTTTTTAAAAAGAGGCACTAGAGCTACTTTAAAATGGATACCCCTCCCCCAAACAGTATTGAGGTTTCATTGGGAAACAAGGATGGATTGCCTCACACATACGTGCTTGTCACTTGATAACTGCTGCATCAAGTGAGAACCTCTATAATGGAACGAGCCATCATCAACTAAAAGAGGACAGCTGCACAAGAGGCAGAGAATCCTAGAACAGTCATTGGAAGGGACCCTAAGGATCATGTAGTCCAACTCCCTGCAATGCAGCAATCTCAACTAAAGCATGCACGACAAATGACCATCCAACCTCACGTATACATGGGTGCTTCTCAACACATTTTAAGGAACCTAATCGAACTTACTGCAGCTCACCTAAGCAGACTAAGAAAAGGTTTTTCACTTTCTTACCATTTAAAGATCCTCTACTCTAATCCTCAAACCTCCCATTTTATTTCATGGAATGCAACCTGAAATTGATGATACTCGAAATAAAGCTTGTATATCATATGTTGAGAAACTAAGGTGCAGTGGTTAGATTAGGACCAGGGAGTCTTGGGTTCAACTCCACAAGCTCACCAGCTGTTCTCTGGTACATCCATAACTCTCAGACTAACCTACTGTATGTCTTAGGGAAGTTGTAAGAATAAAATGGGTATGAAAGAGGCTTGTATGTTGTCCTAGGCTCCTTGGAAGGGTAGGATAAAATGGAATAGATAATAATAAAGCCTGGTGCATGTTTGCATTCACAACCACAATAAATACATCTCACTGAGACTGGCCTTCCTCTGTCTTGGGCTCAAGCTCCAAAACAAGAAAAGTTTCCAAAACAAATACCAAGTATTATGCCAACACTTTCATCAGAAAAACTTCTTACTGCTGGTCCTCCTGGTCCCTGCTGATTTAAAGAATCAGGGCTTGATGCAAACATCAAAGAGTGAACCACCACATAGCCACTGCAGATCCCAAATGCAATGATTATGTCAGCTTTAAGAGACTGATACTGAACTTCAAACAAAAAACTAAACAAAACTCAATCCAAACATTAGACGTTCATCACAGCTGGTCCACTTTCAGCATTGTCAACACACGGTTTCATAAATCTCAAGTGTGATTTGTTGTCAAGAGACAGTACAGACTACATTCTCATTTTAATTTTTTTTTTTTAAAAATCAAGAAATGCATTCTCTTTGTCATGCACTTCTCTGGAGGGTGAGATCAATGTGTAAGCAGGTCCATCCCAAGCAGTGCTTTGTGATAGTAGATTATCACAGCTAAGACGGCATCATCATTTGGCACACTTTGAACAATGACATTCCTCTTGGAAATGAAGTGAGCATAGCTACCTGATTATCTTATGTCAAAAAAGACCTGACTTCAACAATAGATTATATTCTAAATTTAATTACATTTTTATCTGCTGAGGAATTGTTCCACTGTGCCCATTTTTTTTCTTAGACTTTCTTATTATCATCAAGATAAATTAATGGGGCATGTAGGGGGAGATTGGATCTAATGTTAGGTTAGGAATAACAGCAAAATAGTCACTGGAATGGGACAAATTCCCTTGAAAAGTACAAAAATCTATTGCAAAGACTTAAGATAGGACCAAGTTGGTCTCCTTCTGAAAGACAGTTGGTAAAACCACCCGGTACCCCTTAGTATCCTAGCCAGTGGCAGAAGTCAAAATTTCCCTTCTTTTGCCTCTGCAATTCCAGGATAACAGAATTTTATTTAAGCACAGGCTTTACTCAAGCTTACCCATAATGTAACTAAGGACTGTAGCATGTGATTTTGCAACGTGGAGTTTTCCCTATTTTGTTGCCTGTACTTAAAATTTTCAAATTAGCATTCCTTGTTAAAATTAAATAAGATATTTGGATGCATAAAATGCAGTGTTCAACATGAAACCTTTCTGTTACATTGGGAAATATTTATAAGATTCATTCCCAAATCTTTAAAAATGTTTTGGCATTGTTTTGCTTGGTTTTCTTGCAAATTTGAGAGCACCAAATCGCAATTTGCTGGGTACCTATGCAATTGCCCAGGCAGGCGCATTATGAGACCCATGAGAGTAGCAAAATGACCAGACTGTACAACGGTGATGGGATAAAATCAGGCCAAATTGACAGCAGCAGGCAGGGCAAGGGTTGGCATGGCATTGGTTCCCCTGATCAGTTCATCATTCCACAAGCCCCATGTTGATGGAATGGATCCACTGGGTTTGGATCGCCCCAAACCTATATGATGGGAGTCAGCCAGTGTTGAACCTTGCTGTGGTTCAAGCCAAGCAAGCAAGGTCTCACTGGGGGACCAGGGTGCAGATTCCAACCAGGCAGGTACCGAATCCACGCCTGGGTTTGTTGTGGTCAATCCTCCCCTCAGGCCTCTTATGGAGTCCCCTCTATACAGTGGTACCTCGGGTTAAGAACTTAATTCATTCCGGAGGTCCGTTCTTAACCTGAAACTGTACTTAACCTGAAGCACCACTTTAGCTAATGGGGCCTCCCGCTGCTGCTGCCGTGCCGTGGGAGCACAATTTCTGTTCTCATCCTGAAGCAAAGTTCTTAACCCAAGGTACTATTTCTGGGTTAGCAGAGTCTGTAACCTAAAGCGTATGTTACCCGAGGTACCACTGTACTATGTTGATCCTGACCAATGCCATTTCCGCCCTCATACAAACAATGTTCTTCTGCCTAAGAAAGGAAAGCCATAATTTCACTGAGGGAAAGGTGATAAAACCCCACCCAAGTGCCAATCAGGTTGAGAGAGAGAAAAAATCCTTTCCTGCCGTGTCAACCAACGACCTAAAATTGCTCAGTGAATGCGAGGGTGGGCATGCGGAAACCTCTCAAACAAAATGGCTGTGATATCCAGGGGAAGCAGCCTTATATAGGCTTTCCCTTCTCCTCTTCAACAAGGGCTCATTGGAAAGCTTTTCCCCATGCACCCATCACACAGAGAGATACTGGGCAAAGCCTTGCCCAGTATTTGCTGCAATCTATGGGCCACAGCGCTGCCGGGCAAAGGGGTCCTGTGGTTACTGGGAACAGAAGGGGGCTTGGTGGACAGTGTGCATCTTCTGTATCCCCTTTTGGTCTGGAGAGAGCACATTATTTTTGTGGGATTTGCCCTGTCATCTGTGACCACTGTTGCTTGATCATCCTTTCATATGCTTTAACACTGAAAGCGGATGAATGTCCTAGGGATATTAACTACTTTCTCTTTTTTTGAAATTTTATCTTTTAAAAGTTGTTTTAAAAATACATGAATCAAAGCCCTTTGCTCATTTAAATATTGGCCACTGGAGTGAACATGTAGCAATGTACAATTTAATTTCCGTTTTAACTAGCTGGAAGCAGCTTATGGTCAAGTTTAAGATGCAATAAATAGTTTATTAGCTTGCTTCTGCTCAGAATAAATTTCTATGAATATATAACCTCATTTTCACTTTTTTGTATTTTAAAATATGGTTACCTGGTTCAAGACTTAGATTGCAGCAGCATCAACACGACATCAACTCGCTGAAAGAAAGTTACTGACGAAAATACAAAATGATTTCTGACAGCAAGTTGGGGATTTGTCTGTCTCTGTGAACCGCAAGGTGAGCAGCAGCAGGAAAGTCAGGGCATATGTTGGAGATTGTGGTAGGAATGACCTGCGTACACAGGTAGAGATATCCACACACCCTCACTTGCACATGACCTAACGAATCCAGTGGGCACACTGTTAACATACACCCACTCTTTCTCCACCCAGGAAAGCAACAGGGAAGCATTTGCTGATGCTGAAGCAACATGACAGCACTAGATGACAGAGTGCTGGGGCAACAACATCTAGTTCCACATAGTTCTCTGAGGACCCTGTTTGATGCTGCCAAAACTCACCCCTCTCAGTGTCCGTGTAACAAATGAGAATCAGATGTGTTTTCATTACACTGGAACCCAATTCTCTAGAAAAGTCTGTGTAGGGCTGGTTCCACATTTTATTTTGCAACTGTAGTAAAACCAAAATGCTATTGTAATAGCCCAGTGGCCCCCTGTGTCTTATTGCAAGCTGAGCAGCATCATACCAGTACTAAAACGACTAAATAACAAGTCATTTTTTCTCATTTTACATTAATTAAGATAACAATCACATCATTGCCTGAAGCACATTATTTAATTTGGTTAATACAACTTCCAGGTGCCCTGGACACTATCACTAATATCGAATGGAATCACATGCACCCACATGTTCATACAAACAGCTGAGAGTTGCCAACCTCCTGGGTGCCTAAATCCCAAGGTTTAGGCAGCTGCCTCCTGCCAAAACATTTACTTGGGTGACGCAGGAGTCCTCGGGATTTTGGCACCCAGAAGGTTTGCAAACTCTTCGGTGGGGACATCTGTTTGTATGAACATGTGGGTGTATGTGAGGCAGACTCCAGTATAACAAGCATTTGAAAATCATTAATTTTGCTTTTCATTTACATTTTGGAACCACTAATGAACTGGCAGCAGTGCTACTATATAAATAATTCACTAGAGACTTGATAACTTCTGCTCATTAAAGCAAGGAACAGCCATACTCACTGCAAATGCTTTGATTCTCATCTGAGTTATCTGCACAGTCATTCACAAAATCGCAAAGGTTATCCTTTGGGAGGCAGTATTTGTTGGCACAGGTAAATTCATCAGAAGTACAGTGTCTGTCTGGGATCAGTAAGGGGGAACACTCCTGAAATGAAATATCATCCACTGCCACATCTCCCACATAACTGATGCCCCTTTTCGCCCTGAAGATAACCTGTGAAGTGGAGAAAGTAGAAATATAAATAGCCACATTCTGATACAAGCATGCACCTCTAGTAATGTTCCGATCCATATGATAGTGGTGAGCATCAGTAGCATCAGTGGGGTGAAGCTTCTCTCCCGACACCAGTATTACTAATGCTTACCAGTATGGAGATATGGAGGGGAAGGGTGGTGGACAGGTACAGTAGTGGGATTGCTGCTGCCAAGCCATTGGTCCTGCCAGGGCACCCACATGGCCCCGACTTGACCACTCCAAACCACCCAGGTAAGCAGCAGCAATGCTGGAGCAGGAGGGCAGCTCCATCTATCACAAGTGCCACTACTGGTAAGAATGCTACATGAGAAACACAAAGGAGATAGCTGGTAGGGAGTGAACAATTCCAAAGTTAACATTGTTCATATTTTACTGCCAGAAATGGAACAGGAAAGATTGGTACGAAGCAGAATCACCATTACTTTGTAATACAAAACAAGCAAACATATACAGACAAACAGAAATACAATTGGGACTAAAAATTTTTTTTTAAAATCTGTTGCCAAATTATTCTATTTTCCAAAGGCTGTGATGCTGCCAACTGTGGTAAGGTTTTGACATGACATCCTAAAGCAGGGACTTGGAATCTGTGACCCTGAATATATCGTAGAGCTACAGTGTCCATCATCCATGATCACTGGTCATGCTGGCTGGGGTTGATTGTATCTGACAACATCTGGAGGGTCACTGGTTTCTGGTCTTGGCCATAAAGCAACAATAAAGCAGTCAGTTCAAGTAACAGATTCTTTAAGAAACATCCTGCCTTCAATTTCTGCTTCTATGTGCCATTAATGAATGAACTTCATTCTACAGCAGAGGCATCATTTTGATTTTGATTGCTTCAAAATGCAATGATGTCTTAAGGCTGACATTACGAGCGCAGAACAACAGAAACATTAAATAGCTTGAAATAGTAAGGGAAGAAGGCAAACAAAATTGCACATACCTGAAAATAAGATTGAACACCTAAATGCACTTCAGCTCTGTTCCACTGAGGACCCTGGGGGCCACTCTGTGACCAAAGTTCAAAAGACATGTTTCCCTCTTTTCTGAGCACCTAAAAATCGAACAACATCTACAGTGAAATGAGCAGCTCGTGATTTGCAAATCGTAAGACAAGCAGTCTTTTAACAGCTTCAGTTTAGCTACATGTTTCATTTTTACATGAAAAGAAATAGTTATAATAACTATCCTACAAATCTCTGAACATGCAGTATGTTTATGGTGAATGACTTTTTTTTTTTTAACAGAATCTGGGATAGCAGCCTCTTAACTCACACCAGCCTTTGATTTATTTACACATTCAAAGCATTAACCTGCAGTCAGATGTAGTGCTAGCAGGGAATGGCTTCCTTCTAGTAAGATCTGCAGGATGTGTCTGAATAATACCAGAACCACATGAGCAAAGCCAATGTTTCTGACCCAATCACTGAACTCCTGGTCAGAATTGGTCTTTCGCAAACCCCTAGATGGGTGTCACCAGTGGAGGCTAAAGCAGTGAAGAAACTCAATATGGAGGTCGGATGGCCGAAGTATTGGGAAATTTTGGAACAGGATGGAAATAAGTTGAAATTACAAAGTTATGAGAAATTGAAACATAAAGTACAAAATTGGTTTCAATATCATCAAATAATGGAATTTTTCAAACAGGACAGGAAAATTGGTTTCCAGGTGGAAAAATCAAAACTAGAGACTGAATTGTTAGAACCCAATACTAAGAATCTATCAAGAATGTATAATTTGTTGCTGAAATGGAATACACAGGATGAAACAGTCAAATCGGCTATGATCAAATGGGCACAGGATGTGGGTCATAACATTATGTCAGCTGACTGGGAATGGTTATGGAACACCGGTATTAAATTTACGGCATGTAATGCCTTAAAGGAAAACATTATGAAAATGGTCTATAGGTGGTACATGACCCCAGTCAAGCTGGCAAAAATTTATCACTTGCCCGATAATAAATGTTGGAAATGTAAGGAGACTGAAGGTACCTTCTATCACCTTTGGTGGACATGCCCAAAGATTAAGGCTTTCTGGGAAATGATCTATAATGAAATGAAAAAGGTACTTAAAAGTACTTTCCTTAAAAAACCAGAGGCCTTTCTCTTGGGCATTGTCGGCCAATTGGTGTCAAAGAAGGATAGAGCTTTCTTTATGTATTCCACAACAGCAGCAAGAATACTCATCGCAAAGTATTGGAAGACACAAGATCTGCCCACTCTGGAAGAATGGCAGATGAAAGTGATGGACTATATGACATTGGCCGAGATGACAGGCAGAATCCGTGACCAACGAAAAGAGACGGTGGAAGAAGAATGGAGAAAATTTAAAAGTTATCTTAAGGACTATTATAAACTTAATGAATGTTAAAGTGTTGTGGTTTCCAGAAACAAAGGGATACAGTGATATAAGGCCAGAATATGAAGAGGATTAAGAGGACAGAGGTTGGAAAGTAACAATTGGGAGTTGCTATAAAATTATGGACATTGGGATGCAGAAAGGGGGGGTATGGGGAAGTCCAAGAAAAGAGGTTTATGAAAATATGTTATGAAATTATACGTGTATGTTTGTCTTTTTAAGTGTTTGTTTGTTCTTTAAAAAATTTTGTAAAACCAATAAAAATTTTATATAAAAAAAAACAGAATTGGTCTTTCGCATGTGGATCCAGTATTCACAACAGCAAGAAATTTGGCGATGGGTCCTTTTCTGCAACTGAGCACTCCTCCTGTGCGGGCATGACATGGAACACTAGAGAACATCCCCATGCTTCCCCTTGCACAATGTTATTAGCGGGGCAAGGAAGGGCAAGGAGGGAATAATGCCTGAAAAGGGCTGGATATTAACACATAAGGGAGAGGATAAGAGCCCCAGAATAACAAGTTTTAAATTTTGATTGTGTAAACAATGCTGGATCATTTCCACTTCAACTGGTTTGAATAGCAAGTGATGACACTTGCCTTTGGTATGCCGAAGAAATAAGAAAAGCAATCCTAATACCAAGAACAGTTAAAATTGCTATTACCCCATGATTGTATTCAGTTTCAAAACTCATTTTAGTTTCGCAGTACATTAAACATCCAGTTGTTTGCATAAAAAAACTTTTGCAATCAAGTTCCAGAGCTCTTGTTTAGTTTGAACTTCAGAAGGTGCATGAGGTGTCCTCCTCGCTTCCTGCCTCAGTAAATATTCATTGAATTGTGACGGGTTGCTCCCAGGAGTCAACTGCCCTAAACATGCTTCACTGAAGCTAAAGTGTCTTAACTGAGTCAAACTGACAACATCAGGAGATGGAAGTATGGTGATGTATGTCAAATTGTGATTCTAGACAGCAATGACAGAACTGTACATCATCAGCTCCCCAAAACGCTTTTCCTCTCCAGGATTTATCACCAGGTATAATGATCTGCAGTTTTAGCTCCAGGACTATCTAGAGAGGCTTTTCATTTTAATAGGAGAAAAATCATCTCCCAGTTGCACATAACATGGCAAAATGAAATAACCATTCCCTTTAAATGGAACAGTTTTCATTGACAGAGAAGTCTCACATATCAACATTATTTCTTTTATTTAATTAGAACATTTGTACCCCACTCTTCAGCCAAAAAAGGCTCCCAGAGCAGCTTACATATGATCAATTGAAACAGTCCCTCTTGCAGGCTTACAATCCCCCCCCCCACCATCAATGACACAACAGGGGAAAGGGAAAGGGAAGCAAAACGGGGGGGGGGGGAGCAAACTCAGTTCTTAAACAATGACTAGCTGCCATAGAGACAGTTCAGGGGGTGATAACAGAATAAATGATATAAGAAGGGGGCTGAAGCCCAAGATAGGAAGAAAGGTGGTAAGGAAACACCTAGCTACTTTAAATGAATTCAGCTCTCCGGGGGCTGAGGAGCTGCACCCGAGGGCACTAAAGGAGCTTGTGGGTGTAATCTCAGAGCTATGTATGCTACCTTGAGCTCCCTGAAGGGAAGGTGGGATATAAATGTAATAATCATTGTAATCATCATCATCATCATCATCATCATCATCATCATGCAGGTTGTGAATATTCTTCTTCTTCCTTTTTTTAGTCTATAACTGTCTTTTTAGTACCTTCAGTGAACCCACTGTTGCCCCATTCATGTAGTTCCAAAACACCAGCTTGCACTTCGGTCCAGTCTGGGAAATTACTGGAGTGGTAATGTCAGCAGTATGTCCAAATTGTCCATTGGAACTGTCTGCATAGAGATACCAGCCTTCCTTAGTTGCCCTGTAAAGAGAGAAATTCACAAATCAAATGAATTCCGAATTTTTTGCGCCATAAGACGCACCTGACCATAAGACGCACCTAGTTTTTAAAGGAGGAAAACAAGGAAAAAATTATTCTGAACAAAACAGTGGATGTATGATTTTTGTGGTTCATGCTGTGGCCACAGACATGATATGTGATTTGACGGTGAGTTTGGGGGTTGCCCAAGGCAAAAATCCTGAGAATCCATGTGGATCCGTTTTCTTGATGTGTCTAGATCCAGCCTGAGTGTTGACTGCATGAACTGGCAGTGGCTCTCCAGGGTTTCAGGCAAGGGGTCTCATCTCAGGAGATGCCATGGATTGAACTGGAACCTTCTGTATACAAAACAGATTCTCTGTCGCTGAGCTATGGCCCTTTCCCTAACATGGGTCCTGTTTAAGGAGCTGGTGTGGTTAATTGCCTGCCTAAGGCAGCACCTCTCCTCTGCCATTCCAATGACAGTTCTATCCAGAGCCTGAAGTGCCTCTGTGTTGCCTCGAGATGCTGCCTGCTGTGTCTGCACAGGCTCTCCATTCAGTTCAGCAAAAAACACATTGAATGCAAAACACGTTTCACTCCACAACCACGAGGATTCCAAATGTTTTTAATTATAATTATTATTAACCAACGATTCCATGCCACACCTCAGCTGAGGGCCAGATGTCACAAGATGCTTAACATGTTATTGGGAAGATCATCATGTCCTTAAAAAGAAAAATAGCAGGGAGGGAGGTGCATATTTTCAACAGGACTGTAAAATATGAAAATTTTAAGGTGCCATTACGACAGAAGAAAAGCAATGCTAAACAATGGCTACATTCTCCATAGATGTAACTCAGATTATTCTGTAAAATATGCAATTTTTAATGGCAAAGACGACTGTGGCAGTGTAATCCTAGGCAAATTTACTCAGAGGTAAGCAACACTTACCCACGTGGGTGGCACTGTGGGTTAAACCACAGAGCCTAGGACTTGCCAATAAGAAGGTCAGAGGTTCAAATCCCCGCGAAAGGGTGAGCTCCCGTTGCTTGGTCCCTGCTCCTGCCAATCTAGCAGTTCGAAAGCATGTCAAAGTGCAAGTAGATAAATAGGTACCGCTCCAGCGGGAAGGTAAACGGCATTTCTGTGCACTGCTCTGGTACGCCAGAAGCGGCTTAGTCATGCTGGCCACATGACCCGGAAGCTGTACACCGGCTCCCTCGGCCAATAAAGCGAGATGAGCGCCGCAACCCCAGAGTCGGCCACGACTGGACCTAATGGTCAGGGGTCCCTTTACCTTTAAGTAACACTACATTCAACATAGTTCACTCCCAGGTTAAGTGTGTAGAGGATAATTTGCAACCTTAATACTTAGGTATATTTAGTCTATAAGAAATTAAGCCTGATGCAACTATAATACTACTGCAATCAATGCTTTGGGAGAAATGGGCTAGGGTGAAGGGTAAGAGTGGATGCCATGCTCAGGAGCAGTTGGCCTTTATTTCCCAGAGGTAAATCAGAATGAATACTTTTCCACCCTGGTCCACCACCCAGACTCCACCCCTCAGCTTGCCCCTGATAGGCCAGCCACCATGGTAAAGTCATTCTGCCCTCTGGGGGTTTGAGGGGCTACTGCGCCAGGTCTCAATCGCCGCCCACCTCCAGACCAGGTAAGCAGCCATTCCCAATCTTTCTCAGTGCTCCAGAAGCTTTGCTACCTAGAGGGCTGGCTCTGCAATGTGCCCTCTCCCACCAATCTTCTCCAGGATCTTCCTTTTGCATGTGGAAACAGGAAGAAGCGGGGAGTGAAGACAATGAATCACTATGCTGACCACAATATGGAGAAAACATTCTTTACCTTGAGAAAGCAGACAACGTCAACTGCTGCAAAAAAAGGCAGCAGCAATACAACAATGTGTTAATGGCACAAGGTTCATTCATAGCTTGCATTTAGAAGGACCGATTATTTTTAATCAGGCTTTTGAGTCCTATAAATTTTGCCTTAAGTATGGTTCTGTGCTGTTGTTGCTTATTTATATAACTTTACTGTTTTTAGTGTATGCCACTCTAATCTCCTTGGGCAGGAAGAGTGGGATACAAATGATTAAAATAAACAAACACAGTGGTCCAAATGTATAGGCAGGCATGGCCAAACTTGGCCCTCCAGATGTTTTGGGACTACAACTCCCATCATCCCTAGCAAATGGGACCAGTGGTCAGAGGTAGTGGGAACTGTAGTCCCAAAACATCTGGAGGGCCAAGTTTGGCCAAGCCTGGATAGGGCATGGGTGTGCCCAGAGTTCAGCATTTCAAACTTTCAGCTAAGTTTGCTAGGGATACCAAAAGGGATGCCAAAAGGGTGATGATGATGATAACAACAACAACAGCAACAACAACAACAACAACAACTATTAGCAATTGGACAGGAATCACCATACCCCCACCAAAAAAAAAGCCCCTTGATGTTACATCTTGATGTAACATTGTTCCGGGGGAATTCTGGGACAGTAATTCTAGCAGGTAGCTATTGACCACCTTAAGGGGCTCTAGTGTTACACTGGAAGAGTGGGAAATGTTTTAAAAGAATCTGCTGCTCAGTTACCAATGGTAAGCATGCACAAACCCACACTCAACACAGCTCAAAAAAATCCTTCTGAAAAATAATTAAATGTCCCCTTCATTTTTTTTGCTACTTATAATGTGGGTACCGATTTTGGGTGAAATTTTACAAAGTAATAATCTAAAATGAAATGAAGGCAATTCTTAAGTCAGTCTTAGTGGTAAAGAGATCCCCAACAATTATTTCCATTGGTCTGCTTATCAGTACACCAAGAATCATTTTATCCAATCCAGTGAGCATATTTCTCTAGTTTATGTGGCTATGTGCATAATACATGCATGTGCATGAATGTATTGCACACGGTCCTGTCCAAATGCTATGGTCATCATAGACTTTTCTCTCAGTTCCAACTTCCTAAACAGGTGGTAACAAGAGAAAGGACCTTCTCAATTATAGCTTCCAATTTGGAATGCCCTTCCCATTTGGTTTAGTGCCAAATTTGATTTATGGGGCTGAGGGGGAATGATGCCAGGCAGAAACATTTTCATTTGACAAGACTTCTAGTATACCCCCTGGTTTTAATCTGCTAATATCTTACTGGTTTCCCCCCTGTTTATATTGTGTTTTTATGTGCTGCACTGTTACTTTGTTGCTGTGTTATTACAATGCTATTTACCTATTGTTAGTGTTAACCTGATATTATTGCTACCCTAAGAAATTCATTTAACTGAAGAATGGCATATATGTGTTTTAAATAAATAAATAGATCTGTATGTAAATATTTCCAAGTACCAATCAATAATGTTTAACCTTAAATATTTTTGCAGGTTATGAGGGTACAAAATGTAGGTTTGCATGCTCACCAACAGAGAAAAAAGATACATTTTACCCATCTGTGTCTTCTGTTGTTGTCTTTATTTTATTTTTAAATGATGCTTGCTGCTGTTTTGCCCTTGGGAAAATTCCTCCTGAATTGCTAAGTGGGCGTTAAGCACATTCTCTCTTTTCTCATGACAGTAATGCTTACGAGAGAAGACGCAGAGATACAATACTGTGAGATTTCTTTACCCTGTCTCCTGAGTTCTCTCATAGAGTATTTTAATGCGCTTCAATGATCCTATGAAAGAATGCTATAAACTGTACAATTTTGACCTTGCTTTGTTGCAACCATTTGATTCACTGTTTATCCCCATAATTCTTTCCTTACTTGGGCAAAGAAGGGAGCTCAACATTCTGAACATCTAAAGTTTTCAAAGTCTATATTATAAGTACATTTGCTTTGTCATGCAATTCAGTATTTTTCAACCAGACTATTAAAAAACAGTTTTAAAAAAGGTAAAAGCCATTTTGGAAGGTTATAATTTCTATGAAAGTTCAGCTCTCAGCACAGTTTACCAATTCTGTTCAGTACTTCCGTGTGCAGCAGTTGAGAAGTAAGTAAATGCAGATGTAGATTCCTATTACAGTTCAAATATTCAGAAAAACCAATATAATCTGTCAAGTATGAATTGTTTTTAAAAGGCAAGTTATTCTGTTACAGGCTATACATATAAAACCCAACTCTGAAGCATACTTTGTGGCAATGGTTTCATTGAAGTGCCTGGAGGATTTTCCACATTACCAGTTTATTGCACAATAAACACGCTTTCCCTTCTCATTTGCTGAGCACAGTCACCACGTGGCTTCTCTCAAAATTATTAGGAAAGCAGATTCCAACCGGAGACCGTTGGGTGGCAAGCAACTAATAAGTCTATTAAATTATTAAACAACAAGCACAATATTGGACATCCTACACCATGTCCCAGTGCTTTAAGAAGAGTGGTCACTGGCTCAGTGATTTCCTGCTGTGCTGCTGAGGGTGTACAATGCTTCACCATAGACCCATGAGCATTCTAACAAGCGGTCCGGGTTTCTATCCTCATCTGTGAATTTTTGGTGTTACCATATTATTTTTGCTGTTCTTTGCAATCTTGTGGTTTCGGGAATGTTTTAAGATTGTCCCTGTTTTCTTCCCTCCCCCAAGCCATTTTGAGGAGCCTTCTATAGAAAAGTGTTTTTGTTTCTAAGAATTGTAAACCAAACAAACTAGCCATAACCCTGCACTCAGGGAGTGGCTGCAATTGCATATCATGCTAAACCATCAGCAATAGAATATCGATAAAGAGCAATGTGCTAGTCTAGTGCAAACGCCTGCATCATTTTGCTTCTCTCTTCGTCAAGCTGGTTAACCATGGCATGCAAGCCAGCGCATTGTTTTCCAAACAAACCTTTATGCTAAGCAAAGGTTTGATCTTGCCATAATTATTGTGGTTTGTTTGGAAGAAACCATAAGTGTGGGTGTGCACACCATGTTAAGCCAAGACTTGCACTTCGTCACTCCCAGCTTGGAAAGTGAGAGGCGCAGTGGGAGCAATTCAATGCTGTGCACAGAAGTTTTGTAAACGGATGTGGAAATGAGGTGACCTGAATTTATGATTCGAGACAGAAAATCCAGATTTGACTGATTCATCCATCCCTATCCAGCACACTACTCATTCCTGGTGATGATAATCCATATTTTATAGCTTACTGCATGGGTAGGCAAACTAAGGCCCGGGGGCTGGATCTGGCCCAATCACCTTCTAAATCAGGCCCACAAACGGTCTGGGAATCAGTGTGTTTTTACATGAGTAGAATGTGTCCTTTTGTTTAAAATGCATCTCTAGGTTATTTGTGGGGCCTGCCTGGTGTTTTTACACCAGTAGAATGTGTGCTTTTATTTAAAATGCATCTCTGGGTTATTTGTGGGGCATAGCAATTCATTCATTATTATTTTTTCAAAATATAGTCCAGCCCCCCACAAGGTCTTAGGGACAGTGGACCGGCCCCCTGCTGAAAAAGTTTGCTGACCCCTGGCTTACTGTGACATGCACCCTTGGCCAGTGAGACATGCCCAAAGGCACTACTGAACTTCATAGTTGAGAAGAGATTTGAATGCTCTTTCCCACAATGCAGCTGCTGTTGAAGAGTTGAGCTTTAAGTACATGACTTGACTGAAAGACCAAAATGAGTAGGGATGCAGAAATGGAGCGATTCACTTTCACCACTTTTGTGCATTATGCAACAACAGGCCTTTTTTTGCAGAAGATAACACTGATTGAAAGAATGCTAAGTAGGCAATGTAAATTAATGTCATACGTTCCATTACATGTTGAATAGAATATAGTCTGAAGTGACTATATTTAATGGAGCTTGAAGTATACATACCATTATATAGCACAGAGATGCATACACACACATGAGGAGAGACATCACTAACTATTGAAAAATGGTTATGTGGGGGGTAAAGAACACTACACAAGAGCCATTTTCACTGCACAGATTCAAGTACTGCATTATAAAGAATATTCTCCAGCACTGTTTATGATCTCTGTTTCTTAAAGTGTCATTTGAATGCACTTCCATTAATTTCACACTATCTCAATGAGACATCTATCTAAAAATATATACTGTCAGCACATTCCGCCCCAAAGCAGCCAACATAAACACATTGCAGTGAAAAATATTTATCCTTTCATTTCACCCACTCACCCATACTGAAAAGCTAAATTGCAAACACAAATGCACTCTCAATGGTATATAATGTTGCTTTTAAATTTTAAGTATGCCTGGATTCATAATTTTCAGTCTATGATTTAAAGAGTTTCTACAGATTTTCTTTTTCTAGACCCTTATTGTTGTGTCCCACAAATCAGCCTTATTTCTTTGGGAACTTCCACCATGAAGACATCGTCAAACAGCCTGCAAGTTATTGTGCATTTGGCATGAGACTGGCAAAAGATACAGTGGTGCCTTGCAAGATGAAATTAATTCGTTCCGTGAGTTTTTTCGTCTAGCGAATTTTTCGTCTTGCGAAGAACGGTCTCGGAAAAGTTTTGGAAAAGCTTCAAAAATCGCCAAAAACCTCAAAAAAGGCTACCACACCGCGTTCTCCTCGAAGTCAAGTCGCAACTGTATTAAGGGTGTTAAGAAAAAGGAAACAAACTTGCAAAAAACGCAAGACGTTTTCGTCTTGTGAAGCAAGCCCATAGGGAAATTCGTCTTGCGAAGCAGCTCAAAAACCGCAAAGCCCTTTCGTCTAGCGAGTTTTTCATCTTGCGAGGCATTCGTCTTGCGGGGCACCACTGTATGAGCCTTCTTCCAACCCTGTCCCTCCCCAAAAGGCATTCAGAGAGGTAAGCACCAGTAGCAGATTTATAAGTATGCACAGAATTAGAGCCCCTGTGGTTGAGGGGCACCAAATAACTGAGAGAATCTGTTTGAGATATGACTACAATGAACTGCCAAATTCTAGTATTTCTAGTTTGTTGTGTTGTTTTCACTTATCATTTCTCCTGCTCCTCAATTAAAATCATTAGAGGCTGATCCAATAGGATCATCGTTGAACAGTGGTGGCAGACTTTGATTTCTTACTTTTTTTAAAAACAAACAAACCAAGTCTCTAACCTTTTTAGAAAGAAAGTTATGAAGCATAATGTGTAGATATCTAGCTAAGCAATTTGTGTTACATGAACCAGCCTGGCTGCTCCTACCTTTCAGTGTTTTTAGCCAATGGGTGAAGTCAGAACTGGATTTATGCCAGATGTGGCGCTAAACTCTGAGCTTTTTTTTTTTAATGAAGTCTCTAGCCCTTCTAGAAATAGAATTGTGCGGGCAACCTTCTAAGCAAGGAGAGTCCACTGACACAAACAGAGGGGCAAGTATGATGCCTCTGGTTCTGCAACACGGAGTACTTGCTGAAGTTCAGTTCCAATTGGCTATGGCATTAACTCCTCCCCTTCTTTCTGAAGCAAAGACGTTGCCTGGGCAGCTGTTGTGGGACAAAGATGGGAGAGCATAGGAGAGATAGGATGAGATATGTAAGGGGAGAGAGACTGTGTTGGCCAGCAGGTACAGTAATGGCTTTTCTCACCTGTCCAGCCCTAGGAGCCTTCATAAGAGAGCTGTTTCCAGAGGAAGAACTGTGAGGGAAGAGAGACTCTGTCTGCCATCAGAGGGCGGTTGGTTTCACCTGTGCAACCCTACTTCCTGCCCAAAGAACTTCCAGAACGGCATTGCTGCCATAGGCATTATGTGTATATGCATTTTAGTGAGCTGAATATAGTGAGATAATATGAGTTATGGGGGTGTGGAGTGGGTGTGTATGATCTTAACAGCAATTAGTTTATTTTTTGGTTGCTATTTTGTTAATATTGTTTTATGGATTATAAATGCTGTTAATCACAGAATATGCTTTTTGCCTTAACTGCGGTGTTTAGCTTATTTTTTTAGTTGTTGCTTTGTTTACAATGTTTTTTAGATTGTAATTCTTCCACTGGTGACTTGTTAATTATTTCATATGATTTATGCTGTACTTGTGATGTTTTATAGTGTTCTATAATGTTCTTGTTATGTATTGTTTGTAAGCCGCTTTGGGATTGATTTGAATGAAAGGCAGCATAGAAATATAACAAATCAAATCAAAAGGAAAGATGCTACTACCCCTTTGGGTTTTTGGAGGATGTTGGGGTTGGGGAAGGGCTGAGACTATTCCATCTCCTTTGCTTTGGCTGCCTATGGAAGGACTTTTTGAAAAAGGGCAGGGCGGGGGGAGAGGCTTTTTGAAAAGCACACAGAAAAGATGTGCTGGGGCCTATTTGCCTCCTCTTTGTGTTGCTGCCTGAAGAGGGTTTCACTCACCCTCAGTAAACCCCTCTCCCACATGTAGCTTCATCCACAGAGTTAGTGCAGGCTGATGGTTCTTCTCTTGCAGTTCCCTGACTCAACTGAGAGAGGGGTGTTAATTCAGTGCCATCATTGCTTGAAAGTCACATCAACTACTGTGTCCAAATGGAAGACTACAAAAATGGAAGACTACAAAAATAGGAAGGCAAACTTTCCAATATCCCTCACACTAAGAAACCCCTTGTTTCTGCCTTAGTGCTGGAGTACAGAATCAGTTCCACAGAAATCAGAGCCCTTAGAGAATCAGATAATTACCATTTAATCCACAGTAACATAATTAACTGCAAAATGAATTTCTTGTCGGAAGAAAATTACTCAGGTTAATTTATGAATGCAATCATACACTATATGCACTATAGGTAAAAGGTACACAGGCTTTTCAGCAGATGAGCAAAGAGGAATTTAGTTCATTCTGAGAAATCTTTAGTGTTTTGCAGTTAATGGCCAAAAAGTGATATGTAGTGCTGTGGAAGACTTGCTCACATAACCAGAGATGTGCTTTGTCATTGAACTTCCATTCCCCAAAGGGCAAGCCACTGTTAAGTATAAAGGCAACATATCTCTTTGATAGTGGTAGGGCTGCCATATATTCTTTTCTTGTCTTTTTTTGAGTTTTTCACTTTGAAATATAGCAACCCTAGGTAGTGGAAACTATTTTGCAGTTACACATACCAAAAAAACAACAACCCAGGACAAAGCTCCAGCTGTGAGACTGTTTCCACGTTTTGAGTGTGGGTCACATCTGAATAGATGTTATTTGTTTTAGACGGATTTAAACTGGTTGTTGTTGTTGGTGGTGGTAGTAGTAGTGTGTATTGGTATAAATTTTTAAGTTCTTCTTGCTACCCCTAAGAACTTTTGTGACTACAGCGACCTAAAAATGTGATTAAATATAAATAAATAACCTAATATAAGTGTACTTTTTACCAACAAAGGATATTGGGACAAGCCTGATGGCAGCCAAACTAAACATATTATAGTCACATAAATAAGCCAAGACTGGATGGTAATCAATGTGATTCCTGTTTCTTTCACAATGCCTTTGATTTTACTTATTTTAACTCACTTCTCTTCCTTTGAAAATTCAAAAAGCTCTCAGGTTTCCCACTACCTGATTAAAAACAGCATGGTTAATAATTCACAAACCAAAGGGCACCAGAGATGAAGAATTCCATATTTAACACAACAATTGCTGAATACTAGCTAAAAATCTACTGTTCTTCTTTGTTGTTGTTATTTTGTTGTGCTTTAAGTTTGGCTGCTTCTGACAAAGAGCTGAAATTAATTCACAATTCTTCTGTGGCTCATCCAAAACAGAGCACATCTCATTAACATTCCATCATAAATCCTCTGAGCTTGAAAGGAAAAGGAAACAATGGGATAAAATCTCACTCTCAAGTAACAAAGATGGAAGCAGACATTCCAGCACAGCATCTAATCACAGTTGGCATGATTTATTTACAGTTTTGCAACTCTTCTGTGGTTTGGCACAATATGAAATTGAGGTTTCACTTGGCAAATGCTTTAACAGTTCCAGTTTTTCCCACTTGGTCAGGGTATAAGATTATATGGCTGCTTGCTGCTTTTGACTGTCATGTCAAATCAGATCCAGACCCAACAGAGAGCAGCTATTACCCCAATGACATTCAGCCAATAACTTAACAGAGTCTATCTGAGAAAACAGTGGGTGTCACTAGGGAAACAGCACCATAGGATGCCTGTTCCAATATAAGCCATATAAGAATTCTTAGAATCATTTCCACTAGCAGTTATGCACTTGATACAGCCTTATCCACACAAATAGATCCACACAAATAGATCCTAAGAAAAGAAGAAGAGTTTGGATTTGATATCCCACCTTTCACTCCCTTTAAGGAGTCTCAAAGCGGCTAACATTCTCCTTTCCCTTCCTCCCCCACAACAAACACTCTGTGAGGTGAGTGGGGCTGAGAGACTTCAAGAAGTGTGACTAGCCCAAGGTCACCCAGCAGCTGCATGTGGAGGAGCGGAGACGCGAACCCGGTTCCCCAGATTACGTGACTACCGCTCTTAACCACTACACCACACTGGCTCCACACTAAATGATCCAATGAGCCACAGTTTGGCTTACAGACAATTGCAGGACCTCATATTTATATACAAGCAAACACAGCTAGCATGCAACAAAACACACACATTAAATCTTTTTATTGTTCAGCATATTATGCACAAATCCAAATAATATTTTTACTAGGAAATGATGGTCTGCATAATGAACCCACCAGAAATCAATTGCCACTCCCCCCCCCCCTTGAGTCCAAGGCAATTCCAGTGTTTGTTATGTGAAGACCTGGGAGGGTATGTGAGACATTGCCTGCCGTAGGTGCTGTAAGAAGTCTGGGCTCAAAGTGTTTATCCTCAATTTGCGTCAGATTCAAGTCAGTAGGTGTGGTAATGGAATCAAGTGCACTATCCTGCTGGCAAAATGAGACCCCGCCCCCCACATGGCACCAACAATCTGACTCAAAATACAATGTTCCATTGTTATAATGCACATATGTACCAGACTTTGGAGACTCTAGATATAATTTATATAATTTAAACACAAACACACACACACACATACACACACAGTCTAAGAAATCCAGTGTAAAGATAGCGGAAGAACTGTAACTAAGTGGTAGAAGACATGCTTTGTATGCAGAAGGTCCAGGTTCAATCTCCAGCATTTCTGGATATGTCTGGAGAATCCCATGCCTGAAACCCTGGAAAAACTCCATCAAGTAAATTGTGTTTTCTGTTTCCAATTGTTCAGAACTATTTTAAGCAGACCAAAGCAGCAGCAGCAGCAGCACACTCACTGTTAAAATCTATCACAACCGGCTAAATCCACACAGCCTGAAAGAAATACATATAATTCTGAGTGGTTTGACCATTGCACTCACGTAGTATGATCAGTCAACGGTCTATGGCCCTCTCCACCTGGGTGGATGCTGGCTCCTTTTCCAAGGCCCCACTGGAATATATTAACAGTATGGGATGAAGTTCTTGTTGCCACTTGAGCAGCAGGCTGATACCATTCACAGAAGTTTCCACTGTCAAAGTCACAAGCATCTGAGGCTATTGAAACAAGAAAGAAAATAACATTGGAATTATATTGAACAATATAGACATGAAATGTCATTTCATTTCCATGGACAGTTTAGCTAGTTTCTTTACAAGGCACTAGTAGTTGCTGTGTGAACGCTCTCACTGGTATTCTGTGTCAGAGCAATGCAAACTTTGTTATTGCAAGCAATAAGAGCCTGCCCAAAATGTTCTTCCCCCATGATGGTTTTTAACCTTTTTATGATATACTGTATTGAAAGGTGTGTTCTAAACTGAAGGGTGGGACATTGAAATTTCCAAACCAACCAAACAACCAACAAAATGGTTCTGGCTGGCTACTGCTCTAACTATGATCAGCACAATTGTTAAAGCATGATTTTGTATTTGTGTCTCTTCCAAGAGAGCAGATTTAACATACTATTTTCCTGAATGTTTCTTTTATAGCTCTGCTTAAAAGCAACCCCTCCCCTCATTTCAAAAAGTTAGCTTTTGTAGTATTAAACAAAATATTGTTCTCCTTCTGAACAGTAGTAATAAGTGAAGGGGTTTTGTTCTTATAATAATTGTTCCTAAATTTAGGCTGTCAATGGTACTGGTGACATGACAGCCTGTTATGTTCCTAGGTATGACAACTGATGTGAAGGCTTTTGCCTTTTATAAATAAAGAATTCATTTATTCAATAAAACCACAAAGCTATTTTGAAGTCTGTGGCATCTCTGTCAAGTTTGAAAAGCCACTGTCTCCAGAATATTTATTTAACAAGAATGAAACAGAATATATATATTAAATTCATTAACTGTTATGGAACCATTAAGACCTACCATGTGTTATGCAGAGCAAATATTTTAGGTTGAGCTTTTTGGTTATGAGCTATTAAATTGGCTCTATCAAGTACTATGAAATCAACAATGATTATACAGTGCTCCTATAGGCTTATTTTGCATAAGAAACCAAGCTAGATAACTTAATGGCACATATTTTCAACTCATTGCTTCAAATTTCCATAGCCTTTTGCATGCAGATGAGTGCAAAGGTGCTTTGTAGTCATTGGTCAGTTTAGTAAACCAAACAATTATATGTAACTTTAAAAATGAGAAATGGGCAGAACAATGCATGCTGGAGGCATTTCTTCTAAATTACTGCCATTTCAAATCCCAGCATCATATGAAAGAGCACACAACAGTTTCTTTGAGCGAAACACCTAAACTGAATTACTTTGAGAATGGGGAAGATACCCAAAAAAATTGAGATATGCACATAGAATAGCAATCTAATATGAACATGGAATAGCAACATGAAATAATCAGGTCAACTTAATGCATCAGTATTCATTAATAATTCTTATGCTCACCACAAAATGACTCATCAGATCTGTCAGAACAATCAGGACGGAAATCACACTTCTGGGTGATATTGATGCATCGGCCAGTGGCTCTGCAGATGAATTCTTTTTCTGTACAGTTGTTCATAGGAAGTGTCACGGGAATGGATGTCCCTGAAGGAGTTGTTGAATCAACTGGCAAATTCCCTTAAGAAGCAAATGGTTACAGTTATCTCTTATGAGTTTCGCAAATACCCTATTTTTTCATATATGAGGAATGGCCCTTAGCATGGAAAGCAAGCCCAATGAGAAGAGGTTTAACCTGGAGAAAAGAAGACTGAGCGGGTGACATTCAAATAGCTGGGCAGGTGTAGGTGTTTGCTATTTGCAAGATCTAATGCACTTAAGTTATAGGAGGATAGGGTTTTTTTTGTTGAACAGTAAGCGATACTCCTTGACTCTAAGAGCCATTCAACAGTGGAACCAATTACCTGGAAAGGCGGTGGGTTCTCCCTCATATAGAGGGAATTCTAGCTCTGGAATTCTTGCCTTGAGCAGGGGATTGGACTAGGTGGTCTACAAAGCTCTCTCTAACTCAACGATTCTATGACTTCTTCCAAAATAGCTATTCATTTTCGTGCTTTCTGCATTTCTGGGATTGGGAACTTCATTTGCATGCGAACTATAAGTCACAATTTGGCCACACTAAAAGTTTTAAGTCTAGATTTCTCCTTACCGTTGTAAAGTGTGCAGTTCATAAAAGATAGGTCGTCAATTCCAATGTCTCCAGTGAAGCCATCCCCCACAGTACCTTCCACCAAGATCTAAGAAAAAGCAATAATTAAAAAGCCATCTGTCACCGCCACTGAGAGGATTTCCACTTCTAATTACATGTTTAATATCCATTTATACCCCTCCCCTCAAAAGAGTACGATTTTGACTTTTTATGAAGCGCTTATAGCCTTTCTTGAGGATAAACTGTGTTTATGAGAGAAACTAATCATGATTAACACTCCCTGGTGCTCCTTTTAATCACAAGGAACACTTAAAGCATTAGTGTGGTTGGCTACACAGCCATGTGTAAGCCCATTAAAATATCACTGTAATATAGAATTATGGCAAGATTCTATAGTTAGAGCCTCATCATTGTTAGCACATTCAGTAGTAATCATTACATAATTAATCATGGTTAATGATTTCAGTCATCATGTGTCTGAAACATAATATTGGGGGAATACCATTAAAATGAACCAAAATGAAGATGCTATTATATTATTCGACGAACAGTAAAGATATAGCATTTCAAGAAATGCTATTAGAGAACAGACTTTCTATATGGAGGTTCCCTTTAGATGTCACCCCAGCCATATGTGAGGCCTTATCCTGGAAGCACATGTACATGACTCAACTACATGGGCAGGAATGAATCACAAGAACTTCACATCATGCTGAAAATATGAAGGAGCTGCTCAGAGTGAAGGAGCTCCCAAATGACTAAAGAAGATCTAATAGATATCTGACTATAATCAATATCCGTGGTATTATGGTTTTTATCTTATGCTAAATAAAGTGGTGCAACTTAAATTAAACTCCAGTTCAAATACAATGGGTTGGACTCAACATAACACTAAGTTGCTGGTTTGGTCAGCAAAGATTTCTACTTGTGCAATGTAACATTCTCTCCATCTCCTTACCCCATGCACCCCATAAATCTGTTCTGGGGTTTCCCCTAGCCCTATGGAGAATACTTGAGGCCAGTGTGGGGCATGTGGGGGGAGAAGACATTAAGCCCAGTGGCACTGGCAGTAATCCTTCTGCCAGTGCTTTTATTTAGTTAAATAGTTATATTTCATTATGTCCAGAGTTTAAAGGACTTGCCTTGACAGAAAGACACCCAGGTAGCTCCCCAATTAAGCTGCCCCTGAAGTCTGGAGAAGCTTCGAAAGTGGCATGCCATATGAGATGTAAGGCACTGCAACACGGGGAAGGAATACAAACAAAGACAGAGGGACACTTTTTTCTTGTGAGTTCTTTTAGATCTTGTCCACAGTATTTTAGATTGGAGAGCTCATATTCTGTCTTAGTCTTGGACACTGTTAAATGCATTTGGGCATTCTTTATCAGCACAAAAGATGGAGAGCCTGATTATCTGGTCTGATTCCAAAATCTATTATTGGAAACAGTTAAAATGAAGGATTTATGCCAAGGGCCCTTCAACCTGGAGAGAACTAACCAGGGTAGAACACGGTAGTGAGAACACGGTCAAATAAGGAACATGAGGACACATTCCCAACATATGTGCCTGTGTGCGCCTTTCTTGCTTCCTTCCTACAGTTTCTTCCTTCCTACACACCCTAAAAAGTTTTAATACCAAGGCCTAACTGGATGAGATGACATTAAAATCCCCCGTCTCTTTAAATTTTATAAATTTCCAGTTTTGGAAAAGGACAGATTAGCCTTTCCCAGTCTGGGTAGTACCATCCATGTAGATAGCATAATTTCCAACATCAGCTATGCAATACAGGCAGTAGATCAAAACTGCACATTCAGATGTCATGTGGTTTGGGGAAATGATTGAACGCCTATAAAACCCTTGCATGCACATGCCCTACAATAATGCTCTCGTCAATCATAAAAAGCAGACACATGAATCCCACAGTCTGGATAAACAGAAAGATACATCTTAGTTTCAATATTAGATTTCCATGCGCCATAAGCTACAGGTAATAATTTAGACAATACATCCATATTTTTCAAAACTAAAGAGTGACAGGAAAAAAATAAGCTGGAAAAGTGCAACTTAAATTGTAATGCAACTGATATTTTGAAAAACAAATGTTCCTCATCAGACATTTACATAAGATGATGTTCTTTTCAGTTCTGTATCATTGGCATTTAGGTGAGGGAATGAAGGATGGGGGATGTGGTAAACAGATTCAGGTCAAATGTGGGAATGTATGTTTAGACATTATGTTTTGCTACATCCTTTCTCCTACAGCTAATTAGTTCTTGTAAATATTTTCACTTTTGGAAAACTAGCAATGAATAACAAATAGGAAGGATTCTTGCAAGATACAAAAAGAATGAGTGTCTGTTTTTACACGCCAGGAGCTTCCCTTTGATAGGTAGGCAAACTCCAGTTAGCTACAATTCAGTGCAGATAAAGTAAATTTGCCAATAGAAGTGTGGATGTGGGAGAATAATAACGTAAAAGGAATTCATCCTAAGAGACTGTCAAAGGAAGAAAAATACCAAGACTGCATTATAATAAACATATAGTCAAAATTATTTGTGTACAATGCCACATTATTTCCAAAATTAGTCTGAATATTCAATTTGGGGTTTTCCTTTATTTAATATGTTACGGATAAATAATAGCCTTGCTTCGGGTAATGGGATATTGATTATAAAGTATAACACATTCTTTCAGGCTGGTCTTGGAGGCAGAGTACACATGATGTGTACACAATCCATATCTATCCTGTATCTGTCCTAGCTGTGTTTTAAGTTCAGTACTGGGTACACAGATTTGTGTCACTTATTAAATAGAGGAGGAGACAGTAGCATGAACTGTTGGAGCTAGGTCTTCATTCAGGAAAGGGTACACTTGGCAAACCAAATAGAGGTGGCAAAAGACATTCTTGGCTACCACTGTCACCTGCACATTTGTAACTGAGGCAAAATCAAGAGTACCTACCCCCAAACAAACAAAAAACTCTTTTAGAACAGGTTGAATACTTCTTCCAGACCCATCAGTACCACTAACCAATAGTAACTGTTTTGTCTGGATGTTATTTTTAAAATTACAAATACTTACTGTACATTCTGGACCTGTCATCATCTGACACAGTTGCCATCTTCTCCTGCCCATTTTCCACCCTTATACTGAATTGCATTCACAGACTTCAAACTAATTTTCATTAATTGAGAACATTAATTGAGAAAATCCTGATAGTATGGTTTCTGCTGTTTCCAAACTGGGAGCTCTTAGGTCCAAACAAGACGTTACTTTAAGTGCATAGCAAGTTACTGTGTGCTTTTCTTTTCCATATTTACTGACTGGTGCTGAGGTGGCCGATTTTAATTGGGATTGCAGGATGAGGCAATGGGATGATTAACCTTTTCCTTGGCAGCTGTGATCCCAATCACACCCACACCCACCCCTGAGGCTTAGGGAGGGGCAAAGACCCACCACACCTGTAATCAAACACGTAAAAATATAGCACAACATAACTGACCCTTAGATATATCCAAGATAATTCTTACAAGTTGGCCTAAGCAATCTTGATTTCTGCTCTTCGTGATACATGGCAAAGAGGTTTTTCACAAAACTCCAAAGAAAAATTAAATGTTCTGCCATAGCTACCAATGTAAAGGTGCAAATAGTATCAGTTTCTTATCTACTTTTTTTTGTAGTGAAGAAAGATTTGTCAGAATTCGGTTCCAAAATGCAAGCCATTTTAAAAAGCATCTGCCAGCTGAGTATGTGCAAACCTCAGATTCCATTATATATACTGTACCATCCTCCAGGGAACTCATTTACCATGAAGCTAATTTCACATCTCATTTATTATCTGAATGAGGATAAATAGTTCCCGGTTTCTTTTAGCTCTAAGAACTTTGCAGATCCAGCTTGAATGAAACTTACAAGGCTCATACGTAGTTGGTCAAATATTACATAAGAAATAATTCTCTGTAAATGAGAATTATACATTATATTTAACTTACTGTATATTAAAGAGAAATACTGATTATTTTTAGAACAAATTGAACTTTCTGTTATCTAAAACTGCTGCAGTAAGGACAAAGCTGATGCTATGGAAATTCATAGGTTAATATGTCTCCTGGCAGATATGAAAGCAATTCCTTCCAACAGTAGTACGACCCATTCTTCCCAATTCCTCCATAAGTTCTGTGGTTATTCAGAATGTATAGTTATTTAATCTACCTTCTGAGATTTTGAGAAGTTAACTTTGTGTTTTATAGCTGCTGGATTTTTCTTTTACTTTTTTCACAGCTCGTTTTATTCTGCGGTTTTATGGTATTTTAATATATATGTGTGTGTTTACATTTCTTATTGTTTTAATTTGGGTGTATGTGTGCCATCTTCTATTTCTATTCTATTTTCAAAAGCAGAGTAGATTGTTTGTTTGGCCACAGAATGTGCACAGAATATTGGAAACATGAAATAATGAACAAGTGTGGGTCTTGATGTTGCAAGATAGACTAACAGGCAGCATGTGCTAACAGCTTCCATCTTATCAGCCTGAGGCCTAAAAGGAAGGGGGAAATTGTGTTGGACGGTTATTTAATTCAGACCCCAATTTTCCCCAGATCCTGGAGTTGTAAGCCACTTTAAAGGACCACGGAGGGAAAGCCCATGTCCCTTTGCCTCTAGAGTGGCTCCTGATTCATCACTTTAAAAAAAGGCAATGCATCACCAAAAAAAAAAAAAAAAAAAAGGAAAAGGAAAAAAGAAGACATAGTTTTGTGTCATGCCTGCATATGCTAATTTATTTATAGAGAAGCAAATCTAGAAATAATGACTATAATTTACATAGAAATATAATCCATTTTAGCAGCGTTTGGAAGACTGAGACTAGGTCAGGGGTCTGCAACCCGTGGCTCCGGAGCCGCATGTGGCTCTTTTACACCTTTGCCGCAGCTCCGGGGCGGATACTAGCGAGGGGAGGAGGCGCATTGTGCGCCCCGACACTCCCCACTGTGGCAGGCGCTGTACTGGCTGTGACGTCGCATGGGGGCAGTGTGTGCGTTAGTCACGCACCGTCCCGACATCACCTTCCCGCCCGCTGTCAGATCGCGGCTCCGGAGATATATTTGTTTTAAATGTCGCAATGGTTTTGCGGCTCCCAGTTTTTTTTCTCTTCGAAAACGGGTCCAAGTGGCTCTTTTTGTCTTAAAGGTTGCAGACCCCTGGACTAGGTGAACTTTGTGCCTGCATAGTGTGCTGTCCAGGTACCAACGGTTGATGGACAACTTCAAGGCCCCTGCTGTCCCTTCCTATTTTTAAATAAGACTTGGGTCACACAGTCTTTCAAATAGAGGTCTGCCCTCTGTAAAGTAGGATACATCACTCCCCTAAGCTCCTCTGTCTGCAAATGAGTCACAATCTCTCTTCCCCTCTTTGTTGCAATTTAGTTGTTGTGCATTAGGAGCACAGACCAAGCTGATCTGGTGGTGGAAAGATGCCATGCAAGTCATCCCACTCCTGTTCCTGTCCTATCCTTGCCCCACCTCTGCCTATTTCTCTATTTCTCTATTTCTCTATGCTGTCACCATGAGGCATCCTGTTGTGACTGAATGTGTTATATGCTCTAGGCAATTCAGTCTTTTCCAGATCTATGTGTTTACAGCAAAATGTAAACCAAGTTTTCTTGGATACTTTTTTCTACAGAACTGTGTAAGAGGAAAGACAAAGTAAAGTATCTTTGTCTATAACACACTCATTTTCCTCCCTAAAGTTTAAAGAATCAGCTATTTATGATTAGTCATATAAGGCATCCTATAGCTAAAACTATTTTGAGAAACAAATGCTTAACTGGTTATAAATCATTAAACTGAACTAAGTAGCCAAGGCACAGAAAACTTTTCAGAGATAGGCCTTCATTCCTTTAAACAACACAGAAGAAACCATGAGATGAAAAATGAGATAAGATATAAGCAAATATGATAAATGCAAAGCAATTAATTTTAATCCAGTGTTTCAAAATTAAGAAAATTGACTTTAAAGTCAATGTCATTTTTCATCACGTTGTTGCTAATGCCAAAAATTGGGTCTATTTTTCATTTTAACACAGTGGGAGTTGAATCAAAAAGTCTTCGTATTGGAACTAATTAGAAACTTATTGCTTCCTCCTCTTCTGTTTCCCCTGCCCCATCTTTTCAGTAGAGACTAAATGCTTTTTTTCTGAACCCATTTTTTATGTTCCTAAAAAACTAAGTGATGTACAATGGACCCTTTCCACAGGTTCACAAGTCAAAAGTATTATGAAATGAAAGCTTGTTCAAAAAAGGATGTGAAGGCCTAGGATTTCACAGACGATGGGCATCTAGTAGACAAGGATCTGACTGTAAGGGAGTTCACTTGCTCGCAAGCACTGTTTATGTAGACTGTGTGGCAAAACCTATTCAGCAACACCAAATGTCCCTTGGACAATTCAGAAAAAAGTTAAGTCTTGCTTACACCTGAAGATCAGAGGGACTGGCTATCCCTCTGTACTAAAAGTGTCAAGAGCTTGCTGTGAGCCACTGTTGTTTGCTAATTATCCCATTGTGATTGGAGACCCACGGACAGTTTTATGGTACTACAAACTTACAGTATGGGCAAATTTATTGTTCTGGGACCACATGAGCCATGTACTTACTTCTAGTTGTACTGTCAAATAAAACTGAGCTGTATCTCTTCCATTTTGTAGTCTGGATTTCTGTTCCAGTGTACATGGCTTCTTTGATGCAGACAACTTTCCTATTTCTGAGACTGCAATATTCCCCAAGAATAAGTCCCTTAGACCTCAGCTGGATTACATCTGAGTAGACATGTATAGCATGTTGTGAATTTCATGTTAGACTTAAACAACATGAAAGTAGAGCAGTCTGACAGCAAATTATTTTGGCACAAAGTAATATTTTCTGTTAGTTTATGCTAGGGACTAGTGCAAACATCAAGTTTCTTCCAGCTCAGACTTTGGTAACTTGCCTATGGATAGCAATGTGACCAACAAAAACTGTATCTGCAGGACGTCAAGAGGAATCTAATATTTGAGAGTGTATGAATAAATATTTGGTTATTTAAATAGGTTGCTCTTTCAAGTACCAAATAATTCTTCACTCTCAAATGTTATGTAAATCATTGTTGCAGTTTTTCATGCAAAATTGCACACTAAATCCCCATTCTCAGCATTTTAGCAAATTCAGTCTAGGATATGTGGATAATGAGAATCACAAAAAGCAGCAGGGGTAATCAACTTATACGATGTAGCTATGTATGAACAGAACTTTGTAAGAGTCGTTAATAAAGACCTGCAGCAGTTATTATGGAATAATAAGATATTAGAGGCATTTTTAGTGGTTTCTTATAATTTGGCAGCACCACATGGGGGCAATTAACACAGTTTCCAACCACACTGAATAGATAAAATCCAGCACATCTTAGGAGCAAATGTTAGGTGATAAACAAGCAAACTACTTGATGCCCTAAACTAACATTATGGGTACCTGATTACAGAGGCCTTTAGATTTCTATAGCTATTATTAAAGGCATAAGAAAGACTTTTTTGTATACCATTTTGTCACTGGTAGACATTTATGTTTAATATATTTGATTAGTCTGAAACAACAGAGGAAACTCAAACAACTATATGGTGGGGGGGAGTATAGAGTAGCACTGTACTCTGTGAATGAAACTTGCATCAGGAATTGATTTCCCACTGAAGAGAAAATCAAAGACTGAATGACACAGATCCAAAATTTCCTTCCATGGATGGAATGAGTTCACATTTATGAAACAGAACTTTTCCACCTATAACCTTCCACTGCAGCCTCCTGCATTCCATACCATATTGTGGCCTTCCCTCATTCTATGATCTTTTAGATGTGGCAGCCATTTTGTGCTGTGCTACACCCAACACACAGCTATTTTGTGACTGATGCCCACAACACTTCCACAGAATTCAAAATGTGCCCACTGGCCCCTAAAGGTTAGTGATGCCTTTACAATATATTTTGGTGTTAAATAGCCACAAAAGATATGCCCAGTTAATGTCTGGTCAGAAATTGGTTCAAAGGAAATGTGATCTAACAGTCAAACTTCCATTTGGAAAGGAAAGGAAAGGAAAAATCTTCATAAACGTTTCATGTCACTCTAAGTAAGCATACCTGAAATGGCTCTGAACTCTCAACATAGAGCACTTCCTTTATCCATCTGTTGCCTTGATCGCCAAATGTTTGCCACAGCAGCTGCCCCCTTGTATTGCTCACAGTTCTCTGGGAAACTGCCAGCCTGTAAATGTGCTTTCCAAACATATGATAATGGAAGCGAAAAATGCAGCTTTTCTTTCCATGTGCAAAGGTGGAGTTAAAGACTGGGCTTAGCAAAGCGGCTTGGTTTTGGAACATCTGTGGCTCTGAAGACTCAATGTAAAGATAATGCCCTTTGGCTGTGCCCAAAGTGTGGTCCTTCATTGGCCCGGTGTTAAAAGTGGAGGTTGGCCCTTGGTTTCTGGTCCAGTCGAAGTCATCATCCACATCTTGTTCCCAGTTGCAGAGGCCAAGTTCAAAGTCGCACTGCAGCTCAGTTGCTGAAACCAGTGAATGTATATGCCTTTGATTTTTAAATGCCAGAGAGATGCCACATTCCCCTCCCCCCCCCCCGGAACACCACAGGTCAATACTATATGTGGGGCATTCTGCACAGAAGAAACTGGTGGCTGCCAGTTGTCAGCTGCTGAGAGGAGTTCTACTCACACCCATGACAGCAGAGCTTCAAAAACAGAACTTTGTTGTTTTTAAACGGGCTGCTGCCACTCTTGCTAACAGTAAGCCCCCCCCCCCCCACTCTGTACCTTGTACAGATCCCATCTCCCAGAACTAGCCACCTGTGAATGCAGGCAGCAAATTTGGTGAGGCCACTTTCGCTCAAGCAATACTGTCATATGTATCTATTTTCGGACACTTTCAATGACGAACGATAACTAACTTACATTGCTAAGTGTAAACTAATGGGATGTGTTAAATTGTTAGGCTTCTCATGTGGAAAATTCAACTGATTTCCTACTTATTCTTAGCACTGTGCTAAGAATGAGGCACCATTTAAAAGTTTGTAGGAAATCAGCAAATGTTAAGCTTAAGTGAGCAAAGGACTGCATTTTCTAAAATTCAGTTTCCACAGGCCTTGGTTTCTTTACGGGTGCAATCCTTCCCTCTTCTAAGTACTCAGTGTGCTAGGTCTACTGAAGTGAACAGAACTGTGATATCACCTGAGACGCAAGCACAAGATTTACTCAGTGCTTGAAGTTGACCATTGCAATTTAAGGGGAAATGTTTCAATGTCTTACCGCATTTGTCTTCATCAGACCCATCTCCACAGTCATCAACAAGATCACACAATAACAAACTGTCGATGCAAGCCTTTGAGTCTTGGCACCAGAAATGATCAGGGCCTTCGCAGTTTAATGCTGGAGGTGGCATTGCACAGTTCTCAAAAGTTATATCATCAATTGCTGAGACACCATCATAAAATCCAAGGCTGACTTTATCTAGAGATAATTGAAATGGGTGTGGAAGGCGGCCAAGTTGAATGAAACCCTTTAGCCACTGATCTCCTTGATTGTAATATATCCTCCAAAGGGCTGTAGGATCTTTTTGTCCATCAACAAGCAATTGCATTTCTGCTGCTCCAACTGATAGCCCATAGTTGTAATACCTGAGAAGGGAGTCTAAAAGTTAGGGATCAACACCAACAATACACTGAACAAATGCACACAGAGAGACCAAGTTTGCTCTCAAACACCTTTTTTTTGTAGTGTACCTATGCTTTGCTTGAGACACCAGGTTGTTACTTGAATTGACGCAGTTTAATCATGTGAGAAGGATGGACTGTCTTTCCTGACAATTATTGTTGGCCTTTTTTTGACCCTTCCAATACTAATACTGCATATAAAGAGATTTACATACAAAAAACAAATGCACTATCTGTATAATTCATTAATACTAAGCAGAATTATAGCTGAAATGAGTCTAACCAATTGGTGCTATTTAAAGTGTGTAAGATCAGGAACACTGGCTTATCTACTCTTAATCAGGCTTCAGATTTTTAATCATTTAAACACTTTGAATTTGAGAGAACTTTGGATTTTTGAAGGGAATTTAAAATGTCATGGGCTCACAGAGACAGAAATGGCTAAGGTATTTTCAAGGATACAGAAACTCGGAAACTACAGTCAAGGAGTTCAAGTTTCATTGTTAATCAGCCTGGTATGATCCTCTTTCTATTTCCTTTAAGAAGGACTGCTGGAAGGCTGAAGCCAGAAAGAACAAAACAGAAAAATCAGCCCCAAGAACGTTAAACAATCCAGTCAGAAAGAACTAGGAAATGATTTCTGACTGAAGTCCAAAATAAAATTAGAATTCACAAAATAATAGAGATGCTGTTGTTTAAATAGCACAAAATATTAATTAAATGATTTTAATTCAATTGAGTCTGGGGCGGACCTACACTCATGATTTTTAACGTTAAGGGTTAAGGAATGGTTCTGATAACCATATGGCCACATGACGTTCTACTTTTAACATTTATAATGCCTTATTAAAATTTGACACCAGAGGGCGCTGCAGAGCAACCAGCAACTAGTAGTAGGGAGACAGTGTTTTGATAGAGGTAAGAAAAGGTTTACTTTAGAAGTATGTCCTGTAACATTTTCGAAAAATATATCTAATATTGTTCTAATAACATTAAACAGGTCAGTGTAGATCCAGCCTAGAATTTAGTACACTACCACATGAAATACTTTGAATAGTTTGAAATCAATGATTTTGTCAGAGCAGTGGTGCAAGACTTGGTGCTATATCAATGTAATATGGTAATCATTGCAATAAACCAGGAGTTACACTAGTAGAAATGGGCCATAATCAGAATATACCAAGTAGTCAGACATAGAAGCTGTAAATGTGTTCAAAGGGTTTAACATTTTTCTTGGGTAGTGAATTTATCCAAATCTACTTTCAAAACAAATACTAAAAATGCATTCCACATATTGCAGAACAAAGCACATACAATGACAAACACTGCCCTCTTTTTCATTTCAAAGGCAGCCGTGTCTTCCTCTAAACACAAAAATCAAACTTCATTCATACCAGAAGGTCATTGTGCAACCTGATCCAGCCTGGCTGAATTTTGGGCTTCGTAGCTGTGCAGTCTGTGAGAAACTGCTGCTGTTTCTTAGAATGAACATAAAATGGCCTGTTAAGAAGAGCAAAATGAAATTATTTTCCCACTAAGTACATATAATAATTAATAATAATAATTTTATTATTTATACCCCGCCCATCTGACTGGGTTTTCACAGCAACTCTGGGTTGCTTCCAACAAAAGATTAAAAATATATTAAAACAGGCACCCCCAAACTTGGCCCTCCAGATGTTTTGGGACTACAACTCCCATCATCCCTAAAAACATAAATAAAACATAATAAAGAAAAAAAGCCACACAAATCTGTACTACATCCCTTGAAAAGTGTTCTGACATAAAATTGCACCTATGGATGGTTTTCCTACTTAGATTGATTGAGATCATGCCTGGCATGACTATGTAGCAACCTTAGCCACATGTCCTGTATTTACTTTTAAAACAATGCTTTTTTTCCTGGTTTTCCAATAAGTGCCAGGTGACTGGGTCTAGGAGTCACCACCATTTTCATTCCTACAATGCCCCCAATACTGTGGGAAATTAAAATGGTGGTGGCTCCAAGACTTTGTCATCCCCTGATCATTAGAGTGCATTATGCTGCTGCCCACCATAACCACCAGGAAAACATCCCAGAGAAACCCCCTTATATAGGATAGGAACCACCAAAGAATATTGTGCTGATGTTCCACTCACACCTGAAGCTGGCCATGGGTAAGACCTTACCTGCAGGTTGGTTATAGGTGTGGTCCCGTGCTGGAGCTTGCTTCTGGAAAGCAGGGGGTAGACTGCTTCTGGAGCTCCTTACCCAATCAAATGCATCACCCCTGGCTGTTTCCATCCAGCCACAGCTGTCTGTTTCAAAGTCACATTTAGCAGCTGGAATATATTTATTTATTTTAGTCTGCATCAATTTATCTGACAGGTTAGCAACCAGTATATGCAGAAGGACAAGATCAGTTGGAAGGGGAGGTGAACTGGAATGCGCCTAATTAGAAAGTGCTGTTCTGATGCCCCATAGCCCTGCAACCACCACACTACTTCCTATGCTGTTCTGGAGGGTTCCTCAACCTTCCAAGGCAGTTATTTGGAGGTGCAAGGGACTGCACAGGGAAGGGAGACCCAAGAGCACCTGGTTCTATGAACAAAACAGAGTTTGCACAACTTGCACACTTAAAAACAAATTGGTGGGCCAAGGGATCAAAGAAAGTCCATGTATGATCTAGAGTAGGCTTCCTCAACCTCAGCCCTCCAGATGTTTTGAGACTACAAGTCCCATCATCCCTGACCATTGGTCCTGCTAGCTAGGGATCATGGGAGTTGTAGGCCAAAAACATCTGGAGGGCCGAGGTTAAGGAAGCCTGACCTAGAGTATTATTTAGCTTTGAACAGGTGTGTTCACAAGCTCCAGCTTTGCTCCTGTTTCCACATGCCAGACATCATCCTTATCAAATCAGTTAGAACACTATACAGCCCTGCTGTGAGTGTCTGTATTAAGAGAGAGACAAGACTGTTTTAAGAAAGCAAAGCTGGAAGCAAAGCTGAATTCCTCCTTTGAAAAGTGAAGCTCTAGATATCACTTTCTGAGGTTCTGTTATTCTGACGAGTCATTTTCAATTTTAGTTTTAACCTGAGAAGTAGCCACAACTGTACACAAAGACATCAATAAAGACGCTGGGTGAAAGTGCTTCACCTTCTGCGTGGTTTGTCTTAATTAACTGATCCTCCTAATGAAATAGCCATAAGGCTATTGACATGCACATTTAAAGATCTTTAAGCATGAATTACAGATCAATGTGTTTTCACTTACAGCACAGGGCTTCGTCACTGCCATCTGGGCAATCAGGAGTGAAATCACAAAACTTGTCAGAAGTAATACAGTCTCCATTCTTACATGCCAACAATCCAGGTGGACAATAAAGAGATGAAGAATCAGAGGTTTCCAACATGGTTGCCCCTTAAAAAAACAGCAACACAGTTGCTTATTATTGCCAGGAAAAAAACCAGCAGATAAAACTTTAAGTATTATCTACAAAACACATTTGCCATATTTTTGGCTCAGGGGTAGAGCACATGCTTTGTATGCAAAAAGTTCCAAGACTGAATTCCTAGTATTTCCAGATAAATGGGTCAGGTAGCAGGAGATAGAAGAGCTCTCTGCTTGAGACCCTGGAGATCAGCTCTCAGTCAGAGAAAACAGTACTAGACTAGATGTTAATCCTACTCAGAGTAGATCCACTGAAATAAGTGGGCATGACTTTCTTAATCACATTAATTCCCGTAGGTTTACACTGAATAAAACATAGTTGAATTTCACCCAGTGAGTAAACTTTTGTTGGCTATAACCCCCAATCCTTTCCTGCCTTAGCAACACTTCTTCTTTCCCTTCAACTAATGCATTCAATATATTCTTCAGTCTGCAGAAGTAGTGGGGTTTTAATTCAATGTTTGTTGCTGTATGATCAGGAGAAAGGCTTGCAAAATTGTCCTGATCTTGTGGGCCATCGATGGTCAATGGCTTTACAAATCCATAGCTTAGATTCTGCAGGTTCCATGACAGTCAGAAGATTCTGTACCACATGCCAAATTCTGCACATACTGAATCACATAATAATGTGAGTCCTGCATTGGACTACATCTGATAAGACTTCTGTAAATTATTCTCCTGCATGAGGTGAGAACTGAGAGACTCCCTACTTGATATTCCTTCACTGTTTTGAATACTGCTACCTATTCACACAGGGCCCTTATGTCTAATTGGGGAATACTCATGTACAAACCCATGCACACAGGCTCAAACTGTGATGTCCAAGATGTCCAATATACAGTCTAGAGATTAAATATGTGATTTGAGTCTTTATGTACAGAACTGTATGTGCATATGCACCAACTGGGCATGCATGTAAGGCAGCATGGAGGCAAGCAAAGCTTGCCCCACCCTTCTTAGGGTATACTTGAGTATCTGTCATTGGCCGTTGAATAGATGTAAACTCTGACATGCATGATTCTAAGACATCCTCAAAACATAGGTATTGATACAAAAACCTATACTTGGGAATCAGCTACACAGCTGTGTTTTAAGCACATTATACAAATGTGACACTAGATGGTGATTGTGAACAAATTCAATATATATTTTAAAACTTAAAAAAAAAACATTTTCATAGCGTTTTTTATGTGTCTAGATTCCACCCCAGAACGCACACAAAAATCAATCATATGGAACCAAACAAAAACCAAATCACAAAACCTCATAAACTTGTAATAAGCCTGCTGATTCCAGCTAAGACGGCAGCCCTTTATCAACTCAACTGGGAGTAAGTGCCATTGAACTTCACTCCATGGAACTTACTTCTGCATAGACATGTATAGAATGACGCTGTAACTATACCATGCCTAAGTAATATATTTTTGTGGAAGCATAAACAAAAGGGAGAACAATTAAATAGGTCAGCAAACCAATTTGAAAATGCTGCTCTGGACTTACCTTTTTGTTCAGTACTTGAAAATGATTTATAATTAGTCCTACAGGCCTTTGTTATACTGATGTCATCAACAGCAACAAAGGCTTTTGTTGACTGAACAGTGGCTTGTAGAATTATCTGCAATACCAATAAAATAACCTTATTAAATACTACTTATACACGTATGCTCTGTGTTTAAAAATTAAATACCCTTGAAGTTAAATTCCATTTGCAAATAGCCTGGGATTTTTTCAAAAGAATATGCAACTATTTTAGCAAACAATACCATAGATGTGTCAATTCCTCAAGTCTCGTTAATAATTACATTTAGTATTGAACTACGGTATGTAATCTAAAAAATATTATCTCACTCCAAAGTCAAAACATAAGCCTCATTCATCAATCAATCAATTCTTTATTGCAGTCCAAACACCCAACAGAGTTCAATGCATACAATATACATTTATAGCATATAAAATACATTAAAAGCACACAAACTGCTTGGGCAGATCATAAGACTTTTCAGACTTTTGTCTAATACAAATTGATCTCTGATCTTGGCCACCTCAGACAGAAACTTGGCAACAGCCAAAGTCACACTAGGAATCCTATCATCCAGTTGGAACTTGGAATAGAAATGGCATAGAATTTCCCTGTAGATTTGCCAATAGTGGGTTACTCATATGTTGTCGGGTCTGCTTATAGTCTTCAGGACAGGAGAATGTGCTTCGTGCATTCTACTTCCTGATTACTACAGGGAGAAAATCTTGCAAAGTAAGGAACAGCGGTAAATTTACCTCGGAGCATTTCCGAGGGGAACACATTAAATCTGGACATAGTAAAAAGTCTACGATAATTGACAACTGTTAAATTCTTTAAATATTCAGCTGTGAAAAACAACCCGACATACTGTATACTCATGGCATTCGGTGAGCAGGATGAGTATGAACAGGCCTGCAAATCACAGAGGGCAATATCCCACAATCTTTGTTTTACTGAATTAAGAGCAGTGTAATACCCCATTATGTAAGAGAAGGTCTGAGGACAAACCAATTGAAGCATCTTTTGGGGCAATAAGTTTGGACCAAGAACTGAAGTACTCATCCTGAGATAAATGTAGGAGTGACCCTGTGCCCAGTTTGAAAACACTGGCATTAAGCCAGTCAGAATTCTATTCAGTATTCCAAGATCAAGAGCACTGCATGAAAGAATATCATGCACATACAATATACACAAATATCATGGCTTAGGAGATTGGGGGATATGGATCAGACTAGTTTAGAAGCCCATCATAACTATGCTAGTCATATATCATCCTCAACAAGGGAATGCAGGTCACACAGAGAGAAACACGTCTAAGGTTTGCATTACTCTCTACTTCCACACCTCTGAACTGTAAAAACTCAAGAGGAAAAGAAAGGCAACTGAAAAATAGGGTAAAGAAGTGCATAATCCAAGTGGAAAGGGGGTCAATTTCACAACGCACAAACTTCCACCATCCAAACATCTCAAGGGCTAAGGAAGGGACCATAAAAAGTCATTACATCCAATACACAATTCATACAACAGGGCCTCAGCAACCATGTTAGCGGGAGATTAGAATAGGCTGCCTGAGTTACACGGCTTTCTAGATGAGCAGAAGTTGTTGTTTGCAATTCAGTTTGATTCTCCCATTAATTCATTTTTGCCATCCCCACCGAAGCCAACAAGGCATTTTCACAATGAGAAATAATATCTGTTGTGATATTTTGTGTAAACACATAATGGCTGACAGCTAACAAATAGAGCCACATTTTATTGCGGGGGTCACTGGAGGGCTATGCGTTGCCCTGTTGAGAAATAGCTGTTTGCTTAAGGGCCTCATAGAAGTGAAATATGACTGAAGCACAATGCTTAAAACAGAAGCCTCTCTTGCGCTATAAATATTTATGGTGTCCAAGATGAAGCGAAGTGGGCTTGTGCAGTAAGGGTGCTTTTTATGGTACATTAGCTCAACAGCAGACTCCACATTAGAATCACAGAGAGTTGGGGTGGAAGGGAGGAACGGCAGTGACATGTTCTGAGGAATTCATATGTCATTTTAAGAACCTGGCTAGAGAAACAATACCATAATTGTCACTGGTGGGGAAGCTGCCAAGTTATTAACACACATGTATGGCAACTTAGGGCACTGTCAACAGGGTATAACATCCCCTAGATAGGAGTGGGAAGGCCTGCATTGTCGCCAGCTCTCCTATGCTGCTCAGCTCTCTGCTCCTCAGACTAGGAAAAAACTAACCTACACAAAGGGATGCAGCTAAGGAGTGGCTGAGTGGGGAAAGCCTTTGAGTCAGAAGCCATAGCCAAGTACAATTCAATAAATCTTGGCTTCAACAACTTCCTACTGGTGAGGCTCTGGTAACCTAAGCAACAGAGCTGCCATTTATGCCCACCTTTGCACACTGTTAGGGAAAGGAAGGAAGGTGCAAGATGACAGAGAAAAACTGAAGGTAGGGAAGATACGCTGCAGAGGAGGCCAACCAGGAAAGAAAGCATCCAGAATTCACCAGGCATTCTCAAGATTATTATTTTTTAAAGTCCAATTCAGCCCAACCTGAGCTGAGATGTTGGGAGCTTGCCTATTCCTACTTATGTTGTTAGTTTAGACATAACATCATATTTGCCAGGTACTGGTATATTGCAGGGACCAAAAAAATGGTGACAACACTGTAAGTGGAACACCATAAATGAAGTTACTAAAAAGGCTGTGCATGATTAATGAGCCTGAAAGGATCAGTCTCACATAGACTATGATGGAGAACCCATGGTCCTCCTGTTGGACTCCAGGTCCCATTAGTGACAACAAGTATGGCTAAGGATGATTGGGGGTGTAGTTCAGCAACATCAGGAGGATCCTACTCCGGCTATGAACCTGATCTGACTCCTAAAACAATTTTATCTAGCCTGGCACCCCTACCAAATTTCAGTCTAAGTATGTGGAAAGTCTCACTCATACCAAAAATAAAATATTTTTCAAACCTTGTAAGAAAATATATTCTACATCATCTTTTTAAATTTTATATAACTGAATATCAACATCATTGGAAAGCTCTTCCTCCTACTTTCCTACAGAGTCTGATTAGCTGTGAAGGGATTTAGCTTCTGGATGTGTGTATAGAAATCATAATGGCTCCTGAGAAACTGGCAAGCCCTTCTCTAAATGGTACTTACAACTATCTACTAGAATAAACATGATCTCTAGAAATGTGAAATTCTGAATTTTCTGAAATTGTTTCTAAACCAATCTTAGATACATACTATACCATACTATCTAGGAGCATTCTCCTTTATTTTTCCTTTCAGCTGAAGTAATGTATTGGGTTGGATCCATACCAAGTTAGTTGAATTTAAGTCCCACTTAAATCAATGGAACAAATTAGTTTTAATTTCAAATTATCTCCATAGGAACTAGGACAACCGGCTTAATCTGGATCCAGCCAACTACATTGTTATTGTTAAAGTTTTAAAGTTATTTTGCAATGAGGAATACCAGCAGCAAATAACCACTTGCGTACACTTGTACCGTGGTGCAGGTAAGGGGCTTACCTGAAAAGGTCCTACAATTTCATCACCAGTGATATTTCTTAAAAGGACATTTGCTTTTGTCCACTGCATTGTGCTCTTGAAAGGCTTTGAGTTATGTAAGCTTTGCAAATCCCCATCAACAGGAGTTCGAAGAAAGACACTCAGCTGGGAATCCTGGGACAACTGATACCAAAATCTCATCTGTTGGAAGGATTTTTAAAATGAAATTATGAACCCCTTCAATGGATCACAGAACAATCAACTGTGAATGCACAGTATCTTTCCACGTACCCTTTAATCACAAATCTAATGTAACTGACCTGCAAGCATCCTCCAGTCTCCCCCCAAAACCGACTGGGCTTTTAATTTGTCATTGTCAAACACTTAGAAACTTTGAGGTTGCAGCACAGAAGAAGAACCTTTCTTTGGCCTTTTCTCAGAGTCAAGAGCTGGCAGAGAAGCTGCCAGTGCCTCTTGCAGTGGGGGGAAATATGGGGAAGGGGCCAGTAGCAATGCTGCTACTGCTGCAAAGAGGAAGATGGGGAACACAAGGGGCTCTCCAGTGGGTGAGTTCCAGTGTCAGCAGGGGCACTGGCAGGGACATTGACAGTGGGGTGAGGGCATTTGTTATACCATGCCAAAGACCCCCTGAAATTTGGTGTTGACCCTGCCCAAGGGCATCTTGCAGGCTGCTATTGGGGTGGATTGGGCTAGGACTGGGCTTGGCCCTCCAGGTGTTGTTGGTGTATAAGTTCCTGTCCCCAACCACTGATCATGCAGGCTGGGGATAAAGGGACTTGTAATCTATCATCATCTGGTGGGGGCTACATGTTTCCCAACCCTGGGCTAAAAGCAACATATGGTCTAATTCAGTTGGCTAAACAGGAATACAAAAACTGCTTATGCAAAGGACGGCAAGGAAATATCACAAAGTTACCTGGCAATACAGAGCATCGCTGGGGAGTTTTGTAAAGACTGGGCTGCTGAGGTGAGAAATTATAGGCTTAGTGTTTGCCTCCGGTGAGCCAGTCACATAAATAAAGGTTCCTGAAATATAAAATAGGGAGGTTGTTAGGAACATTCATTGCCTGAAAACATAAATGACATGAGCATGCCTTTAATGCACTTCTTGGGGACATTCTTCTTCAAGCCTTGTTGATAAGGTCTTATTCAGACCTAAAAATAAATGATGTCCTGTGCATACAAGCCGAGGTGTATTTCTGGCTCGTGCACTTCATCCTCCCCTCTCCTCTGGCATGGAAGATCAGAAGTTTTAGCTTCCATTTTTAATAAACAACAGTTAAGTATTACGTCTGAATGCGGACAAACTGGTTACTCTTATCTAGGTATTGGCAAAACTGCCACATCAGTTTGCATTTTGCTTTAAGAACCTGTGAAAATTCATCAGCATTTCTGTGTGAATTTCTCCAAATACATGCACTTTTGTATAGAATTTTGCCTTATGCACACACACGCAAAGCAATTTTCCCCAGTATAATGCTTTTATGTATATCATTTTCACCATTCTGGCCTTTTTTACACACACTTTAATATACATATTTTTATTTACATCGCTTGGCTAGAGAACTGCAAGTGGAAAATTGGAAGAAGTGCAAATTTAACAGGAGAACTCTTTTTTGCTTCAGATAACATTTCACAAAGTGCCAACTGAATTGAATCCCCCCTCCCCCCTGTTTCTGATCTTAACTATAGTTTACTGAAACAGGCCAACTTCAAACTATAGTTTATGAAGCTTCCTTGTTTTAATAAATCATAATTATGATTAGCCACAGTTTAGAGGTAAAAACAATGCTAACTGTGGTTAGATTAAATTGGAAGCTGAAATTTCAGATCTCTTCCTCACGGCCACACCAGGAGTGGGGAGGGACAGCACACAAACTCAAGGCTCATGTATGAAACAACAGAACACTGCATTCAGTTTCTGCTTGAAGGTTTCCCATAGACATCTAGTTGACCACTGTAAGAGCAGAATGTTGAACTAGATGGGCCTTTGGTCTGATCCAGCAGGGTTCTTCTTAGGTTCTTAAGTTCTTCTTGTTTATTATTATATTTGTACCCAGTCATAGTAAGTTTTGTAAATTCTCAGCAAACTTCAGAAGCTGACTCTTAGACTATTAATCCTCTCATCCTTTCCAGTACCACTGTTCCTATCAGACTTTCACCCATCCCCTCCACCACCATCCTGTATGGCTGCTTTTTAACTTTAAATAAAAGGCATGAGAGCTAATGATGGATCCCCTGATATCTCATCTAGTTTGGCCCTTAGATTTTAAACCAACGAAAGAGACATTACATGCTGAGTCATGGAGTGATTAATTGCTTTGCCCGAAGTACTCTTCTTCCACTGGCACTACTCAAAGAGATCACTCTGGCGTTTATTGCTCAAACGCTGATTGATGCTGAAGGGGCCTCTGCTCCCTTTTCACCCATCTCCCACTATTAGCACAAGGCTTGTTTTCAGAGCTAGAAAACAGCAAAGTACATAAGGTCTCATCTGGGAAGACAAAAGTATGCTTCCATTGCCCTATACAGTGTTGCAAACTATGTTTGGAATTAATGTAGTGCACAGACGATCAATTAAATTGAGCAAACAAAGCAAATTCTGCATTACAACTAGTGCATATATACCGCTAATGAAGCTCTAGTCCTGAACAAGCAACAGTAGCTTGATAACTTTGAAAGTTATCAGGAGGAAGAGATGAAACTCATTGTAATGAAAATGCCTTTCCCCCTCATTTACAACTGTTTCTCTTGGTCCCATGTGGTGCTGAAATTGACTAGACCATAGCACATTATTTTGGTTTAATTATTTCACTTGTAAGAGAACTGCAAATTTAAAGCTACATGAGACCAGTCCTACTTGGTCTTGAATGTGTTTGAGAGATTTAATGCATGCCATTAATAGAAAATTGTCTTTAAAAAGAATAATTTAAAGTTATTGAAATCGTGTGGAACCGTTGCCCAAAAATGGGCACCCGTGTTCTGCTTTTCTTCCTTATTGAAGCACTACATGATAATTTGTACGGATAAAGGATTTGTATGCCATGTATGCACCAAGGCGTTTCCATCTGCAGCAGCGCAACTGGATGCCTTCATCTGCTCCACCTGCAACAAAACATGTATCTCCTGTATCAGTCTTTGCAACCACAGTAAGCACTGCAACCTTCCAAGAGTTTGACTTCAGCCCCAACGGCACACTCCTCCATTTTATCTACCCTCCATTGTCTCCTGAGACAGACGGACGCCAGCAGCAATGCACTGAATTACCCATATATATTGAATTAACTGTATGTGCAGCTAATTATACATGCATGCCTCCTGGGCCGTGTTCAGAAAGTGGTGGTGGGGGATGAGTGTTCAGACCCCTGGGCTCTCACTTGTGGGGTGCCTCAGGGTTCTGTCCTCTCCCCCATGCTTTTCAACATCTACATGCAGCCACTGGGAGAGATCATCAGGGGGTTTGGGCTGGGTGTTCATCAGTATGCGGATGATACCCAGCTCTACCTCTCTTTCAAATCAGAACCAGTGAAGGCGGTGACGGTCCTGTGTGAGTGTCTGGAGGCGGTTGGAGGATGGATGGCGGCAAACAGATTGAGACTGAATCCTGACAAGACAGAAGTACTGTTCTGGGGGACAGGAGGTGGGCAGGTGTGGAGGATTCCCTGGTCCTGAATGGGGTAACTGTGCCCCTGAAGGACCAGGTGCGCAGCCTGGGAGTCATTTTGGACTCACAGCTGTCCATGGAGGCACAGGTTAAATCCGTGTCCAGGGCAGCTGTGTACCAGCTCCATCTGGTACGTAGGCTGAGACCCTATCTGCCTGCGGACTGCCTCGCCAGAGTGGTGCATGCTCTGGTTATCTCCCCCTTGGACTATTGCAATGCGCTCTACATGGGGCTACCTTTGAAGGTGACCCGGAAACTACAACTAATCCAGAATGCAGCAGCCAGACTGGTGACTGGGAGCGGCCGCCGAGACTATATAACACCGGTCTTGAAAGACCTACATTGGCTCCCAGTACGTTTCCGAGCACAATTCAAAGTGTTGGTGCTGACCTTTAAAGCCCTAAACGGCCTCGGTCCTGTATACCTGAAGGAGCGTCTCCACCTCCATCGTTCTACCCGGACACTGAGGTCCAGCACCGAGGGCCTTCTGGCGGTTCCCTCACTGCGAGAAGCCAAGTTACAGGGAACCAGGCAGAGGGCCTTCTCGGTAGTGGCGCCCTCCCTGTGGAACGCCCTCCCACCAGATGTCAAAGAGAACAACAACTACCAGACTTTTAGAAGACATCTGAAGGCAGCCCTGTTTAGGGAAGCTTTTAATGTTTGATGTATCACAGTATTTTAATATTCTTTTGGAAGCCGCCCAGAGTGGCTGGGGAAACCCAGCCAGATGGGCGGGGTATAAATAATAAATTATTATTATTATTATTATTATTATTATTATTATTATTATTAGTGTGTCACACACACTAAATGCTCTGTGATGAAAAGGAAAACATGTCATGAAAAATGATCATTCATTTATTTATAAAAGATGAGGTGTCAGGCTTTGGTAAGGAGGCATGAGGCTCTGACAGGGTGCCTGAGCACACCCACCTCCTTCCCAAAGCTGGAAAAGCGCTAACTAGGCTTTGGGAAGGAATTCTAGGACCCTGTGAGAGCCCTGCACACCTCCTTCCCAAAGCCCAGCGTTTCGTCTACCCGGCTTAGGGAAGAACCACCCTGCTCTAACTAATTGTAGTTTCCCATTTCATTCCAACCAGGTAGCTAGTTATCAGCTTCAGAACAAGCCAGAAGATTAAACCATGGTTTAAAGTTGGTTGGATATTGTGGCTCTAGAAGCTCCTGGTTCAAATTAAACAGAGAACTATGATTAATTAGGGGCTTCCTGGTTTGATTGTGCATGCTGCAAAGGAAGGAGTGAAGAGGCTGCATGCATGGGCAAAAAGCTTATTCATATCTCAGATTATTATATTGAGATATAATCATCTCAACTTGGACATTGTCTGTTCTCAACCACATTGAATCATCTATTATGTATGTTATTCAGTTTCTCTCATCAACTTGCCAGCACAGGCTAGTACTTTTAAAGCATGTTAGCAGTCTTACAGATCATGGAAGCCCAAAACATGAGCTGGATTTTTTCTCAAGAAGCCCACAGGCTTGACATTGTTATTTGTGCTAGTGGGAGGAGGGAAGCTTAATTAAAGATCTAATCAGGACTGTCAAACTATCAGCCTGTGGATTTGAGCGACTACAGATATGCACTATGTAGGAGATAACATCTTTGAGAGTTTTTAGAACGGAGCATTTTAGATGACAATGGTACTGTTCTACTAAAAAAAACAAAAAAACCAGCTGGCAAGCTTCCACAGAAATCTACATCTTACCTATTAATGGTATACCAAAATGACCAATATTATGGAATGCCAGAGTCCTTTCCAGTGCTATGGTTCTGTGATTAGGTGGACCTAAATCTCATTGATTCAGGAGCATTTAGGATTGACTGCTATCATTCTACATGACCCAAATAGCTGTCTGTCTTTACCCAGTGAAAGAAGAACTAACCTTAGAGCTGGTAATAATTTGCACATTGGGCAGTGCCTGATGGCAAATCAGTCAGTGACAGCAACAGTAGGGACGAGTAAATGTGTCTTATTTCTGGTTCACATTACTTTCACAGGTTTTACCTATAATTCTGTCCTGTTTGATTCCTGTATTAATCTGAATTTTTAAAACATCCTCTCAAACTGCATATTTAAATGTGCATTCTTTACCAATATATGCATTTAAAAGCATCCTGTTTATGTTTAAGCCACTGGAAATACAAAGTAATTTGGTCCCCAAGACTGCATATTTGAAAGTTAATACATATATACATACAATGTGTTTGAAAGCTCAGAAAAATGCTGTAGCATCTCACCCTTATTGCTGCTAGTTGTATGATCTGTTCCAGGAAGGAGGGAATCCCCAGAAGTTTGTGCTTTCATTATCTTCCACTGTACATCCTTTGTGTTCAGTGTCTTCCATTCGCAAAGGTCAGACTCAAAGTCACAGAGAGTATAATTTGCTATTGAAAAAACAAACACAAATAGAGTCAAAGGGGTGGGTGGGAAACTGATACAAAAATGTCACTGCATTATTATCTAAATTAATCTGTCTTAATAAAGCAACCATTGGGGTTTCACATTCAAATCCAAAAAGTTTATTTAAAACGGAAACTATGTGAAGACTTTAAGACATCTATTGCCAACTGCAGCAATAAATTTAACACAAAAGTCTTTATTCAATATGAAGATCTTAAACTGAAGATTAAAAGTAGGGGATAAGATTCCTAATTAATAACTCAGTTGGCACATATACACAAAAAAAGCCCTTATGAGTGCTGTAAAACCATACTTTTTTCAATATAAAAACAACCAGGAATGACACCTGTAAAGCAGTTATAATTGCAACCAGGCTATCTGTATAGTAAGGGATTAGCCCAACAGTGGTTCTAAAGCACTGAAATGTTCTTGCATTCAATTTACTAGTTTAGGCTTGAATATGCATTGGCCTTATTCAGATGTAACACTAAACTATGACCAGAGTTTCCTGTTGCATTCAAACTCAGGGAAACTCTGGTTATTGCTAAATTATCGTTTGTTTCTAATATTCCTTTCTATAGCGTAAATGCTTTCACTCGTCCTTTTGGCACTGTACCATCTTTGGAACAGGTGATTTAACTTACCACAAGCTGCTGGATCTTCATCACTTCCATCCAAACAGTCCAGCTGGTAATCACAGGCCAAACTACTGTCAATCCATTGGCCACTGGCACAAGCAAATCGTTCAGAAGAACAAACCTCTGGCAAGTCTGATGTTGTGTTTCCCACAAAATGAAAGTGATGCAGGCAGATGGTGCTCATGTTGCTTTCGACTGTTCCTTCTAAAAGAAGCTGCAAGAATGGTTACTATTTTATATTTACCAAATTATTTCAATGGAAAGAGGAACAAATGGAGACTGAGGTGTTAACATGGTTAATGTATTTGCTCAGTGTTTCATGCAACCTCTTTTAACATTTGTCCTGATTAAAGTAGGACATGAGCCACAGATAAAGTCATTACTCATGTACCACATTTAATGTACTTCCTATGCACATAGGCCCAATTTTGTGCAACATGAGCATGCTAGCAGCACATCCACACGCAAGCCATTAAAGGATAGTGTGCTAACATTACATAATAATGCTAAAAGTGTATGTACATGATATGGGACATTTGTGGTATATGCCATAGCTTGCATACTGTATGAAAAAAGCCTATGCTTCAGTTAACCAACTGGATTGGGTATAATTTTTTTCTATGTGAAATCTAAGCCGCCTTCATGCAAGAATTACATGAAGGAGCTATGGGGCTGAATGACTGCTCCTGTGGTCTGTTGGCTTCCCCTTGCCACATGTCTAATGTATATGTATTAGGCATGAATATTTGTGTGCCTTCCACATGAGCTGGAATCCCAATCCTGGAAAATTCTAGTTCTCATTGAAAGCCTAACACCTAAAGGTCTATCCATACAGGGTTTTCCCTGCGGATATGCTTGCCTATTACCCGGATGTCAGATACTGAGCCAGAAGAAGCTGAATGAGCTCAGGGCCAGGGGAAGCCCTGAAGCACCTTTCTGCAGATGATGCCCATTCATGTGTATAATGCACATAGGGGCTCCAATCAATGCTCAGTTAAAAGTTGTTAAGATTGTTGGCTGCTTATGAGGAACAAATCCACATGAAGTCACTGGGACTAACTTCCAGGTAAACACACATATATTGATTTGGTTGCACTTTCGTAAAGGCCAAACAGGCTCATGTAACTCCATTTTCTAACATAATTTCCACTTGTGTAATATACACAAGCGGATCAATTCAAGAGCCCTTTAAAATGATGAACTGTTGAAATATATTCAATATTACAGCAAACTGAATGACAGCTGGTGCAAAAAGAAAGGACAAGTTAACACACACCAAAGCCATTAGCAGGGATGGAGAGGTAAGTACTCAGATTTCCTATCTTTACAAATCTCCTTCTTTGGAAAGCTCACAAGAGATCAGTATATAATCCATTTTGTTTCCCCGCTACAATTCAGTCAGAGCCTTCCTATAGGCCTTTAACCCGTACAGACGTGAAATAAGGTACTTTACCTTCCTAAATCTTAGTTATAATTGTGTCAACAGGGCCAGAGTAAGTCATAGTACACTGAGGTGAATTGCAGAGCAGATCCCAGCTCAAGTACTATCCAAATACATTGGTACCTTGGGTTACAGACGCTTTGGGTTACAAACACTTCAAGTTACAGACTCTGCTAACCTGGAAGTAGTACCTCGTGTTAAGAACTTTACTTCAGGATGAGAACAGAAATCGTGCAGTGGCAGTGGGAGGCCCCATTAGCTAAAGTGGTACCTCAGGTTAAGAACAGTTTCAGGTTAAGAACGGATCTCCGGAATGAATTAAGTTCTTAACCAGAGGTACCACTGTAGGTAAGCATTGTTGGTTGCCCTTTTCAGCCAATGCTGCTTCCTGATTTTATTTTTAATGGCTCACAACTGAAATTGTTGGTTTTGAGGACTGCCCCATTGCACTTCCCAGTACAATGAAGTCAGCACTGATGCGTACTGGCATGCCTTCACCAATCAGCTTTGACATCCCTCATCACTTGCAAGGCTTTGGTTCAACCCACAGAAGATAGGCTGGGCATGAACAACAGATTAGGAGTAGAAGGATCTGTCCATTTCAGTTCTCTCAGTTTCTCATTTTTCCAACCTTATAGTTGGTTTTTCACATATTGCAACAATTTGTGATTATAAGCAAAATCCTCATGAAAATCCACTTGCACTTTAGTGTGAATTTCTCCTAATAAACACATTTTATATGTAGTACTAATATACACATTTCTGCAAGCAATTTCCCCATATATAATGCATTTTTGGATGTTATTTTCACCAACACCTTCATTTGTATGCACATTTTCCCTAATTTATGCATTTTTTAAAAAAATGCTGCTTGGTTGGCAATCTGTATTACCACATTCAGAAAAGTGCAAATTTTGAAGGATAGATGTGTTTCTAGTGGCATATTGTTTAAAAAACTGTGAATTTGATAGATTTGACTTTTAATGTGTACTGAATCAAATTTCTCCTCTGTCCCTACATTGAGAGACCAATAGGGAAATGATATTGCAAACCAAAGTTGTACATTCTCCTGCTACCTTAGAATATTTAAAGTAGCTGATAGAGTCTCTGAGTTGCAGTCTGGCAACTCTTATGGGGAGAGAGGAGGAAAACACTTTAAAAAAGAAAAGAAAAGAAAAAGGAATCAAGGATGGTATTTGACAGGGTCAGATATTTCATTGCTTTTATTCTCTGCTCTAGATCCACAATGTACAGACTAGTCTATCTCCTAAGCAGTTCAGTTAATGCTCAATCAATTTCAGAATATATATATATATATATATGCGCAAAAAACCATATTGTTTGTAAATAATTCTCCTTTTAGGATTCAAATAAGGCATGAATTTCACAACTGGATGAAAAGTAGGAAGGAACATTGTACTGTACAATATACTCAGTAAAAAGTACTATTAAAAATAAGTTGGAAGGAAGTGAGGAATTACAAACAAAGTAATCCGTTTTTGTTATGCTGGAAATTGATTTGAGGCAGGAAATTGCCAGGAGGTAATTTTCCTGCAGCATGTTTTAAAGTGCCAGGTGTGCCCATAGTTTCTGAAATTCCATTCTGCCCTTTTAATGGAAAGCTTAATCCTGCAACAGCACTGGCTCACTCACCTAGCAGCAACTGGCTGGCTGAATTTAAAGGTGAAATAAATTGGAGCTGCTGCTGGCAGGTCCACTTCTTGTTACACTCCAGATGATTTCTATACTTGGTAGGCTTTGGGAGGGAGAGCCAGACCAGCGTGGTGGTTAGAGGGTTAAAGCAGGACAGAGAGAACAGGATTCAAATCCCCACTGAGCATGAAATTCACTGAGTGGTTTTGGCGCCAGTCACTATTTCTTGGCCAAACCTGCCTCGCGGGGTGCCGAGAGGAAATAAAGGGAGATAATCATCTATGTCATATATACCAGAGCTCATTGGAGAAAAGATGGAATAAAACATATTTAAGAAGTACACAAGGCTGAAGAGTTTTAAGTTAGATATGGTAACAGGCTTACTGCTACACAATGTTATTTTCTTGCAGGGCAGCAGGTTTGCTCCTGGCATGTTAAGAAGCTCCTCAGTGCCCGATGGGCAGAATTTGTCTCAGGCTTCTGTGTGAGGTGTGGCCAGTGATATGGACTGGATTGTCAGGTCCTATGCATGTTCTGCTCCCTGCCTCTTCCCTGAAACCTGCAGCCTAGTCATCAAATACTTGGTGGAAACTTGAGAGTCAGTGGTACAGGCAGATCATTTCAGAATGTGGACTTAGTGGTTGCAATGGGCCCCCCTCTGGACAGACCTGTGTATTTCTGCAGTTGTGCGGCACGCACCATCAACGTTTTTCTCCTCCCCCCCCCCCTGCCATTCCATGCTTAACAACTGCTTCTAGATTCCTGATATGCAAAAAACCAAGAAGTTTACCATCCCTTATTTTATTTTATTTTTTAGAAATACACTGAGCATATTTAGTTTCTTAGTTCAAACTTGCTTACATCATAGTATCAGCAGGACTACAGGGGGGAAATGGGGTTTGCTTCTGCTGCCCTGATGCTAAACATATTGACTTGGGAATAAGCACTGTTTTGCTGTATAAAAGGATAGTATCTTGGCAGGTAAACAATTATTAATTAATTAATTAAATGTAAAAATGTAAAGGGACCCCTGACCATTAGGTCCATTCGTGGCCGACTCTGGGGTTGTGGCGCTCATCTCGCTTTATTGGCCAAGGAAGCCGGCGTACAGCTTCCAGGTCATGTGGCCAGCATGACTAAGCTGCTTCTGGCGAACCAGAGCAGTGCACGGAAATGCCGTCTACCTTCCCGCCGGAGCGGTACCTATTTATCTACTTGTACTTTGACGTGCTTTCAAACTGCTAGGTTGGCAGGGGCAGGGACCGAGCAACGGGAGCTCACCCCGTCACAGGGATTCGAACCGCCAACCTTCTGATCGGCAAGTCCTAGGCTCTGTGGTTTAACCCACAGTGCCACCCACGTCCCAATTAAATGTATTATTATAATAAATTATAGTACTTATAATTAACATTTATTGAAAATAATGGTTACCTGTCCATGTACAGCCACCCCAGCTATAAAACAGGGGAATCTGTTTGTTTGTTTCTAAAAAGAAGAAGATAAGATGGCAGGGAGACCAGTGCATGTCCATGCCAGCCTGAGTGCTGATGTGGGGGTCTCTTGGCTGTTTCTTCCACAATCGGACACTCTCTTTGTACTCATTTGGGGGCTCCCTTGGGCTGGGAGGCTCTGGACTTTGATGCCAAGGTCCAGCCCTAGCTGCACCACTGCTTGAGATGCTTGAAAAGGAAGTTGTAGACCAAAGACCTTTGCCTGCAGGGTGCTTCCTGTTCTCTTACATGAAATACATTCTTCCAGCTGCAAGCATGCATTAGTTCATAGAAGAAAAATCCTAGAACATGGAATTCTCCATATATTCAGCAGCTCCTCTAATTCACTGGGATCAACTTTCAAAGTGGGGATGCTTAAATGTTTTTCTCTTACCTTGGTTTTTTTAAGATCTGTTGGTATCTGTATTTCTGCTTTCACCCACTCATTGTTAGTTGTTGCACTGGCTCTCCACAGCACCACTTGTTCATCCTGACAGGTATAAGACACATATATGTTCATAAATTTACATACATATTTATAAATGTGCATCCATTTTATCTATGGCTTCTGTCAAACCACTTAAGTTCAGCCTTCCCCCAGTCTGATGCCCTCTAGATGTGTTGAACTCCAACCCCCATCAAACCTGACCATAGTCATGCTGGATGGGGCTGGTGGATGTTTTGTCCAAAACATCAGCAAGGCAGCAGTTTGGGAAAGGCTGGCTTAGCCAAACTTTCTGAACCATAATCAGCCTGTCACTGCTGCCTGGAGAAACACGGCTTTCTGTACTTCATTGCTGTGTTTACTGCTCTGATTGCATGGACTCCAGGGAAGACAAGACATTTGCAGTAATTAGGCACAATAATTGAGCAATTATCAGGAGATATCTATGTAAATGTAAAATAAACTGCAATGGAAAGTTACAAGGCAGACAAAGAGACAAATGTGGGGTGGTTTCCCCGCATGAGACAAAAGGTTAATGGGAATCTACTCTGCCAATGCTCATGAAACTTTGTTTAGAAAACAGCACAATCTTATGAATTTCTACTCAGAAGTATGCCCCATTGAATTCAATGTGACTTACTTCCAGGAGATGAAGTATCTCTTTTCCTGTGCCTTACACCGAATCGTGTGCCCCAAACACAAGCCCTAAGCTTTTCTTTTGTATAGGTCAAAAAGAAGCTAAGACCATGGAAGCCAAAATAGCCAGAGCAGTTCTAGCTGTGCCTCCTTCCAGGCCAGGGTGAAGAAATGTGGATCTTATAAGAACTGATTTCACTACAGGGTTGCACGAGAGACAAGAGGCTAAGAAGCTGCATAGATCATGGAAAGAAATATCTAAAGCTGAGAGTTTCTTGGCAGGACCAGGATATGCCATAGGTTATATATAATTCTACAGGGTCTCCTGAGGTGGTGCCTTAAGTTGGAACATAAAGTACAAGAAAAAAAGGAGGCACTGGGCAAGGTTCCTATGATATCAGCTCTGGCCTATCCAGAGGGCTCAGATTCCCTGTCAATCACAAGATGGTGGTGTACACACCAATTCTCTTCTACAATGGAAATGTTCTCTGGGGCCTAATGATATTGCCCATTATGCTAAGGCACACTGGGCTAGGTCTTAGTCTCAGGACTCCGAAGCTCTTGGGTCAAAGTTTCTGACAGTTCAAAAAGCAGAAGTCTTATTATATATTTGGTGGCATTGCTGCCAGTATGGAATGGAAAAGAACAAGTTCTCTTTGTGCCCTGTCAGCTACTTCAATTTGTCACTGTTCTCTTAAGTTTCATTTGCAGGTTGAAAAATCAGCCCTGCCACAGTTTTCAAGGATTTGCTGCTCTTAAGGCAGCAAAGGATGGTGCTAGTTTGTGTAGTATATAGACTAATTCCTTAGGAATGTGACTTCACAGTTCACATAAACTCTAGAAAAAAATTAATTGGATGGAATGAAGCTATTCAGTAGTCAGAAAGGGTCAAGCTCAACCCCATTCAAGAGGTGAAAACTCCCCCTCTTTGTTATAATACCTCCAGGTCAGAAAGCCTAATTTTGTCTCCGTTCCCATCACAAAGGCTTGGAAAACACTTTCCACTCCTTCTAGGAAGAAAAAGTAAGTAATTTGGTAATAGATCATCTAAGTGTCACTGTGTTCTGAGCACTGCCCTACAGTTCATCAGCTCCATTGGTTTCCATCCTCAAAAAAATGTTCCGGGTACCTTTGTGGCTCAATTTTTGGCTGCTTTTTTGAAGGTTCATTTGTCATCAAGAACTCTGTGCCATAGGTTGTGGGGTTACATTAATTCCCCTAACCTCAAGATTTTGATCTTAAAACAGCAACAGCAACCTTGAATGCAGGGCAGCAAGAAACAGGGTGGATAGTGGATAAATGCTAATAGCAACTCTAGCTGAACCCCCAAAGCAATTGTATTTTGACTGGGGAAAGAGTATAATGACTGAATCATTATAGGCTGCTGCAAAGAAAGGTCTGAGATCTGATAATGTATGCTGTCAAAATTATATTTGAGTATGTATATTAATGCCTATTTTCAGTTAATTGATTTAATCTCTGTGCCAAGTCTTTTAATCTCTTCCCTACTTTATTTACAAAAATTGTGCCTAATTGACCTATGATTTTGGTTAAGTACTTGGAGAAGAAGAAGAAATAATTTTAATAGAATTCTTTTGAGGCCACAGGATACATTGAACACATGTGACTTGCTGGCATAAAGCACTTAATTTGTTTTTGCTTTGTTTGTTTGTCTGTGGAAATGAAACTCCTAACTCCTGACTTGCAAACCCTTTCTTCTAGCTTTTTTGCCTTTGAACATACAGGCGTAATTTAGCTGGTGAGCTTTTTTTCTATCATTTACTCTTTTTCTACCACTTTTTCTCCATGCCATAGAATTCAAAGATTTCTTTTGACTCTGTGAGCCAATTTACATGTTACAGCCCCACATGCAAGTTGCTGGGAGGGAAATCCATATGGTGGGTCTTCTGCAAGGGGAAAGTAACATCACCTGCGACATGGATTTTCTACAACACATGGCGAGCCTCCATACTAGTGCCACATATTCATTAGAACAAAGGAAAGTGCCCTGTATCAAGTCAGATCAACATTCCATCTACTTCTGTATTGTCTACATTGAGTGGCAACAGCTCTCTATGATTTCAGACAGGAACCTTTTCCAGTCCTGCCTGGAAGTGCAAGGATTGAACTAAAGATCTTTTACAGGTAAATCAGATATTTACCAAGGAGTTTCAGCCTCTCCCAAGTTTGCCTGAATTCTACAGTTCCCCCCGGCATGGGATTGAAATGTCCATCTCCTGTTTTCTGGGTCAGTGCTCTGTCCCTGTGAAGCATTCTTCACAGTAGCTGACAATGATGTGCAGGTACTCTATACAATGTGAAAGATCTATATAGTAAATGGCATGGTATGCTGTCAGCTCCTTTGTGAAGCTACTACAAAAGCAATGCAGGAAGGTGGTAGACAAATGTATTCTTCATTGCCTCTCTTTCGATTCTTCTGGAGAAGGATAAGATCTATGTCCTGACTCCAAATATCCTTTCCCTGGCGGATGAAATTGATGAAATATGCAGAAATGGCTAAATTAACTAGTAGAATAAGAGGTTAGGAAGAAAGAGTTTTTAAGGAAGATTGGAAAAGATTTGCAGAATATTAGAAAAAAACTATTGTAAACAAATTAAGGCGTTAGCAGGATTAGAGTAAATTTAGCAGTATAAAGTTGAGACAAAACTGAAAAAGGAAAGAATACAGATTGATTAGAATATGCAGTGGAAAAGGGTAACTAAAACGAACTATTAAAGGGGAGGGGAAAGGAAGTTGATGTGAAATGTATGATATATGCTTTGGTGAATGTAAAAGTCTGTAAAATTAAGAAATTGTATTTTAAAAAAAACCCAAATACCCTTTCCCCACTACTAGGGGTGTTGTTGTTTTTTTCCATTTTGAAAAGAATGTATGAAATCATTCAGGGAAACATAACACTGAAGCCTGCAAAAACAATTAATCCTATTTTTAAAAAGTGTTTGTTTCTGCAGACAGGTTCCACCCTTCCAGCTTTTCTGCTGGAGCTTAGTATATTATACCTACCTACTGAAAATGCACAAAGAACTTATTTAAAACAATGTGCTACTATTCAATGGTTTCTATAAAAGCTTTGTTCCTGTTCCTGGAGAACTGGATGAATAATAATAATAATAAATTTTATTTATATCCCGCCCTCCCCAGCCAAAGCCGGGCTCAGGGCGGCTAACAACACTAAAATAGTGCAACATTATAAAAATTAATTAAAATCAAAATTGATGGCAACCATAAACTAAAGTTTTGTAAAGATTGCCAAAGGAGGGAGTCAGGCTGCGCCCTGACCAAAGGCCTGGTGGAACAGCTCTGTCTTGCAGGCCCTGCGGAAAGATGTCAAGTCCTGCAGGTCTCTTGTGACAGAGCGTTCCACCAGGTTGGAGCCGCAGCCGAAAAAGCCCTGGCTCTAGTTGAGGCCAGCCTAACCTCTCTGTGGCCTGGGACCTTCAAGATGTTTTTATTTGAAGACCGTAAGTTCCTCTGTGGGGCATACCAGGAGAGGCGGTCCCATAGGTATGAGGGTCCTAGGCCGTATGGGGCTTTGAAGGTTAAAACCAGCACCTTAAATGAAAAAGAAAGGGAGATTGGGCATGCACTGCAAGAAGAAGTCTGTTTTTCTGTCTGAAGCTGAATTATATCCACAATTTTTTACTTACCGCATCAGTATAAAGTACTGCTTTAAGAACGCTGTTATCCACCATGGTGTAATGAAACCAAATATGGCAGTTTTCACCAAAGCAATGACACATTGTGCCATTCAGAGTTGGGCTTTCATATGATGTGTTGATCCACTTATAGCGGCCTGAAAAAGAATCTCTCCATTAGTTCTTCTAAGAATAAATGATTGGTTCCTTTAATATTGATGATGATAACAATGATAACAATTTATAGTAACCTTATTTCTAACCTACCTTATATCAGATGATCTCAGAGATAGGTTACAATCCATAAAATGACAACACAAAAATCAGTACTCATTAATAATTATAGCCAACATAAAAGCCATTGCTCAGCAGTAAGAATCAACATAGTTAGCTCAAATGCAACTGCAGTTCATGCTGCCAAAATGCTTGGTGCCAAAATGAAGCCAATGAGGACTGGTCCCCAAGGGGAGGCCATTTCGCAGCCAGGGTGCTACAGCAGATAAGGCCTTCTCCAGCATCTCCACATGCCCTACTAAAGGTGGAACACAGGTGAGAGCCCCCCCCCCCCGAGATTTTAATGCCCAGGTACGAGTATGTGAGGAATGGCACTACCTCAAGTATTGAGGTCTCAAGCCATTTAGGGCTTTAAACACGAGCACCAACTTTGAAATCAGACCAGAAAAATCCTGGCAGCCATGGTCCAGAGATGGCTAAAGTGTGACTTTCCAGATGTTGCTGGTGTAGACAGTACAACCAATGATCAAGGATAATTGGAACTGCCATTCAGCAACAACGGGAGGGCCACATATTAGCCGCCACCACCATAGACTTAATGCTATACAGGCATCGCGTCTGCCCAGCGGCCAGTGTGTTGTCTCCATTGTAGCTTCCGTTTGAAGAAGTCCTCAGGTCCTTCCACCCTCCTAATATGGAGCAATCTGCTTCCATTCTCTATGAGTTTCCACAAATGATTTATACTGGAAATATAAACAAATATTTTCAAAATAAAATGTTTTCAGCTTTTAAAAGGCTGTTTTTTCTGAAGGAAGTACCAAAGGAGGTGAGATCTAATCAGTGTAAGACCCCTGAAGTAATTCCATAGCAAGGCATATTGTGCAACCAAGTTGCAGAAGCACATGGGTTTACAGCTAAAGCTGTAATTTCAGATCTTTTTGACCTTTTGCTCCCGATAACAGCATTTCTATGGAGGCCTAAGAGAATGACTTGTGTCCTTCATATTCTCCTTTAACTATCTGAAATAAAAAGAGCAGACATCTGTTCTTTTAAAAATATATGATCACTTCTTATTCTTGAATCATTGGACTATCCGGCTATTTTCAGAAGCTGATAGTTAAAATCTTCTAACACTTCACCCTTCGGCTTCTGTGAATATCATTATGGATGGGAAATATAGAGCTTGTTCTCAGAACAATTTCTATCAAACAGAAAAGATGGCCCTGTAACCAAATGGGGCAATGGCAAATTCTAAAATGAGGTCAGGCATTTCTCTTTTTCCTGCTGATCTGCTGTGCATCGAGTCATTTAATTTGACCTTGGCACTAAAGTACACCGGATGGCGATGCTAATTTGAGTTGATTGGCAAGGCAGGAAAATTTTAAGGCAGTAGTATCCCTGGCTTTCTGGCATTTTTGATCATGTGGCTCGCTGACCTCTTCTTCACTTAACCCTGGTTCAAACAGAAGTTCAGGGCTCTTCTTATCTACAGGACAATCAGTGTCAGGTTGGGAACATTTTCACAGCTTCCTGCTACTGGAGATTCATAGTTTGTTGATATGAATTTTGAGATAGTTTCTCATTATTAGGGCTTAAGCTCCAGGAGTGGTTGTTCTTGTGTAAACCACAGGCCCTCTGTGCTGCATATTTCTCTCTTTTTCCTTCATGACAATTTAGGGTGGCCATTCATGCAGTACCAGCCCCCCGAAAAAAGAGGCCACAGGTCTGCATATGCTAAATTGTACAAACCGCTCTTCAAATAGTGGGCTGTCCTCTGTAAAGTAGGGCACAAGGCTACCCTATGCCTACTGCCCAGGTTGTAGAACCAGGGCTACTAGCAGCACACCAACATGTGATTCAGAACATTGTACAAAAGAAAATATTGGGTGGCTACAACTGACCATGTCCTATATTAGCATTCAACATATTGTTGCGCATCACCCCAATCTCTGAGAAGTGCAATATTCCAGGGATTTCAGGTGCTTACCCAGGGTCCATGTTTCCTTTTGGAAATGAGCCACAGTGAAGACTGTGGTGTCTTTATGATATACAATTTATTTGCACAACTATACAACCTGAGCCTACGATGGAGGGGTTCCTAGCATCAACACCCCAAGAGAGTGTTGCTTCTGCCATAGGCAGGACCTTGGATCCAAACAGACATAAAACATCACACTCTGCTGCTTTATTTCTCAGTCACATAACTCCTAACCCTCTAAGCTCCAGCTTTATCTGTTGAGGAAGAGGGGCCCGACTCATTTGCTGTCTCACACCAAGCCCCTTTCATCCTCTGTTTTCTTAATGGCTCATCTCCCAGACTATCACCTCACTTAGGAAACTTAGTCTGGCTTAATCAGCTTTTGACACTTGCGGATTCCAGGGGATTAGAAGTGTCTAGTACACACCTTACTACACATGGGTCTGATTAAATTCTAACACTTACTGACTCCAGGAATTTAGAAATGTCTAGCACCCATGAACTCATAACAGTATTGTCCATGTAGGTATATGGGAATCTGCTTATTTTTACTATCTGGCAATATAGCAAGGGTACTTTTACCATATACCTGCTACCAAATGAAAATGGGGAAAGCAGGGGTGCAGTAAAATTATTCTCACCATGCAGACTGGCTTCTAGATATTAACTTCCCATTGTATGATTGCAGCACATTGCAATATGAGACCTCAGGCTAAATGATTACGATTGCCATCCATGCTGGTGTATAACATTGCTGTCATTAATATTCCCATGGTAGAAAAAAAAAATGATCACGTGAACAGATCAGCTGATCCGTTGCATTTAAAATGAGAGTTCTTTAAAGAATGAGAGTTAGAATGAGAGGTCTTTAAAGGCTGAACTACATGTTAGGTTATTTTTTGGGGGGGCAGAGCAGGTACTATACTGAAATGGCCATTTGTATTGGAAGGAAAGGCAGTTGCTATGCTCCGATGCACCATGTTCTCCCAATCTGGGTTAGGGCTCTACACCAATTCCCTGCCAACACCCCCCCCCCTTCCCAGCTGCTATTTTCCCTTAAAGCTCCTATATGTAGTTTGACCATTATGCAAAGAAATAATTTTCTTAGGTACTGCAAATAACTTATATGGCACTGCTCTGGTTCGCCAGAAGCAGCTTAGTCATGCTGGCCACATGACCCAGAAGCTGTCTGCGGACAAACGCTGGCTCCCTCGGCCAGTAAAGCGAGATGAGCGCTGCAACCCCAGAGTCATCCGCGACTGGACTTAATGGTCAGGGGTCCCTTTACCTTTTTACTCTGATCTTAACACCAACTTCAGTGGATATAAACAGATAAATGCATTGTCTAGCAAAGACTACGCACAGCAACAAATTAACAAAGTAATTCTTTGTATGTGTATTCAGAAGTCAGTCTTACTGAGTTCAGGATACCTTAATCCGAGGTAAATGTGCACAAGACTGCAGCCTAAGACAAAATAGTGGTTCCTGAATAAACACAAATATTCAATGATAGTAGTAAGTTCCTCTGCACTCAGGGAATAGGTTGATTAATATGGCATGGGTATTAATAGGGATCCCCCCCCCCCGCCAATTTCAATTTCCTTTTTTAGCAACTTGAGATCAAACAGCTCAAAGACTGTATCTAGGAGAAAAGATTAGATTTTATTCAAGCAGGTTTTTTAATCTCACTCGTTTGTATGCATCTGTGTATCAAAAGCCCTTGTTAGAGAGTTATGCTTTGAGACGGCTATATCCTTGAAGCTCACTAGGCACAGGACCTTGCATCTCATTTTGGAGCTGTCAGTAAACTTTCCCTTGACAATAATTACCACTTTAAAAAGACTAAGTTTACAGGTCATGATGAATGAATGCTATGATAACCCAGCATGCATGTCCAAAGGGTAACATTCTAGGCAAGATAACATGAGCCAGATTTTGTAGGTGAACTCACAACAGAGCACTTAACATGTTGCAGCACTCAGGCGGCCACTGAGAAATGCTTCCACATGGTGAGGGGTCCCTACAGTGGGTGAACGTAAGGGGCTCGGAACATGGATTTGCCTTATCACTTGGGAATTCCCTAGGCTTATGGAAATACCTTTTGCCCAAAAATGATTTTCACGTGAGTGCTTCTCAGAACTTTCCATGTGAAGAGATTCATGATTAGATGTACTGGATTAGGGAATCTGATCATTTAAAAGGCGGCAAAGAGAGAATATTCTGCAAACCAGGGCTTATGCTAACCTCCATTGAATATAAAACAATATTTGTATTGGCTAGTAAAGACTGGCTGATTATCCCACTCTTTGTCTTTGGCAGCATTATGAGGGACTGTGAGAAACACCATGGAAAAAGACTAAGGTGAAACTATGAAACTCCCTTGTTATTTTTGTTTAAGTAATCTTGTTATATTTATAGTATTGAAATGTAGTTTTTTGGGGGATGTTATTATATTTTTGTTTCTCTAAGTTATTATGAAATTGTTTCCGTAGTGTTTCTTTGGAACACATCCCTGTTTTGCTGCAAGCTGCTTTGAGCATTGTGTGTGTGTGTGTGTGTGTGTGTGTGTGTGTGTGTACAAAAGTGCCATACAATTAAACTGAAGGAAGAAAGATGAATGAATGATTAGACTGCTGGAGTGAGACAGAGCAGACCCAGGTTCAAAGCTCACCTCCTTTCAACATAATCTATCTCACAGGGAGTCATCTCCACTGCCCTAAACTCACTTAGATGAAAGGTGGGATCAAAATGCAATAAATAATCAATGAAACAGCTCCCAGAAACATTTGTCATTAATTTTATGTAATCTGCATTAATTGGGTATTTTTTGACATTACTGTCAAATCCTGGCACCCAATGAAACGTGTGCATGTTTAAGGGGCCTTGTTTAATGTAGGATAAGTCAAGCCAGTGTAAACAGGAACTGAGCAGGAACAGCAAGCATGCACTGCAGATATTTGAGAGGATATTTATTTACTGAGACAATTCATGGGTGTTACTGCACTTGCAGGTGTCAGGTTAGCAAGCCCTGGCATAGACTGTGGGATAGGCTGGCAGAGATGGGGACAGTGGCATGGTTTAGCTCTTTCCCTTCGTATGATTAAAATCACATAGAGGGAGATGTGTGAACAGGGCTATGGATAAATTTTAATATCAGCGTCCTGTACAGCCATGTGAAAATGCTGCATAGACTTCCACTGGTAAATAGAAATACATTTATTCATTTGTTACACTTTCGGATTTTAAAGCAACGCCCTAAAGTGGCTTGTGTTTGATACAGTTTTGCTCTAAGGTTGTACATTCAGATGCAAGGAATTAAACATTTCTAATTTTCATACCAACTCATGTTACATGTTCTCAACTATCAATGAGCAGTGAGTTTAATCTAATCACTTATGGAGAAGGCAGAAAAAACAATGTATATATTTCACCAACTTAGATTTGGGGAATGCAGTCTAATCTGCAACGGTCGAATAATCTTAAATAGCTGGGCTTTGTTTTTTTGTTTATGTTTTTACAGTGCAAAGGGAAGAAAATATTTGCTAAATACAACACTAAACCAGAAGATACTCTCTGTTGGGTGATTAAGATTTTTACTACATAATTCTATATGTTGCTAAAATGATGTGCTTATTCTGAAACTCTATAATTGTCCACTATATTTGCAAACAGCTAATAGGAAAGAAAAATCCAGTAAAGATACCAATTATAACAGCAGGAAAACAACAATACCGAAAATGCTATAAACAAACAGGTAATAGATCTTTTAACGTTAGGACAATTAAACAAGCGGCCGGCATTCTGTTCTTTAGTCCAAGGACTCCTTTGATGCAAAGCTCATCCATTTCAATAAAGTTCCAACTAGTGCAAGTGCCATAAAACTCAAGAGTTTAATAACACAGAAAATAGAAATCACACAGCTAGAAAAATATTAGTCAAGGTCAGGAAGAGAAGTTTATTATATGTATGAGTACATTAAAAGACTCGCAAATATTCTATAATCAATTTTGTTTCATGAATACTGTTGTCCAGTTGCCATCGTGATTTAATTTTATGCTCACTATCTATGTGGGAGGGGGCTTGAACAAAATTAGAAAAGAAAACATTTTCTTTGCAAATCTCAACTTCAGCAAGCCGCCTTTGAGAGCGGTATGTGACATTGAGAGGTTTTTGTGGTTTTTTGTGCTTGAGCTATAAAGCTGATCTCTGCTATCCATTTATCTTCGGAATAAATAGAAGGGAAAGAAACGCTTGGTGTCTGAGCTATCATGAGTGAGACTGAACCACCTGAAACCGTGGGGTACATTCCAGAAATTATGATGTTTCTATGCATCTTATACTTTTCTGACCTTAAAGTGCTTCAGCAGTTATTTTAAGATGAAACACTGAACTATATATGAACATATAAAGCTGCCCTACACTAAATGCGACAGTTGAATCTGAATGGCTCAGCATTGCCTGCTCTGACTGACGGCAACAGAGAAACCACAGATAAGAGTATAGGATCTTCTCTGTGCAAAGAATATGTTCTAGCGATCTGCTGTGACTCTTCAAACTTAGTTCTGTTTATTTTAATAATGGTACCTGTCAGGGGACTGCCATTAGAATGGGGGGGGGGGGGAGGCAGCGGAATACCGAGAGCCTCCAAAGCTTCTGAGAAGCAGCTCCACGTCCAGCAGTGGAGAAAGCCACACTTCCAGTGGAGCAGGGGGGGGAGGGGATAACCGAGTGAAGGGAAGGTTCGAAGAGGCTTCTGAGAGCAAAAGCACCTCACCTAGCCCAGCCGGCCAGGAGGCAAACACGCCGCTTCCGTCACCCTGCTTGTGCAGAGGTTTGAAACGTAAGGAGGGGAGGCGGAGATTTGGGGTGTCCAAGTTCTTATGCTGGGGGAGAAACCGGAAAGGGGCACTCCCAGAATCTGCAAGTGACTGAGACAGACATGAACTTTGGGTTTCTGCACTGTACATAGTTTGCACCAATAAAACCTGTAAAAGACATTTCATTTATTTATTTACGGCTATTAGCCCATAAACCTGTAAAAGACAGGTTCTGCCTGATTACTCACAAGCAACCACCACCAGGCCTGACTGTACAGAAGCTACTTTCTAGATAAGGATGCAAAAACATATCAGCTCCTAAAAATATAGAGATCATGGACACAAGTGAAGGGAGCAAAATAACATGAGGCTAATTCACTTCTCTCTCCACGTTTAGGCCCTTCCTTCCTCAGCAAGCCTTCAACAACACTACACTATGAACCTAAGGAGGAAGAGAGAAAGATCCCACGCAAAGGATTTGGTCTTGGGCCAAGACAATTCCCTACAATGGATCTGCAGGCAACATGTATGGAAAGCAAACTCACTCACATATCCTTTTCACAGCCAAGGCTGGGCAGTCACTGCTGCAGCTCTTCTAAAGAGCAGAAAGTCTCCCTAGATTCCTCTCCAGCTGGAAAGAGTAACAGAAGTTGCAACCTAGGAATGGGATAAGAATTTAAGGAAGGGGTACTCAACTATGTGAGAATCCCTGCTCAGAATTCATACCACCTGCCCTCCATCACCTGCTGCCAAGATTAACTGGAGGGCAGGGTAAAGGTAAAGTACCTTTCAAAGACAACAAAAGGAAGTATAATAAGAATTAATTACAATTGACCAATGAGCAAACAAAAAGTGGAAACTGAACAAGGGGGAGCCTTGGCTATCATACCTCATACTCTGAATATGTTCCTTTCATTGAAATTTCTTATCTTTATCTGCAATTTTTCATTCAATAGTCATGAAGGTTCTTCTTTATATATATAAAATGATTACCACAGGTTTCACATCAGCTGACAAATGCATATTTAATTCATTTTTATTACCATTGGTGTCATTCCTTCTATCTTTCAGAAGAACAGATTTTAAGCCACGATCCTCTAATTCTTTCACAGGAACCCAGGAATCATGTTCTGCAGATGCATCGGAATTCCAGTCACACACGTGAATCTTAAAACTGCAGTTCTGTTGAACTGAATGAAAGAACAATGTGTTACTCTCCTTTAAGCTAATTGAATCTCACATTACTTTCATTATTGGGAGATTCATTGTTCCTTCAATTCCTCATATTCCCTTTCTTTGGGCTCCCACATAAAGAAAATATTCAGGGTGCCCCCTGAATCTGTCAATATGTTGCGGGAGGGATTCAAGCACATACCAGAATTTTGGAACTGCACATTCAAAGTCTGTTGCCCCAGCACAAAAAAATGAGCTTTTACATTTTGGAAAGGTAGGACAAAATGCATTGCAATGTGTGGGACGAGCAAATCATTAGTGGGAGGAAAAGCAAACACCCCACAAGCAAATCAAGGTGAAAGCTTGTTGTCATATAATTGCCTCTTAAAATAATCAGAATATATGCTCAATAAAGAATGGTTGTAGTCTATCTACCATATAAGCTCTTTGGCAAAAAAAAATTAAAAAAAAAATTGAAAGGGGGCAGGGTTCTGGCAAAAATGGCTTTGGCAATCCCATCCGCCACTGAATGCAATGGTTTTGGCTATACACGATTTTGGCTTTAGGCGTGAACCTTGGAACATAACCCTTGTGTAAGTTTATAGGTGCTGTTTACAGAGGTGGTCCCTATCAGTTCAGCAGCATATGACCATGTAATAAAAATAATGTAGACTGAGCATTATATTGAAGAGATAGTTTTATAAATTAATTATAATAAAGCTATATTCAATAAATCTTACAGCAGAATCCTCCACGTGTGCAATTGAAAGGGGTGCTGGAAGGATTACTGAAGTGCTCTTGATCTGGAACTTGGGTCTTGACTTCACAAGCATGGTCTCTCTCCTTACACAGTGAAGTATCTGCTAAGAGCAAGATCAAAACTTTAAGAATAAAAGTTGAGATTCCTACATACAAAATCATTATGATGGCTACATTGAATTGAAGCTTGGTCACTCAAAATCTCTCTTTCGGTTTTTCAACTCCGCAAGTAGGAACAGTTAAGATCCAACCCATCAGGTAAATCAGTTTTTCACAAGGCACAGCTGTGGAACAATGGAAAAAGCTCTTGGGCTCAGGGGGAAAGCGTGGATGAGACCTTTGAATATAACTAAGTAGCACTGCTTTTTAACAAAATCAAATAATATTCTGGATATGTTTAGGTCATGCACTTGAGAAATAGACATACAGAGATCTATAAACATGAATGTTCACGGGGGGGGGGGGGGGACTGCAGCAACAAGGGAAGAACCCAGCTCTTTAGAGCTATTGGAAGCAGCACTACTTGACAGGGAGGAATTGAAGAAACTTGTTTTCACCCTTTCTGAAAAGAACGTAGTGTGAAAAATAATATTAATTTATTGAATTTCTTTTGAATGGAAATAAAGCTACATGGAAAGGGCTAATAATCACATTCACTTACACCATTCCTCCACTCAACACTGCAACCTCCCATGACCGGCTTTTTATTTTTAAAAAGCCAAGACTTTGGTATTCGCATTTGGATGTAATGTGTAGCGTAACTTGCCCCTGTGGGGCCCAGAGGCATTTCAAGTGAAATGAAAATGGCAGGTGTAGCTGGAGCTTCACTGCACAGAACACAACTGCCACACAAAGATTTTAAAAGGGTAAAAGGGGGGGGGGTTGCAGCTGTGGGCATTAGACTCAGTATTCCCACACTAAGTGTTGAAACTGGGACTATTTGTTGTCCTCACCATTTCTTGCTGTCTTGGGCAGACATTTGGACACCCACTGCCAGACTGCTGAGCCTGAGACCAATGCCCTGAAGTTTGACTTGAATGGTACCACTATCTAATGCATTAAACATTTTTAAAAAACCTTCTGTATACAAGATTGCCTTCAGACAGCTTGAGGACCGGATAACTCCATACCATCCAACATTTCTCCAATAAAATAGGGACATTCTACCATACCCTCCAACATTTCACCGATGAAAATAGGGACATCCTACAGGAAAAGGGACATTCCAGGACCAAATCAAAAACCGGGACAGCTTCTCTAAAACACGGATGTCCCTGGAAAATAGGGACACTTTGAGGGTTTGCTAATGGCTGCTTTGCATCAGCAGAATGGACTTTATACACTTTTACTGTGCAGGGCATCAACTTTTTTTCTGAACTCCTTACCCACCACAGTCCCCCATGCCACACAGCAAGCAACATTTAAGAATTGGAGGACCCTAGAGAACAACATGGGATACCACAGTAAAGCCCACAATAAACAATGGCACTTGGCAAAAATTGGGTTGTCCCATTGTCCTCACCCCCCCATCTTATTGAAGCAGAAGCACTAATGCAAGGCCACCATGGATATAACCTGAGAAGAATAGCAATTCCCTCCCCCCCCCCAGCTTCACAAGCTTCTTGACAATGAATACTGTGCATTGCTCTACTATAAATTAATTTTGACAACTGGTGAAGCCAGAAAAAAAGAAGAAAAGAGAAATGATCAATAAATCATTTGAAATGAGAATTGCTTCAGAAATAAATCAGGGTTAGTAATGGGATGTTTATAATAGATCTATAACAATATTCCAAACTTATTTGAGCCGTTTTCTTGTAATCCTTACAGTTGCAAACATTGTCCCCTCTGGGCTACATGGCTAAGCACGGAGTAGCCAATGTAGTCGTATTACTTTTTTTCTCTTCTCCAAGGCATTCTACTTTAATTTTACTGATATGAAAGAATCAATGTGTCATTTGCCATCTCTAAGTATCACACAGAAAAGATGAGCTCGTTGTGCATGCTAACTGCTTTGAACAACAATCCATATCACAGAGGAATGAAGCATAGAGAGGCCTGTCTCGTGGAAAGTCAATAAGGACCACACTTTATTATTTGAATTAATTAATTACATTTATATACCACCCTTCATCTAAAGATCACAAGGTGGTTCACAATATAAAACATAAAAAATGCATAACATAGTAAAAAACAAAACCAGCAACCCCAGCCCCCACACATTTTAAAATACCATAGATTATTTAATTAGCCAAAGGCCTGGGAGAAGAAGAATGTTTTTGCCTGGCGCAAAAGATATGTAATGGCGCAAAAGATAGGTAATGAAGGTGCAAGACGAGCCTCCCTGGGGAGAGCATTCTACAAACGGGAAGCCACTGCAGAAAAGGCCTGTACCTCGGAAGTCGAACGGAATCCATTCCGGAAGTCCATTTGACTTCCGAAACATTCAGAAACCAAGGCACAGCTTCCGATTGGTTTCTGATTGCACAGGCATGCCAGAAACAATAGCGGAAGTACCGTCAGACGTTCGGCTTCCAAAAGAAGTTCGAAAACTAGAACACTCACTTCCAGTTTTTGATCGTTCAGGAGCCAGAATGTTTGACTCCCAAGGTGTTCGGAAGCCAAGCTACAACTGTACTTGTGTTGCCACCCTCTGAACCTTTTGTGGAGGAGGCGCATGAAGAAGGGCTTCAGTTAGTGATTTCAGGGTCAGGGTTGGTTCATATGGGGAGAGGCAGTCCTTGAGGTAATAATTTCTTCTACACTACTACAAGATGAACATGCCCTTGAGCAGTAGGACTCACTTTTCTATTTTTCTTGGTAGTGCTAAAAGAATAGGATTGCTTTTTCAAAGTTTTTGTTTTGATGTCAAAATTTGCAGGTTGAATGAAATAAAGCCTTTTGTCAAACAGCTATGCAAAAGACAAATGTTTAATGCATGTTCTACAAACTAATCACAATTCAGAGCAAATTTTATGGGTTGTATTCAACAGTGTTGCTTAGCTCAAATCCAAATCCAAACTCTAGCTGATGGTAAAGCTTCCATTAGCAGATCTGGAAAGAAACAATTTTTCAGTTATACCTCCTCCCTCTTGCAGCCTCACACCCCTGGCCCAGTAAATCTGCTCCAGAAGGGTCCCCAACTCTCTGGAGCAAATTGAGGCTATGGGGGCTGCGGAGGTGGGGAGAGAATGGCCAGAAAAATGCTTTCCTCCCAGTTCTGCTTACAGAAGCAAAGGGATGGCACAATCCCTTGTTTTACCAAGCCTCAGGGAAGCTTCCCAACTTTACTGAGCTAAAACTCAAGCAGAAAGCAGATTCAGTTTCTGAACATCAACAAGAGTTTGCTTCCATGTTCTTGGCAAGGTCTGACAGTATTTCAATTGTAGCCTTATGAGGCTTTGACCTCGGGTGGGAAAAATATTGCGCCCGGGAAAGGGAAAATGGGAGTCAAGGAATAGTTTCGGAGAAAAAGCTTTATTTCTACCATCCATGAACTGGTAGAAGGAGCAAGTGTGATAACTCACAAAAAGCATGCACGAGTTCACAGTCATGCGCACAGAGTATATATTCCCCTTCTAGTTCCCTCCCCTTTCTCCTCCCTCAGGAGTCCTGCTCATAAGTTCCTCTGAGCATGAAGAGAAAGCTGTCTTGGGACTATTGGACTCTTGGCACCCTTCCCAGGAAAGGGGAGTGAGAGCCAAGGGGTCGAGGAGCCCTGGTGGTTCAGCATGTCCAAGATGTTGCAACCGAATGAGATAAGATTCAGTTCTCAGGCCTGCTCTGACAGAGTCTATTCATTAGCTTTTTGAAGCCTTCTTGTGCTGATAAAAGTAACGGCTTTTCCTATGTACCAGCATCTTGTGAGAATCCACAGAAAAGCTGTAGCTGTGGATTTTTAGAAGACAAAAGGAATTTTGGACAGTTTTGAGGCCTGGTGTGATTATTGAGTGGGGGGGGGTAACTTCGGGCCTAGGTGGGGTCAGCTGTCCTCACCTTCCTTCACAATAATTGTTGAAGTAGCAGAGTTTTAACCATTTTGGATTATGCAATTATACTGAAAAGGCCACCATGTAAGATACAGGGGCAACCCCCCCCCCTTAGGTGCAATCAACTCGCGTTTGACCACCTATATGTGCGAGGCCGAGAAATAATTTAATAATTTAATTCAAACCTGGAAATGGAAGGAGAGAGCTGGAGAGTCCTTGCGGCTCACAAGGAGACCTCTTAGGAGGCTGAAGAGGACATCAGTGAGGGAGCAGGAAGCCCTGAAGAGATCTGAGGTGCAGCAGTCTTTGTTTTGGCTGCTCAGGCTACCCGCCTAACAGCTGACATGTGGGGTAGTGTAACAGCAGCAGCCGCTTTCCCATGCATCCTCCAGCTTCCAGCCAACCCAGAGCTTCAACTCTAGATATTTTTGTCTGGGTTGGCAAGAGAGTGGAGAGAAAGCTGGAGAAGAGTGGGGGGGCAGGCATTTGGAGGCTTTTTTAGAGGGTGCTCCCCACTTTATGGGTTTCCGGTCATGCATGTGGCGGCCCAGAATGTAAGTGACAGAGATGCTTGTACAATAAATAAACCCCTCCCAATCTCATGTCAATTAATTGTAACTTAAAAACAACAACACCAGAGCTAGGCCAAAACCACAGGACAAGAGAACATATTAATAGAGAATAATATAGGCCTTGGGCTGAAACTTGTCATGCAGCAACAGAAGCTAAGAATTAAACTGAAAGAAGCAACAAGGAAGATTGTTGAAGACTGCAGGCGGGTGGGGGATACACTGGAGAGTCTTAAACCTAGGCATATGGGAAATTGCCGAAGCATTGTGATAGGAAGGAGCCAGATGCAACACCAATTATCTGGAGAGAAGCAAATTAGGGTGAGCAGGCCTAGAACAGAATCTCAAGGGTTCTTGAAAAAGAACAGTACCTGGAGTGGGAAATCGCTAATTTAAAGAGTGAACAGCATTTCCACAGAAGCCATATCTTGCAGATGTGACACACCACAGCAATTTCACATATCTGATATCTTATTATTCAGCTCATATATACTTGTTTCCATCATTCTTTAACAAGAGACAACTTGCATATGTGAATCAGTCATTATAAATTAGTAGCATAAAATATTGCAATGGATCCAAACTACAAGAAAGAAGATTCCACCTAAACATTAGGAAGAACTTCCTGACAGTAAGAGCTGTTTGACAGTGGAATTTGCTGCCAAGGAGTGTGGTGGAATCTCCTTCTTTGGAGGTCTTTAAGCAGAGGCTTGACAACCATATGTCAGGAGTGCTCTGATGGTGTTTCCTGCTTGGCAGGGGGTTGGACTCGATGGCCCTTGTGGTCTCTTCCAACTCTATGATTCTATGTCAATCATAGAATCTTAAAACTGGAAGGGACCCAAGGGTCCTCTAATCCAACCCCCTGCAATGCAGGAACCTCAGCTAAAGCATCGATGACAGATGGCCATTCAACCTTTTCCCAAAAAGAGCCTCCAAGGAAGGATAGTCCACCACCTCTCAAGGGAATCTACCTTTTCAAAGAGAAAGCCAACACTTTCATCAAATATTATGAACATATATACATCTGCCAATCTCCCATTCCCACCACCCTTCTGAGTAATACCCCTCCCCACCTTCTCACTATATAGAAGGATCTGGCAACTTCTGTTTCAGTGTATCTGAAGAAGTGTGCATGCACACGAAAGCTCATACCAAGAACTAACTTAGTTGGTCTTTAAGGTGCTACTGGAAGGAATTTTTTTTATTTTATATATACATGAATGAGTCTTGGGCAGATGCTTTATACCGAGTCAAACCATTGGTCCATCCAACTTACATTGTGCACATTTGATTGATTAGGGTTGCCATATTTCAAAAGGTAAAAACCAGGACATCCCGAAAACTGTTGAGCGTTTTTTAAAAAACAAAAACACACACCACCCCACTGGCAATTTTGGAAATCCCCCCCCCCCCGGACATCTATTCTGCCTTTGAAATCCTCGTAATATCTGGGAAAATCTGGACATAAGGCTGCCCTAGATTGGTGGTATCTCTCCAAGGTTCAGATAAGAGCCTTTCCCAACCCCACCTGCAGATGTCAGAGGTTGAGTCTGGGGCCTTCTATATGCAGAGCATACAGTCTACCTCTGAGCTACAGAGAAAAAATGTTGATTCACGATAAATCTGAAAAACTGAAAACTAAAAAAGAAGGAAAAATCTACTTTGTGTTCTACAGTGCCCAGACTAGAGCTGAAATGAGTATTTTTAATTATTCAAAAACTAATCTTTTTCCAATTGTATTAACATTTTTAATATGATATTTCAAATTCATTCATTTCACATGAAAAGTCAAGTGGTTTATATTTGCTAGTGTCTCTTTAATATTTTGGTATCATAAAGCATCATAAGCTATCAGCACTTACATATTATCAGGAATTATATACCATGTAACTTTCAAAGTCACCGAATACTAAATACTAATGTATGGTGGCAATCCTATACTCACTTACTTGAGAGTAAGTCCCATTTAACTAAGTAGAGTTTCTTCCAAGTAGACAGGTAAGTGATATATGTTAGTTCAATACTGTGAATTACTAAACACCATTACACAGCAGCTATTAATCATAGCTAAATCATTGAAGCTAAGCTATCAAATACTGTCAAAAGGCATAGAAGAACTATAAAATATCATCAATTATCAGATAAGGAAATTTAATACTACAAATATTCAGCAATTATCTGGAAAAGATATGACACAAAACATTCACAGATAATTTTCAGAAAAACTTGGGATGCATATTCATTATAGTTTGCCTATGTGAACTCAAAATGGGTTGTGATAGGGACCAAGAGCTTACATATCAGGAGTCATTATCAAACAGACATTTTCCTATGCATATCAAGCAAGATTGGGGAAATGTTTAAATTCTCAAGATAACCTAGAAGAGCAAGGCAGAGAAAGAGAAATATCTGTTGTAAGAGCAGAGGTTCTGTTTAAAGTCCAAATCTGCTATTACTTCATAGGGACAGAATTAAATATCTACTTCAGCTCTTTTGTACTTTTTATATCCTTTCTTTTTATAACAGATTGGTCTCTTTAAAAAACATTTGAAACAAGATAGTAGGTTTTCTAAAAGAATATTGGCAATAGAGTGGGTTGACAGCTTTTTGAACCCCTGCGGTGCCATGAAATTACAAGCTGCACACCTGCCAAAATTCCTTCTTCTATACAACTACTGAAGATACAGACATAGACTCTTGCCCTTTGTTACATCTATTCACTCTAGCAATTGCATCCATTCAACCTAGCGGCAACTAGCCTGAAACTCAGTTTCTGAGGACCACTTGACACTTGACTTTTCATACTCAGGCATGATTATCCACACACAAAACACATGAGTGGCATTCTAAGGGAGCATTCATGTACTGTTAGTGGGGGGGGCGGGGGGCGGGAACAGACTGCACTTCGCTACTCAAAAAGGATGAGCAGACTTATAACACATGAATGCGACCCTCTCAACAGACACAGCAGTTGTATATTGTGTACTGAAGGACCCATATCAGGCTATGAATATTGGGCATGAATATTAGGCACAAGATAGAAAATGTAATTGTGGGGGGGAAAGAACCCATTGGAGGCCATTTTTGCTGGTAGTGAGGAATACTCCCTGTTATTAGACAGCAACAGCATCGATGTGATCTCCATCATTGGACCAGCAGAACACAGCTGATTTCCCATGGTAAGCATAACGTCATTGGGAGTGGCTGTCTCTATTGTGTTATGCCATGCTCCCCATAGTAGTCATTGTGTGTTCTGCCACACCCCTTCCAAGGCAGCTGTTTTGAGACTGGCATCCCTAGCGCTCTCGTCCAAAAGGTTGGAGACCCTTGATGTTAGCCTGTTGCATCAAAAACAACTAAGAATCTTGTGACACCTTAAAGTATAACAGATTTATTGCAGCATAAGCTGCATCTGATGAAGTGATCCCCAAAAGCTTATCTTACAACAAATCTCTTTAGTGTTTAAGGTGCTACAAGCCTGGCTCTAAATCCACAGCAGAGAAAGTGTACTTAGATTCAGATGCTTGGTTTTGAAATATGTATAACTAAACTACAGGGGTGGAGTCTAATATGTTCAAAACTCTTCAGAGGCACTGTTTGGCAGCTAGCAGACATTTGATAAAGGAATGTATGCCATGCTTGGTACAAAATACATATATTGCTTATACAAATACAAATGCAGGACAGGTCAAACAAAAGCATGCAAACATAAAATATATATACTATATCAGCAGTGCTTTTCTCTGGAAGGAAACAGGAGTACGCATACCCCTAAACATTTTGTGAATCTTTTTACTTTTGTCCATTTACTGTATTTATTTCCCCCGATTTGAACTATAAAATGGTGATTTTATTGAGTCAAAATGAGAATACCCCTAAACATTTTTTTTTTTTTAGAAAAAAAGCACTGTGTATAAGGGTTATACACAAAAATAAAAAAATACATAAACAACTGCTACTACTATTTATTTTTGTTTCATAAATATGCATGTCTAGAGCATACTCATAAAATAATATAATCAATAAAAAGCAAGTACAACAAACTCTTAAAGCAGAACACACATAAACCTAACAGTAAAATGCCCAGCTCCACAGGTATAACGTATGCTCTTTATGTATTGTTTTCTTATTTTGTTAAAGGTACCATGTGAAATAAATCTCACACTACTGCCAAATTCCTAGGGCATTTGAGTTATGTTTGCTCTACGATGCGATGCAACAATATTGCTCAGAATCCTAAAAGGTGTAAGAAACTACATGTGTAGTGAAGAAGCGAGTTTTTCCTTCAGTCTCAGGAGACTCTGGTTGTTTTGGACTCCTGTGCTCACAACTGTTTGCTGGAGCTAAATTTATCTGAGACATAAACACTACATTCTAGAATATAACATGAATCACCTCACTAAAATAAACTGATGGGCCCCCAGTGCTGCATTGTAAGAGACAATTTGAGGTCATCTTTGAACTCTGAAACTCCAAGGGCTTAAATGTGCTTGGCAAATCTCCCAGTACCTTTTGTAGGTTTTAGTTGCTGCCTTGCACTCCACATTATTGCCAGTAAACCCAAATTATTGTAATGCAGACAGTTATTTGGGGTCACATATTTAGGGCAACAAAGCTCTGGCCCTGTGCCCCTGACATTTTTCTTTTACTGCAGTCTCCAGAAGGTCAGTATCAATGGAGCAGAGGTGCAAGGCAGATGTTTTATAAGGCTGACTGCAAAGGTTGGCATTGTTAGGCATCTGCCAAGGCCCAAATAAACAGGGGGCCCACTCCCAATCACCTCCTGAACCTACTCCTCCACTCACTGCTTGTACATCTGTCCTCTCTGGGAGAAATGAACAAGTTTTTGAGAGCAGCAGCTTCCACTCACTTTCCACTCTTACTCCCAGTGTAGACTGGGCTCAGGGCACAAGGCAAGCAAATGGGCAATAACATCAGTGATTAGGAGGAAGTGGGCTGCTAGGGGTAGGGAGGGGAGGCCTCAAGAGCATCTTGTCCACAAGATCCCCCAAACCTGGACCCAACACCAGAAACAAGAAAAAAATCACAAAAATAACAGATTTGCCTGGCACAAATCTAGGAGGCCAGAAGGTATTCTAGAAAGAAGCACCAGCTTGTGGTCTGACCATGCACATGTATAGTCCCAAATACATTAAAACTCATCTGTCACTGCCACCTTTTGTCAACATCAAGACTATGTGCTTTTAATTTTTGAAGTTCCTAGTGTACAAAATCACAAGATTGATTACTTGTTTGCATGTGGCAGGCATTACTCACTGAACTAGCTTGTTTTGCCAGCAAGCCAGCATCCAGGTACAATGACACATGAACAGTCAGATTCTCCCCGTGGCATCTGTTGCATACTAAAGGTTCACCACAAGCTAAGATCAGCTATGCAAGTAAATTCAAAACAGATGCCTGAAATCCCTGGTTTATTAGTATCTACGCTTAGAATGTCAACAAGGCATTCTTGCTTTGTGGCTTTTTTCTTTTCCTAATTAAGCATCAGAGAAATAATTTAGTACAGCTACAAGAATGCATCCTTACCAAAAGCTAGCAGACATCCTTCAGTGACTGAAATATCATCAATAGCAATGGTTTCTCCTGGTGCCCAAGGTTCAAATATTTGTCCTTTGATGGAAACCTGCATAACCAGAATATTAGGGAGACATGGTTATTCAGTAGTAATACTGTCTATTACAATACTGAAGTATCTAAAATTATCTGCAAGGAAGCTTATAAGGGAGCTTGGAAGAAGCTGTGGCTCTCTCTTTGTTCCTTTCTAGTTTACTAGATGGTCTTACGGCCTAACATAGATGTGTTCTTTAAACATGTCCTCTGTGCCCGCTCCTTTTTGGCATCAGTGTTAGAAGATAGGATAGGGGAACAGACACCAAAAAACCCCTCCATTAAGCCACTGTGTCATAGTGCTTAGAGTAGCATTCCCTACTTTATGCCATCAATTCCCATCATCCCTGGCCTTTGGGTGGTGTCGGTTGATGGAAGGGAGGGAGGGAAGCAAGTGGGAAAGGCTAGGTTTAAGTGTCAAAGTTGGAGCAGGGAAACCCAGGCTCAAATTCCTGGTCAACTATGAAGTTTATCAGCTGGCGTTAGATAAAGGGCTGGTCCCTAAATGGAAGTTTCATTAATCTTGTTTGCTATAGGCTTGAAAACTGTAGTAATATAGTTCTGAGCACTGGTAAAATTATAACCTATGCATATTAGCAAGTCTTCACTGCTCCTGTTTTATTGTGATTTTATACTTTTAGCTACCTTGTAAATCAACATGACTAAGAAGCTTGATGCAAATAATGTGTTGGATCCAGCCTATTAGTTGCACTATTAGCCTATTAGTTTGTCAAAAGTCCTACTGATTTTAATGGGAACTAAGTGCAACTAAGCAAGCCATTATAAAGAAATAAATACATGTAGCAAAGCACAAGCCTAGACTTATAACTTCTTCAGGCATCAGGAAGGAAATGAAAAGGGATGCAGTAATACTATAGTGCCAGGATCCAATCCTGTGGGCTGTTAATTATCCAAAAACTTAAACAACAGTACAATTTTGTGCTAGCCAGAGGTCTGTCAGAGAGAAATTTCCTTTTGCATTTAGAGACAGCATTGTACAGAATGGCTAATGGAGAGCAATAATAAGTTTTCATTGGAATAACTAGAGATCTGACTACAACTAGGTATCTACTCTATCTTGGCAGGGTATATTCTACATTTACTTTCAGGAATAATGCATTATATGGAATCCTGAAGGACATAATATTTATAATCCAAGAAGCTTGAATGTAAAGGGTTAGTATTTCAGTCTTCCATGATTTTATTTATTGCTCTACTGAATAATGACATACATATCAGAATAATCAATTTTCTTAATAGGTTGACTTCTGAGAACCAGAGCGTACCCAGAAGAAAATGCTTTTTACTTTTTTAGTTGGTATAACAGTATTTATTTTTACAGCAACCTAATTTACTATTAAATTAATGCTTTTTCTTCATAAACCAATATATGTATCTTCCTAAATTGTTTTAATAGGTTTAAAGAAGGCTGCTGCTTTTCTGAAAAACTGGAAAGCATTAAACATATGTAGAGTCACTATTGTTGTCTAATCAGCACAATGAACTTGCACTTTGAAAACCTATATTGAAATCCCTGTCCAACTGACTGACATGGATCTTGGGCAAATCACTAAGAACCTCATTTTCTTTCAGTGCCAGGAAGGAGGATGAATAGGGTGCCCTAGGTGAGCTGCCCTACATGAAGCCCTAGGTGAGCTGCCCTACATGGCTCATAGGATATGTTAGGCTTGGAGGGGGATAAGTTGCACAAGTCTGGTTCAACATTCAAAGCAAAACGCTACTGAAAAGTAAGTGTAAGTGCATGGCTACTGTAAGTGGGTTTCATTATTATGTCCTCCCACTTCATATACTAGCATGTGACTATCCAGCTAATTTCAGTTTGGGTTACATGCATAATTACAAAATGAATGCTTCCATTAAATCATTGAGATAAGGTCAAGTAATACCAGCCATGAATTTTTCATCAGAATTCCACCTTATTATTCACTTGAATTAAATTTCTAGTGCAAGTTCTTCTCTTTAAGTTGACATTTCACTCATCCCAGTATTGGAATATGCCCGAGCAGCTTGCATACCTCGGCATTCAGAGTATTGTTGATTGTGATCACAGCTCTTTGCCACTGATTTTTAATTCCTCCTCTTTCTTGCCATATGGTCCCCGAGGCTCTATCAGAATTGGTTTGGAGTCCCACTGTGAGGGTTCCATTTATTTGACCAATCCAATAGTAAAATGAAATCTAAGAAGAAAAAAAGGAACAGTCCAAGTGTGTCGGCAAACTGCAGTGACAGCAGGCAATATGAAGAGGAGATTGTTCAGTTACCTGGCAGGTGAGCTGGTTGCTAGCCACAAAGACCACTCTGCTCCTCAGAATGGCCGGAAATGGGATGCGTTCAGAGGACAGTGTAAGGAAATGGGCTATTGATAGGAAGGAAAAAAATTAGAAGTTGGTTTCCTGGACTTTGTAGAATTCTGGAAAACTCAGTATGAAAAAAAGAAAAGAAAATGGATAATGGATTAGGCAACTGGCCTGTAGCCAGTGCTGAGCACTGTGGGTTAGGACAACTGGGAGTCACACATCAGATGTTAAAGTGAAACAATCTACTTTATATTCCATGAACAGATCGATCAGGGCTGATATATTTCTTACAAGCTGAGAGTTCTTGGTACAAACTGAGCAGCAACTCAATGTCACATTTTCTCTTTTTTAAAAAAATATATATTTATTGAAATTTTAAACAATGAAACCAACCTTCCAATCAAACCAAAAAGGAAACAACATTACCACACACAAAGCAAAACAGATAAATACAATAAAAAACATAAAAGACAAAGAGAGAAAACATAAAAAGGCATAAGAAAAAAACATAAAAATCCAAATTTTTACCTATTGTTTTCATAACCCTACTTCCTGACTTCCTCACATCTCCCTTTTCTGTGTTCCTTTTTACACAAATCATATTCAGCAATATCTTACCCTCTTTCAAATCTTAGTCTATATTATGCATTTCAACCCATTGTGTCTCCAATTTTTCCCTTTATATCCTTTTGGTTACATTTGACACAGTGTATTCTAATTTTTTCACCCTTATCTTTTGAAACATTTGTTACATACTCCTTTTACTTATATCACTAATGCCACTTTGTCTTTATATCTTGCATCATTTTAGCATTTCAACATTTTAACATTCCAACATTTTACAATGTTTTTGCAAGTAGTCTTTAAACTTCTTCCAGTCCTCTTCCACTAGCTCTTCTCCCAGGTCTCGGATTCTGCCAGTCATTTCTGCCAACTCCATATAGTCTATCACTTGCATCTGCCATTCTTCCAAGGTGGGCAAATCTTGTGTCTTCCAGTATCAATGTCACATTTTCTCATACCCCTACTTTCATGTGCTGCTGCTGCTTTTAGATTATATTAAGACAATTAAAAAGATGTTGCAAGGTGCATTGCAGTAAATCAGATTCCTCCTGCAAACTTTGGGGTTCAAAAGCTTTGATGACTCCTCAGAAAGCACCTTTCTTACCTTCTTCCACTCTACCAGTTTTGCCTCCTTCTGTGCCAAATCCTAACTATATACAGCTTCTCCCTCTCTGTCCATCAAGCCACCACCCTCTCCTTTGAACACTCACAAGCCTGATTAGTGCCAGGTGAGTAAGGAACATGGGAACCAAGCCATCAAATCTGTCTGCTCAGATATTCCACTGCTGACTGGGTTCTTATGTTGTGGGTGACCTAGGAGAACTGAAACCAGCTGTGACCAATTTGAAACACCTGGCCAATGGACTTTAAGGAGTGCTACTACTGCACCCACTCTCTTTATAGTTGTTTAATTTTTCAAGTTTACTTTCTCCATTTCCTTTACCTAAATCAAAGGCTGCATAGACACCATACATTTAAAGCACACGACTCCCCCCAAAGAATCCTGGGAACTGTAGTTTGCTAAGGGTGTCGGGAATTCTACTTCTGTGAGGGCTCTCGTGGGGAAGTCATATGCTTTATGATATGCACAGATCCTATTTGCTGTATGGTTGTATAGATGTGCAATAGTTGTTTTGATAGGCACATGGGCATTCGTGTTTATAGCTCAGGGCAAGAGCACTGATGAGATAAAGTTGCTCACAGCCATTCAGAGTCTTATCAGAACAAGGCTGCCCTCCACAGGCATGTGGCAGTGAATGTGCTAACCCAGTTGGAATAGATTATTTTAATTTGAATTCCAAGGCTATACACATGATTGTTTTTGTCATACAAAGTGACTGGCTGGGGTTTTGTACTGAGGGTTATGGATGGCTGTGTTACTGACTGAATAGCATTGTGTTTTTTAATAGGTTTTTATTATTAATATGCTGCATTGTATTTGTATTTTGTTCTTTTGAAAATAAAATGATTACTTGTGGCTAAGTGAAGCTGTTGGACAATTTCTGGGGTAGGGCAGGTGCTGCTATGGCTGGTGTGGAGGGGCGATTCTCTCATGAGATCTCAGGGGGCCTACATCCCACAGTCCTGCAAGATCTCAAAGAGGGACAGGATGCCAGTCTCCTTTTAAAGGACTGGCCACCATCCCAACCACGTTTCTTCCTTCCTCAACCAACATGGCAAATTTCTCAGCCCTCGCTTCCTCAGTTTTATACCCTCCAACATGTTTTTGATGAAAATAGGGACGTCCCATTCCATAATGATAATTTTACTATTTATACCCTACAAATCTTACTGGGTTGCCCCAGCCACGCCAGACAGCTTCCAACATATATAAAAACATAAAAGCATTAAACATTAAACGGCTCGGATGTCCAACATTTCTGCAATGAAAATTGGGACATCCCACCATACCCTCCAACATTTCTTCAATGAAAATAAGGACATCCTAAGGAAAAGTGAGACATCCCGGGATCAAATCAGAAACCAGAACGGCTTCTCTAAATCAGGGACGTCCCTGGAAAATAGGGACACTTGGAGGGTCTGCCCTCTCTATCCTCCATCAGGGCAAGAGGTGTTACCACAGACTTCAATAGCAGGCAAAAGCACTCAGACAGATTACAAGTTAGGCCTGGTGAGAGACTGCGTGATTGTAGAGAAGGAGGAGCAGCCATGGGAGAGTCCCAAGGGCCACAGAGAGGCCAGGAAGGCTGCATTTTGTGGCCAGGCCTCAAGTTCCCAACCCCGGCCTAACCCTTCCACAGAGACCAGGCTGCAATGCCTTTGAGGCAGGGCCTGGATTTTTGCCATGTACTCCTAGAGGTGCCTTGCCTTGGCACTCCTAAAGTGACCCCAAATTCCATAACAGCAACCCCTTGTTGTGGGGTTTGGTTCAAATGGGACCTGGGTTCAAATTGCAGTGAGGGGGATGAGGGGAAAGAATGACAGCCCTCCCACCCCCACCCCCCAATAACAGCGTGTGGTATCTCTAGTGTATCAGCTTCTGTTGTCACCCTGAAAGGAAACAGCAAATAATAGGCAACTTAACAGAATCGGATGGGGGGGGGGGAGATAGTGAGGGAGCAAGAGGCAGGCATACAATTTGAACCACACCAGGAGTTTGGATGGAGGCCAAATAACCGAGTTAGACCCAGGTGAGCAGTCTGAATCTCTCAAACTTGGAATCCAGCTGTAGGCCTCAAGCTCTGCTCCTGGTGGGAGCTTTGGCTGAATCGGTGTTGTTATGCGAAGGCAGAGGCTGCTCTCTCCTCCACAGCCTTCTCTCAACGGTTCCTTCTCTCTCCCTCCAGCTTTGTCAATGTTTTCAACTCTCCCTTCCCATTCTTCCTCTCTCCTCAGAATCTTCTCCACCTCTCGCTCGATCCCCTCGGAGTCTCCTCAGCCAGAACCCTTGTGGCATATCCTAAGGGTCAAAAAGGGGCTTTGCTCAAGGCACCCTTCTGTAACTCTGCATCTCTCTGCCTAAAATCATTCCTGGGGCTGTCTTTGCTTTCTGCTCCTTCCTTTTTATCTGACTTCAGACCTTGGCCTGGACCCTGAACTTCAGGAATATGTTATCTTTGATTGGGTGAGTCACTCTTTTCTCATTTTGATTTCCTGACTTTGACCCCTGGCCTACTCAGACACAAATCCACAACTTGACATTTGCCAATTCCACCTAGGCTTGCAAGCAGTCACTATTCTTGACCCAGCACGACATATCGCTGCAAACCCAGGAAAGTGGCAGGACATACCTTTTCAGAGAGTCACCCAGGGCAGGAACTATGACTGCCATGAATTACATCCAGCTTGAATAAAAAAAAAATTTCCTGAAAGTGCAGCTGAAAATTGACTGGTATTAAGTCAGAGGCTGTGACCGTATTTGAGTCCAATTCCCATTTGTAATGGGGCTACCAATCTCTTACTTTTGATGACCATTTAAATTCAATAAAATGGCCAAGACTACTTTAGGTCAGAAACCAATTTTATGCCTCCTAGTACACTTTCCAAGTCTTAAAATTACCAACTCAAGAAATGTTTAAAAGATGATGTCTTACAAAAAAAAAAAAGCAGAGTACTATAAAAGGATCTCTTCGTGTACCATGTAATACTGAGGATCCTTGTTTCCAGTGTTACCAGAGGTTCAAAGTATATCTAGAGGGACCATCAAAAATCTTCTTATGATGGTTAATTATCACTTGATAATATCTTTGGTCTCAACATAATTATATGCAAGAGAATTCTTCCCTTTTCCTCTCCATTGTTGTCCCTTATCATTTGACTTATCCCCCCCCCCCAATACTCTGTGGCAACCATACTAAAACAAACTATAGGGTTCATGTTCCTGAAGGCAGAAAAGGGCCAGAAGCCAAACAGTATCACTGAATATATAAAATGCTTAGGTTTTCAAAGAAGACAGTTTTAATCCTCACAGAAAATAATAATTTGCTGTGTTAATTTGCTGAATAAAAAATGTTAATGTGTCTTGTGGACTCCAGACCAAGAAAAGTATTACGGTACTTCAACAGATGCATGAAATGTTATCTTTAGTTGATACGTAGATAAATGTGTACACATATACATAAACTCTCAGGTGTAGAACTATGCTGATAGGAATTGGAGTCTAACATCCAGCAGGCCAAAGTTTCCTCACCATTGATTTATATGATGATAGATTTGTTTATTATTTGCAAGAGAGTAAGTTGCCCTTACCTGTGTTGTTCCCATTGTGGTCAGAATGAGGAGAGCCTATGATGTTCTTTCCGTTTCTCCTTATCCAGTCAACAGGTGATTTCTCATTGTCCATATTGCACAGATCACTTTCAAAATCACATTTTCCATAATAGGAACCTAATATTAAAAGGGTTATTTGCATACTTTGCATTCCATAATGAACACCTGCATTATACAAAATGCCATAACATGTACTTATTAACGTTTTTCATTTCTAAAAAGCATGCCAATTCTGTTCTATTGCTTTCAGATTACAATTTACCTAAAACAATGAACTTTAAATATAAAAGACCACAGGTCTATTTCATACATGTTAAAAACTCTGATATTACACTATCAAAATCTGCCATCTCTATTGTGTGGTTAGACATAGAAAGGAAGTTTACTCCACATAAAACAAATCTGGAATGACTGATCATCTCTCTGAATCTACCAGCATTGGAGCAAAAGCAAATGGTACTATTTCAGATTTGCATTGAAACATACAGAGTCCAATTCTGATTATGAACATACCTTTAAGCGTATGACCAAGCTGGATGACTGACTAGCAAATCAAGGAGAATTATTTTAGCCCAGCACTCCATTTGCAGGGAATTTTCAAACAAGAGATTACCCCATTTACAGGAAGAATACCCCAGGAAGAACTCTGCAACCTGTTTCCCCCCGCACATCTTAAATATTGTACATGATAAAAGGCAAAATTAAATGGGTATAAAAGAAGATGGATGCAGCAGAACATCCTCCCCCCCCCATAATAAAAATAATCTGTCTTTCAGTGCTTTTTCATCTATTCTGTATAAATGTTTAGAAAATTGAAGAGGCTAGCAAAAGTAGATATTCATAAAAAATAATTCTCGCAAATATTGCTAACATAACCAAGGCAGCATTTAGCACTAATGATTCAATATTGTACATGTCAGCAGCATTGCCCTTTCCTTTAGAACAATGAAGATTAATCACTGAAAATAAGCATTTGGCTCAAACATTTGTATCTTCATCAACATAATGCTTTGCTAGACTGCATTTTCAGCAATATGTTCATAATATCTTCAAAAAAAGGTATAATCGTTGGTGGTGGAGAGGGAGATCTCTTAGGCTTGATCCTGCACATTTCTCAGGTGGGCAGTTGCAAAATATTAATGGAGAGGGAAGGCATTTTTTAAAAACCACACCAGCCTTAAAACAACTCTTCCATCAGCATGCAAGATTGAAATGGTACAGTGATGAAAGTCTAAAGGGCAAAACTGACAATGAATGGAACAGCATAATGTTAGGTGTATAGAATAATGTCATTTTACTTAAGCAATCGGCACTTTTTCCTTGCAATTTGAAACTTCCGTAAAACCATTTATGCAGCTTGCCTATACCTGCTTAGTTGGGAGGAAATTCCAAAGGAAGCTTACATTTGAGTACACATGTGCAGGATCACTTCCAAAAAGTGGCTTGTGCACTAAATATTTTCTGTTGAGTTTTCTTCAGTTTCCTAAACTATTTAAAGACATCAAAATATGATGCTCTTTTAATACTAAAAAGTTTGCTGATTTGTAATTCTATTTTATTGTATAGTTTTCACAATATAATACTTTAAAAGTTATCTAATTTAATTTAATTAGGGGTGACTCCAGAAAAAGGGATGTGGGTGGCGCTGTGGTCTAAACCACAGAGCCTTGGGCTTGCTGATCAGAAGGTTGGCAGTTTGAATCCCCGTGACGGGGTGAGCTCCCGTTGCTTGGTCCAGCTCCTGCCAACCTAGCAGTTCAAAAGCACGTCAAGTGCAAATAGATAAATAGGTACCGCTCTGGTGGGAAGGTAAACGGCATTTCCGTGCACTGCTCTGTTTTGCCAGAAGCAGTTTAGTCATGCTGGCCACATGACCCAGAAGCTGTCTGCGGACAAATGCCGGCTCCCTCGGCCAGTAAAACGAGATGAGCGCTGCAACCCCAGAGTCGTCCGCGACTGGACCTAATGGTCAGGGGTACCTTTACTCTTTACCTTACCAGAAAAACTAATTTCAGGGAGCAGAGTAGTGTTAAAAACCATTGTTTGTGGAATAAGAATTTGATTTATACTATATACCCTTCAGGATCATCACTGAATATAATCAGCTTGGAGATAAACCTGTTGGATAAAACTGAAACATACAAGACGGAGCAAAATGGGTGAGTTGTTTTACACATGCTTCCCTACACTGTCTGAGATTTACACATCTTTTCATTATTTCACAGTATCTCACATTTCTGTCTAAACATAAACTACTGCTCAGCCATGCCCATTTAATTTTCCAGGCCACAGAAGACACTTTAAAAAGTATCTGGTAGTATATGTTTGGGGGGTGGAATGGACTGTATATACTTTAAGGAGAAACTGTTTCTCATTTTACCCCTTAGGTGAATAATTTTAAGTTATCTTGAACCTGACTCAATATGCAATCACTCTGCCAGCCATTTGTCTTCCTCTTCTTACACAACTGCAAAGCAGAAGCAGCTTAGATATGAAAGTCAGTTCAAAGAGCTAATGAAAATGTAAACACTTGATGCCCATACTGAAAACTGATTCATGAAGATCTGAGCACAGTAAAATATATGGCTGACTCTCAGCTAGCATGTCCTACTCAAATGTAAGGTTTTTACCTCCCATAATATTGAAGTTAATAGCTTATTGAAATGCAGGCCACATTTCTTTAAAAGGACTTATAGCTATGTGTAAACCTTCCAAGATTAAAAGAGCCACACAGTCTATGAATCCTAGGTAGACTTCTTGGAAGGGGACAGGGCATGGAGAAGAAGCTACAGCTCATACCTTGAGCCCTTTATTATTATGAAAATGCAAACATACAATGGGGGGTGGGAATCATCATGACATGAAAATTATCATTAAATCAATCTATGTGGCAATATAATTGAAATTTCTAGTAGCAACAATGCAGGCCCGATTTATATTAAAGAAAGAAATATATACAGATGAATGTAATCTTGGTATTTCATATTCCAGTAATGTATAAACAAACTCTGCTTTTCAATAAACCGGTCTGGTTAGTGTCCATTTTTAAATCTCTTATAATGCCACAGTCCAAACTCACTGATAATTGTCAAAGATTTCCAAGATGGCTGCAGTAAGTAAACTGGCTGTTAACCAGGTGCCCCTTTAAATCTTAGAAGACATACATGTAACTTTTTGTCATTAAAACAGATGTTGTCGGCATCTGATGAATTATAAGTAAAAAATCTTACTAGTTAGAAGGAACTGGTGCATTGTGGCATGTGCAGTACATTTCTAAGCATGATTGCACAAGAATAAGGTACACTGTTTTAATTAGCATCTTATGCAGTTTGTGGGGGTGGGTAAAAATATTCCCAAATATTAGATGAATCCTTGGGGCAGACAACTTCTAAGAATTTGCTGGGGGGTGTCTATTTAAATTTGGCCAAGGGTCTTTCCTTATTTCCTTTTTTGGAATACTAAAAAGCACTTGGCATTCCTGGAACACAGCATTCTTAGGAGAGAAAGATGGTCTCACCCACCTCAGATTTAAGGTTAGGCCTCAACCCTGAACATTCAGAAAGTTAGATCACCAATCCTTTAATGTTGCCATATACCCCAAATCTACTTTCATGGAGGACATGATCTTGCAAAATGATCTTGCAAAAGTGTGGAGAGATATTCAGCCAAGTTTAGACCCTTATTTTAGAATGCTTTAACTGCCAAGCCTATTACAGCTTTTATGCTGTTATTTTATTCAATGTAGTAGTTTTGTGTGTTTTTTAATTGTTGCAGCCTGTCCTGAATGATGCAAAAGCAGTAGGAGGGCAGGTGGGGTATTGGTTTTCTAAATGATACTTAATGATACTTAAATAAAATGGGGACAATAACCCTGCAAATATAAATATGTACATAGAACAGTAATCAAGAGAAATATAAAATCACAAAATACCCAATCATATCACAATCCCACCCACCACCCACCCTGCACAACCCTACCCCCAACTGTCTTCAAATGCCTTCTTCCTTGGGGCAAATGTTCCATGATACTAAGGTCTTACTAAAGGCTTACCAAGTTAATATAATTATCAATCTCTGGGTCTTTGATCTCTGACCATTTTCAAAATATGAACCTGATTTCTACAGCAATGTTTTACATAACTTGTTTTAAAGCTGATCTGAGATAGGAACTAATTGCATCCAACTAATATTGGATTCTAAGACAACAGTGAGAAACTCTTGAATTGTATTGTAATCTATTTAACACCATAAAAAGGAAATGCACTAAGATTAGTGACATCTACTTACATTGTTCTGCATCACTACAATCCTTGCATTGGTAGGTGAAATCACACAACTCCACTGATGGAACCACAGAGCCATCACAACATTGAAAAACATCTCCTTTAGAAGGCCAAAATGCTGCCAGATTGATACACAGCAAGGCACAAAAGTTGCTGGCTGTGTACATTGAAAATGTTTCTGTAGATACCTTGTCCTTGATGGAATTATTGCAGCAATTACCCTGCAAAATGTGTATACAAAAATGCCATTTCAAAATACAAGTGCATTAAAAACTGATTCAAACTTTGCAGGTCTAGAAGAAGTTTTCCTTCTAGTACGGCATGGCTTATGTAATGCGTTCAGTTTTCATATTCATACAGGTATAAACTTGGAAAATATTTAACTGGATTGCTCCACATTTTATGACAAGCTGAAGTAGTTTGTGGCTTTACAGTGCAACTCAGTTGCCTGGTGCTACAAAGAACATCAGATAAATTGAATTAACAGTGGCACACAGTGTGCAAGACAGTACTAAAGGCCATTACTCCTTATTAATAAAATCAAATGGCAGCAGCGATAAACTGATTAAAAAGTATGACACACACATTTTTAAATTAAGTTATCAGGTTTTTAGTAACCTCTCAAACTTAATCAAATTTCTTACAATATCACAATTCATTGGACCCAGGACTGACATATTGGATTGGCCCAAGTCCACATTCTTGCAGGGTAGGGGCATTGCTGGCTCCTGGAATCCCCCAACTTTTCTGTTCTTCCTCCTGGCTGTTCGCCTGCTTCAAGGAGGAACATGTCAGGATTTACCAGAAAACAAACATCAGCCCTGATGAGAGACCCACTGATGACAGAAAGAAGGGAAGCACGGAACTGTGGTAGCCCCCAGAGCTCATGGGGACTGTTGAGACTTAATGTCCCTTGAGGCAAGAGCAGAGAGTGCGTCACCCTGCCCAATGGGGCTTCAGTACTGGGAATTCGCATTGCCTCTTGTTGGGACCCCCATCTAAGTTCTGAACCTCACCATCCCCTCTGGAACCTCAGAAATGGTGACAACAATGGGTGCAGGCAGAAGTTGGTGTCCAGCAATGAAATGCCCAGGTGGCAGCTCAGTTCTATGTGGAGGGAGGAAACAAGCCCCACATCTGGTCCAGATGCTGGACCTGAGCAGCTTGAGCTTGGTCTTTCTGGCGAGTAAACGGTCTCTGTTCACAGCAGCCTTCTTAAAATGGCTGCCAGTTTCAATAGTTCATGAAAAAAGGAAACCTACATTGTATCTATAACATAAAAGCATATGAAAAGACAAGGTGCTTATAATTTGGGGGACTTAAGAACGCCTTTTATTTTTTATTTTTTTAAGGAAAAGTCAACGCCAACTTGTTCCTGGAGGTTTCAGTGTTTTACAGAAAGGTTGTAGCCAGACATCACCTAGTCTAACCACCAGTTCCTAACTACACCGAGGAATTAATATACCTTTATTTCTAGTTAGTTGTATATTTTGGGCCAAAATGGACGAGAAATGGGCCACAGTACTGGCAGTGGTGAGGTTTTTGGCCCACACCAGATGGCGTAGAACATTTTGTCCATGGGAAAACTCCTGCCCCAATCTTGGATCTCACACTGCTCTCTGAATGTTATGAATTTGACCTCTAATTTGTGAACATGGTGAGGGGCATGGGTAGGAAAGAGAGTTCTGCACTTTCTATCTCACTTTATTAAAAGTAATAAACCTGCCTTGCTTGGGAGGGGGTCAAATTCTTGTCAGATTAGTCCTAATGTTGAAGTTACCCAGTCTCTTTTCCCAAGCAAGACATTTTACAGCCAATGAGGCTGCTGTGATGTACTGTACATTCCTTTTCTGCAAACATCATTCCTGGGTGGTACATCACTATCAAAGCAGGACCTAGATAGGGAAACACCAATCAAGAACTCCCTGGAGGGCAAGATCAGCCAGCAATATGACTCCTCTGGACAGGTAAATTGGTGCAATGAGGATTTGCATTGATAATGTGGAAACCCTTGCCTTGAGAACATAAATGCAGTCATAAAACCCTGGATAGTGCCTGAAGGTAGGCAGTTAGACCAATGGAAATCCATACAATTGCAAGGATAGAAATGTAGTCCCAGCAGCAGAGATACATCATTATACAAAAGTTTGAAAATTGCCCAAAGGGCAGGTTCCACATGATACTCTGCTCTGCTGCAAGCCTGGGATGTCAATATCCCTCTGTAATTATATATCATATGTTACCTCTTAACATCCTACCTTCCGGCAGCAGCATGAGACTGTAGAATGTATTTTTGTAAGCACTTGGGTAATTCAATATTAGAGATTGAATAATATTAGTGTAATTTAATATTCACATATGGCACCCTTATGCATGAACCTTTAATAGCTAAATCCTCATAAAATATGAACATTCAAGTAAGCCTCCAGGATTAAAATTCCACCTCACTCCGTCTTTCTGCTTCTCTGCTCCGTGGTTCTTAGAAATAGAACAAAAAAACTTGACATAAACTCCTTTCCCCTATGCATTAGCTTCATACCTGACACCTACTGTAAAAAAAGACTTTAAAAGTATTTCAAGCTTTTTTAAAATACAGTTTCAAATCCCAGGTGCTTTTTGTGGACTATTCTCATAAAAGGATTTCTAGACCGGGAATTATCTCAATGATTAACTTCTGACATTATATCAGGGATAGGAACCTGTGGCTTTCCAGATGTTGGTGGACTCCAGTTCCTATCAACCCTGACTCTTCCTCATGCTGGCTGAGGATAATGGGAGCTGGAGTCCAATAATATCAGGAGGGCCACAGGTTCCCCACCCTGGAATGTATACTTTGAAATTTATCTATTCTGACCAAAGAGAACAGCCACCCAAACTTTTGCATATTTTGGCAGTGATTCTCACGTACCTGGGAATAAGCCCCACTTAGCACCATGGGACTTACTTCTGTGCAGACATGTACAGAATTGCACTGCTATTCCCAAGTTATTCCCAAGTAAGTGTCCACAAGAAGGGATGAGACCATGTTTTTTTAAAAAACAACAACAACCACCTAGAGGTGCCACATTTTAGTGGTAAGCACGTGTTATGCATGCAGAAGATCAGCCCTTGGCATCTTCACTTATAAAAGGGATCAGGTCGGTTATGGCACAGATCTTCATCTGAGACCTTGAAGAGCCACTGCCAGTTAAAGCAGCCAGTACTGGGCTAGATGCAATACTACCGGTGCTGCAGTCCAAATCTTTATTTCAAACAAAAGCGGAGACTGAGCTTTTTGCAAGAGTCTAACTCGGGTGGCGCTACAGAGCCTAGGACTTGCCGATCAGAAGGTCGGAGGTTCGAATCCCTGCGACGGGGTGAGCTCCTGTTGCCTGGTCCCTGCTCTTGCCAACCTAGCAGTTTGAAAGCACGTCAAAGTGCAAGTAGATAAATAGGTACCGCTCCGGCGGGAAGGTAAACGGTGTTTCCATGCACTGCTCTGGTTCACCAGAAGCGGCTTAGTCAAGCTGGCCACGTGACCCGGAAGCTGTACGCCGGCTCCTCGGCCAATAAAGCGAGATGAGCGCCGCAACCCCAGAGTTGGCCATGACTGGACCTAATGGTCAGGGGTCCCTTTTCCTTTACCTTTACTCGCGAGTACAAAAGAAGACTTTGCCAACACTTTAAAATTAAAATGTTATAAAAACAACAATATAAATCAATCAACCATCAGAAAAGTGGGGGAGGAAAACCAGATGAGGCAAATCAGATAGCAAAGGGGCCCAACATGCATGGAAATCAGCTGTGTGCCACATGTCAAACACCCTGAGATCTTTGGGCGAAGGGCAGTATATAAATTTAACTAACAACAACAACATGTGGCCCATGGGCATAGGCTCCCCATATGTGATCTAGATATGATTGGGGAACGGAATAAGGAAAAGTTTAAAATCAATAATGCTAGTTTTATCTGACAAAATGTATATGTTTCTGGCAGTATTGTATGTCTCATGCCTAGTGAGGTAGCAGTCACCTTACCCAAGGAGAAAAGTTGTTGTGCTTGTAAGGACTGGAATTGTATTAAATTTAATAGGTCCTGAATGCCAAAACTTAACGCTCTAGCCTGTGTGCAGCACCTACGCTGTGCTAAGGAATCTGGAAGTGCCCGGCAGCACTGTACATATTTCCTTTAATATATAATCCCATTTGGCACTCCACTTAATTTTCAAAATTTATAAACATCGTGAACTGTAGAACATGCATTTGTCTAAGTGTATTTACAGAAAAACTGTTTCATTGCATAACAAGTGGAGGGGGGTGGAAGCACCCAAAACAAATCCTATTTTCAAAAGAATTCCAAAACAGTTTGCACTCACAACTACAGAACTGTGCAACTTGAGAAGGAGGAGAAGGTGGTACTGCAAATGCATTATATGCATATGGTAATCTGATTTCTTAAGATTAGGGGTGCTAACCTGAAAAACATTAACAGTCATTACACAGCAGGGGCCATGGACCAACTTAATGAGTGCCAAACTTGTTTATACTTCCCAGCAAAAGAACAGCTAGCTTCCAAATCTGTCACAGCAAAAAACATCAGTCTTCAGGAGGCAAGTATGTCTTTCAGCTTGTGTGAACATATGAACCTCTCTTATAGTTAGTCAGACTATTGGTCCATTTAGTCCCAGTACAGTGCACTTGGACTAGCTCTTCAAGTCATGGGAAGGAGCTAGATCTATTACTTGAGATCCTTTTAGCTGAAGAATGCAGGGAGTCTTGTGTATGCAGTGCAGGTGCACTACTACTGATGTATAGCCTCTTCCCACCAATCGCCTCTACTAAATTGCTGCCCCCTGATGAGCTGAATCGATATTCTACACACCAATGCTTTTCAAATTGTTTACTAGGAACCCTGCAGTTCCTCGGCTTATCAGGGATTCCTCAGTGGAAAAGTCAGCAATTCCCAGAAAAATGACTTGCTCACTGCTACCATTGTTTGTCCTTCCCTCCAATGTGCAGTCATAGGAGAACGGTAATGAACTCTCAGTTTGCACAAAGCGAGACCAAAGAGATGAGTTCTCATGTGAGAGCGTTGACATGCGGGTGCCTTTCTCATTATTTAATCATCATCAACAATAACAATAATAACAATAATAGTTACTTATTACTTATACCCCACCCATCTGACTAGGTTGCCCCAGCCACTCTGTGTGGCTTCCAGCATAATAAAAGCACAGCAAAATCTAAAACATTAAAAACTTCCCAAAACAGGGCTTCCTTCAGTTGTCTTTGTAAAGTTGTGTAGTTGTTTTATCTGTTTGACGTCTGATGGGAGGGGGTTCCACAGGGCAGGCGCCACTACTGAGAAGACCCTCCGCCTGGTTCCCTGTGACTTCACTTTTTGAAGTGAGGGAACCACCTTGGCAACCTCTCTCTGCCAAGGCCCAATGATTCCTCTTAGATGGACCATCAACACCTTTTGTCTTGCTAATGACTTTTCTCTTCAGTAGCCTGGCCAGGCTGGTTTGCATAAGCCAGTCCAGGGATTCCTTGTCTGGTTCTGCAGCTTGTATTTCTCTCTTCATATCCCAAATAATCAAAAATGTACCATTTATTAATTTTTTGGGTTTAGGAGGGTTCCAATCCCCAACCCATAGTATTTTCACCACCTTTCTGAAACTTTACGGCTGAGCTTGCCTATCAGCAAGGATGCCCCGACCCAGGAAGCATGTCATATTGTCATAGTGAGCCTGCAAAGAACAAGGGTACAGTACCCTTGGAAGGCTGCAATTCAGCTGGGTCTTAAGAAAACATGCGGGAGTTGTAGCCATGCAGTAGGGGTGATGATGTCAGTACATTAATCTTCCCATCAGGTTTCTCATTTCGGAAGAAAATTGTTCCTTTATAAATGTTTGCAATAGAATGAATACAGTTTTCAAATGCATTATTCATTTACCGTCAAGTTTTTAAGTATCCCACCAAGAAAATATTAAGGTTTAAATTTTTAAACTGCAATTCTGAAATACGGTTGTTTTGCAATGCAACTTATGATATATATCCTTCAATGCTGTTATTGACTGGAGTGATGAAAAGAAATGCCAAATCCTTTGCAGATACACCAATAAAGGGCTGTAAAACTTTCATTTTAACTCCCCCCCCCCCCCCGTAAAAATAGTTTGCAAATCACTTTCAGTATTAGAACTCCTTAAAGTATTAAGAGATTTGGGCCATGAAAACAGCTTTAATTGCTTGTATCCATGTGAAAACAAGGCAATTAAAGTCTATTATGTAAATACGATACTGTTTTAAAATGCTGATGACAAAATCACAATTAAGTAGGATGGGGAATTAGAGCATCTTGTTTTGATTACACAAGCCATGAGCTTTAATTTTGACACTCTGACAGGCATATAATGTAAACATTATATTTTAGTTTTCACTGATCAGCTACCTAGATCCATTGTAGTCACTGAGGGTAGCTTTAATCTAACCACACAGTTCTGCTTGCTGATCTAATGGCGGCGATTACCTCTCCATGAAATTCATATACAACATCACACTCACTATATGCATAGGAGGTTCATATTGGTATAATGATGCTCCACTGGGGCACTGTAGATACATGGAATGGCATTAATGACTGATGACTGTCCATTTCCAAATGAGATCAAAGTAATGGAGCTGAACACTAGCTCTACTCATACAGTTGTTCTCACCTCCATAAGCAATTATGATTGTGCAAGCAGGAGAGAAGGGATGAATCTTAGCCCATCCCTGTCACCATTCCTGCAGCTCACTATATGCTGGAGGCTGAACTTCTGCAGCAGGGAGATTTCCAGGAGAGCCGTGATCTCTAAGCTCTATGTGGGTCCTACACTACCTCTACTGGTCTAGGCTCTACTGGCCTCTGAATACCAGTTGCCAGGAATCACATGTGTGCTGTTGCACTGAGGTCCTGCTTTCAGGTTTCCCATGGGCATCCGGATGGCTACTGTGAGATCAGGATGCTGGGCTATACAGGCCATTGACCTAATCCAGCAGGCTTTTCCTATGTTCTTAAATTCTCAAGAAGAAAAGACTTCCCATTACAAAACTGAGGAGCTGCAGGAATGGCAATAGGTGTGGGATGTTAGCATCCAAAATGTGTATGTAAAGAGTTGTAGAACTCTGAGATGCCATAAGCCTGAGGCAGTTATGGCTTTGGGTACAGCCATGACAGCTAGTAGTACATACATGTATTACTGTATTTTAATATTTGGTTGGAAGCCGCCCAGAGTGGCTGGGGAAGCCCAGCCAGATGGGCGGGATATAAATAAATTATTATTATTATTATTATTATTATTATTATTATTATTATTCAGTTTAACCATTAGAGCAGCAGGTATGTTGCGTTGTGCTGCTGTCTGCCTCAGAGTTAGTTAGTCTGTAACAGCTTAATCTATGGAAGATGTTTTAGCAACTGAAGTATCACCTACCTACATTGTATATTTAATCTGCAACTGCAAGTACAGTAAGTAAAAGTTCTTTGTTATTTAAACTTTAAAAGAAAGTGTCTTGGGTAGTTTATATGGGGGGTGGGCAACAGAACTAATTAAAGTACAAACAACCCAGGGCTGTCTTTCACAAGCTCTGAAATGGAAACTAAAATTTAATTCCCACAGTAGGGACATGGCAGGGGGGCAAGTGATCTTTGCTGCCCCCTTCATGCAATGGGAATTACAAGAGGATCAGAGGCATGAAAGAGTAAGTGGATAGGGTTGCTATTAACTGTTTATGCTTGTTTTGCAATCAGGGTGGCCAACAAAATACTGTATCCCAGACTTAAATGTGTTTCCCAACATCTGCGTTTCACGCCTGCACAGGTGAAAACAATTATTTGCACCGGCCGTTAGCTTCAGCTTATTCATCATTTTTGTAGGTTTTTGGAAGGCAATCATTTTTGTGTGATGGTTTATTTAGATACTGCTGCTTTAGTCTTATTTGTGTGTTAGTGGTGCGATCTGTAATTATGACTTAAAAAAAAGGTTTTATGATTCTTTTATTTTTATTAGTGTGCAGCCTTCCAATGATTTTGATTAGGTGGGAAATAAATGTGTGGTGTATTGGTCAGAGTGTAGGACCAGCAGCTGGGAGACCAGGGTTCAAATCTGCACTTGGTCAGGGGGTTCACTGGGTGACCTTGGGCCAGTGACTGGCTCTCAGCCTAAGCTACCTCTCAGGGTTGTTGTGGGGATTAAATGGTGGGGAGAATCATATGCCACCTGGAGCTCCTTGGAGGAAAGACAGGATAAGAATGCTATAAATAAACAGACAGAAAAACTCATCATTACCACCATGAATTGTCTAATGCAGGCATAAGGCAAACTCGGCCCTCCAGACGTTTTGGGACTACAACTCCCATCACCCCTTGCTAACAGGGCCAGTGGTCAGGGATGATGGGAGCTGTAATCCCAAAACATCTGGAGGGCCGAGTTTGCCTATGCCTATATAATGGTTGTTAATAAATGGGTGTCCTTTGAGGGCAAATGGGATGGGATTGGAGTATCTTGGAAGAAGACTGAATAGCTTGTGATTCAGCCAATTTTGTAATCATATTTAATCTGAACAACAAGCAAGAATTTATTGAGAGGATTTATTATCAGAATGGCATGTTCTATCTATTGCATTCATATGGAACTTGATGCATTTTCATCCATTGTTAGTAATTATCTAGTTGGTGCCTTGGGATTTCTCATTGGCTTAATATTAAATTGTTGGTATTTGGATCGGTCAGGGCAACCACTTGCTCTCTAGACCCTTGCCACAAGCTTTATCCAAACAAGCTGGATATCTACTGGATTCAATCTAACTTGCTCATCCTGGTGGATCTTGCGTTTGGATTGCTCCCTAAGTCAACCACCAATTTCTAAGCCATCAGCACCCATGTGTTAACAGTCAAATCTACGATAGCAAAATGCATCCTAATTGATTTGATGCCTATTAAAAATTTATTTCAGAAAATAAAGCACCAGAAAATATAATAAATAAATGATCAGTCATCCATCAAGGACAAGAAAAAAAATCACATGTAACATGAATTATTTAAAACTGAAATCATTCTTCTCATACTATGGAAATATCTTAATACCAATTAGTAGAGGGGGACTAAGGTGATGTTTCAGGAGCACATAGAGAAAGACCACTGAAATGAAATTTCTATGTAATAAAAATGTTAGAATATCATCACTCAGCCTCCATTGGATTTATAGTGCCTCATCCTCATAATCCTGCATTTGCTTTTTTTTACTTTTATTAGTAAACTTTCAGTTATACACTCATATCATTTTCCATTCTTATACAGTGGAACTTCGGGTTACATACACTTCAGGTTACATACTCCGCTAACCCAGAAATAGTGCTTCAGGTTAAGAACTTTGCTTCAGGATAAGAACAGAAATCGGGCTCTGGTTTTTTGTACATCTTAATTAGCTGCATATACAAAAATACCTTCACCTTATTTTCCACCTTCCTACATCCTTTGTATTGTGAACTGCTGGTGAAGAGGTAACCCCTACCTGGAATTTATATTTAAGATCATTTTTTTAAAAAAAATATTCCCCTAAATACTCCCACTCACTCTTCGTCTGTTTATTGTCTATATTTCTTATTTTAGATGTCATACTTGCAAGCTCAACATATTTGATTAGTTTATTTAACTATTGTTCTTTCCCTGGAATCTCTCTTTGTTTCCAGTATCTTGTGTATGCTATCCTTGCAGCTGTTGTTGCATACAAGAATAAATTATGGGCTTTTTTTGGTAACTCATTTCCAATTATGCCAAGAAGGAATGATTCTGGTCTCTTGGGGAATGTAAATTAAAATATTTTTTCTAACTTGTTATACACCATTTCCCAAAAATCCTTTGCCCGATTACATTTCCACCATAAATGTACCCTCAGCTTCTAGACATTTCCAACAGATTTTTGAGTCTTTTCTATACATTTCGGCCAATTTAACCGGTGTCAAATAACATCAGTATTGCATTTTTAGCATATTTTCTCTTATTTGATACCAAGCAGAGAAGTTCATTGCTTGGTTCCATGGTATGGGGGTGAAGAAGAACGGACACTGAGAAGGGGAAACATTATTTAAAACAAAGGCAAAAAATTGAGTAGAGAGGAGATGGAGAAAACCGAAAAGAAAAATGTGCTTTTAAACAATGGCAGAGGTCCGAGTAAAGTGCCTTCATACTATGCAATATTTGAGAACTCTGAATGCTTTATCCCTCTTGAATGTGGTGGATGAGGAATGGAAGGAGGAGAATTTCTGAGTATAATCACAAAGACATGAAGACTCTGAAGTGGAAAAAGTGGCTGTTTTAAACAATGGCGGAGACTTGAGATACTGAGAGGGGGAAAGTCACCATTTTAAACAACAGCAGAAGTTTGAATAAAGTAGAGCTGAAGGAATACTAAGACGATAACAGTGGTGATTCTAAACAATGGCAAAGGTTTGAATAGAGTGAGCAGGAGAGAGGGTGGGGAGTGGGTGTTTAAAACAAGGTTTAAGTAGAGTGAGAATGGAGTTTGGAAAGGGTCTGTTGTTTAGCTTTTTGACGTAGGTTTCTCTGTTGTATTCATCTCTGCTATTTCTCTTTATTAAAACTGGATTGTTTGTTTTCTTAAATAAACAAGCCCTCAGTGTCTCTCCAGTAAGTACATGGAGCTTCTCCATGCCATTTCTTGCACATCATCCCCTGTTAGTAGCCATCAGGATAGAATGTTTGAATATCACCTGTACACATACAAGTTAAGACATGGAGGTGAAAACTGTGTGGTTGATTTACTGTAATGTAGCTGCAATGCCAACGGACTACTGCTTGAAATCTATATCATGATGGGAAATTCAAGCTGCCCAAATTGTGTTTTTTGGACAGGATATAAATAATTCACAAAAATTAGTAAATTATCAAAACAATAAACACAAGAAGCTATTTAAATGTTTTGAAAAGTTGGGTCCAGATGGAAGGAACACTGGAAAAAGAAGTGAAAAGATATCTATCTGTGTGATATGAGGGCATGAGGACTAAGAGTGTTCCTAATGGTGTTGCCTGCAATGCAACAGCTACACCTAGCAGAGAAACTAGAATCTACATACAACACAAACAGTATACAGGCTTTCATGTGATGAAGCAATCTCTTGAGAAATTAAAAATCAAAGTATTGCCATCAGCCATTCATTTTGGTCTATCAGCATCCCAGCAAGACCCAATACCAAGTGAAAAATGAATTAACCAGAATGGGGAAAATGGGCGTTGACTACTAGACAGATGAGCCCACTGACTGGTGTGTAGAAATGATTGTTGTACTCAAACCCCAATCCTCATTTAATGCTCTTAAGCATTAAAAACATTTGTATAGAAAGACATAGGTTTTTAGCAAGCAATCAAACCTTAGCTTAATTATCTGGAGTCAATACATTTTTTAAGCTCGATATTACAACAGCTGGCTGTAGGGCAAATCCTGCTTGCAAAAATAAAACAAATAGAAATATAGGCCACTGACCACTTTCCTCACTCACCTTTGAATTTACCATTTCAGGTGTCTCCCTTTTAGCCTACCTGGGTACTTCAAAAAGAGAATTTATCAGATTGTGTCAGGGTCCATTGGCTTCCTTTGGTTTTATTCATGGCAAAAATATAACATAACGTGATAAGAGATTACATACATTTTGAAGACATTTAAGACAGCCTTGTGCAAACCTCATATGGTTTCCCAAACGGTTTTTCTATCTTATATAGAAAGCAACAGATTTCCAGAGAAGCCCAAATCTAAGGCTGATTCCCCTTCCAATGAGTAATTTGGTCTCTGAAACCTACATCAGCATGACCTTTACATTGTTTTGTTCATTGTTTATCAAGAAAGTTGGCACAGAGAAAGGGAAATATTGAATGATCAGAGTCTGGTCATTCTTGCTTCTCAGAGAACTAGAGAAAGAGAGAACTAGAAAGTGGAAGTGGAAGTTAAAGAAAGGAAGAGCTCCCTGTGTGCAGATCCTGAGAAATTTGCTTTATAATGGATTTCTTTAATTGCATAGCATCATCAGCGTTCATAGCTCAAGTTGTGGCCATTTTAAATCCCAGATGGGTGTCATTTTCGTTCATTCATTCACACACACACACACACACACACACCCTTTAGTATTATGCACACTGGGGCGGGGACTCTGTAGCTGGGCACACAATGGGTTTATTTAATTGCATAGCACCATTAGTGTTCCTAGCTGTTTGCAGAGTACCAGAGGAGAGATCCCTGCACCAAAGAGCTTAACAGTTAAAATGTGATATTGGGGGAAGTACATATGAAAGTGAGGGAAACTGAGGCTGGGTAAACAGAGAAAGACCATATGGTTACTTCTCTTGCAAGTACTTAGCACACTTCAAGACTGTCCAGACTATTTTGCAGTTGGGATTCAGTTATATAACAGCACATTCAATTAAAGTGGATTTGGAGCTTGTGAGCAACAAACCCCACTGCCAAAACAGGCTTATAGCAGTAAGGAATGTAATAGAGAAAGACACTAGAAAGTGTGAAATAACAATTGCTTGGTGTAACAACTAATAATTTCCCCACAAACTTTGTAAGAACAAATCAAATGCTCAATAAACAGGTTGTCCAGCAGCGACCCTGTACTTAGTTATCACCTAAGGCTGCACTCCAAATACTGCTTACCTGGACATAAGCCCCACTGAATTCAATATAGACATGACTTCAGTTGCAGTAGGGTATGGAGACTACTGGCTGAACCGAAGTCATGATGAAAAGATGGCTTTTGAGGAGGAATTATTTTAAGGAAGAGTGATAGTATTGCACAGCTCCTCTGGTCTCAAGCAAATGGGACATGTTTCTACTTTAAAATAGTTGCAGTATATTTCCTTCTTTTGAAAGTCCCCGTGGCCTAATTTCTTAAGCAGCTGGCTGCTTGAGCAAAATATGATAGTTTAAAAGCCCTACTCCAGCTGTTAAAGAAGCCCCAGTAGCCAATAATCCTCTTCATATTTTATGCTGATTTTTAAAATCAACTATTGCATAATGTTCCCTGTGCAAAGCAGTGGTTTTATTTTTGTCTTGCTTCCTTTAGGCTAATTTGATTTACATCTCACTTATCCATTCTCCCTGCCCCTACGGTTCAGTTAGTGTAATATACAGTGGTGCCTCGCAAGACGAAATTAATCCGTTCCGCGAGTCTCTTCGTCTTGCGGTTTTTTCGTCTTGCGAAGCACGGCTATTAGCGGCTTAGCGACTTAGCGGCTAAGCGGCTATTAACGGCTTAGCGGCTTAGCGGCTATTAACGGCTTAGCAGCTTTAAGAAAAAGGAAACAAACTCGCAAGAACTCGCAAGACGTTTCGTCTTGCGAAGCAAGCCCATAGGGAAATTCGTCTTGCGGAACGACTCAAAAAACAGAAAACTCTTTCGTCTTGCGCGTTTTTCGTCTTGCGAGGCATTCGTCTTGCGAGGTACCACTAAGTTGGAAAGGTACTTCAAAGATCATGAATGGCCATGTACTGAAACAAGGAGCACAAGCCCCATTGAGGTGAATGTTAGTTGAGTTATAAACTGATTGTATGTATTTGTCATGGCCTTTGGCTAGTACAATAAATTAATTGATTGATTGATTGATTGATTGATTGATTGATACAATTTTAAATAAATAAATAAAGGCATTGCTGGAGGGGAGGTATTTGCCTGGCACCAAAATGACAACAAAGTAGGCACTAGTTGAGCCTCTTTGGGAAGGACATATGATAACCAGGGTGCCACTACTGAAAAGGCCCTTTCACCCTTAACTACCTACTGCACTTCACCTGGCAGGGGCACTCAGAGAAGGGGGTCTGAAGATCTCAAGACCCTTTAGGTATCCTGATCCCAAGTTGTAAATGACATTCAATTAGAGCTAAAATAGACGTCAGTGGAGATGATTATATGTTTGTATGCAAAACATACGATCTTCCACTCAGATACGGCTATTTGGACTCCGTTATATATCTGGTCAGCATTTTATGTAACTGTATTTTGACAACTACATATATGCAGACATGCAAGTCTCCTTCTTGATGCTTCCACTTTGTACACATAGTACACTTTAGTTTTGACAAGTCTTTGAGGTTAATTTATTTATGTATTCACAAATGTTTGTCTTTATATGGTTCGATGCATCCCAATTTTGAAGCTTCACTTTTGATGATATAACATTCTAGAAGAGCTGCATAGCACTATGTGAAACACTGAAAGAAGATATAAAAAACAAGGCAAAGATCAAGGAGAAATGACTTTCTAAAAAGAGCTCAAATCTGAAAAGGAAACAGAATGACTGTGATACTCAAAAGCAAGAACAGCTGCAATTAAATCATGCAGTCCACATCTGTAAGAAGAAGAAAGTGTTCAATTCTTGGATCAAAAAGCCAGAACAGTGGTCCTGAAAGAGAAATTACATCTTACCACACATTAAAAATTGTGTTTTATTTGGAGATTTTTCCCACGTGTCTCCACATTGCCACTAGTGTACATTTTCAGCAGGAAAAAGTAGCACCACAAGATGCTGTTCTCCTGAGACTGTACTTCAGAATACAAGAGGGAGATGATTTGTTTCCATATACAAAAAATAATAATCCAAACCATACGTGCATGGAAAATTAGCATATCAGGAAAAAGTCTGTTTGAAGTCTTCTAACACTGTGACTTTCCATGGGGCAAGAGGGTTTTGCTGAGGATAAAATATCCCGTCATGTTGTTAACTACCTCAGCTCTGAAGTGGCACAGTTCTCAATGCGTATTTTAATTTAATTTAATTTGACTGACAGATTGGCCCCACATTCATAAGTCAAATATACTTTTATTCACAACTCTAATATTAAATGCAGCAATATCTCAAGATCTAGAAGTGTAAAGTGGCTTAAGGTGTGATATGGATTTGTGCGCCACTTGTTGACATTTTTCACGTTTGATTTGCTTGCTAATATTCCATCTTTCCTGTTCTCAGTCTCATCCCTCAGTTCTTCTTTTATTAGCTCACTGCTGACTTAACGCCTTTCTCAACTGATCTTATGCTTAATGAAAGTTTATGAATCCATGACTGCATCACAGCAGAGGTCAAAATCACACAATTCCACGGTCATATAACTATCTAAAACTTAGCAAGGTAATCAGTACAGGTATCACTTCCACAAGTGAAATCTGCAACCAGGGAGGTCACATCATAGATAGTCAGAAAAAGAAGAAAGGGTTTTCAATCTAGTTCTGGCTCATATGAAGGGGAGTGGGTTTAACTAGTAAAGATAATTAAATGGTCAGTCTGTGAGCACTTGGAAAAGGATATTGTGATTACTAAGACCAGCTTGGGTTTCTCAAAAACAATCCATGCTGAATGAATCTCTCTCTCTCTCGACCATGTTTCAAGCTTGGTGGATCGGGAGAATGCTGTGGATGTACTGTATATTGAGTTCAGTAAGAATTTTGACCAAGTCCCCCATCATATTCTTATGGAGAAGCTGGTAAAATGTGGGCTAGATGAGGTAACTGTTAAGTGGATATTGACAAGCTGGATCGTGTACAGAGGAGGGTGACTAAGAAGATCAAGGGTCTGGAAACCAATATTTATGTGGAACAGCCAAGGGAGTTGGGTATGTTTAGGGCTCCAGGCTTGGAGTGTCTTATTTCTTGAACTGGAATGGCTCTCATTAGTGAGTAGATCTGACTCCACTCCAGTGGGAAACATATTGCCCTATTCCAGTGGTGGGGAACCTGTGGCATTCCTGGTGTTTTTGAGTCCCAGTCAGCGTAACCAACAGTAAGGGTTGACATGAGCTCCTCCATTGCTGCACTCTTTACACATGACAGACAGATCTTGGATGGCATATTGATTGGGATTCATAGGCATGTCAGTGGGATTTTTTTACTTTCTTTTTTAAAGAGCAGATTCCCATGCCATCTACCAGGAGTAATCAACATGGTGCCATCCAGATGCTATTGTACTACATTGCCATCAAACCCAGCCAGAAAGACCAATGATCAAGAATAATGGGATTTGTAGTCTGACAACATCTGAAGGGCGTGTCTTATTTCTAGAAGTCCCCTCAGGTGGTTTGACATGTGGCACCGTGGGCTCCTGTTTAAGAAATGCCAACCCTTCAGTATGTGGAACAAGTAATGTTTTTTACATCCCAACCATTGGGAAAAATTCAACATGCAGAACAGGGATGGCTAACCTGTGGTTCTCTAGATTACAGCTCCCATAATCACTGGCCATGTTGATGAGAACTGAAGTCCAACGGGAACTGCAGGGCCACAGGTTCCCAATCCTTGATGTAAAATGTGTCCATAGGTTGATAGAGGTTGCTATTTGAAAGTTTCAACTATTAATGTCACAGAGTACTCGTGGAGAGAATTAGACAAGGCACGTTGATATCAATATGAAAGGCATTTTTTGTACAAGCAAATCTTTTCCATTTGCAAGAACTTTCCAACCTCTTTCTGTGCAACCATGTAATGAGGGCAAGTTTCATTTCCACCACTCTGCAGAACTAAATGTCTTAAGAATGAAGTAGAATTAAGACAGGAATATCATTATGACAATAAATGTTAAGCTTTAAACCAGAAAAGCCTCCCCCCCCCCAACACTACATAAAATATGAATGAATGTGACTTAAATTGGAAAATCATTCACTGTATAATACAAGTACCAAATAGGTTTATATGTGGGAGGTAAATGAGTTGTAAATGAAAGAGCAAGCGCATTGGGAATAAGGCAATGCTTTTCATGTTCCATGTTCCAAAAGTCCGAGAAGATCTTTCTTGAACTGTTCTTGTCCTTCACATGAGGAGGAAATATGCTGACTTTACAGAGCACAATCCTGCATGTTTACTTAGAAGTAAGTTCCACTGTATTTAGGTTCGGGGGGGGGGTTATTTCCAAGTACGGTACATCTACATAGGATTGCAGTCTTAACCAAAGGGCAGGCATGCAGTTCTTATTATAGATTTCCAAGGGAGAAGATAGCATATGTGTATATATTATTTAATGCTAACATGGTATAAAGGAAGGTATGAAGGGTCATATGCTCCACACAGTAGCTTCCCTGGAGTAGGGATGATGGGAAACCTCCAGTCCTATAGATGCTGTTGGACTACAACTCCTTCATAGGGCCATGCTGGCTGGGACTCATGGGAAGTGTAGTTCAACAGCATCTAGATGACTGGAGGTTCCCCACCCCTGCCCTTGAGTCATCTCCTTTTTATCTCAACAAAAATGTCAGTTTCATCTGAATTTATTGCCATGTCTACTTTGATATGCAACACTGCACAGTATGGAACTTCTTGCAAGCTCTATAACACTCAACATACATTTATGGAAGCAACAATAACACCAGAAATGGGTGCACAGTGTAGGCTGCTGCAAAAAACATGCAGTAACAGGCACTAGTGAATTAATATTTTTGCTGTATTGAAGGCATTGAGTTCCTTGCAACTAGGATGGTCCTTGGAGATAATTCAGTGATTTGTGTAGCATGAGTAAGGGTAGCCACCACAAGGGGCTTCATAAGGTCTTATGTTTGCTACCCATGGCATTATGTTATTATATAAATACTGCTCTGTAGGGTTTCTTTTTGCTTTTTTAAACCTCCAAGGTACCAAATGACTTCAAGATGCTAAATGTCTTATTGCTTCTTGAAAAATGAATGAATAAATCAACAAGAAAAATAGTTTCAAAGAGTCCTTTGGCTCTGAAGATAGTTTTAGTTCTATGTATAAAGTTAATATTTCATGGTACTCAGCAGTGATGTTGAAGTAAAACACATTTATCCTTTGGGGAGATCCCTAGCTGATCAGTCACTTGCAGACGAGCCATAAAGCAAGGTCCGTGGATGCCAACGGCAAGCCTGACATTGAGGCAAGATGCTTCTAGAATGGATGGGCATTAAACTTTCATTTAAAAACACCACCACACATATACATATTCAGTTGAGGCATATGGTTCTAAATAGGCCCAGCAACAGCAGCTGGCCAGGTTGGGCACTGGCTCAGGGCCTTAGAGGTCCAGAGGAAGATGTGAGCCAGCCATGCAGTCACTTCCCGCCCTCCTTGCTGAGGCCTCAGACAGCTGTTCTAGTAGTGAATGAGTGGCAGTGACTGTTTCGAATGGGAGCCAAACTTGGTTCCCATTCACAGTGGCCATCTCTCCCTTTCCATCTTAATTTATCCAAAATGCAATGCCCAGGTCTATAGATCTGTTAAATCTTTTCATAGACCTACAGTCCTAGATGTTGCATTTTGGATTTACCCAAAATTGGTGTGTGCATTTAGAATAAATTAAAATAGCATGTGATCACCACAGATGGGAACAGAGTTTGACCCTCATTTAAAAATGGCCCCAGCACTGACCCACTGCTTAAAAAAGCTGCCCAGGGGTTCAGCAAAGCTTGGTGAGTGGTGTTGCTGTAGCCTTGGCAGCAACAGCAGTGGCAGAAGAAGAAAAATACCATGCATTGGGGGTATATGTTGGGGATGCCACCCATTTGCAGTACCCTGAAGTCTGACCCCAGCCCTGATTTTAAGCCATCGCTAGCCCATGCTCTGAATAATTTGTCTGGAGATCTGATAGGCCTGTCTCTGGGCTGGTTCATCATACCTCTGACTACTGGGTGCTCCGAATACTAGAAGCAATTCTTAACTTCCTACATGTTTAATATTTGTGTAAATCCCACTCAATTCATGGGAATGGAGAGGATGTTCAGAACTGAGCTGCAGCTAGACTGTTTTCTTTGACTGCTTCTGCCCACCCCATTTCTCCTTCTGATGTCTGCTGTATTTCTTCCTTTGCCCATTTGAATAAATCCATCTCAGAGGTCTCATGCCTTTGCTTTGATGCACCTGTCAACACTGTTTTCTTCCCGAGGGTGTCATAATGCAAATCAGACGGTATTACAGCGTGACTAATGCATGGGTGCATTCCTGAGTGTGCTGCACTCCATTTCTTCCATCACTGCTTATTAGGTGAGCGCTGATAATGTTTTCAGCCTGACACACTTAATGATAAATGGAGCTTTTATTACCATCAGTGGAGGCATGCTTATTTTCAAGGTGCTTCACCTTCATAAATTAATAAGCTTCACTGCAGTTATTATAATAAAAGCGGTGGATATTTCTTTAGCATTTCCTGAATAAAATACACATCTATCTACATGTTCCAAAATACCTCCTCCTCCTCCAGTCCCCATATTGTTGTTGATTTTCGGAGTCCAGTTCAAAGTTCTGATGTTGAATGTACATCCTTCCATGGCTCAATGCTTGAAGGATTTCTACTGCCCAGACCCTGAGATTCCACAAAGGGAGGGAGAAGATTTCCTTTATGGTGTTCTCTGCTGGCACAACCCCATATGTGGACTTCAAAAGGCACCTTAATTAAGAGTACTACAAGGCATGGAACAGGAAACCCATGAATCTCCAAATGAAGAAAACTCACTGCTTATAAAGTTCACTATAAAGAAAGAGTAAAAAAGGACACAGGATTAGCCTCCTGGTGTCATGCCCCAGCTAATGATGTTATACTTACAAACAACTCAGCGGAAGCCACTGACACAATACTGTACTAGTGTTTCAACCTCCTGTTCACAAAGTTGTTTCTTGCAACGGCAATAGCAGAAGCAGAAGTTATGGTGATTCCACAGCGCATCCTAGCAAACTTTTCAAAACAAAAATTACAGTAACAGGAAAATAGAAGCAAACCTTTGGGTGGATTTTCTTATGGTAAGTTATCAGAATGACAGTTTGGACTATGTTTACTCCTTATAAAGCCAGCCAGCCAGCCATAAGCTACAACAGAAACAATTAAGAATAATTACAAAAAAAATAATATTTACAATAACATGCAATCTTCTTTATTTACCACATTATGAGCAAGTAATAAAATGTTTCGGGCTTTTGCAGGTGCCAAAGCAAATCTTACAAGAAGCCAAGAGGAAGTCAGTTCCGTGCAACTCAGACCAACTGGCTTTCCCCTCAAGAGGTGAGTCTAAAGATTTAGTTCTGATCACAGAGAAGACTGGGCAATGTAATTATTAATGTGGTACATCCTCCACAGAGCCACTGCCACAAGAACAGAATCCCAAATCCTAGGATATTACTGTTCTAGCAGATCTATAGGGCTGAGGTGCCAGTTATAATTAATACAGAATTATGCTAATAGATGTAAACAAATGAGATAAATAGAGCTTTGGGACGATGAAGCAGTGTCTCCTGTGTTCTACAGGCTGCATTGCCAAAATGGCTGTTTCTATTATCTGCTCTGTCTCCTGCAGATAAATTAGAAGCAAGCAATAATCCACAAATCAATAATATACTAGGCTAGACTGCACTATCTTCAGAAGAAGAGAAGTGCCATGATCATTTTTTCCGACCACAGGATAACCCCCAAAATGATACCGAAAAGGTATGATCATGAAAACTTATAGAGTGGAGAGTTTTTCGAAAGAGCTGCTCATTTATCTTTTGGAAAGGTCTTTAATTCTGATTTTTCATTAGACTGATGCAGTATTTTTCTTTTCTTTTCTTAAAATGGGAGGGGGGAGAGAGAAGGAGAAGTTACAGAATACTCTAGATTTTGGGCTCTTAGCCCTTTGCTTAACAATATTTCAAAGCTTTACAGATCAATTGTATGTGCACAATGCAGAGTTGATAAAGAGAGCATTAATTGTTGCACACTGAACAGGTGGATATGAGCACAACAATGGCAAACCAAGAGGGTGGTAGAATTAAGCAGACATTTTTAAAAGCACCAAGTCTCTTTCAATGCAAACATTTTTGCTTAAAGAATATTTACAACATTGTTATTTTCCCTTCATGAGCAAAGAATTCAAGCATGAATTATGGCCAACTTTGAAGGGCAACTTTGTATCCCATCTTCCAAGTGCTGGTACAAAAAGTCAGACTCACAAGCAAAAGGAAGACTCTAAATGCCACCATAAAAAACCCAAATAGATTTTCAACAGCAAGTCAAACTGAGATAGTGGAAGTAATTAAGAGTGTCTGCAGAGTAAGCAATTTGCCTGGGAGGAAATAACATCCGCTACATATTATTTGCATACAATATGGGGAAGATGCTAATTTCTTTGTAAGCAGTCATGTTTTCAGCTTTGGTATACTGTCAGGCACTAAATGATATAGACGTATATGAATGCTGACCCAGCAGATATTAGATATTTACTAAAGTAAGGTAGAAGTTGGGATAAAGGTGGGTTGTAGTCCTTCTTTTATTATTTTCCTGCTGAATTAAAGCCACCCCATGAGTCCATGACAAAGAAGGCGACTCAGATTCAGATCTTTCATACTGAAGCCCAGCAGTCATTCTTTTCTGAATCATATTGGTTCTCATTGCTACTTCATGGCTACCAGGTACATTACATACATCCCAATTTTCCCAAGAGACTAATTCCAGGGGTAGCATTTTACAGTCAAGGGGAGCAAACCAACACCTAGGCTCACAAACAAACAACCTACTCTTGATGCATCCCAAAGCTCATTCTTGCCAGCAAGCTGCAAAACTTGTACTTGATATTTCCTCTTCACTGGTTGCATTTATAAGTTCCGAACTGTTTCTCTCCACCCCACAAACACACATTTGCAAGTACTGTAAGTGGGGTGTGCCCAGTAGCTAGCAGCTGCTAGCCATCAAAACCCATCCATGCTCATTCAAGCAACCATCTAGCCATCAATGCAAGTGGAAAGAATATCGTCAGACATAAGCCATGCAAAAACTTAGCAAAAATGTCATTTTGCCTATCCAAACAGGATGCCTACAATAATATTTTCAGGCCAACATTTGCTTTCTCATTGTGCTGTGAGTCCCAAAATGAAACTATACATATTTAAATGACCTAGCAATCCATAATACAACGTATTCTTATCAATTAATAATGTCACAGACTCTTGAGCTCAGCAGCAACTTCACAAAGCACTTCTCTGCCATGCACAAATAGACACACACACACATAAGAGAGAGAGAGAGAGAGAGAGAGAGACATACACAAAAGGAGGGTAGCAAGGGCTTTTTACTCAAAAGTACACTGAAGCTTGAATTTTGTGCCTTGAGAAGCCTTCTCAAAACTGAGATTGGATTCCCTCGTTGTAGACACCCTTTGTCTAGAATCAAACGAGATAATAAACTAAGATAGATGAAATATATTGTCTGCATAAAGAGCCTTCATCTTTAAATAAAAGAACCATAATTTTCTCAACACCTAGCTAAATGATGCATTAAACTATTTAAAAATATACACATTTAGTAATATTAATACCACAAGTTAAATTATAGCTGTATTTATGCTTGGTGATACCCATGAAACATATTTAAGCCTACATTACTACCTGCATTTCCTTTGCTGAGTACCCGCAAACACCCATATTATCAGTACTCCCATGCATACATGCATTATTTTATTTATATTTAATTTTATTTATATTTATATTTCACTGTTCAAACCATGCTCAAGGCAGCGTACAGCATGAAAATATGATACATAACTACCACATAACACAAGTAGTCATGTTGTTGTTGTTTAGTCGTTCAGTCGTGTCCGACTCCTCATGACCCCATGGACCAGAGCAAGCCAGGCACTTCTGTCCTCCACTGCCTCCCGCAGTTTGATCAAACTCATGCTGGTAGCTTCAAGAACACCATCCAACCATCTCGTCCTCTGTCGTCCCCCTTCTCCTTGTGCCCTCAATCTTTCCCAACATCAGGGTCTTTTCCAGGGAGTCTTCTCTTCTCATGAGGTGGCCAAAGTATTGGAGCCTCAGCTTCACGTTCTGTCCTTCCAGTGAGCACTCAGGGCTGATTTCCTTCAGAATGGATACGTTTGATCTTCTTGCAGTCCATGGGACTCTCAAGAGTCTCCTCCAGCACCATAATTCAAAAGCATCAATTCTAGTAGTCATAAATAATAATAAAACACTAAAAAAATACACAGCGAAACTGAACAGTTTTCATCTAAATCACAAAAAGATCTAAAATAAGGATACAGAAAACCAACAACAAAATAAGGATACAGAAAACCAACAACAACAAACCCTCACCCTCATCTAAATCACAAAAAGATCTAAAATAAGGATACAGAAAACCAACAACAACAAACCCTCACCAAACACACCAACACAAAAAGTGGGAGTCAGTCAGGGCCCAGCCCCACCAGGCCAGGTGGAAAAAGGCCTGCAAAACAGGGAGCAGGACTGACAGCCAATATGCTCTCAGAAATACGAGAACTGTCTCTTTTAGCTAATAGACTGCCAAGTTTGAGGCACTAAATATGCTTTATATTGAGCACATACTTGATGGATGGGATGATTGAATACCTCAGAAAAAAACCAATGACTTTAATCAAATTCTGTCAATTTTCTTACATTTTTCTTAACAGATCTGTGACCACATAATAAAATTTGAACTTGTTTGATTTGATACTAAAGCTGTATACACACCCTTGTTTATTCTGCATCCAGTCCACACCCACTGCTGGATTGGGAAGTGATGTACACACACCTTTAGCCACAATTCATCTCTATCCTGTATCTATTCTGTACTTTTTAAATTTTATTTTAAATACAACTTTTTCAGATGTTTCCCCACAAATCAACTTTGATCCAATTTTTTTTTGGGGGGGTAGGGGGAGAGAGCAACCTAGCTGCATTTTTATCTAGTAGAGTTATTCTTCTGACCCTGAAGTTGTTCTGGATTTCTCTCCAAAACCATGAGCCCAGTTGATTTGCTGGGTACTGATACCTGCTGACTGCTGTTGTTTTAGTGACCTTGCCTGAAAAAGCCATTTCCTTACTGTTATTCCTAGCAGAATATTATTATGTGTAAGGTAATTCCTCGCACATAAGAGTGTGGCTAACTAAGTTCTACACTGAGTAGAGCCACTGAAGTGAACAGACCTAAGTTAGTCATGTCCATTAATTTTAATTGGTCTACTCAGAGTATGACAAATGTTGAAACTATAAAACAATCTATTATTTTCGTCTCCCTTTCAGCTTTCTGATGGTATTTCTCATGACATGCACCATGCTGGTGAAACAGCTAAACTGGTAGAGGACCGATGTTCCAGATCCCACCCTGGCAAACATCTGGCTCATTCTGACAGAGATCTCTCTCTATAATATTTGTTGTTGTTTAGTCGTGTCCGACTCTTCGTGACCCCATGGACCAGAGCACGCCAGGAACTTCTGTCTTCCACTGCCTCCCGCAGTTTGGTCAAACCTCTAGAATATATATAATTCAATTGAGTTAACCCACTACAACAGAACAAGGCTGTGCAGACAACATAACAGATTCAAAGTCATGATGTATTAGTTTTGGAAGGGTTTCAGACTGGTGTTTTGGATTTTTTTTTTTTAGACCATTCTTTTGTCTACAAAATGTTTGCTGCTCGTAAAGCATCATTTCCCCTTCCCTGCCTCCTCATACAAGAACTAAGTGGATTAATGAGTGTTTTCCCTTTATTTACCAGACAAAAATCCATGTTCTTTAATAACGGAATGTAAGGAAGATTTATGGACTACTCTGAGCTTCCTTTTGAGCAGCCAGTTCAACAATGACTCATTCATGAAGAATCTTCTTTCACAGACTGGAGTGTGCTATGCTGTGCATCTATGTAGAGGTAAATCCAAAACAGAATTTCACATTTTCATTGTCATAGCAAATGAACCCAAGAAAAATATATGTTGATTGTAAAATAAAATGCCCCACCTTTCATGGAGAAAGAGAGCATAGTGGTTAGAGTGTTGGGCTATGACCCGAGAGACCAGGGTTGAAATCTTCACTTGGCCACGAAGCTCACCGCGTGACCTTGCACCAGTCACATACTCTCAGCCCAACCTACCTCACAGGGTTGTTGAAAGGATAAAATGGGGAGAATGATGTAAGCCTCCTTGAGCTCCATGGAAGAAAGCTGAGATACAAATATGATGATGATGAAGAAGCAGAAGAAGATAGTTCTGCTTACAGTTTATGGGGGACATTCTGACAAGTTTTTTTGGGTGGGAAGAATTAAAAAGGGAGAGCTGCTGTTGTTGCTGCTGTTGCAGTTGTTGTTAAAATGGAATTTGGCTGCCACCGCAAGTTTTGCTTGGCCACCATTTCCCCCCAGACAATACCTCTGGAACAGCACATAGCATCATTCAAAGTGAGGGAATCTTTGATCCATTGATAGGAGGATTGTCACAGCAACCAAGTACTTTTAAGCAAGCAAACAAGGGTTGGGGTATAAGGATATTTGTTATACTTACCCGTTGCATTTTTAGCTGTACATAATAGGTGTGTGCTTCAGAATTTAATGTGCAGAGAAGGTGTTAATATTACTAATTAAAATCTAGTACATCAGGGCACAGCAAAAAGTCTTTAATCACACACTAACTGGGCTGGGGAAGCAGAGAGAGTGTAGGCAACATCTATTAAAATATAAACTTCATGCTCATGAAGCAACTGATTGCGAGAGCAATGGCTAGAAGACATGCAAAACACTTGTATTTTTTCAGAAAAAAAATGGGGTGTTTTTCAGACTTTTCCACCATTCACAATCACAACTGGACGACTATGTTGTGTTATGTACATCCAGTGCTTTTTTTCTAAAAAAAATAATGTTTAGGGGTACTCTCATTTTCCTACTCATATTGAAATACTGCCCCTCAATGAGGCCAAACTTAGATTCACAAAATGTTTAGGGGTATACGTACCCCTGTGTCCCCCCTGAGTACATCTTCAGTGTTCAGGCATTGATCCCACTGAGGGACCAGAGCTTATTTTCTGGTTCTGTACTGAGACCATAACAACTTAAGCAGGAAAAGGTGCAGTACTTGCTTTCTGTATCTGGAGTGAGGGTATCTGTGTGCTAGGTTCAACAACATCAGAGCATTTTCCAGCTATTAACACACACTGATGGTGCCTTCTCTGCATACATAATACGGTCATGATCAGTGACCAACATCCTAATTCACGATTCACACTGTGAGTGTGTCTGTGGGTGTTTTTACAACTAATGTTTGCTGCTGATTCAACTTGTAGAAGTACACAAATGTGTTACTATGTTAGCCCTGTTGCAGACGTCAACCAACACAAGAGTGAGTGCCACAAAATCACCATCCCCATTGAGTAATTGGTTAGACAAATCGATCAAAAATCTTCTGATCAACTTAAAAGGTGTCTCCATTTAAATTAGGCAACTATTTTTTTACTTTTGATGTAAGAACTGATAAAAGCTATAGGTGGCAGATTATTGGAAGGAAAACACTTTTCTCTCAGTCAGGAGGGAACCTCTTTTTTTTTAAGATAATGCCTGCTGCAGCCCAGGCAGGCATCAGCTAAAAAGGCCAAATAACACTTTTTTTCTTCAAAACTATTGTTTTATTCACATACAGGTGTATGCAGATTTAATCAGTTAATGAAATCCATTTACTGTAATTTGCTGGATTGGTTGACAACCCTAATGATAACAAAATCAAACCCTGATAATGCATCGTTAGGGATTTGTGTACATATCCCAATTATTGTTCCACAAATACCTGCCAATCTATTTCAATAAGAATGTAGATTTTAAAATAGCACCTCGGTCCCTGATGTGTGGGACAAGACTTTTGAGCCCAAGTGCAAATCTGCTCTAATTTAATTCCTATCAAGATAGCAAAAGTATACAATAACAAAAATGTCAAATCTGATTATCCGATTTCTTTCTCTTTCCATTGGAGCTCTAACATGGATCAATTCTAAAACAGTTAAAAAGGATTCGATGGAAGCTTAATATTTTCTTCTGTAAAATCAATGGCAGGTCATAACCTAAGCATACTATTTTGGCTGAGATCTGCAACCCATTCAAATTGCATTTCTTGTGTCAAATGAAATGGGGCTCTTTTGAAGTTAACTTTTTGTAAGTACACTTTGTACTTACAGCAAGAATTACAAAAACAAACTCCTATTATGACAGCAATGTGTACTCTAGTATACAATAAAATCAATCCATTTATACGCTACACTGATTGTATTATTGACACCAAATTATTCATGGTGGAAAAATAAAAGGATGAGGTGTCATGAGGAGCTCCAGACACGGTGAGTGGGCATTAAAATTGGAAATGCATTTCAATGTAAACATGTAAAATGATGTACATGTGGGCAAAAAATTTTCCAACTTAACATAATACACAAATGGGGTTTGCACTAATTAGGAAAAAAATATATTGGGATATTGGTGGATAGCTTGATTGAAATGTTGACTGCCATCTAAGGAGATCTGCCTAATGATAGGGCTGGAACTGCTGATAAAGAGGATTGATTTAGCAATCAGTATACAATGTTCAACAATTTGAGACATGAGTAGGTGTGGTAATTCATCAGTACAGTGGAACCTCGGGTTACATACGCTTCAGGTTACAGACTCCGCTAACCCAGAAATAGTACCTCAGATTAAGAACTTTGCTTCAGGATGAGAATAGAAATCGTGGCCCTGCGGCGTAGCAGCAGCAGGAGGCCCCATTAGCTAAAGCGGTGCTTCAGGTTAAAAACAGTTTCAGGTTAAGAATGGACCTCTGGAACGAATTAAGTACTTAACCCGAGGTACCACTATATCTCCATTGTTTTAGATAATTAGCAATGATCTACCATAAGGGGGGATCAGTGGCCAACTTCTGTACCTTCAGATGTCACCTGGTTATGCCGGCAATGTATTTTGCCACACAAACTGACCTGCTCATTAATAATCAGGCTTCGTATAAGAATAAATTAGGTGCCATATCCAGCAGTAAATAAGTGAGAGGTTGTACCACTGAGATGAACTGCATATGGATGTTTCATGCCCATTCACGTTTTTTGTGGAGCGCCTTGCAATCCCTTTTTGTTTTAACTACCCTGAATAATTGGGTGTCACCAGCAAACTTGGGCACTTCACTGCCTCACCCCTAACTCCAGGTCATTTATGAACAAGTTAAAACCTTAATTATCAAGCTGTAACCCAACTGAATTGCCCCATAACTCTCACTAATAGGATGGAAATATTTGGACTATCATTTGTTGGGTGTGGATTACTGCCAAAGCTATCATCCAGTAGGTATTTCTTGCCAGTGCAAGTCATCTGCTCTGTGCTAAATTAAACATGTATTACTGCTTGAATTGATTCAGTGTGAATTGGCAGGGCTAGCTCTGCACTCTGAGACAGAAAAGACATTAAATATTGGTCCTGGGATTTAATGTACAATGCACAGAGGAGGCATGACATTTAGCAAGTGATAGATACTCACTCCTCCCCATTTTTGCTTATGTTGCACTGGCAGCAGGACCGATTTATATTAACTAAAGCTGACTAACTACTGAAGAGAAAGTATCTTGGGAACATTCATATCATAAATGAAGTTGTTTCAGCCATTCCTGACCCAATGCTAATCACACATGTTGTTTAGTCGTTTAGTCGTGTCCAGCTCTTCATGACCCCATGGACCAGAGCACGCCAGGCACTTCTGTCTTCCACTGCCTCCCACAGTTTGATCAAACTCATGCTGGTAGCTTCGAGAACACTGTCCAACCATCTCGTCCTCTGTCATCCCCTTCTCCTTGTGCCCTCAATCTTTCCCAACACCCACACATACTCAACAACTAAAACCATTACTCCACACTGGAGGGTGGATTTTCATTTTGCATGCAAAACTCCCTGTAAGAAATGCATATGCTGTTTAATACTCGCTTGAGATTTAGGAATCTCTAGAAAATCCAATTGCTCATGAATAAAAAATCACATGGGAAAGCTAATAGGAAAACAGGACATCTCTTAGGGAAAGGGATAACTTCACTCCTATAGCTTCACTCCTATTGCATCCAATGTCAGGAGGGGGTGGGGGTGGGTTAGATTTGTCACCCAACCATTTGTCTCAAACGTTACTTTCAAACCCACTGCTTACTATCTCTGCCACATAACTCCCAACTGCAATTCTAAAATCCTAACCTAAAACACTGGCATTGTCTTTTCAAACTAACTCTCAGTTAAGGGAGGGAAGGAGTAAGCCCACTCATTTGCAAATGAAAGTTGCCCTTGATCCTAAACATTCATTACCCCCAGACTATCAGCTCATGTAAGAGGCTAGTCCTGGCTTAATTAGCTTTTGATGCATGTTGATTCCAGAGGGCTTGAGGCATCTAGTACACAGTTCAAATACACACATGAGTCTAGCAACCAGTTTTAATTAGAATTTAATTTAATTCTAACACTAGCTGGATCTGGAATTTAGGGTGTCTTGCACCCGCAAACAGTATTTTAATGCTTGTGTAATTGGATTTTATACTTGTAAACTGCTTAGAAGGCTATTTAATAATGCTGCTGCTGCTGCTGCCGCCTCTGTTAGTGGTGGTAGAAGCTCTGTTGGCATATTCTTCACCAGAAACTGCAAAGCTAAATACTAACTTGGATGGCAAATAGTTTAAATAAGGACTTGGGTTTGCTTTGCAGTAATATTTCCAATGTTCTTGTTCTTTAGCACAGAAATATTAAACATTAAGGTGTTTGCATTTACCTTCATAGCTGTAACACTCTTCTCTTTTTTAAAATAAAAAAATTCCTTCCAGTAGCACCTTAAAGACCAACTAAGTTAGTTCTTGGTATGAGCTTTCGTGTGCATGCACACTTCACGAAAGCTCATACCAAGAACTAACTTAGTTGGTCTTTAAGGTGCTACTGGAAGGAATTTTTTTATTTTGACTATGGCAGACCAACACGGCTACCTATCTACTACTCTTTTTTAAACAACTCAACCTTTTCCCCTTTTAATAATAAAAATAATTATTCTTTCTCAATGTGACAAACATTTAGCTACCCAGAAATACACATACCATACTTTCCCGTCTATAAGACGCCCCCTTGTATAAGACGCTCCCTCTTTGGGGGGCCTCCATTTTAAGAAAATGAGGGGAGATGGCCCAAAGTTGTTGAGTCTCCCCCCAACGCAGCTGTGGTCAGGAAACACTCCCAGATTGTTTCCCATGCACAGTGGCATGGGGGAAGTTGCGCTCCCGCCAGTCATCCGGTTTGCAGCAGCGCAACCTCCCCTTATGCCACCGCGCACGGGAAATGATCCAGGGAGTGCTTCCCACATACAGCGGCATCGGTGGAAGTTGCGCTCCTGCCAGCCATCTGCTTAGCAGGAGCGCAACCTCCTCTGATGCCACCACATGCGGGAAATGACCCAGGGAGTGCCAGCCGCATCAGGGGAAGTTTCACTCCTGCCAACAAGCTGACTGGCAGAGTGCAGCTTCTCCCCCGCCCCCCATGCAGCTGCGGGCAAGAAACACCCCCCAGATCACTCCCTGCTCACTATGGCATTGGGGGAAGCTGCGCTCCCACCAACCGATGCCACTATCCGTGTATTGGACGACCCCAGTTTTTTGACATGATTTTTTAGTCAAAAACCCTCGTCTAAAGCACAGAAAAATACGGTATTTCCAGTCACCTCAAAGCAGAACTGGTTCAGATGGAAGGGATTGAATCAATCTCTTATTTCTCTGGTGGTAAGGAATAATATTTTTCCTTTGCCTCCTTTGTGTGCTGGTCCCAGGGGGAAGGTTACTGTTATCATAGTCAAAGATCAGTCCTGAGTCACTAGCCTGGAAACAGTTCACAAGGAGCGAGGCGAGGTCTGAAGCAGGAAGCTGGGCGGGGACAGGAACACTGGAAGGTCAGAAGCAGGAAGCCAGGCTGGGAACAGGAACACTGGAAGGTCAGGTCTGGGTCTGGGTCCGGGCAGGAGCAGGTACTCAACGACGACGTTGCTCCCGCAACCTGGGACCGGGCTGACTGGCCTTTATCTTCTCTGAGGCCAGGGGCGGTCCCGGCCCCCAGGAGACCCGCCTCCCCTGGCCTTAAGGCGAGCACTCCTCCTGGGAGAAACCAGTTCCCTTTGCCTCTCTGCCCTGAGCCTCTGCAGTTCAGGAGAGGCTGAAGGGTTACTGGACCCAGGGGGAGACTCACCTGTAGGCACTGAGTCCTCAACCACCTCCGGAGCCAGAGTGAATTCACCTGGTGCCTGCTCCTGAGGATCCGGCACAGGTGCAGGCGCTTCAGACTCAAGGCCCTGCCCCAGCTCAGCCGGCCCTGGAGGCGGGGACTCCTGTGCAGGCTGGGATTCCTCCGGTTCAGCCTCTGAATCGGAATCCCAGGCCATCACACTTTGCCTCCTGTAGAGACTTGCTGTCTGTGGTGTTTTCATAAAAACCCTAACAATTCTCTGTGTTGCTGTAACACAAGTGCAGGTCCCTGGATTCTTAAAAACTAAAAATTTTAAGCTTTCTGCTACCCTGCAGGTAGCTACCCTAGAAGGAAGTGAATTTATTCTTCTCACTGGTCTCCTAAAACTTTTGCCCTTTCTCTAAGCATTCTCAGAAGGCAGGAACCGTTTTTCAAAAAGAGTCACGCAAACAAGCAGAAGGGCATGGCCGTGGATATTGCATCTATATTAGAAAACTGCTCTGCTGTAATGAAATCAGGAAAATTAAATGGAAGGGTGGATCAAAATCATTATAATCTACGCTAGCCTAATCATGTCAAAAATAAAAATAAAATGATATCTGTTTATCTGTTACCTCAGTCAAAATTCCTATTTTGGAAGCCAGCAAAGTAAAGAGCAGGGATAGGGAAACTCTGGACTTCCAGATGTTGTTGGACTACAACTCCTATCATCCCTGACTATTGGCCATGATATCTTGGGTTGATGGGATTTGTAGTCCAATAATCAGGGATTACATAGGACCAGGGAGACTCTGGTTCAAATTCCTGCCCAGCCTCTCTCCGCCCAACCTATCTCACAGTGTTGTGAGGATAAAGTGTGGAGAGGGGAACCATGAGCTCTGTGTTGCTCTAAGCTCCTCAAAGGATGGGTAGGATAAAAATAGAATAGAACAAAACATTTTGTCATAGGAATATAGTAGTTTGACTCACAAATTACATTTTTATATGTAAGCCTATATTTTAAATTAACTGCTACACATGTGAAGTGTGAATGTGACAAATATGTGGTACACTTATCAAGCAGCTACCATTGGCCAACAGCATAAAAATCTTACCTATTACCACTGCACAAATGACTGAGCTGAAGATGGGTGAATCTGTCAACATTGTGTTTTCTCAGTTTCTCCTTTTTCCGATCAGATTTGGTTCACCCCATTGAAATATATGTCTGCATTTTCATTAATATTCATTAAAAGTCTGCATGAAAATTCATGTTTTTGGGGGTTCATTTCTCTCAGTATTTGCATTTTGTATGAAATTTTGCCTAGAATATATGAATTTCTCAAGCCATTTCCCCCTAACGGAAGACATTTTTTGTATGTACCTTTCTCTAGTATAGATCTCTTTGTATACACTTTTGCAATAATATATTTTTACACATGTTCCTTGATTAAAGGACTGCATTGCAAAGTTTGGAGAAATGAGAATTTCAAAGGAGAGCAGTGTTTAAATTTGTGTATTAGTTTGGGACCTGTACATTTGGTAGGTTCGCATTAAAATGCAGCTGCTGAGTATTAAGACATTATCCACGATCTGATACTAAACCAGAGATGGAAAAAGGAAACCCCTTTGAAATATTCCTAAAGACTGGAAATCACAGAATAAGTGTGTTGTGGGTACAGAAAGCATAGTTAAATTATTTTGAGTACCGGTAAATTACAGGCTGTGAGGTATTTGCTTTGCTTTCCTCTGAATGCTGGTGCTGAAGGGTTGAATTCAAATGAAAACTGTAAATACAGCAACCTGAACAGTAACAGGGTAGCTGCTTTCTTTGCCAGAAATTTGTAGGAGGAAGTGTTTGCAGGGATACCTGATGTGTTTGTGTCATCACAGGCTTTGTGTCACCCTGTGTACAAAATGAGAGGGTGGCCCAGAATCCACTCTACTGTTTTAGAGGATTGTGGGGGCACTTTAAGAGCTTGCAAGAAGCAGCAAAAAAGTATGGGCTTAAGACGGTGCATTTGGTACCCATAGAGAAATCTCCTAATGGGCCACTCTTGGTGACATGATTGGGGCCATGAATATAGCCCATAGAATGTGGACTGCCATGAAACACAACTTAAAACGGGAGGCTCTCTCAACAGTTTCTGAACTTCCTGTGCTACAAGAGCCCTGTGTGACCTTTGGGCATGGTCACAAAAAAACTAATTTGTAAAATAGCAACAACCACAGCAGCAACAACAAGAAGATGTGGATGTTGAATAGTGTCCCAAATAAGATAATCTCTCTACATTTTGTACTGTCGCTGGAGAACTGCCAAATCTGCCAGCCCTACTTGGTAACTGGTTATATAGTGCATTTTGGTATTCTTAAATCATGTGCCTGAACAAAAGAGAAGAGTGTTACATCCTCCCTTGAATTAGAAAATGCTATTTATAGAGGATTTCTGGAAGTTTTACTGCATGGCTCATTACTCAGGTGTCTTTGTAACAGGTCAGCAAAAACGTACATCTTGCACACACAAAATGCAGTCCTGCAGAAACTAACAAGCTAGCGAGATACCATATTATAGCCATTTGGGGGCCATAAGAGGGAGGGAAGAGGATAGTTTGAGAGAAAGCGTTGACTGTCTTTGGAAATGATGATACTTCATAAGCCAATAATATATTTCCAGACCATCATCACACTTACTTGTGTGGGTGGGTGGGGGATTCCACAAAACATGTTTAGGAGTTTGATTCCTAGTCTGAAATTCATCTTCCATGTCCAAGAAGACTTCAGCATTCTTAAAAAGCAGATTCTAGGCAGCTATTGCATGCAAGAAGGTTTCTGTCAGAAAATGAAATTCTTACTCAAATGAGAACTAAACACAACCTAGCTCAGGCAAAAATGTGAACAGATTTTTTGCGGGGAGGAGGATAAGAAGCCCTTCACTAAAAACATTAGGACCAACAAATACACACACACACACACACACACACACACACACACACACACACTGCTTTTAAAGTATTAAAGATACATTTAAAAATCAGATAAGGGGGATAAGGAAATTGCAGGAAAGCTTTGCAAAAAATAAATCATTGAATCTGTACTCGCAGCAGAAGATGTAGGGAAGCTACAAGGACTCCCACAACTGAAGGCATTTTTGTTCTGACAAGCTTTTGCAGTGTGTGGAAAGTAGACAGAGAAGTCCCCCCCCCCCCACCCCATAACACTAGGATTTGGGGTCATCTGATGAAACTGAATGGAGGAAGATTCAGGAGAGACACACAGCGCGTATTTGAACCAGTAATTTGCTGCCATAAAGGCCCTGCTGGATCAGATCAAAGACTCATTTAGTACAGCATCCTGTCCTCACGGCTAGCTTGATGGTTATGGAAAGTCTACATGGCAGACTGAGTGAAATAGCGCTCTCCCCACTTGCGATGTGGTGAAGACTGCAAATTTAGATGGCCTTGGGCTGATCCAGAAGGCACCCTCTTATGTTCTTATGAAACTTTACTATATAGCCTTACGTTTGCTAAACAGCTTTCATTAGAAAAAGTCTACTCCTTTCAGTAGGCTGGTGAAATTAGTTAATTGGCCTTTTGCTACAAACTTCGTAGTGACTGGAATTTTTGAGTCAGGCAAAGCTACGGTTTAAGAGAAAGTGAAGCAACCTTGGCAACAATTAAGCTTTCTATTCAAAGTAGATAAGGTAATGGCCAGATGGGGGAAAAGAGAGGTGCAATAAAACTAAGAGGGTTAACTTCTGAATATTCATTGTTCTTCCCAATCAAATGAAATATTCCACAATGTACAGATTTGTAGACTCGCCTGGTGTTAAGACAAGAATGTTAAAACAGCTTTCAATCTTCTCCTGAGGTAACAGCACATGTGAGAGAGGAAATCGTTATTTCCATGGACTTTTTGATTCAGCATGCATGTATATATTTAATTTCAGAGATGATATCATAACTCCATTTTCCAGTCATCTCACGATAAAGTGGCACACTGAAGTCTTTATTCTCCCTCCAGAAAAGTGTTATTAAAGTTGAAGGACACATTCCAGAAAAGGAAATAAAAGCCCTAAAGCAGGGCTTCCCAAACATGGTTCACCAGCTGTTGTTGAACTACAACTTCCTTCATCCCTGACCACCGGTCCTGTTAGCTAGGAATAATGGAACTTATACTCCACAAACAGCTGGATACCCAGGTTTGGGAAATCCCACCCTAAAGGATGGTTTGAAGTAGGGAAGTGGGGGGGGTGTCCTGAGGAGAGAGCTGAGGGCTAGATGGAAAGGGCTGGAAGGCTATATTCAGCCCCCAGGTCTAAGGTCCCTCATCTAAGAGAAATCATATCTCAAATCTGCAATAGTTAATCATTGAGAAAACCCAGCATCTTACACTACTAGCGCTTGATCTGAGCTAGTGCTGTTTAATGTTTAAAGCCCAACAGTGAACTGCAAATGGTGTTTAATGAATTTTTAAAATTAGTTTTGATCATCTGCAAAGGCCTTTAGTGCAGGCTGGTGCAGATGCAAAACTCAGGGAAGACTGGACTATGGGAGACCAGACCTCAGCTATCATCACCGCTTGGTCTCTAAGCCATAGCTCAGTTTTGCACTTAAATTTGAGAAGTGCAGATTTGCTTCCAAATACCTCTAGGCTTCCAAAGTGAGCACAGAAGATGCAAAGATTTGGAGCCACCGAATCTCCTTAAATAGAACAACTGACCTAGTATTGGTCCCGAAAACGAAATTTTCAGGTGTCTGAATGCAAAGAGAAAACTAAGTAGATCTGCATTCTTGATTATAAAATATGTCAGTTGTCAAATGTTATAGGAAAGAAATAAAGAGCACTACAACCCCTACATAAGACGTTTACAACTGTACTCAGTTTTTGGATATATTATTTTCTAGGCTTCTTCCATTATCATGTTCCTCTGACTCAGCATTTTAAAGAGATTGGAATGTAATGAACTTTTGATGAACTAAGATATGGGTGGTTACCTCTAATGAATCACTGAGACAGAAGTTCCTTTCAATGAGAAGCTATTTGTACTAGAAAAAATGAATCAAGTTAAAGTTTTAATTGTTATTTCTCTCTTCCTTTTTCTCAAAAAAGAAAAAGAAGTATAAACCAATCAAGACAGAATTTAGAAAAAGAAAGTTTGACTTAGACTTTGCTAGTAATACTGCAAAAACATCCAGAATGTAAACACCATAGGATGGATCCAGACTGAATTAAGTACTGTTGAAATCCATTGAATCAGTTAGGTGTGGCTTAAATCTTACTGGCTTATTTGGGAAATGAATCCTGCCTACTTAATCTGGACCCAGCCTAAGTATTATTATTTTTCAGATGTGCAATTTGTAATGAAATTGAACTGAAACACCTGCAATGCTATTCTATAAAAAGAGGTGCCAGAACTTACCATGTTAGGCACCCTTGTAATGGCAATGGTGCTGGAACTGAGTTCCAGTGAGTTCTGAATGAGAAAAAGCCCTGCACCTAAGTAAATTCAACTGAGATGAACACTACACCATTCACGATCATCACCACCCCCACCCACCTTGTCTTGAGATTACTGGGCCAATGTGAAAAGCCACAGAGAAGCTGTTTCTACACCAATTGGAGTTTAATCCCTGGTCACAATCTGCTATTCTAGTACAGACTCTTCCCTACTCAGAAAGTATATCAAATGCATCCATGAACACATTTCTAATGGAGGGAATCCAGAAAATTGCAGACAGAGTTATGCCCATGCAATGGATCTTTTTCACCTTCTCCATTCCACTGTATCCCAGTACATCTCCTAAAAAGCCATTCTCAAGGGTCAAGGGATCCCCTACAGCAGTGTTCTTCAATCGTGGGTCCCCAGATGTTGTTGGGCTACCATTTCCACCATCCATGGCCATTGGCTAAATTGGAGTTGCCGTTCCACAAAATCTGGGGACCCAAGGCTGAAGACAACAGATGGAAGGAAGCAGAACTAGGAAGCTTCAGCTGGAGAGGGAATGCGGAGGCCCCACATGTACAAAAATGAAGGGCCTTCTCTGAGCCCTGCCCAATGTCAGGAATTAGCAATCCCATTTATTGACAGATTTAAGACCTATTTGAGTGTTGTCCAACCCCTTGTTGAACATGGGTGCAAGAAGCAGGGCTATATTGAATGGCTCTGTCCTGGACGTTGCACATGGTGTCTTGGTGTCTGCTTATACAGCCGTCATCCCTCAAGGGGGCCTCATGTTCATGCTGTATGTGTAGACATCGGAGTAGCACACAACAGCAGGGTTGAAGCTACTCGGCTCCTCACTCCTTTGTTGTTTAGTCTTACCTTCTGCGCATCTACCGCCTCAGCAATCTTGTCATATTTGTGTTCCTTGTTGTTTTACATTCTTGGAGGCTCAGCTCTTTCTTTCAGAGTCCAGGTGTTCGGAAGTGTGCCATAGGACTAACAATCACTTTCTTTGTTATATTTATTGCAAAAGAAAAAGATGTCGGTGTTTGATTAGTGAACCTCTGGAAGATTATTACTGGATTTATTTTACCTCTGGGGAAATACTGGTGTGTTCATTTTCCACCGTGTTCATTCTTCACGACATCTTTTGTGAGTTTTTTTAAAAAAATATGCAGCTAACCACAAGCTAGGCATTTTTTGAACTTGAGCAAAGGAAAAATGAGTGCCTCCCAGCTGCTCTAACTGTAAACGTAACAAAAATAATTAAAGGTAATTAAGTGTCATGTGTGTGCTGAGATTGAGGGGGTAGCTAGCAAGCAACTAAAGCGATTATGCAAGTAGACAGATCTTATCTATCAATGCTCATGGCTAAAGGGAGAAGAGAGGAAAAGAAAGGAGAAATTATGTGCCTTTCGCTATTGAGGTACAGAAGTGGCTGACATGCACACATAGTAGCCCTTTTTGTTTTCAGCAGGAGGCAAGCATGGAATGATTACTTTTCCCCCAGTTCATATTAAGTGTGGTTCAGGCTGGAGGAACCTGGATTCAAGCCACGTCTTTCAGTACAGTGGTGCCCCGCAAGACGAATGCCTCGCAAGACGGAAAACTCGCTAGACGAAAGAGTTTTCCATTTTGGAGGTGCTTCGCAAAACAAATCTCCTATGGGCTTGCTTCGCAAGATGAAAATGTCTTGTGAGTTCCTGCGGGGTTTCCCCCCCCCCCTTTTCTAAGCCGCTAAGCCGCTTATCATCTGATCTGATAAGCCGATAAGCCGCTAATAGCGCTAATAGCGCTAATCCGCTAATCCGTCAATGGGCTTGCTTCGCAAGACGAAAAAACCGCTAGACGAAGAGAATCACAGAGTGGATTCTTTTCGTCTTGCGAGGCACCACTGTATGTGGCTTTGATTACATCAAACTTTTGCACTTGTTTTTCAAAAGGTTGCACAGATATGATAATAATAATCTATCTCTTGGGGGTTTTTTGTTTGTTTTTTTAAAATGTAGCCTGCCTTACCACTGTCCAAGGCACCTTTCATAAGAATTAAAATCACAGTATTAAATGCAATAAAAACAATACTGAAATTAAAACTAAAATGGCAGTGACCTCCACATTCAGGACTATCAGGACATAGCTGACCTCCCATGGTATGTTTGTCAGGAGAAGGCAGGTCTGCCTCTCTCCTTTTGACAGCCATTTTGTGTTACGACATGCACCTCCATAGCAGCAGCTATTTTGTGACTGGCAGCTCCAGCACTCTCTCAAAATTGTAAAATGTGCCTGCTGATCTGAAAAGGTTGGCGACTCCTGGTGTAGGGTGTTGCATGAACAAACATTTCACCTACCATCTCAGAGAACAAGGCTTTCAACCAATTCCTTTGTGAGAAAAGAAACCTTTCCTTTCCCTCAGTTCTCAAGCTCTTGAGGAAGGGGGGACTGGCACAAAATGCTTGCTGCTGATAATTGTGTGCAGAAAGAAGGCCTCATGACCCAGCGAACATAAGGCAACTGGCCCTCTGCCCTTTTGTTATTTAAAGCTATATTCTAGTGGAGGAAAAACCAGGCTGATAGAAATCAAATTCATTAAGATTCTGTGTCACTGAAATCTTGTCTAGTGATGGCTTTAAATTCTTTTCAGTTTTATCCCCTAAAGACCATTTGGAATGTGACCCTGGCGGCCCACACTTGTCTTCTTCAATCAGGCCCACCTTTCTTGTTATCTGCCACCTGTAGGGGTCTGGCTAAAGTCAAAGTCATTATTTCTGGATCTGAACGTCCTCATGTGGAAAACACGGGGGGGGGGGGAGAGAGAGAGAGAGAGAGAGAGAGAGAGAGAGAGAGAGAGAGAGAGAGACTTCTCTTGCTATTACATGAAGTCGAGCAATACAGGGGATGGGGCATGTTTGTATATCTTTAAAGAGATTGTATTGCAGATATATAAATATAAACATGATTTGGGGGTTCTGTTAGTTAAAGAAAAACAGAGGACAAAAGCTTGAATACTGAGGAGCATATTTATTATATCCAATTCTTTTAAGGAGGATTGCGGTTGCCAGCTAATAGTATCTCCTCCTTGCCCTCACATCAGCCTCATTGCAACCCTAAAGTTGGACTGAAGCCCAGGTGAAGGAAAGGCCATATCTCAGTGATAGCGTATCGGCTTTGTCACCCAGTGCTGACAATACTGAGCTACCTATATGGACTTAATGGTCTGATTCAGTATAAGGCAGCTTCCTGTTTCCATTTAAACGACCCCATTATGGAGACCATGAGGACTTTAAACTTAATTTACCATCTGGCTGTTCACTGTGAGAACAAGATCCTGAACTAAATGGGCCACTGGACTCAACCCAGAAGTCTATTCTTATGTTCTTATGAGTTAAGAAGGAACTTATTTCAAAGGTTCTAACACCACACTTAATGCTGAGGTTGAGAAGATAGGTGATAGGCAGACAACCCAAGAGATTTTTTGGTTCCAGCATTCAAAATAGACACTATGCAAGCTAATATAACTGTCTGGAGTGTAACTGCATCCTATTGAAGTATGGGATGGAGCCTGTGGAGATCATGTGAATAAGGGCTATGAACTCTGCTCAGGTTGGGTTCCTTCCACACACACTGCAACAGTCGCAAGGCTCAAGTGCGTCTCTGCATGTTTATTCTGCATAGGGTAGGTTGGGATGGGGAATCAGTGGCCCTCTGGAAGTTGCTAGACTACAATTCCCATCAGCCCTAACCATTGATGATGCTGGCTGGGACTGATGGGAGCGGGAATCCAACAACATCTGGAGGGTCACAGTTTCCACATCCCTTGGACAGATAAAGGAAAAGATTGTGCACAAAGATTTTGTAATCTCAGTTGTTAAGAGACGTCTATTCCCCTCACAAAGCTATGATTCCCAGAGTGTTTTTAATAAATCCCTTTTCCCATAGAACGCAGGTATTTTACTGCTTTAAATGCATAGTGCAGATTGGGCTACAACCAATAACTCATACAGTGTGGTATATGAAATAAGGATTTTATTTAAAAACGTACTTGTTTATTTTTTAATCATTTCCCCCCTGCAACATAAAAAGAAACTCCCAAATGAAATTTATCTGCTTCCATTTTAGTTAATACTTAAAGCACTTTGGCAAAATAATTTATCCATTAATAATCACTGATACTTGAATATAAGATTGGCATTGATCCGGATCCTGCTTTTAAGGATATTTACCGTAGCAAAGGGCATTACTACTGCAGTGAGTCCCAACAGCATGCAATGATTCCCTATCAGGAGACATTAAATCATAAATTAATATGGGTCATCTGCAAATCCATCTGCTGCTGAGGAACTAAAGAGAGGCGTTTGCAAAAGGCTTTAGATTTAACTGTGAAGAATTTCTAAAGATTTACAAAGGCAGAAATGGCAATTTAGTACTTTGACCTTTTTTGGTGTGGGTCTCTGAGACTTTTAAAATCAATATTATCACTAATCCCAGAAGCAGCACAATATTTTGTTTCTACCTTTTCCAGTTTGAGTATCATGGAATTCCAACCACAAATAAATGGCATTTAAGTTTTAAAAATAATAGACAGAGCTGTTCCACCAGGCCTTTGGTCAGGGCACAGCCTGACTCCCTCCCTTGGCAATCTTCAGGGAGCTCTGGCCCAATGGTTGCCAGTGGCCTGAATTAATTAATTTTATAATGAATGATTTTAGAGTGTTGTTTATGCTATATTTTTATACTTTTATACTGTTTTATTGTTGTTAGCCGCCCTGAGCCCGGCTTCGGCTGGGGAGGGCGGGATATAAATATTTTTTAAAAAATTAATTATTATTATTATTATTATTATTATTATTATTATTATTATTATTATTATTGTTATTATTATTATTAATATTATTATTATTGTAAAACAAAATGAAACACACCCAAACACTTTCTTAAATGGGGTGCAGGGGAGATAATGTTTAAAGCTCAGTACTCCTTTTTCTTATTTCTTAATTCAGATCTCCACAAAAGTCAGGCATGGAACTGCAAAATTTGAAAGGTACAAAAAAAATGCCTCAAGGCCTCCAACTGACAAGCAGCCCATTTTTAAAATTATTTCGTTATCTTCATACCTTTATAGCCCACCTTTCCCCAACTGTAGAACGACATCATGCATTTGTTCTTACAAGGTGACTTGCTGGATACAAAAAAAAAATCCATATAATATCAACTTTAGATTAGCCTTTGTGATTTGAAATCATTTTTATGGTTATATAAATAGGCTAGAGAACACAGTCTTCACTTTTATCTGTGCATCTAATTGGTAAAAAAATAAAGGACATGTTTTTAAAATTATGTTTTCCTATCACAATACCAACTTCTTCTGGCTTGCAAGAATTAAACAGATAAATTTCATTATTCAGCGCACACTAGCAAACAGAGTTTTGTGGGGGAATGTATGGGGGATCTCAAGGGACATGCTAATTCAGTGGTCCAGGTAATTACTGACAGGGAATGCTATAGTAAAAACATCAGAGTGGTTTACAACAAACCCTGAACCCTTCTTTTTTATTATTTCGGGATACAGATGATAGCATAAATAATTTCCCGGCATGCTATAGGGACAACGGGGGGGGGGGGGGGGATTTACCTCTGAGGATATCTGTAATATCCATGGGTATATAAATCCTAGGAAATTTAAGGGGTGGTTCACAAGCCATTTATATTGATATAGTTTTAAAGAAATCAATAGGCTCTAGGTAGCAAAACAGGCCTAACTGCTATTTTAGTAGAATACTAAATGTCTGCATCATTCTTCGACACAGTACATGCCAGATTCACTGGAACCAATATGGTGTCATGGCTCTACTATTATTTCCATTCAGTTATGAAATCCAGTGGGTGGCCTTGGGCAAGTTACAGTTGCTCAATCTAGCCTCCTTCACAGAGTTCAGATAGGAAGGGTAGGGTGCATAGAAGAGAAGTAATATTTCCTTCCCAAATGTCGGTTTTATGACTTGGTGCTCAAGTGTCAGCTGGGCATAAAATATTAAAACAGATACTCTTGGGGGAAGCAAGCTTGTAGTTAGTGGTGTCTAAGGTAGAACTGTAGCTGTTTCTGAAATACATGTCCATCACTTGTTGACTGATGGAACCTTATATAAATACTCATGACATACAAGCCCAGAAGCATCATGGGAACCTCTTTGGAGTATGCCCAGCCCAGCCCAGATGTGCACATGGAGTGTGAGTCATGTCTAAGGACCACATGCATGTCAAGGGCCCACATATGTCAGCAACACAGCAAGCATCATAGAAATGGAACTTTAGCATCAAATTGTGGTACCCAGAACTGGACACAGTACTCCGGATGTGGTCTGACCAAGGCAGAATAGAGTCGGACTATTACTTCCCTTGACACTATATTTCTGTTGATGCAGCCTAGAATAGCATTAGCTTTGTTTTGCTGCTGCATCACACTCATGTTAAGCTTGTGGTCTACTAAGACCCCTAGATCCTTTTGTACTACTGGCAAGCCTGGTGGCCCCCATCTTGTATATGTGTAGCTTGTTATTTCTACCTAAGTGTATAACCTTACAATCGTCCCTATTGAAATTCATATTGTTAGATTGGGCCAAGTTCTCTAATTTGTTAAGGTCATCTTGAATCCAAATTCTGTCTTCTAAGGTATTATCTACCCCCTCCCAGTTTGGTGTCATCTGCAAATTTGATGAGCCTCCCTTCTGTTCCTTCATCCAAGCCATCTTTAAAGACATTTAAACAGTGGCGTAGCGTGGGTTGTCAGCACCCGGGGCAAGGCAAGGAATTAGTGCCCCCTAACCCGTGGATTTGCGCCCCTAACCCGTGAATTTGCGCCCCCTAACCCTAACCCCCAGATGTTGCGCCCGGTGCGGCCGGCCCCCCCTGCACCCCCCACGCTACGCCACTGCATTTAAATATCCTTTTCACATGTACTACTGGCAATCCAGGTGTTGTTTGTTTGCATGTTGCTTTTCTACAAGTTTGTGTTCAAAACAGCTCTCAACATATCAATTAACAATAGGTGCGCCAATCCAAAACAACAACAATAGAAACAATTGCAAATAACCATTGTCTCCATAAGTAAGCACATCATTAATATATAAATCAACACAACTTTGTAGGGGGAGGGGAATGCAAATTACCCAGTCCAACATCTTAAAACTATAATACAAGGCCCAATAGGTTTGAGTCTTCATCCTATAATGTTTTGGTCCTGAAATTTGTGAAAGTGGTTCAGCAAGCTTTTAGGACTTCGCTGATGATTCACATACTAGAATGAGCACAATTTAAGTAATTGCAATGAAATCAATTACCTATTCGTTAAATACTGAAATTATATTTGTTTGCTCTCTCCGGTTTTCCTGAAGATCCTTAAACAACTCTGTCTTGGAAACATAAACTGTAATTTGGCCTCCAGAGGAAAAAAGTGGGGGAGGCTAATCCCTCAGCACAATGTAAAATGCTTAAGCAGATGTTTATGAAAATCTGTGTCCTTGGGCCATGTATAGATTTGCTATGCTACAGTTGTCATCATAAGCTACAAAAAAAATTAGAAAGCTGCATTAAAGATTACCAAAGTTAAAATCCTAGAATTAGAGAACTAGATGGCCCCAAAGTCCCATTGTGTCTAAATCTTTCCTGCATGGCAGCACTACCCAACTGGAAGGAGCACTGTTTACAGTAGGTGGTATGTGGGAGGCAGTGTGTCGCCTCCAGAATTTCAAACCACAGATCACCTATTATTTTGGACTAGTTCATTAACTCTACAGTCTACATATTCCCCCAAGAAGCCCTGTGTATTAGCAAAACGATTGACCAAATCAGCCAAAATGATTTACCTCTTTGTGGTCATTCTCTAGTTGAGATTCCATTATAAACAGAGAACCAATGCCATGGGCTCACTTTTTAAAAAACATATGTGCAAAAACAACAAGGAGTCTTGTGACACTTTAAAAATTAAAAATGTGTTGTGATGTAAGCTTTTGTGGACTACAGGTCACTTCACACATACATGATTTTGCTTGTGTGTGCATTGTGTGTGTGTGTGTGTGTGTGTGTGTGTGTGTGTGTGGTGAATTATAAACAGTGAGGTCAGAAAGATATGACATGTACAGGTGGTGATAAATCACCTTACTAACGGTGGCCATTCACAAAAAAACTAGGTGCTAACACACATCCTGGCACTGGTAAGCCAACATGATAAAAATCAGTTGTGCCAACTGAGTCCACAAGTGGTAGCACTGAACCTCTTGATGTATCCAGTGGTTTTATGTTGTACCCTCCTCTGAAGTTCCTTTGATTAAGGATGGCCAATTGCAAAGTGTCCTGGGAGGCTGAAGTATTCCCCACGGGCCACGTCCAACGACAGATTTGTTTCCATTATTCTTTTCCATAGAGACTGGCCTCTTTGCACCATGTAGAATGCAGAAGGGCAGTGATGGTGGATGATCACTTATGTCCCTTTGGAAGATGAGCTGGTAAATGAACCACTGGCGGGGTGGATGACATTACCGGGTCCTGTAATACTGCTGTGGATGGAGTTGGTGGCATCAGTCTGCCCCAGGGTCTGCTCCCTGTGTAGATATCCCTGTCATTGTTGCTGAGTAGCTGTTTTAAGCAGTGGTGGCTGGTGCCCATTGGGAATGATGGGGTGGAAGGCAGGAAACCTAACAGTAGGTGGCGCTAGAGCCAATGAGAGGAAGAGTTTGGAAATTCTAGCTTTGCCCCCATGCTACAAGTGCAATACTGAGGAGGAAGAGGAGGAAGCTGACTGGTTATATAAGAAAGAAGGCAAGCAGGTGTAGGTTGACTAAGGACAGGTGGAGGTTGTTGGAGCAGCCCCAATGTACCAACCTCCACTGGTTTTAGGTTGTGTGAAGCTCTTTGTAAGCAACTACAGGCCTTCCATCCAAGGCTTGGAAGAGGGAAATGTAATTGTCTGGAATGGGCTGTAGAAAACTGAACATATAGTGATTTAGGGAATATAGTGTTTAGGGAAGTTTTTAATGTTTGATTTTTTTGTGTTTTTAATATTCTGTTAGGAGCCACCCAGAGTGGCTGGGGAGGCCCGGCCAGATGGGCAGGTTATAAGGAAATAAGTAAGTAAGTAATAAATAAACAAATAATCTAATTTTGACTTGTAATTGACAACAAGTAGTGTTCTGTCATTTTTCTCTCCTCTAATAGATTGTTTGTGAGAAGTAGACTGTAGACCACAAAAGCATACGTCATAATAAATTTGTTTGTCTTTCAGGTGCCACCAGTCACTTTTGCTGCAAGACGCTATGTCGCTACTCCTTTTGGAAATGGTTACATATCTGTGCAGGTAAAATTATGTGGTCTGGATGCTTAAGTACATTGTAGAGTCCATTTAACTTTCTGAGTGTTACACTTCCGCAAATGTGCTGCAGTTTTCATTACATCTGACTTGATTGGCAGGGTTTAGATAATTTGTTTTCTAATTAACATGGCTTTCTGCTTCATTCTGATTAGCTTCTAGCAGGTAGGTTCAGAGAACGCAGTTGGCGGTGACAGTGTTTTGCTCTCCATGGTAACTAACTTCCTGAGAGATGCTTAATTGCCTGATTGTCTGTTTCGGAAATGCTGCTGTTTTGGATGCTACCCTTGCATTCACTTAAACAGAAGAGCTCCTCTTAACCAGTTATACAGTGGTACCTCGGGTTACATACGCTTCAGGTTACATACGCTTCAGGTTACAGACTTCGCTAACCCAGAAATAGTACCTTGGGTTAAGAACTTTGCTTCAGGGTAAGAACAGAAATCGTGCTCCGGTGGCATGGCGGCAACAGGAGGCCCCATTAGCTAAAGTGGTGCTTCAGGTTAAGAACAGTTTCAGGTTAAGAACGGACCTCCGGAATGAATTGAGTACTTAACCCGAGGTACCACTGTATAGAGAAGCAAAGGATAGTATAGCATGGGGTCTAAACTGCTGGTTGTTGGGCATGGTAGGTTGGTTTTATTTGTACTTATTTTATTTGTACTGTTTTTGCTGTTGTAAGCAGCATTAGGACCTCAGTAAGAAATCTAATAAACAATAACAGCTGCTTTTGACCCTCTGTGTGCATGTACGGATGCTGCTTACCAGAGCCGGTCCACCCACAAGGAAGGTTGGGGCAACAGGATCCAGAGCGACAGCAGATTCTGATGCAGATCTTTATTTCCCCCCTTGTTCCTGTTGTAGATCTTCACTCACCCCTTATTCCCTGGTTCAGGGGGGTGTTTTTGTGGTTCACTTCAGGTGCCAAAATGTCTCAGGCCAGCCCTGCTACTACTATAGAATAGAAAGTGGAAGAGATGAACAAACTGTTGCACAGCACCTTGATCTCTGAGCATTTTGAGATTCCAGGCATTCTAGGCTCTTACCCAGGGTTCATGTTTCCTTTGGAATGAGGCACAATGGAGACTGTGGTGTCTTTATGATTTATAGTTTATTTATATGTACAACCTGTGCCAGGACGCGGGTGGCGCTGTGGGTTAAACCACAGAGCCTAGGACTTGCCGATCAGAAGGTCCGCGGTTCGAATCCCCACGACTGGGTGAGTTCCTGTTGCTTGGTCCCTGCTCCTGCCAACCTAGCAGTTCAAAAGCACATCAAAGTGCAAGTAGATAAATAGGTGCCGCTCTGGCGGGAAGGTAAACGGCGTTTCCGTGCGCTGCTCTGGTTCGCCAGAAGCGGCTTAGTCATGCTGGCCACATGACCCAGAAGCTGTACGCTGGCTCCCTTGGCCAATAAAGCGAGATGAGTGCCACAACCCCAGAGTCGGTCACGACTGGACCTAATGGTCAGGGGTCCCTTTACCTTTACAACCTGTGCCTATGATGGAGGGGCTCACAGCATTAGCACGAAAAGGTTCTTGCTTCTGCAGCTATCTGCAGCCTTGGATTCAAGCATGACTCTCTCTCTCTCCGGCTTCCCAGCCTGCAGCTTTGCTTCCAGCTTCCAGCTCACATAGCTCAACTCTTAACTTTGCCTTTGTCTTTCTAACTATCAGTGAGTTGAGGGGGGGGCATTTGTCTTCGTGGCATAGTCGTGTTTGATTTTCACTGTTGAAAGTAATAGTTTTCTGCATATCATTGGACAAACAGCACATTAAAAGGATCTGGAACATACATGCATAGAAACATACAAATCCTTCTTCAATTAAAGCTGCAATCTACCCCTCGGTGAGCTTCACACTCTGCTTCAAGAATTAAATTATGTTCTTCAATTAGCTGTATCTTTCTTTCTGCAGTTCTAGTTTCCACTCCATCAAAGAGCTAGTTTACTAAATCAATTTTAGACTCCATTAATTCCAACTTTCCTTTTTAGCAGACTCTTCTAGAGCTCGATCTTCTTGTAGTAGTATTCTAGTGTCAAACACAACTTAGTCTTTTTTTAAAAAAGTTTTACCAAATTTTAGCCTGCAGGCAGAAGTGTCCTAACGGATGCCTTACTTCATTTCATCTGGTCACCTGTATTAGTAGAAACTTGCTACACCATCCTGATGTATATCAAAATAAGTTGTTACAAAAGTATGTTTTTCATCATATCAAAGACGGCATGAGAAACGGGGTGAGGAAATTAAGTAATGCACCTAAGGCAGCTGTCAAGAATGGAGCTGGCAAGCTGGGTTGTAGATGAACTGATGAGAACTGGCTCAAAGTCTTTGTAAAAGCCATCAATAAGGATAGGATTCTAACCTATGAATCCAAGTGACAGACAGACATAGAAGATATCCTGTTATTGCTACAGCCCAGTTAGTACGCAAGAACATTTGCTGATCTCTTAAAATGGACCACACATAAATATACATAATTGGATTTCACTACACTTATTGACAAAACATATGAAGAGACTCAGTTGAAAAGCGCTGTGAGTTCCAGAATACAAATGTTAATTCTCTGGCTTTTTATCTGTGGTTCATCTGTAATTCACACAAACCCTGTTCTAGTCATTTAGCCTCCTCGCTTGATGCAGAACCCTGCAGATTATCACTCTCCAACTTGTGGAGGGCAATGCAGACAGTGGTGGAGAGTGGGTGGAGCTTGCTCACTCATTTCCGCTCTTCCTGCTCATGTGTTTAGCTATCCCAGAAGACAAATGACTGATTAGGGCTATAGACAAGGCATCATTGGAAGCTGCAGTCATAAAGTGAGGAACACTAGGCCCAGGATACCTGACGAACTGCCTTGTCCAATATCACCCTGCTTAATGACTCACATATTAATCTAAGGCCCCACTCCATGCCTTTCTGCTCCCTTAAAGTGGAGCAGATTGCCAAGCAGAAACTATGAGGGTCTTCTCAGCAATTGTGCCCAGGCTTCTGAATTCTCTGCTGTGGGAAGCCCAGGGCTGTTTTCCTGCAGATGAAAGTTTCTGCATTTGAATAGTGTGTAAATATTTTGTAGCATTAGGTAGAGGTATGCATCATATTCAGAAAAATCCTGAACCCATACACGCACAAAACTCATCTTCTGCTCCTAACACCTCCCTATTGTGTACTTAACGTGGGATTTAATGTCAAGCTACATAATTTGTATTGTATGGGTTATTACCAGTACTAAAATAAAAGTACATTCCCCAGTTTCTTCTGCTCATGGAAAATTGGGTTTGTTTTTGCCTCTAGTCTTGTCTAACTTAATGCTGCAGAGCTAAAGAAGACATGCTGAATAAGAGCGTAACATTTTTATAGCCACTTTAAAGGGCGGGGGGGGGGGGGAATCAGCTTTATGGAACACTTCGCTTTACAAATGCATTTGTGTTTTCAGTGTGCCATGGATGATGGTCATCTGTTACTTCCTAATCAGCATTTTATTACCAACCCAGAGAGAGGGTTTTGTTGGGTGGGTGGGTGGGAGGGAACCAATATGCTTTCAAAGCTCTGGGAAGACTAGATATTACCTGAAAATAGCATCTGCCAATATTTATATGTTTGATTTGAAGGTATGAGAATGTTTCTGATGTCTGATGTGTGACCACAGAGCAAGAGGTAAAATGAAGTCACCAAATCCTGCTATCACAGTGGCCTGCCAGATGTCTATGGGAAGCTCACAAGCAGGAATTGGGTGCAACAAAACTCTCCCCACTGAGCCAAGTGGTGCTCAGAGACATACTGCCTCCAACCGTGGAGGTACAATATAAACAGCAGCCAAGTAGGATGGTGAGAAATAAGCTTTGTGCTATAGAATTGTCCACCCCCACCATCTATATGCATCTATTATAAAATGCTGTTTGGCCTAAACAAACATGATGCTTCAACCAAGTTAATTAAGAATCAAGTATTTTACAGAGTGAAGAGCGCACAAACGAAGGCTAGTATTGACCTCTGTCAATATCATTCTAGATTAGAATAATGCCATCTGCCTTTATTTGCAGTTCCCAAGATTAGTCTCTAAGCAACCAGCTCACTCCCTAAGCATGCAGGGGGTAATAAAAATGTCAGTGTGGTTTCCTCCATTCCTTGAACAACACTTATCACCATTACAATGGAGACAAAGACAATGTCTAGACTCAATGGACTAGTCATTGACACTGACTTGGGTTGATCTATAGACCATTTAAAACCTACTGGTGATGTGGTTCAGATTTTAACTGCATATATTTTATGCTAACCTAAAATGTGAGATTCCTTGAAAGGCTCCAAATGTGTTTTCTCTAAAAAATTGTTCACTTTCTTTCCCGTTGATAAAACAAAAGAACCCCAAGATGCTCTTTATTCCTCATACATCAAATCTTATCTAAAAGGAAAACATTTTGTCAGAGATATTGCTTAAGGCAATACAATATATTTTTGACTGTCAAAAGAAAATCACTTTGATTAAAGTGTGCCCTTTTTTTCAGCCATTTTAATATTGCTGCTTTGCTGAGTGAATGCAGTGATACAGATCAACGCTTTCCCTTGAAATCAGAATTATTTCAGTGGCTGGTTGAGTGGGCCCCTATGCTTAGCTTCCACTTGATTAAAATGACTATCAGAGTGGCTTTGCACCCTGCACCCCCCACAAAAATGAGGTTAATGTGTTTTGAAGCCTTAGAAGGATGAAGTCTTTTGTGTCAGGAGACATAATGGAGTATTATGGTAGCAGTCATTCCACACAATTGAAATAGTTTATTTCATATTCAGTACCATTCACCATGGCATTTTGCTAGCAATATCAAGGGGAAATGCTTCTCTTTTCATGATTTTCCAGATCTGTTACATTAGTCAGTAGCAAATGGTAGTCAATAGGCATTTCCTGGGTTTCTACCACTCTCTTCATCAGTACAGAGGTGAGTGGAGTATACCTGGCTCTTGGTTGGTGTAGCAACTCTCTTTCCTCTTTGGGTGGACGTGATCTTCTCCATAATCCAGTTTCAATTGGCTATGCCTGGGATGGGGAACTTTTGGCCCTCCCATCAGCACCAGCAAGCATGGCCAATGGCCAGGGATGGTGACTATGCTTCATCAACATCTGGAGAGTAAAAGGATCCCCTAGCTTGCCATTGTCCATGATGACTGGGGCTGATGGGAGCTGGATGAAGTTTCCTGGACTCAGCTTGGAATTATGACTGACATAGGTGTATGCTAACATACACACACTTGCAATTCCAACCCCACAATCAGATCCAACTCCTTTGCTACTGCTACTACATGGGCCACTGCTCTGGCAACAACTGCTACTCCAGCAATAGTCTAGGAGCTCTCTCCATATCCCCCATGCCGGTGCCCAGAACAAATGCTGCCACTGCAGCAAGTCAACAGTCATGGAGTTCAGGCTGATCAGTAGCTTGAGTAACAGATGGCAAAGTCATAGAGCCTGGAGGGAAAATAAATGATCTCAAAAATATGCATTGTTGAGTGCCATCACAATCTCTAAGTGGTGTGAGATTCTGGGCTTTCAGATGTGTACCCAGGGTTTGTGTTTCCTTTGTGATATATGGTTTATTTACACATATATACAACCTGAACCTATGATGGAGGGGTTCATAGCATTAATACTTTGGCCACCTCATGAGAAGAGAAGACTCCCTGGAAAAGACCCTGATGTTGGGGAAGATTGAGGGCACAAGAAGAAGGGACGACAGAGGACGAGATGGTTGGACAGTGTTCTCGAAGCTAGAAACATGAATCTGACCGAACTGTGGGAGGCAGTGGAAGACAGAAGTGCCTGGCGTGGTCCATGGCGTCACGAAGAGTCAGACACGACTAAACGACTAAACAACAACAACCTGAACCTATGATGGAGGGGTTCATAGCATTAATACCCCAAGTGGGCCTTGCTTCCTCCACAGCCTTGGATACAAACAGAAATCAAGCATCACTCTGGCTTCCCAGTCTGTTGCTTCTAGTTCACATGACTCACTCTCCACTCTCAACTCTGTCTTTGTCCTTTTAACTACCTGTGAATTGAGGGAGGAGCCCCCACCCATTTGCCATCTTGCACTGAGTCCCTTACTTTGTTCCCCTTAATGGCTTGTCACCCAGAAAGGTAGCTTGGCTATTAGAAGAGGGCCCAAGCATTCAGCCTCACCTCACCTCCCTTAACAGCATTATTAGAACAGCTTCACATGTGAACCATGTGTGGATATATGTACAGTGGTACCTCGGATTAAGGACTTAATTCGTTCCGAAGGTCTGTTCTTAACCTGAAACTGTTCTTAACCTGAAGCACCACTTTAGCTAATGGGGCCTCCTGCTGCTGCCACGCCGCCGGAGCACAATTTCTGTTCTCATCCTGAAGAAAAGTTATTAACCTAGGTACTATTTCTGGGTTAGCAGAGTCTGTAACCTGAAGTGTATGTAACCCAAGGTACCACTGTACATAGAATACAATATGCAAATATTCAAAGCCAGTAAGTCATCTTTTTTTATATATATTTGAGGACTTTTTTTGTTTTGTTTAACACTAGTTTGATATGTTCTATCCAATTCAGAAATCCCCCTTTAAACTTTTAATAAATCTTCCCAAACCTTCAAACAGCAGGAGACTGAGAGATTTGTTTCCTGCTGCAATAAAATGTAGCTGCCAATTGCACAATGCATATAAATCCATAATAAATAACTTACTCGCAGCTTTGGCTCATTTACATATTCCCTAGCATCTACAAGTCGTTCTTAAGGGTATAGAAGTACATATAAAATCCCCAGCAAGCCTTGTGTTCTTGATCTTATCACAGGGAAGTATGTCAACAAGCCCTAGAGCAGTGTTAGTGGGTGGAAAGCATTTTTTAAAATGTTGCTTTGCTAGGAGCAGGTTCTACTTGAGAAAAATGTTATATGGAAGCTGGCAGGATATACCTAAGGGAACAGCAAGCAGACTGGGTAGACATTCTGTTTTCCTTAGGCAGACTGTCCTGGAGAGTATGCAAGATCCTTGCAAGGCCCTTTTTGAATCTTAAATCAACTTGGAGGCAGGGCAGGATGGGGGTGCTCACACAAGCATTGCATTACTCATGAACCAAAAATACAGCCGCAGGCAAGATTTCAGCTTCTAGTAGTAAAAGTAAGCACTTAAGTCTCAGCAAGAAAAGCTGACAGAATGTTTGGCAGCGAACACTGAAGACTCTAGTCCTCACCAGCAGGGAGGAATTGAACATTGAAGTGGAAGCAGCTGGGAACCTTGGGAGGAAGTGATCATGTCCTCTTGGGTTTCCCGATACAGAGGCGAGGGAAAACTGAGTGTACTCAGACATGCACTCTGGACTTTTAAGTTCTTTCCAGAGGTTCTATCATGTCTTTAATCCAGATGTGTTGGGCTATTTTGGAGCATTATTCTAACCCAGTGAAATCCATGAATATATTGTTACACACCACCCCAATCTCCACAAAGGGTGTGAGATTCCAGGGGTCCCAGGCGCTCACCCAGGATTGTGTTTCCATTGGGAGGACTGAGGCACAGTGGAGGCTACTGTCTTTAAGGAATATTATTAACCCATATTTACACCTGGAGGAGGTGCAGAACATTATATCCCAAGAGCATCTTTCATAGATTCAGCAAGCTTGTGTCTGAAACAGCAGTCAGACATGGTTCCCGGTCTCTTAGTGCAGCCTCCTTCTGCCAGCGCCTCATGGAGGTCTGGCCTGTGTTCTTCTCGCTCTTCCCAGCACACCCTTAATGACACTCCGTTGTTTCTTAATGGCTCTGCACTTAACTAGCCAGCTGGTTTGCATAGGCTAGCCCAAGAATCCCTGTGCAGCTTGTATTTTCCCGTCAATATCCCAAATATTATCTAGATTCTGGCATTCATTTATTTCTTGGGTTTTAGGGGAGCATTCATATGTTCTTAATCCTTGACTAAGGTCCTCTTTTCACCATTTCAAAAACAAACAGTTAGTGATAAATGTATAATGCCACACATTATAAAATAAACACAGTCTCTCCTTGCTGATCTATCTGTACAGCGTCTCATCATGAAGTTTATTTGGGCTGCATTTGCACAATCGAATGAAGCACATGTTTCTCATTTGGTCCCCCAGAGAACTACCCTTTGATCTCTTTTGTCTCACCTGCCTTGATTCATTTCATGTCAAATGCTGCTTGACAGCACATGGCCTGACCAATTGGAATTTGTACACTGATGCTTCATTTGTCTCACTCTTTCATTTCATGGTTTCATCTAGTTCATGTGGCCAGTAAATGCCCTTAGGAACTACATTTGTAAAGCTAAAAAAATGCTTCCTAGTAATCTGTTGCAAATTTGCAGTGATATTTCTGTGGCGGGCAGTATGAATTCATAGCATCATCACCATTTCATATATGGCCTCATCCTGTACAATTTCCTCTAATGCTGTCACTGCTATGGCCTTTTTTACCCAACTAGGCATTTCTCTCACCTCTTACTTCCTGCAGTTGTCCACAGTTCAGTCAGCTTTCCCTTATCTTTTCCTTTTAATTTTCCAGACAAATAAACAGACCAGTAGGTCTTCCTCGTAACTTTGCATCAGGATGGCCAGATGCAAAAATAAACAGGATTCCTGCACCTTTAATAGCTATAAAGAGGAAGGAATGTCATCTACACCTGCTGAACTTTCCTGTCCTACACAACAAGTAAAAAGACACAGGACCCTTGTCGTAATTTGCACCTGGCCAATTTACTCTATAATCACCAGCATAATGAGCAGGACAGAACATACATGTTTGCTTGTAGAAGAATGTGATGGGACAGGATGAGACAACCCAATCTTTATTATACACTTCCTCATTCAATGAAGAAGACACAGAACTAATACACTTATTAATTGTGCCTGTTTGTACAGATAGATTGTGTTTGTTTATTTATAGCATGCTAAGGATCTGCACACGACACACATCAAAGTGTCTCTTCTGTTAAAAGTAACAGCAATGACCTGTATTTATTTACACAAAAATAAGTACTGCTGTGCTCAGTGATGCTTCCCCAAGGAAATTGTACATATGATTGCAGCTTGTTCTATACATATTCTGAATAGTTTACTTTGAGTTCTCAATAAATTCCATAGAGTTCAGCAAGATGTACCACCTTGTAAGTGTTGGCAGGATTACAGCCTTACTCAGATCGAACAGATTCTGACAACAGGAATTAAGGAGTTGAACTTGCCTGAAGCCAATACTGCCTAATATGCAAAACCAGACCAGCTGCATATTAAATATAAACAGAGGAGGCCTTCATCTCCATGATCATTGCCTTTTTCAAAATGGTAAATGGATCATATTCTATCCACTGATTTCCAGAAGCTTTATGGTTTTGATGCTACCATTAGAGCATGAGAGTATTGGGTATCAAACTACATCAAATTCTAGGCTGAATACTCCCACCTGCTGGTTCAGCTCAATCTCCACAATGCTTTTTAGCACTTTTAGGTATGAATTCATTAAGCATGCTGGATCTTTTTTTAAACACAGGTTCAGGTTTTTAAAAATTTAAAGACTTCCCCACATTATTTATTTCAGTTGCAGTCTTTTATGAAACTTATACCCTATATCAGTAAAAAAGAAGCACAATGCAGCAAAATACATGTTAACTATTACAAGTAAATTCTGGCACAGCTCTACTGTGTTGGACAGAGTCCAAATTTAGAGTCAGAGCAAATGTATTCTTTGATGAGGCTTGATTTAGTGAAATGGCTGCAGTTTATTTTGAGAGTGAACGTAATCTATAAACATTAAAAATGAAAAGTTGAAAACACTCTGCTGCAGATGGGCCTGCCACCACTTCTCCGAAGATGCTGAGGGTGTGTAGGATGGCACTGAAGTCTGGAGGATCTGTAAAATCTTGGACTTCATTTCATTGATATTTTCATTGAAGGAAGATTCAATCTGGCATGGCCTGGATTTAGCCATAAGAACAAAAGTCAATATACCTTTTTGCCATTTTGTCCAGGAAATTTTACTGTTCTTAGTGAGATAAGCCATTAAAAAAATCAAAGTGACTTATGACACACCATCTTATGACACCATCTGAAGAAATATAGTTGTTTCTCATGGGTGTCAATGTTCTCCCCCAAAAATGATAGTTTTGCAAGCTGCATTAAATTTTTATCAATTTAAAGCAGAGGTACTAATGAAATAGTTCGGGGAATTTCATAGAGTAAGGCTGTTTCTCTTTCCTCCTGTGCTTTTTTTCTACAAACACAATTTGAGAGATAACAGCTTTGCTTACTGCTTGTTTGGATTGATTGAACCTTTCTAGTGAGTTCTTACCAACCCCCAGTAAAAAGAAAGCTGTTGCTTGGGATTAATGTTTTTAATAAAACAACCCCCTCAAACATCTAATTGCAATGATTCAAAGTGAAAGTCACTAACAAATCATTTACACACACATTATCTATAATGTCTACTGGGTTCTGTGTAGCTGTAAATAGACATGGTCATTACGTTCCATGAGTGTTCCTACAAAAGAGGGTGGGTGTTCCTTAAAATCAACTGCATCACAAAAGAACACAGAATGAAAGCAGTTTTTAAACAAGTTCCTCTCCTGCATGCAAAAAGGATGCCGCAACATCCTTATAACAACATTTATATAACGCAGTAACATTAGCCACAATCCAAAGATGCGCTAAACTACAGTTTATTATGCTTGGCAAGACCTTAGGCTTATTGTTTTCAAACCACAACATGCCACAAAGCAATCTGCTTTTGCAACTAAGACTTCTTACTCTTTCGGGCATTTGGGGTCAGCCATTCAAAAGGAGAAAAGCCAACAATTTAACTAAAATAGCCTAAGCCTCATGTGTGACTGCAGCTATGTCTTTGGATCTTTGCCATGGCAGCTGTGAAATCCATCACAAAGTACCATAACATATCTTGATTGCATTATGCTGGTTGTGATATAGCCTCTCTGTCAGCCATGAAAACATGGGAGAATCAGGATCATCAGGATTCCTTGAGAATCAGGACCATCAGAATCCTTGAGAATCAGGATTCTGTTCATATGCAGAAAGGTGTTTAAGGTTGCTGAATGAAGAACACCTAACAGGAAGTCAGGGTCAGTGAGTTAAAACACACCTCTGAGTTAAAACACAACTAGTTCAGAATCCAGTTACACAAATCTCTTGCTTAATAAATTTTATCCAGATCATTGTCTTAAATCATGACCCTTGTCATTCATTTGCTTAGAGTAAATAAAGTGTTTTACTGCACTTGCAAAAAACACACAAAAAAGAAACACCAACCATTAATATTTATTGGTGTTTAGCAATCATGCCACAACGTATATAAAATTTATTTTGAAAATGCTTTCTAAGCATTTCAGGTTTTGTCGCATATTCTTCTGGAGAGGTGTAGTAATGCCTGCCATTAAGTGGGTTGTTAATTATGTTGTTTTCTTCACCAAACCTCTCTTCCCCCTTCTGCTCATGAGATTATGGATAGGAGCTAAAGACTTTATTATGAACATATATTACCTCACCAGCTCTTTTAGATTTATTGCCATAATTGCAATCCCTAAGGATATGTTAATCTGCAATAAAGTTTACCTCGTTTATCCTTCCAACACATTCTTGTAGTGGTAGGTAATTTTTCCATTTTCTATATAGGATATGAATAGTTAGTTGCCCAGAGCCAAAGAGCTGAAGCCCAACCAAGAGGTTATACTACCTCACCTTATTTGGCTTGCATAGCCTGAAGCAGCTCCCATATACCAAATAGTTCATTCATCACAGGCAGCAGAAGGTCCTCTCCCTCTTCCCGTCAGCTTCCTTATTAGTCCCAACTCTTTCCATAGCTCTTCAAGAGACACTTTGTCCTTGTGATTTGCAGCCCAGTGAAACCTACCTTCAGGATGTATAATTAGAATGGCCTAGAATTTAAAAGATATAAGACATGGAGAAGATGCGGTCCATTTTGACGGATGGGCAGGGCCATGGCTTGGAAGTGAGAGCTGGACCATAAAGAAGGCTGATCGCCGAATAATTGATGCTTTTGAATTATGGTGCTGTAGGAGACTCTTGAGAGTCCCATAGACTGCAAGAAGATCAAACCTATCCATTCTGAAGGAAATCAGCCCTGAGTGCTCACTGGAAGGACAGATCGTGAAGCTGAGGCTCCAATACTTTGGCCACCTCATGAGAAGAGAGGACTCCCTGGAAAAGACCCTGATGTTGGGAAAGATGGAGGGCACAAGGAGAAGGGGACAACAGAGGACGAGATGGTTGGACAGTGTTCTCGAAGCTACCAGCATGAGTTTGGCCAAACTGCGGGAGGCAGTGGAAGACAGGAGTGCCTGGCGTGCTCTGGTCCATGGGGTCACGAAGAGTTGGACACGACTAAACAACAAAAAGACACGGAGAAGATGCTGTCCATTTTGACGGATGGGCAGGGCCATGGCTTGTGTGTTGGAAGCACAGTTTTATGATGGTTTTGCTCCTACCCGCATGACTGGTACCGGAGACTCACACCTACATCTTGGTAGCTTAGTTGCCAGATGACTCGAGACACTATTTTGTCCACAATGCTATTTAATATCTACATAAAACCATTGGGAACAATCATCAGGAGGTGTGGGACACAGTGTCATCAGTATACTATTGACTCTCAGCTCTACTCTTCTATTAAATCTAAGGAGAGGCTGTGCGTAAGCTGAACCACTGCACTTTATGGAGTAGATATGGGTCAATAAACTGAAGCTGAATCCTGCTAGGACACTGTGGGCAAGTGGTTCCCTGGTTCAGGAATTGGGGGATCTGCCTGTTCTAGATGGCGTTGCACTCCCTCTGCAAAAAACAGATAAGCAGTTTGGGGGGGTTCTTGGAGCCATCTTTGTCCATGTAGACTCAGGTGGCCTCCGTAGTAAAAGACACCTATCAACAGCTTTGGCTGGCGCATCCAGTGCACCCCTTACTGGGCAGAGATAATTTGACCATTGTGGCACACACACGGGTACCTTCACCTCATGTGTGTCTGTTTTTGGCATGTCGCTCCATGATGGGAAAAATGGTGGGATAAAAATGAATTAAATAAGAAATAAACAAACTTGAGTGAACCTAAAATAGTTCCTGGGATCCCATCTGGTTTTTTTCAGAAATTGCTCTCCCTCTTCTCTGAAAAAAACACATGAGATCACAGGAGCAATTTTAGGTATACTCAAGTTTATTTATTTCTTATTTAATTCATTTTTATCCCACCATTTTTTCCATCATGGAGCAACATCTTACCAGGTTTTGGTATCATGAGTTAACAGGGCTTAGATTGGTGGGGGAAATATGATTAGTTTTCTAATTAGAAGGAATCTTATTACTATTCTCGTTCCAAATATGCAAGTCATTTTCAGCAGGGAACAAATCTGTATGTCTTTTATGAATGCATAACTCATTTTTTTTTATTTCAAACACCACTTAGACACTTTTATGAGTCAAACGCCATTAAAACAGCTCAGATTCCCTCATTTATCTCTGCATTTATTTATTTATTTCTTTAAAAGTTTGCCTTTGCGAACTGGAAATGAAAAATCCTCCCTTAGCATTTCTAATCATATGAAGAAAGAGCTTATCAGATTCAATAACAGAATAGTTCCATTGCTTTTCTGCAGAAAAAACACAAACAGGTCATTTAATTATCAAATTAGTGAGAAGCTTGTTGAGTAATAATGGATAAAATGTTAGAACATAAAATAGCTAGAGAAAGTTATAAATGCTAGCAGCTTTGTCTGTTTTGTAAATGGATATCCGGACCTTATTTTAGAGATGTGTTGCACTAAAAATTAATGAGATTTACACAGTAAAGAAAAACCTCCATTTTATGTAAGTAAAGTTCGAGTCTTACTATATATTATTATAGTGGTATGACTGCAGTATATCTGTGCTCATGTCATCGTATCACAGAAATAGCATGTGCAAGTAAACTACCTACAACAAGGATCCATCTCTCGTATGAATCTACCTGAGTGTTAAGACTGGCATGAGAGTCCCTGCTTCATGTCCCATCACAATTGGATATACGGTGAAAGGGCAGGTAAAAACAGGGGAGCAGCATTGTTTAGATGATTCATTTATTGCCACTCCCTTCAGGACTGCATAGAGTCCCATACAACAGGGCAGGGGGAATCCCTATTACAATTAAACACGGGTGGCGCTGTGGGTTAAACCACAGAGCCTAGGACTTGACAATCAGAAGGTCAGAGGTTCGAATCCCCACAATGGGGTGAGCTCCCGTTGCTTGGTCCCTGCTCCTGCCAACCTAGCAGTTCGAAAGCACGTCAAAGTGCAAGTAGATAAATAGGTACTGCTCCAGCGGGAAGGTAAACGGCGTTTCGTGTGCTGCTCTGGTTCGCTAGAAGCAGCTTAGTCATGCTGGCCACATGACCTGGAAGCTGTACGCCGGCTCCCTTGGCCAATAAAGCGAGATGAGCGCTGCAACCCCAGAGTCGGCCACGACTGGACCTAATGGTCAGGGGTCCCTTTACCTTTACCTATTGTTGTATCACATCACTTGACGCCTGCACTGATTCCTGACGTGCTAGGAGAGTATTTTTCCGATACCATACAGGGGATTCCTGCTTAGTGCCCAGAATCCAAAGGTTAATTATTATCTATCTTCCTGGGGGCTACACCCCCCTTCAAGCTGTCATGGAAAGAACAGTCTATTGAGACATAATTGATTATGCAGAGGGACCCATATTGAGAGGAACAGAAAATGAAACCTAGGTCAGCAGAATGTATCTCCTACCATGTGTCCATGGAAGACTAAAAGACTTGCAAATTTGCACACCCTGAACAGAGAAGTTGGAGTCATAGCTGTCAACTTTTCCCTTTTTAAAAAGGAAATTCCCTTATTCCGAATAGGATTCCTCGCAAGAAAAGGGAAAAGTTGACAGCTAGGGTTGGGGTTCCTCAACCCTTGCTGCCCAAACCCTCACAATGTGACATATCAGGATCACCACCAATCAAGACTTCACCCTCCTTCAATTTCTCTGAAAGGAAAAGCCATACACACTAAAAACCTCCACTAGTGGGAGTTTGGACCTAAGATAGAAGCAATAGTTAAGGATTTTGGTCCCTATTTTCCCTTCAAGATTATATAATCCCCCCTCAAGATCTCTCTTGACCCTGAACAGGAAAGGTGCATCAATAATTGCAGCCACATCAATAATTACACTTCTTGAGGAGCTGAGAAATCCTCCCCAAAGTATCTGTGAGCCAGCAAGCGTGTTGGCCTATCATGGTGTGTTTCCTGCAGGCAGATTATATTTGGGCAGAACTTCTGAAGTTGATCAGGAACTCTGTGTCTCTTTATAGGATCATGTAGCCCCGTCCCAATACCATGACATAAAATAAAGGAAATAAAAGTATCCTCCCTCCCCAAAAAATTATTCAATTAATATTTTAGTGATACTATTCTGCTATGTGAGTTTCTCTGCCAGAATTTTCTTGCTAAATCACATCTTACCATAGAATCATAGAATCATAGAGTTGGAAGAGACCACAAGGGCCATCGAGTCCAACCCCCTGCCAAGCAGGAAACACCATCAGAGCACTCCTGACATATGGTTGTCAAGCCTCTGCTTAAAGACCTCCAAAGTAGGAGACTCCACCACACTCCTTGGCAGCAAATTCCACTGTCGAACAGCTCTTACTGTCAGGAAGTTCTTCCTAATGTTTAGGTGGAATCTTCTTTCTTGTAGTTTGGATCCATGCTCCGTGTCCGCTTCTCTGGAGCAGCAGAAAACAACCTTTCTCCCTCCTCTATGTGACATCCTTTTATATATTTGAACATGGCTATCATATCACCCCTTAACCTCCTCTTCTCCAGGCTAAACATGCCCAGCTCCCTTAGCCGTTCCTCATAAGGCATCGTTTCCAGGCCTTTGACCATTTTGGTTGCCCTCCTCTGGACACGTTCCAGTTTGTCAGTGTCCTTCTTGTATTGTGGTGCCCAGAACTGGACACAGTCCTCCAGGTGAGGTCTGACCAGAGCAGAATACAGTGGCACTATTACTTCCCTTGATCTAGATGATAGAGCGGTAGTCTCGTAATCTGGGGAACCGGGTTCGCGTCTCCGCTCCTCCACATGCAGCTGCTGGGTGACCTTGGGCCAGTCACACTTCTTTGAAGTCTCTCAGCCCCACTCACCTCACAGAGTGTTTGTTGTGGGGGAGGAAGGGAAAGGAGAATGTTAGCCGCTTTGAGACTCCTGAAGGGGAGTGAAAGGCGGGATATCAAATCCAAACTCTTCTTCTTCTTCTATTGATGAGGCCCAGAATTGCATTGGCTTTTTTAGCTGCCGCGTCACACTGTTGGCTCATGTCAAGTTTGTGGTCAACCAAGACTCCTAGATCCTTTTCACATGTACTGCTCTCAAGCCAGGTGTCACCCATCTTGTATTTGTGCCTCTCATTTTTTTTGCCCAAGTGCAATACTTTACATTTCTCCCTGTTAAAGTTCATCTTGTTTGTTTTGGCCCAGTTCTCTAATCTGTCAAGGTCGTTTTGAAGTGTGATCCTGTCCTCTTGGCTGTTAGCCACCCCTCCCAGTTTGGTGTCATCTGCAAATTTGATCAGGATGCCCTTGAGTCCATCATCCAAGTCGTTGATAAAGATGTTGAATAAGACCGGGCCCAAGACAGAACCCTGTGGCACCCCACTAGTCACTCTTCTCCAGGATGAAGAGGAACCATTGATGAGCACCCTTTGGGTTCGGTCAGTCAGCCAGTTAGAAATCCAGCCAGTGACCATGAGATCACTGTGCAGTTTTAAGGCAGATTTTCAGGGAAATGCTTCTTTGAGCTTGGTAATCACAAAAAAGAAAGTCAGTATTTCTTCATGCATTCATCTTAAGGTTGTTGGACATTCACCAAAGTGAAAGCCCACCTATGGACACCAGAGTGGTACCATTCACCTCCTGTTGACTAGGTGCCCGCTGTGTGCCCAACAAAGTGAATGCTACTGTTTTAGCATTTTAAAGCATAAATACAAATCTTATATGCAGCTGCCTTTGTATCTCTGATAATTCTTTGATCGGTTCTTCTTTCTTGCTTTAAGGGACAACATCTTACCCTGAGGAAAGCTAACTGATCTGCCATCTCTTCCATTTAGTAATTAAATTCAGAATGTTTGTTTGAAAAGGAAGAATGAGCCAAGTGGTTTTGTGGCTGATAATATACAAGAGAGAGAAAGGCAGATGGCATGATGAGCCAATGATGGCAAAACATGGAGGTGAGAGAAAACTGTGGTCATTGGAGAGATGAAGACTGACATGTCCATTACCAAAGTCTGGGCTAGTTTTGACAGTATGAAGATTTAGTATGACAAATGAGGGGGTGAGGGTAGAAAAATGGACCTGACTTTAAAATGCAGCCATCTGAGGGAAAGAATATAAACCTTAAAAAATTGCTATAACTAACACAATGAAGTCACTAAGCTAAATGCTGCAGGACCAGCTTACACCAGGGATGTGGAATCTGTTGTCTTCCAGATGTTGTCAGATTCCAGCTCCCATCAGTCCCAGCCAGCGCAGCTTGCAGTCAGGGATGACAGGAGATGGAGTCCAACATTCATCTGAAAGGCCACAGGTTCCTCATGCCTGCTTTAATTTGTAGATACTGATGGTGTCTGAAGCACCTGTTTACACTGGACTGAACCCTAATAGTCTAATCCTAACCATGTCTACTCAGAAGTAAGTCCTATTGATATTAATGGGGCTTTGTCCCAGTTAAAAGTAATCCTATATGTATTTCCTTGGTAGTCTCATGGAACTCAGTGAGACTTACTTATGAGTAGACATGGTTAGGATTGAGCTGCTGAGATCTAGCCTGTTATTTGGGTTGGGATAGCAGCTCCTTAGACTAGCTTCAGACACTATTTCAGGGGTAGATAAGATGATGATGTAAGCTGCATGACCCTCTGCAACATCAAGAGATGTTGTAAATGAAATCAGGACTCTAGATCCTGACAGGAAGACTTCACAGTTCAGTCATGACCTGTGTAGGGCACAAGAGGATGGGGTTTCATGCTTATTTAGGCATATAAAATAGAGCTAAACAGTGCTTGATTGTGAAGACAAGCCTTTTCTGAAACTTGTAGTCACAACCTTAAGAAATATTGCTAAGTTCCTTAAATATTTGATCAGCCCATTACACCTTGGAGGGGGGAAACCCCACATTATTACTGAGACAGATAATGGCAATATGTTCTGGTTTAATTATCACAGAGCATAGAAGTCTCTTTAAGAAATGTCAGTGACCCTAAAGAAATTACGTATATCAATTCAACACGTAGGATGATATCCCGCAGTGTTTCTCTGCGGGGAGCTATCAGAAAGGAAAGAGCTAATGTGCTTATATCACTTGCCCAGTGTGAGCCATTTGCACATATAGGTAACTCTCTGGAATACAGGCAGTAGGAACATACAGGTCCTATGAAAGTCATTTAAATGAAAACCCTTGTTTGCTGTGTGATTCACCATGGACACCAAGGCATCCCCCCACACCTTACAATTTCTCCCATATGTGCATACAAATGCTTTGTTTTGATTTGTATCCTAAAGAAGATATCATAAATGACAAACTGGAACCGTGTGTATATATTTTATAGATTAGGAATGTCAGATTTAATAGTGGGATTTGATGTACACATTCCTGAGGCTCTGTTCGACAGTAATGCAATTAAACATTGCAACGAAGTAGTAAAGTTTTATAGGCAGTAGCAAATAAATTTCCTTTTTAAAGGCCAGAGGCATTGCAGGGAGAAATTCAGTTCTGAAAAACAAGTTTGGTTTACCTGATGGTTAGGAATTTGGCAATATTATTTTCTTTAGGAAGAGAATGCTCACTTTTGAGCAGAACAGGATGGGAAAACAGAAATTAAATTAGAGCAGGGTTTCCCAAACTTGAGTCTCCTGCTGTTTTTGGACTGCAACTCCCACAATCCCTAGCTAGCAGGACCAGTGGTCAGGGATGGTGGGAATTGTAGTCCAAAAACAGCTGGAGACCCAAGTTTGGGAAATCCTGAATTAAGAGTATTGTAGTGGTTTGTTAATATTAGGAATATTTCTAAATCACAGTGAACATCACAACAGTACCACAGTGGGAAGAGCACAGAGAGAAGAAATGCCTTGGTGCATCTGCAGCAGCACAACTGGATGCCTTCATCTGCTCCAGCTGGAACAAAACATTGTCTCTGTCTCATATCGGTCTCTACAGCCACAGCAGGCACTGCAACTGCCCAACAGTTTGACTTTACCCCCAAAGGTGCACTCCTCCATTGTCTCCTGAAACAGATGCCAACAGTAATACTGTATATAGTAGGGGTCAGCAAACCTTTTCAGCAGGGGGCCGGTCCACTGTCCCTCAGACCTTGTGAGGGGCCAGACTATATTTGGGGGGGATGAACGAATTCCTATGCCCCACAAATAATCCAGACATGCACTTTAAATAAAAGCACACATTCTGCTCATGTGAAAACACCAGGCAGGCCCCACAAATAACCCAGAGACGCATTTTAAATAAAAGGACACATTCTACTCATGTAAAAACACGCTGATTCCTGGACTGTCCATGGGCTGGATTTAGAAGGCGATTGGGCCAGATCCGGCCCCTGGGCCTTAGTTTGCCTACCCATGGTATACAGCAACAAAATTAAACAAGTAAGAACTCGTCCTTCTAGGAAAACCTGTAAAAACAAATAAGTTTTTAGCATCTGATGAAATGCACACAACGTTGCAGCCTGTCAATAAGTTTCGACTGGTAGTGCGTTCCACAGGGCAGGTGTTACTGTCTTGAAGGATCTAGTCCAAGCTACCATGGAGCAAACCTCCAGCACACGTGGCCCCCTCTAGAAGGGCCCTTCTAGGTGTCCACAGTTATCGGCAGGTATGTAGGGAATATCCTCCTCCCAAGTTGTCCTGCTAACTGTAAAACCTTAAATTTGGTCTCAAAGCATATTGGCAGCTCATTCATCTTGTTTCAGCCATAATTTACAATTGTGGATGGTTCCAGGTTTGTTCATCTATGTTCCTTTGGTGCATAGATCAGAGGGAGAGCTGCCTTATACAGAACCAGACTACTGGTCTATGTAGCTCAGAGCAGGATTTCAGACAAGGGCCTCTCCCAGTCCTACCAGGAGATGCCAGGACCTGAACCTGGAACCTTCTGCATGCAAAGCAGATGATCTGTTGCTGAGCTGCAGCCCCTCCCCAGCACTCAGTCAGTTTCATAGACTTCTGTCTGTATCGCCTTAGTAATTCCTCCATGTTTCAACATGTCCATTATAGAAGTGAAGTCCTGTGACAGCTCTGACCGCTCTCAATTAAAAATGACATTGATGGAGTTCTTCTATAACTGAATGTGTCTTTCTTATTATATCAATGTATATTTTCATAAAGCGTGTTAAAAAGTGACATAGTCATTGATGGAGGCAGCAGGGAAAGCCAGTCCACAAAGATTTCTCTCACCAGAGCAACTGTGTGTCATGTTTTCTGAATGCTGAAATACATAACAGTGCTATTTTGGCAAACAATATTATTTTAGCAAATAATAAATACAAAGCTATAGTATTAATAATATGACTTCGTGTTACCTGAATTCTACCTGAAATATTGCCTGCCCCTGTTTGGACCTTCATTTGTCTAAATTCCCTGAATTTTACTGGTTTTATAGTATTCTTTGTTTTAATGGTGATCTTTATTTTTAAGTTGCAGACTGCTTAGATTTATTTAAAAAGATATCTAATAGTAATTGGCTTATAAACACTTTAATTAGACAATCCATCAAAACTTAGAAACAAGGTAAAATACCAAAAATATTAATATCATTAGCATTTTCACATCCATGTGTTAAGTCAAACTGTAGCCCTCCAGATGTTGTTGTTTATTAATGTAAGTGCTGTGAAATGCCAAATTAGGCTACAAAGTAGTTTACAAGTAGTGCTTCTTCAGCATTGTTGGTGGACTACAACTCTCATCTTCCATGGCCATTGGCCATGGTGATTGGAGGGCCACAGCAACCTCTGGAGAGCCACATGTTTCCTACCTGCAGTTTAAGTCACATGGTGCCTACTATAAAGCCCCATTTCTTCTACTTCACAAGGGCTAATATCTAATTGCTAATTCTTTTACTATCAAGACTGTCTTTTCATAATCATTGTTGTTGTTGTTTAGTCGTTTAGTCGTGTCCGACTCTTTGTGACCCCAAGGACCAGAGCATGCCAGGCACTTCTGTCTTCCACTGCCTCCCACAGTTTGGTCAAACTCATGCTGGTAGCTTCGAGAAGACTATCCAACCATCTCGTCCTCTGTCGCCCCCTTCTCCTTGTGCCCTCCATCTTTCCCAACATCAGGGTCTTTTCCAAGGAGTCTTCTCTTCTTATGAGGTGGCCAAAGTACTGGAGCCTCAGCTTCATGATCTGTCCTTCCAGTGAGCACTCAGGGCTGATTTCCTTCAGAATGGATAGGTTTGATCTTCTTGCAGTCCATGGGACTTTCAAGAGTCTCCTCCAACATCATAGAATATAGAGCCTATTTTCTGTCATCACAAAAACAGGACAGTTGTTCCACCTGCTTTTCACTGGAAGGCCCATCTTCTGTTCTAATCCTTTAGGATTCCCCCCTAAAAAGGACTATATTGGGGTGTGCTACCCTTAAACAGGGTTTTAGAGGTGGTTTGTGCCACTGACTCTATGGAAAGGGGTTCAAGTCCCTGCACCACAGGACCTTGGGATCCCTAGTAATGAAAAAGTTTGTTTCAGAGTATTGTGTACCTGGTCTGATGCCCATGACCTATAGGAAGAGGATTTTAACTGTTGGACACTTCTCTGAAATGTAAGTAAACTTCAGGAGTACCTGAATATTGACTACCTTCTTCTACATCTGTCCATCTTTTAGTTAGAGGCAGCAGAAACATGAATTATTAAATATTAACTTCCTCATAAAGGAACAGAATAAAAATTAAAAGCCAATTCATTGCCAGTAAAAAAAAAAAGTGACTATCGTTTATTAGTAGAAGTTTCGTGGTAGAGGGTATTTTATTAATTGACTCAGAGCTGGAAAGGCTATTGCAGCCTGGGGAAGATTGCATGTATAATTGCAGTAATAATTAGTTTCAAAGACTTTCGCTACTGAGCTGAACAGTAAGTTGAGTTGTTTAATAGTCTGATGGCAAATATACATAACAACAATGATCTTCCAACTCAAATGTTCATAGTACTTGGAACTGTGAAAAATATCCCTGAACAAGAAGAAAAATCCACATTCTGCATTCAAAGTATCCCAAAATTTTGTGCCCATGAAAACTAATAAATTATGTGATCTGAATTAGACATATTATTGAGCATATTTTTGTTTTGATTTATTTGCATAATTGATTGTGCTTCCATGAATAAGGGTATAACATATTCCACAGAAGATCAACAGTATCATCTAAAGCTTCTAACACTCAGGATGCCTGCTGACCACCACCTGAATAAACCAATAGCCTTGGTTTTATCTCCAATCCCCCTTTCCAATTTAATTCCTTCTCCTCTCTCCCTCTCTCCCACACAGTAGTCTAACTGGTCTGAACTTTTATGATGGAAGTTCAAAACCATTAAGAAGTTAGGCTTATCATTTAAATACATACTGTACTAGGTACCTGAACTACCTAGACCAGGGATGCCACTGATTCATAAAACACTTTTACTGGCATCAGATTCCCATAAATGTGTAGGGCATCACATCACCTTTGTCTCCTTCAGAACCATGCAATTTAGGTGACCACAGATGTTCTGCAAGAGGCTAGTATTCTCAGGCCATCTTTTCTGCAAAGAACTCTGCACATTCTCTAAAACCCAAGACTCTACAGAAGTAGCTAAATTGTTGCTAGGAGAGTTAGATTGACTCTTTGATTTGATTTTATATTCTGCTTGTGTGATCTGTTTCCTCCTTTCCCCCCAATAAATGTCATATATACTGAAATTTCACTGTTCTGAAAAGTGTTTCCCCTGGAATTTCTCCTTAAAATCTTCCCCAGATGCTAAGCTGCATAGTTCTTAAACTTATTGTGTTCTAATGGAATTTCACAAGTTTTGTTTAAAGACTGAATTCTCAGGCTTTGGGAAAGTACGGTAAATCTACAGCTCCTTTGCTTTTTCCCCAGAAGTAGGCTGGATGGAGGGATCCTTGGCAGTTTGGCTTAGAAACCCCTCCCCCAACAACTGGAGTGCTTTTGTCATGCTAAACTTAATCTGCCTGGTGACACTTTATCTTGATAGTGGGGACAAAAAGGCAAGTCCATCAGGAGAAAACAATTCCCACCACAACCCCAGCAAGCGACCAGAAAAGCAGAGCAAAGCACCAAATAAGCAATTGTAGCTGGCTAGAAGCTTAGTCACTGATGCATTGTAACTAAATGTTTTTGAACTCATCTCTGCATCCACAAGACTACAAGCCTGGATAGTAGAAAACCCTGTATCCAATACAAATACCACATTTGCAATTGTCAAAGTTTATGGAAGACTCCTAGTGTTTAATAATTTAATTCAATCCTCTCAGTAATGCAGAGATCCAAAGCAAGAGAGGGTTTTTTAAAAATTACTACAGTATTTGAAACAAAAAAACCTACCTGTTTTAAAAGCTGTTTTTAATACTGTACCTGATAAACCCAAATCCTAAGGTTTCCAACATTGACTGAATGCAATATTATTTGCATTATTATCTAAGTGTTTAAAAAACCTTGGTAAGCATCCTTCCCCCTGTTTTTGCAAAAAGAGTGAAGCAGAAAATTTGCAGCCTTGTTGCCTGGATAGTTCAGTAACCGCTGATGAGCACAGCCATTAAAAAGTAAATAAAATAAAAAGATTCCAGCACTATTGCAAATCAGTTCTTGGTTCTTTTATTCCTCAAGAGGCAGCTGAGCTGCTTATTCCAACTAAACAACAAAAGAAATGGAGGTATTGCATATTCTCTTGCTGCAAACAACTTACTTAACAGCCCAGGGGGAGAGAAAGGAAATATCCTTTTATAGCTCTGTTCCACTGATAACTGTTTCCCTTCCTTTTGACAGCAACAACCGTTCCTTAGAACATTACAGAACTAAGGATAAAATCTCAAATGAGACATGGCACAAAATAGCAGGTTACCCCACATCTCAACTTTGTTTTATAGGTGAGCTGCACTGCAGTGAGCACAAGTTTCTAGCACAGGGATGGGGGATCTATGGCTCAAATGCTGTTGTACCTCAGCTCCCAGCATCCCTGGCCACTGGCCATGCTGGCTGGGACTGATGGGAATTGGAGTCCAACAACATCAGGGCTAAATGGAGGTGCCATGGCTCAGTGGCAGACCATCTCCTTTGCATTCAGAAGGTCCCAGGTTCAGCCCCTGGCATCTCTAGGTAAGGCTGGAATAGAATCTCTGTCTGAAACTATGGAGAGCTGCTTTGTAGACAATATGAGATGGAAGGACCAGTGGGTGTGACTCAGGGAAAGGCAGCTTTGTATTGCTACAGTTTCTACTTTAGGTAAAGGTAAAGGGACCCCTGACCGTTAAGTCCAGTCGCGGACGACTCTGGGGTTGGGTCACTCATCTCACTTTACTGGCTGAGGGAGACAGCGTTTGGTCCGCAGACAGCTTCTGGGTCATGTGGCCAGCATGACTAAGCTGCTTCTGGCGAACCAGAGCAGCACATGGAAATGCCGTTTACCTTCCCGCTGGAGCGGTACCTATTTATCTACTTGCACATGCTTTCGAACTGCTAGGTTGGCAGGAGCAGGAACCGAGCAATGGGAGCTCACCCCATTGCAGGGATTTGAACCGCCAACCTTCTGATCGACAAGCCCCACCTTTAACATGGCACAAAATGGGCTTCATCCAGAAAAAAACATGTCATGGTTAAATCTCATTGGAATGTGTGAGACCCATTACCGGGTAGTCATGATGGTTGATTGATGGGTTCATTTCAAGGACGTAATCATGACAACCTTTTGCTATATTTGAATTGATAATCCCAATGGCAGCCACCTCCACCTATGTACCTGCTCTCTTTCTAGAGTTCTCAGATCCCCACCTGCTGAATTCATCAGCAAGGGGTCCACTAGTGTTCATCAGAACATTTGTATCCTTCACCACCGCCCCAGAGCATAGACTAATAATGCTATTCATCACTACGATGGGGGAAATCAGTGAAAATCAGGTGCCTTGCCTCGCACAAGTGGAAACACTTTCTACTAGTGCAAATCATTAATGGTTACAACCCAAAAACATTTTGCTTTTTGCTTAAACCCCCGCCCCCAACTTTATCTGCATTGTTACCTCAAGGATTCTGAAACGCACCTTAACAGGCATTATGCAAACTTCAAAATAAATGTACTTTATGAAGCTGCTTGAGTAATTCCACCTTGCTGTTTCTTGTCTTTTTAGAGTGTTCATTTCCCTGCTGGCCTCCATAATTATTACAAGCTTTTCTTATTTTAATTCCCCTTGTCTTACTGCTAGAGGCCTTTGTCACCTGCTAGAAGGAGCGAGGAGGGTCAGCTGAGAGTTCATTCAGTTATCACGTCTGTTTCATTATGCTTCTTTAGTCTGAAAGCATCCAGGAGTTCTGTCTGTATATTTGTTATAATTATCGTCCTGACAACATCTTCTTGGTGCAAGGGCTAAGGCAGCCTCTTCAGAAAATGTCTCCAAGGCAGCTTTGCCTCACAGGAAGCCCTCGCTAATTAAAAAGTGACAGTCTTCTCCATCTCCCTGAAAGTAGCTTGTGTCTCATCCCCCGCTTCCATTCTCTTCTTTTAGCTCGTTCCAGATAATTGAAAAATTAATTGAACTTATTAAAAAATAAAACATCTGGGTTACGGGTCAGGAATTGCAGCAGCCTTTGTAAGTGATCATTACAGCACTCAACGGCACTTAAAAATAGTAACATCTACTTCTCTTAGATCATTAGGCCCCTTTAGTGGTCAGGAGAAATCTTTGAGTGTACAATAAATTGTGGCCCAGCAAACCTGTTGAAACTATTGAATGATTTGCAGGGTTGCACCAAGGACACCATGGCTGGAGGAAGAGGGTGACCTTCCCACAAGATCTCAGGGCCTCTTCATCTTTCAAAGCCTAGTGAGATCTTGGGGACGGACAGGCCGGTGGACACGCCACCATTTTAAGAGGACATGTCACCATTCCACCTTGGCTTCAGGATATAGATAATAAGGGGTACCTCCCCTTGAGGGGTCCTGAAGGATAAACAGCTCTCGGCCCTAGTTCAGGGGGACTGTGCTTGCCAGTCACCATCTCAAGTCATCAGTGGTCTCAGTTGCAGTGGTCTTGCACCACAGTGGGTCCTCAGTGCTGGTTAACTCCCCATACAATGCCCCAGTAGGTGTGTGAAGATGAAGGTCAGACTTCAAGGCTGCAATTAATCTCATGGGCCTACATAGCAATAAAGGCTTGTTACATTTGTTTATTTTGAAGTATGTAAAAAGGGTAATTTGAAAAACCTTCCGAGTTTTGCTTGCTATTTTGAGTTGGAAGTTACTCACAGTAACACTCACCAGTGGGGATGCAGACAGGTGATAACTGACCTTGTCAGTTGGAAATAACTTTGTCTCTTTCTTGGAACGTTTAACTTGCAGATACAGTCAATTACCTTATGGTAATGGTTGCTTCAAGGATTTTATTGCTTGGCTCCCTTGGAACGAAACACATATATTAGCCTAATTTAGGAGTGCTTTGTCTGAAGTTCCTGTGCTCTCTGTGTGCAGAATTATTGCGGCCTTAACTTTTTATTCAGACTGCAAATTCACTACAATTCCTTTTTTGGAAAGAAAGAATGGAAACTGAGTGGATTTCTTCACTGAAACAAGAACTGCTGCACTTATCACATCACTCTGAAATAGTGTTCATTCTTTCTGAAAGTGAAGACTACTCATCAACAAAATCAAGACAGAGAAGGTTACTTGGAAACATTAACTGTAGGTATCCTACAGTAGACCTCTAATGTCTTCACTTACGGCTATTAGAAACCATTCATATTTCAGATTTTGTAGCTTTAGGGAACACTTCTAGGGAACACCAACAAGCCTGACAGTCATGAAACTCCTCCTTATGCAGGGTGTGGGATGTTGACTGGGCCTGTTGGGCCTCACTGTGAGGATGAACTTTAGGTTCTATCCCCAACATCTCCAGGGATTGGGAAAGACTCTTATCTGAAACACTGGAGAGAGACTGCCAGTCAGTGTCAGTAGTACTGAGCTAGATGGACCAACAGTCTGACTTAGTATAAGGCAGTTTCCTATGTTGCTGCTTTCCCTGTTCCTGGAGGGGAAGACCAGCAATAGGATGCAAACTGCCTTTCAAGAAAACATATATGCCATTGCCAACCATCTCACTGGTAATAAGCTTCTGAGGAAAATGTTTCTGGGCTTTCCAGAACCCAGTTGAAACCAGTATCCTAGAAGAAATCTGACTCATGTTGAGGGAAGAAAATGGGGAGGTAAAAGTAGAAATATTACAACAACATGTCCTATTGTCCTTAATAATGGAATATATTTATAATGAAATGATTTTAGAATGTTGTATTATTTTACTCTTATTAGCCGCTCTGAGTCCGGCTGGGGAGGGCGGGATATAAATAAAAGGTTTGTATTATTATTATTATTATTATTATTATTATTATTATTATTTATTGGATGCCAGATATTCAATTGGTATTTCTCTGCTGGCGGAAGGCATCAGTCAGCAAAATGAGAAGGGAGGCAATTTTCTGAGATTGTCTTTCCATCTTGCAGTCCCATAGCATCCAAATCTTCTCCCAAATCTTGGGGGATCCACTAAAGGGTATCGGGGGTGGGGGTGGGCAGGAGTCACCAAAAATGGCCTTTCTTCCTGTTCAGCTGATGGACACCTTCCATCAGTTAAGGGACACCAGATGGATACCCCCACAATGACTAAGGCCTGGTCCTACAGTTCTCATGCAGCAGAATGAGGTGGGAAAACAGTGGTGGAATTCTGAAATTAGAGAATAGGATGTGCCACTTTGGACTGCAGGTGTGGGGGAGAAATCACTTTTTTAAACACTCCTCTAGGGTTCTGTAAATATCACTTTACTCCAGCTCCCATCATCCCCAATCTGCATGACTAATGGTTGGGGATGATGGAGATTGTAGTCTGGCAATCTCTGGCAGGCACCAGGTTAGGGAAGGTTGCACTGAAATGTGGACATGCTCCATAGTTCCTGTTTACATGGTTGAGGCAGACCAGGGTCAAACTAAACAGGTTTGCCTCTGTCGTAGTAACATTGGCTCTTAATTTTACAGCTGTTGGGAAGTATGCTGATCACTACGAATTACAGAGTTTACAAAATAATGAGTCTAGAGAACACTGACAGTAAACTCAAAGGATTTATTTTCTTACTGGGAGGGGCAGAGGAATCTACATTTAGGATAATCATTATGATAAGTGCAACATTTTTGGAGGCTTTGCAAAAATCAATGGCTACTGTTCACTTTATCTGACTGGATGAAATGGTCACAGCAGCAATTGAATTAGAAGGAAAGCAATTATTAAGGATCAGAGTACATATAATTTGTATCAGTACAAGATGTTTCTTTACCTGAAGTCCAAGGAAAGGAAGCAAAAAACAAAAAGGAATGGGAGGAATTACTGCAGAAGAAAGAGAAAACATTTGGCAAAGTATGTGGAATATCAGTGAATACGTGGAACTCCAAGCCAAGGTTGCGCTTGGTTATGGTGCAATCCTCTGCATGTTTACCCAGAAGTAAATCCTACTGTGTTCAATAGGGCTTACTCCCATGCTAGGGCATAGGACTAAAGCCTTGCAGAGCACTCCTTGGCATATTTATGCAGTAGTAAGCTCTACTGCAGGCATAGGCAAACTCGGCCCTCCAGGTGTTTTGAGACTACAATTCCCATCATCGCTGGTCAATGGTCATGTTAGCTAGGGATGGTGGGAGTTGTATTCCCAAAATATCTGGAGGGCCGAGTTTGCCTATGTCTGCTCTACTGTGTCCAGTGGGGCTTACTGATTTTAACCAGGCAGCCCTCATTTCTGTTAGAGGGCATCATTGAAGCAATAAATTATGATGGCTTACTGTTTCATACATTCCATCCCTATTCTGCATTTGTCTGAAGAAACCACAAGAACTGAATATATAACAACTGTGTGTTTTCCCCCTAATAAAAAGAGCACATGCTGCTGGAAAAATGAAAATAAAAGAAACCACTGGGTTGGATCTAACTTGATTTCAATGCACCTACTCCAGGTATGACTAAGTCTGGACACAGCCCAAAAGCTGTATCTTGATTCTTTTTCAAAATGTAAATTGAAGTCTTGCTTCAAATTTTAAAAGGTGCTGGAAAATTTGAGGAAATATAGTTAACTAACAAATATATCCTGTGCTCTCTTCTTCTTTTTTTAGTAAAAAAAAATTGAGGTGCCAGTAATCATACCTTGCTACAAGTGTTGTGAGTGCCAGCACAAAATGGCTGCCATGGGCAGACAAAAACAGAGGAAGATGTGGTGGAATTTTGCGCCAGTGAGTCCCATCCCATTTAGGGTCAACTTGTTTTTAATACAGAATTTTAAATTGTAACCCAGCCAGGGACCTGCTGGTGAAGGGTGGGTACAACTACAGTACTAATATTATTTCATTATCACATGCATTTATTTGTCCTAATCGACAGAGCTATTTCAACAACATTTGACTGAAAAGGGTGCATTTGAGTAACTGACACAAAACATGTCAAAGGTTTTCCCCTGAATCTATGCAAGTTTCCACTGGAACCAGTGGAATGTAGAGGCCTGCTCTTCATCCATATCACAGGTCCGCATTGTCCCTTTTCCTAACATTAGTCTTGCAATGACTGAAGAGTGGCAATTTCCCTGTGGAAAAAAATGTTATGATAGAATTATTCTGAGGTGTTCCCTTAAGAGAAGCCACAGCAAGAGAAAAATGGCAAAGAGAAGTGGCAATTTAGAAGCAACTTCCAGTAGGACCACAACATGTCTAGGACTAAAACATTTTTATCGTACTTTTATTGTACTTTTGGGGTTGAGTGTTTGGAGGAGGTGTGTGGGCGTGTGGAAGCAATTCCCTGCTAAGAGGCAGAAAAAGCTTGTGCTGAAAAAGAGATTTAAAAATACTTCAATAGAGAATTGCTTTCACTCCATTAAAAGAAAGAAAGAATTATGGATGTTTATTTACATTTATATTGTGTTTTCCTTGCATATTGTTCATTTTCTTGCTTTGCAGATAATGAACAATTCTATACATATGTTTTCTAGCTGAGAACAGACTACCCTCCGTGATTAGAACTGTCACTGTCATTTGTAAAGCTAAAAAAGAAAGTTATTCACTGAAATCCCCAAACTATAGACAACCCCTCCAAGCCTTTTAACAGCCTGGGACCAGTTTGCTTGAGAGATTGCCCCTGCCTATTCACAGTCCTTGCCACATTAAACACCTGCTGAAAACTTTGTTTCATCAAGTCTTCCTAGTCATATAATTTAGTAATGTACATTTGCTTTCAGAGGTTTTAGCTGGTTTTATATTGTGCTTTACTGATAATTATTTTATGTACACTCTTTTTTTTAAAGGTGTTGCTGACTTTTATCTTTTTTGATAATTTTATTATGTGCACCACTTAGAGATTTTTCTGCGTACGTGATCTGTATATATTTTCTAAGTACCGTATTTTTTGCTCTATAAGACTCACTTTTTCCCTCCTAAAAAGTAAGGGGGAAAGTGTGTGCGTCTTATGGAGCGAATGCAGGCTGCGCAGCTATCCCAGAAGCCAGAACAGCAAGAGGGATTGCTGCTTTCACTGCACAGCGATCCCTCTTGTTGTTCTGGATTCTGAGATTCAGAATATTTTTTTTTCTTGTTTTCCTCCTCCAAAAACTAGGTGCGCCTTGTGGTCTGGTGCGTCTTATAGAGCGAAAAATACGGTAAATACTTTGCTCTCATGCTTAGAAGCAATGGCTCTTGATTGCATTTTTCTCCTCTTGTCCTGGGCTTTCAATCCCTGATCAGTTCTGCTGCCTGTAAAGCATAGAGTAATTGATTTAATTTGGAAGAACAATGAGGATTTTAGAGTGGGGGTGAAGCCATGTGTACTCTGTAAAGAAAAAAGGAGACAGGGTGAGGGAGGAACAGGATCAGGGAGGAGATACAAAGACAAATAGAAAGTCAGGCTGGGTAGCAGTCACATATGGATGGCAAGCGATGAAAAGGCAAAGAGAAAAAGCACCAACTCGCCCAAATTTCACCATCCTCCAGTTTGACCAGATGTTGCCACACTCCAGCATTAGCCTTACTGCAGAGCCTGGTTAAGACACTCCAGAACGGCCTCCATAGTACATTTCCATGAATGCATCCAAGGATATAGAGTATGGATAGGGAACTTATGACCCTCCAGCTGCTGTTGTACTCCACTGCCCATTGGCTGTAGCCACCATGGTCGATGGGCAGGGATGATGGGAGTTGTAGTCCAACAAGATCTAGAGGGTCACAGGCTCCCCATCTCTGGCGTAGAGGAAGTAATGCTTGGCTCAGCATGACACACTGACAGTCAACACTTCCTGTCCACAATCCATATGAATGTTATGGATTGAAAAGAAAGGGACATCATGTCCCAAGTGAATCCCTGGGAAGTGGTGGCTAAAAATACATAACAATGGGTCAAGGGGGTGGCTACTTTCATGTAGATTTCTCTATGGGAAAGCTCCATGTGGAGAGTTTTAAAATCATAAAAGAAGAGGAGTTTGGATTTGATATCCCGCTTTATCACTACCTGAAAGAGTCTCAAAGCGGCTAACAATCTCCTTTCCCTTCCTCCCCCACAACAAACACTCTGTGAGGTGAGTGGGGCTGAGAGACTTCAGAGAAGTGTGACTAGCCCAAGGTCACACAGCAGCTGCATGTGGAGGAGCGGAGACGCGAACCCTGTTCACCAGATTACAAGTCTACCACTCTTAACCACTACACCACACTGGCAAATGGAAAAGAAGGAGGAGGAGGTGCCTTATACCAGGCCAGTTTATTGTCAACTCTGCCTGGCTGCTGCTTGCCAACATCAGACAGAATATTTTCCCCATCACCTGGAAACGTTGGCCCCAGAACTACACAGTACCATCCCAAGTGTCACATAGTCTCTCTTTTCTGGCCCACATAAATGAGGCTGCTCATGGCTGGTTTGTATTGCAGAAATCATATGAAGGCACCATCATGCATTGGTTTGGAGAAGATTGCGCGCTGCTGCAAACTACCCTAAACAGTAGTAGCATGGGCATCTAAATGTGATGAAGCCAGGATGTCATCAGATAATGATGGGCCGAGAACCAATTCTTGTAAAAGAGTTGCGGTAAGTTGTCTTCCCATGTGCCATTTTATAAATAAGCTCTATGAGAGCCGCTGTATCCTGCATCCTGTATCCTGCATCAGGCTAGTTCCTGGCACTTGTTTACATCCTGCATCACACTTGTGAGCTATTGTGTCCCCTATTCATCCAAAGGGATAACTTGCATTTTCTTCCCCAGCTCCCCGCTTCTTTCTCATGCCCACATACACAGAGAATAAAAACTGCTTTGAGAGAAAATGTCATACAACTGCAGTGTATGAAAGGTCATTACATGAATTACAAATCAGCTTATGCTGAATTTTCCACTTTTAAGTGCTGGCAAGGAAGTTCATCTTCTTTCCTTTTCTTTCTTTGCACTCTATTACGGTGCTTTTTTGCCATTCTGCAAAGAATGGGCAGCAGATTCCTTCTTGGACTCATATGTATGAGTACATTTTTGCGCTTCTTATGAAACCAGCACAAACTGGTATAGGGGCATATTTCATATTTCAATTTCTGTTTCTAATTTTTCCTAATAAACACATTTCTGCATGCAATTTTGCCTAGCTTGCACATTTTGGCATATATCCCCTAAAAGCATTTTTTGTACATTTATTTTCATTAATCTGTGAATTGTGATGCAAAGTTTTATCTTGGTATTTGCATATTTGAACACATTACTTAGCTTGAGAATTGGGGAAAATTTGAATTTTGAAGGATGGCTACATCTCAGTTTGTATACTGCTTTAGAAAGTGCCAAATTGGTTTTGCCTTTAAATGTAAACTGAATTGAGCTGGTGATATGTGGTAACTCACAGGACAGAAGGAAACTTTCCATTCCTACAAATAAGTTCAGTTAAACCCCTGAGCCCAGAGATCTGTATCCAGCTGCAGACCAAAGTGAACAAATGCTCACAGCTTAGTTATACAGATTTTTTTCTTCCAGAAGTGAGCTCAAAAGGATTTACTCCCTGGTAAGTGCACTGTGGGTTAAACCACAGAGCCTAGGACTTGTCGATCAGAAGGTCGGCGGTTCGAATGCCTGCGACGGGTGAGCTCCCATTGTTTGGTCCCTGCTCCTGCCAACCTAGCAGTTCAAAAGCACGTCAAAGTTCAAGTAGATAAATAGCTACCACTCCAGCGGGAAGGTAAACAGCGTTTCCGTGCGCTGCTCTGGTTCGCCAGAAGCGGCTTAGTCATGCTGGCCACATGACCCGGAAGCTGTACGCCGGCTCCCTCGGCCAATAAAGCGAGATGAGTGCCGCAACCCCAGAGTCGGCCACGACTGGACCTAATGGTCAGGGGCCCCCTTACCTTTACTAAGTGTGCATAAGGTTGCAGCTTGGCTTATCTGTAGAAATGGATGTGGAGGGGGAAAGAAACTTAGTCAATACAGAAAGCTTCCTTTTGTCATGTTTGTACCTCCCTTTCAAGGCAATAGAAAATCCCTCTTTTGGATAAATCACTGAATGCCACCTACTGAATTTGCTGAGTATTCTGCAGTTGTAAACACTATTGACAAATACTGAATTGCTTAATGATAAATTAGCAGTGTTTGGCACCTGCAGAATGGTAATGTATAGCACTAATGCAATGTCTAGACAGCTAAAGGAAAATGTGTTCTACAAATTGCAACAGAAATTAGGGAGATAATTAACCTATGTTTAATTCCACCACACATCAAGAATGATGCTGTTCTAGGCATTATTTTCTTAGCATTTGGTAAGAAATGTCAGCCTTTTGCCTCCCTATTCAAGTGATGTGTTTCATACATTTCTCTAGCATTCAAACCACACAGGTGTGTGAAGTCACTGGTCTTGTGACAAGTCATACATAAGACATCTTATACCTACTCTGGGAAGCCTTTGGATCACTGCCACCCTGGTCAAGTCCCCAGTACCCCTAAGCCAAAGTATGTGTAGTTGAAATAGACACATATTCTCCCATCCCAGGAAGAGGACATGAATGGTTGGGTAGGATACTGAACAAGAGAGCTCCACGTTACAACATTTTGTTGAAGACCTTACTTGTTCTCATGAACTGTCTATTTGAAGCATCTGCACTGAGGTGTATGTTTGTGTCTGCGTTTGCTGTGCTCCACCACAGATTCTGTAGCTGGCCCGTGCACAGGGCAAGGAGCAGAAATTGCCCCACATCTGGCAGATCCTAGGCAGTACAAACAGGATCAAAAAGCTTTGTTAACAGTGTGTGTGCATGGTGTCATCTTCAGCTACTCTCTATTTCGGGGGTTTCCAGGCTGTGGTCTTTGGACCATCGGTGGTCTGCAGCATGTCTGTGGATTTGTGGTTAAAGATGGGAGATTTCTTATATTATATTTTGTTGTGTTGATTGTGTTGCATTTTATTCTGTTCTGTAGAATTGTTGTTGTTGTTTAATCATTTAGTCGTGTCCGACTCTTCGTGACCCCTTGGACCAGAGCACGCCAGGCACTTCTGTCTTCCACTGTCTCCCGCAGTTTGGTCTGTAGAATTATTATAATACAATATAATACAACATAACAAATAAAAATTAAAAAGAAAAGAAAAAATTAAAAATCTAGCGTACTGCTTTACAATTGCTACAACATGGCAAAAATATATTTTTTAAAAATCATTAAGTGGTCCACTAAGACCCAGAGCAATTTTCAAGTGGTACATAGGAGTGCGGAGAGTTAGGAACCTAAAAGACATTCACCAAATTGTGTTTGGGCGAAACAGAACCTGAGCACACATCTGGCAATCAACTGCAACAAGTAGGCAGGTCCTGCTTGTATGTCATGTGTGCACACAAGCCATTTCGAAAAGTGAGCTATACATTATGTTACATCCAGAGCATTAATTAGTGGGTACTCCCATCTAGTCTTCCCCTCCCTGTAAATTACAGTCTTGCCCACTGACATTTTCTTAATTTAAGGTGAATGACTCCCACCCTGCACCTCTGACCGCCTTTAAATTAGTGCTGTATAATTCCAACATTTCATAGCTAAGTCCTTTAGTGCCACCTCGAGGTCACAGCTGAAGTAGCAGGAAATAAGGCAATTTAAGCCCAAGGTGCAGCATTCAAACTCCATAGAAGCTGCTGAACTGGATAGAATCCTCAGCATACCTCTGGGCTACAAAACACGGAGTGGTGATCCTGAAACATATTAATATCATGGGATTAGGGACCTGTAAGAAACCTGAAGATCATCTCACTCATGTTCCTGCCACAAAGCAAGAACCTGCTAGCTTGCTCAGAGCAACATTTAACATTAAACTGATAAGAGAACAGGAATGCAGGCACCTGCTTTATGCGATGTTAAGACTATGTGTCTAATTCTGACAGTTAGCAGCTCTTTAGGGCCTTGGATAAAGGTCTCTCGCATCACCTGCTACCTGATCCTTACACCTGGAGATGCTGGGGATTAAACTTTAGGGCTCCCGTATTGAAAAGCATAAAGGGACGCAGGTGACGCTGTGGTCTAAACCACTGAGCCTAGGACTTGCCAATCAGAAGGTCGGCAGTTCGAATCCCCACGATGGGGTGATCTCCCGTTGCTCTGTCCCAGCTCCTTCCAACATAGCAGTTCGAAAGCGCGTCAAAGTGCAAGTAGATAAATAGGTACCGCTCCAGCGGGAAGGTAAACGGCGTTTACATGTGCTGCTCTGGTTTCACCAGAAGCAGCTTAGTCATGCTGGCCACATGACCCGGAAAAACTGCCTGCGGACAAACGTCAGCTCCCTCAGCCAGTAAAGTGAGATGAGCACCACAACCCAGAGTCGTTTGTGACTGGACTTCACTGTCAGGAGTCCTTTACCTTTACCTTTTTTTTCAAAAGCATGGGTGCTTGAGCTATAGGGCCTCTCTGCATACATCATGTTGATCATGGTGAGAGTTTGGAAGGCATGCCTTTGGTAAAAGCTGTTCTCCAACTGGAATGCTCACAGGCCAGTGTTTTCCAGTTGTTGGTGTTTATACTACTTTTTAAAGATTTGCCTTGAGAGTGTCTTGCCAACTCACTTCCATTAACCTCATGGGGAAAGGTTGCTTGAATATATAGAATTGTCTGAGACAGCACATTGTCCCATGGAACACAGCACAGGCAGTCATTTTGCTACCAGTGTAAAGACTAAGGCTGTGAAAGCACAAACATTTACCTGAGGGTGTCACTGAACGAAGTATGACTTCCTTCTAAAGACGTACCTGAGATTGCAGTTGGTTAAATAGCACTTGCAGTAACTGGCAAATTCATGCTGCCTTGCTGGAATTGAAGAGTTTATACTAATTTTTTGGGTGTCAGATAAAGCTACTCTAAACCTTAAACTTTACAAAATAAATTGAAGCAGAAGTGAGTGCTAGAGGGTCCTTCATCCACCCTGCAGGGAAAGGATCAGTTTAAGGTCCCACGTGTTCAGTTTTCTGGACTACTCAGAGATGTGTACGTCACATTTTGGATATAGCACCTCTCCAGCTTTACCTTTTAGCTCTTGAAAACACCTTCTGACATACGCAGTGTAAAATAAAACCATAACACTCTTTCAAAAGAAAAGATGAAAAATATCATTTTTCAAACACATTCTTAGGTCAAGTTCTGATGTGCTCCAGAATTTTACCAAGTGATCCACGAAAAAGTGGTATGCAGAAGAGCATTAGTGGTAAAGCATCTGTTTGCATACAGGTTTCAGGGAATGCCCCTCATCTGAATCCCTGGAGAGCCATTACCCACCAGTGTAGACAATAATGAGTTAGGTGGGCCAATGGTCTAAGTCACATCGTCCAGCTTACAAGCTAAGCATCATTTCTACAAAAGCTTGTATTCTAAAGAGAAGCTTTGCTAATTAAGCACTGTAGGCTAATTCTTCATCACACAAGGGCATTCTTGCTGGACTAGCCAGACAATCTAAATCCCTCATGGGATGGCGAAGAGTAAGGATTAGTATGCTATTTCTACCCACCACTACAGGTACCCTTCACAAGTTGGAGGCACAATCATGGGGATGGGAATCACAGGGACCCTACCAGAATAGAGCAGGTTTCTATGGAATCCACTCCCACAAGAGGTAGGGACGATCACCAAACTTGGATAGTCTTTAAAAGATCAGACATATTCCCATATGAGAACACCATTGCACTCATGTCCTGCTTGCAGGCTTCACATAGCCAGTGTGCAAACAGGATACTAGACTAGATGGGCCTTTGGCCTGATCCAGCAAGGTGTTTATGTTCTTAGAAGTTATCCCTCCAATTCATGGAGGGCAGCTGCACTGGGGGGCAGCTAGAGCACTCATCTCCACTCTCCCTCATCATGTTTTTTTCCTTAATGCTGGTTCTGTGTTCTTTTTTCAATTCAAATGGTGCAACTAATTTTTCGCCGTTGAAATATTCAAATTGCAACACACCAAAGTTAAAAATAGATGCACCGGTTCCAGTCCAAAGAGCCAGTTTACATGCATGTAAAATTACTGTACATATGCCCCCTAGCAGAGCTCTTTTACTGGCAAATCAGTCCCCATTCCCCTTCTTGCCCTTTTCAGAGTAAATATTGCACTCACTGCTAGCAGTATTTGTAAGTGTAAAAAACATAAGTCTTGCTTTACACAGCCAAGCACTTTAATTCACCCCAACAAAATAATTACAATGCAATACCATGCTGATCATTTGTTATAAAAAAGTGTACAAGATTGATAAACCACACTTCCATGTGAGTGATCAAATGACAAAACATTACCTTGGACAAAAAGGGCTATGTTTTTCAAACCCTGTGGCATCATAAGTACAGATTAAACACTGAATGCTTCCTTGCCTAATGGTAAATTCACAGTTCCTGTGCAGCTCTTGAGCAAAGCCAAGATGAAGAAGGCAGGGCAAATTGGAAAAACCATGGTATTCTCAACAGACAGATAGTAGCAGTAAAGAAAAATCTCTTCCAATTTAGCACAAACATCCCTGAAGAATTTTTTTAATGACCAGGGACTAAGATCAGAAATAGACTTCATTTGAAATGTATTTGTTAAGATGCTAAGAAAAAAGTTCTAAATATATTTGAATAGATATGAAAACGTACACTGGGAGGAACCATAGCTGAACAGAATACATGCTTTACATGCAGAAGGTCCTAAATTCAGCCCAAGGCATCTCCAGCTTAAAGAAGGAATAGGTTGCAGGTGATGAGAAAGACCCATGCCCGAGTCAACAATACTGGGCTACAGGAACAAGGAGCTTCACACATATAAGGCAGCTTAATCTTATCCCAACAAAAGTCTTCGGTTTGATGCTTAGCTTATACCTCTAACTCTTGCCTCGTGTGGCCTTTAGCAAATATAACATTGCACATTTAATTTTACAGGAACATGTGCCTATATTCGACAGTGCAAGTCAAAGGAGTTGACACCATTAAGAGAAAAAAGCCCAGATCTCACTGCATGTTTTTTGACAAGCCCAGTGATGAAAGCTACTGTACCATAGCTTGGCATGCTATGGGCTGAACAGAAAGAAGGCAAAATGACATGAAGGTTCATCCCTTAAACATTGCAACAACAGAGGCAGATAATTGCTTTCAAACTGAATTGCTGAGGGAGATGACAATTCCAAAGTGTGAGGAGATCTTTTCTTACAGAACACTATTTGCCTGGGGGCGGGCGGGCGGGCGGGGCGGGTTGGGGGTTGGAGAGAAAAAATTGTGTGCACTAAAGTATGTCACCTTCACAGGGAGAAAATGAACCCAATGGAAATTCAGTTCAGCCCCAGTTGCAATACAGTATTTCTACCCCAATCCACACACAGGTTAAGCCACAAAGGGCAGCTGCTCTGCAGCCTCTGAAGTTGTCTGGCATTTCAGGGAAACACTGAATACAAGAGCTTTCACGTAATGCTAAGTGTCAGATCACATACATTACCAGCATTGCCTTAAGACAGAAAACAACCGAGAGGGGAATCAATTGACATTATAGAAGGCAGACAAAATGGTATTTAAAAACACCACAGAAAACCGTTACTGAAAAATTTACAGTGATTTCTTGGTGTGGGGACGACGACAAAGCAAACCACTTTAATGCATTAGTTAATGCTTTTTGCAGAAAAGCTAGTTCAATTTGTGCCAACAGAGTAGTTATTTTCAAGCGTACTTTTTGCTCTAATTCTCTCCAACGGAGATGTAGCTAGGCCTCATATTTCACTTTACTTTACAGACATAATTCAAATAAATGATTTATGTGCCACAATCATCCAGAATCCGATTGTAGAACTTCACTGACAAGCGGAATACCCAGAAAAAATTGGCTTTTCCAAAGGATTGCACTTGCTTGGAAGGAGCAGGTCCAGTCGGGGGGGGGGTGTTCCTGGATTCAGACCCATTACTGGAGGCCTCAGTGGCAAGGGCTCGCCATCTACAGTCCCTTTTTCACAGAAATGACTTGGCCACTGCACTCCATGTTCTAGTGACTTACAGACTGGATCCTTGCAATGGCCTCTATGTGCAGCTGCCCTTGAAAACAACTGGTCCAAAATGCAGCAGCCAGATTAATGGCTGAGGTTTCATTTAGATTTCACACACCTTAAAAACAGCTGTGTTGGTTTGCCAGTTTGTTTCCGGGTCCAATTCAAGGTGCTCATGTTAAGTGTTTAAAGCCCTGAACAACTCAGGCCCAGGTATCTGAAAAACCACCTCCTCCTCTACAGATCCTCTTGTATGTTAAGATTGGCAGAGGCGTACTTAAACCACCCTAAGATATTCAGGGGTGCAGTGGCCTACGGGAGCACATCCACTGTGGCAGACCCCAAGTTGTGGAATTCCCTCCTTCCTTCACTATACATTTTTGGGGCAGAAGACATAACTCTTTATCTGCCTTTGACACCCTGAGATGTATACTTCGTAGGACCCATCCTATTTTTGTGATTGTGAGCCGTTTTAATGCTTTATTTAAAACTGTTGCAATGCTCCTTGGCACCTTAAGGATGAAGGTTGGGTAATACAGGAAATAACAAATACAACTGCTGAATGTTTGGCTTTCACCTACTGTTATGAGACAATATTGTTAGAGAAGAGATACCTCCACTTATCTGAACACTTTCCCCTATTTAAACTTGCATTGCTAAAACACAATGCACTCAATTTGTCCTCCTTGCCAACATGCAGCATATTCACTGATTTACCAAAAATAAAAACAAAAAAATTCAGGTAAACCGAATATATAAAACACTTAGCAGTCAATTTAAGTTTTTTTCTTTTAAAAAAGGTATATGTTCACCAAGTCATAAAATGCAATACATAAACAAAAAGGCAACAACAGCAAATAAATAACTTTCAATGTTAGAGAACTCCTGTAGTGTGCATCAATATTTGAACTCCGATCACCTGGAATGACGTTGTCTTTAGTACCCATAACCTTGGGATTCTTAAAGCTAATTGTTGCAGCATAGAAACAGGAAAGGAGACCGACCTATGTTAGAGGCGATTACTGTAAGCAGCAAGAATAAGGAGCATTTCCAATGGCAAATTGTTACAAGGCAGTCATTTAGCTTATATAGGAGAGCTTTCATATAGTCCCACTTGTTCATCCATCCAAGATTAGTGCATTTAAAAAATGTTTAAAAATACTTTTGAGTTTAAGTTCAGCTGCACTTGATTCAAGTGTTGCTTGTGGAGGTTTCAGAAGTTTTAAGTTTGTTGCTGCCTCAGCAGCCAAGTGTACCGCAAAGGAGTTTGTCCATAGGTAAGTGTCACTTTGACTCCAGAAAAGAAGTTATCTTACTCCAATTCGGGAAGTCATCCATTCCAGGCCTTGGCACAATCTGAAAAAGGGGAAGAAAACCCAAGTCTTAATATAATAAACATACAGGGTGCAAAATCACTATGCTAAGTGTCACCAATTGTACAGATTTTGCTTTTCTCTACTTAATGCTACCAAAACATTAAAACCATCTTACAAAACGTGTTTTTTTTAAATAAAATATTTTGAATCAAATAAATGTGAGCGTGCTGCTGGAAAAACCCACACACTTCTATTATTACGACAAACTGTGTGTTCAAATGCACATTGGTAATTGAAGGTCTTTCTGAAAGCTATCTCGGAATACTTTGAGGGATTGAAGTTTATGGCACAGCAAGCAGGTGATATTGCATGGGAATTGTAGTAGGGAATCCACCCCAATATTGGATTTAATCCAAAGGGGTGGTTGCACAAGTGGAAGACGCTTCTATTTGTGATGGGGTGGGAGCTGTGTGTCTGATTTTTCGAGATCAGGAGGAGGGGCACATGAGCCTGAGGTTTTGCTTGGGCTCATTCTAGCTTTCACACATTTGGAGCGCAGCACATTGGTTATTCCTGTGCTAACCCATGGCTTCCTGTCAAGCATGAATACTTTCCGACAAGTTGCCAGTTTCTGTACACAAGCATTTATTTAACACTATGACTACTTACCCTTCTCCTGTTAGTGCACAACAGGACTGAATGTGCCATGGGTGATCCTTTATGGAACTAAGGGTGAGGTACTTGGAAATTTCAGCTGCCGACATACAGCCTTTCATATCTTGCTTATTTGCAAAGATGAGAACTGCAGCTTTCCGCAAATCCTGTAAATGACGTGTATTTAGAAAATTTATGTTTCCATGGCCCTAACAGCTACATAATCCTTGATTTTTTAAAAAAAGAAAGCAAAAATAGATATTTTCCACTATATGTTCCACTATATTTAAGGTCGCTTTTGTTGCAATTTTGCCAACTCCATAAGCATAGGTTGTAGATTTGTTCCTGCTACACTTCCCCTTCCAAAGCATCAACTCTTATCACCAGTCTCAACACATTCAGTTAAAGCCAACCAAATCAGAATTCATTATGATGTATATGGAGACAAGTACTAGACTTTTTTAAAAAAAAACCAATTAGGATGCAATCCCGTACCCAATTTCCTGGGTAGAAGTCTCACTGAACTCAAAAGCCTAGTAAACATGCATAGGATTGTGGAGATTAGCTAATGCTCTTCATTTCTGTGGCTATTTTTTAAAAAGAATAGCTTGGATCCAAATATGCTGTTTCGAAGCAAAAGGCACTAGACTTACATAAGGGAACCACCCCCACCCCGCCTTCTTCTCTTCCAACGCCCTCTCCCCTATCTACTGCAGCCACCTGCATTTCTTGAAAAACTGCTCCTGAGGGGCAATAAATCTTTCACACTGTATGGGATGTAGCAAAACTTGGGGCTCTGCCAATTTCAACTTGTGTAATATTTTGGGCAATGCTTCGTGTCCCAACTATTGTATTCTTAGAATACACACAGAATATAGAATATTGTACCTCATGTGCCAACATTCTGTATAGTTCTTCTTTTATGATAGATAGTCTCTCTCGGTCAATGCTGTCCACTACAAGGATAATAAACTGTGGAAAGAAAGAGGAAAAGGTGGGCGAAAAGCTAAAAGTAGCCACCATGTGTTCAACTTGCGCACTGGGAAATAAATGTTGTGATTCAAACCTGGAAATGGTGAGAGAGAGCTAGAGAGCCCTCGTGTTTTGCTAGGAGACCCTCCCTAGAGCCTGAAGAGGGATTTTTCTTTTAGATTATGAAGGAGCAGGGCTCAAAAGCTGGCTCGAAAAAGGCATGCAGGGGCCTCTGCTGTTGCTTCGCTACCACGCTCATCACCTAAGAGGCAGGGAAGACGCTTTGCAGCAGGTCTCGCTTGCACGACTTTTCCAGCCTCTCTGCGGTCACAGAGCTTGTGGATACTTTTCGGGGGGGGGGGGGACATATTCTGTTTCCAAAGTGGATAGCAAAAAAGGTTTCTGTAAAAGCTTACAGGCTCCAGCGCTGAACCCAAAATGGCATGCAGGAGCCCTCTCTGCTGCTGTGCCACCCTGCTCAACAACTGATGGACAGGAAGCCGTTCCCTGCAGTGGGCTCAGCTGTGCGGCTTCTCTGCCTTTCCTGGTGAGACTGAGGGCGAGGAGGGGGGGAGGAAGGGAGTATCTGCTGCCCCTTAGATAGCTCTTGCTTGGCTCCTACCCTTCCAAACCAAAGGGGGAGGGGAAACACAGCCACTCAAAAAAACCTTTCAAGCTCCCTACTTACACATATTTTGCTAATGGGGGCAAGGGCCTGAAACACAACCCCTGTGTAAGTGGGAAGTCTCCTGTACACAGTATTCTTTAATTTCCTACTGCTATCTGAGGCAATACAGGGCAGGGAAAGTGAGCTCAATAAAACAAGATGACGAATAGCAACAAGAGCAGTGTCTGGACCCTTGTTGCTTCCACACACACTAGAAAGAGCCAGGAATGCTTCCCAGTTCAACCCCGTCATTCATATTTACCAGAGATCAACATCAAGAGCTCATTCTTATGGTGGGCCAAGGAAGGGGGAGCACTTCCTATGGTCTGAAAAGCCTTTCAGAGGCTTAATACAAAAAAACTTTTCTATTGCTTTCTCCTCAGCTACTTCACTTCCTCTCTCTCAGATCTTGCTTTAAGCCTCGTGGGCCAAGGTGGATGGAACCCTCAGGAAATTGTCACACACATTTGCCAGCACAGTCCTGGGTCTTTTGGGTTGCCTAAATTAAGAACAACATCAACATACCTCTGTATTTGAATAATAGGTATTCCAGGACGATCTTAAAGACTCTTGTCCTCCAATATCCCACATGAGGAAATGGGTGTTTTTAACTACTATTTCTTCAACATTGCTTCCTATAGTGGGAGAAGTGTGAACCACCTCATTCATTAGGCTAAAGGGGATGAAAAAGTTGTATGTTTATCAAGGTCATCCATACAGAAATATGCCATCATAGAACAATTCCTGTCTTTGGATTAAAAGAAGATTGTACAGGAAATAGCTCAATCAGAATTTATCTGAAAATGCTCAATTTTATTTTTACTTAAATTTTAAAAAGGTTTTAGGTTTTCGTGAAATTCTTCCATATGATCACAGGTGTGTGCATGTAACTGTTTAAGAAAATTCCGATGATCTGGAAGGCAGGTAGTGAGCTCACCGCTGCCTCTCATCATGAATAGGTATATCTGTGATCAAAGAGAGCTGCCAGCTAACTGTGTTAACAACCTTACCTTTTATTAAGATGGTTGTATATCCTTGGGCACAACCATGTAGAGGAAGTTAACTGTTCCTTCAGTAAGATGGTAAGCAATTATATACTGCATTCTATAATGCACCCTTAGAGTCAGGGTGGATTTAATTTAAATCAAATCGATTTAAATCATTATTTAAATCATTTTTAATTTTTTTACAGAAAGACTCATTCTTGCTGGTATAATCTTAATATTTACAACCAGATAAGGGTTTCATTTTTGGAATAATAAATTTTCAGAGTAGTTTTTACAGTTTTATCAAAAATTACTGATTTATACTATTAGAAATACATAGACCAATAATTATTGTGAGGTTTAATAAGTTAACTGTTTACATTTGGACAACTATTCTCCTGTACTTTATTGGAAGGAGAAAAATAATCATTTCCTTAATAACAATTTATTTAACTAAAACATTGACATTATAGCATATGTATCCATGTTTTTTAACTGATGTGGTTAAACTTTTTTTAAATAAACTTAGGCTGAGTTTTAGCATACATGAAAAACTTAAACAAATCTTTATTTCCTGATGAATAGCCTTGGGCTATAATGTAACTTAAATAGAAAGATTTTCCCCCCAAAAGCAATTTTTAAAAATTAAATCCATTTTTTTAAAAAACAATTGATTTAAATAAAAAAAATCATTGATTTTTATCCACCCTGCTTAGTTACATAATGCAAAGCATTCTATATGTAACAAGATTAGCAAAGCTATTTGATAACTAGCAAGATTCTACCAAAATGGTTTCCCCCCTTTTCAGAGCTTATCTATATCTTCCTGTAAGCAGTATCAGCCAGCTACCTGTTTCCCAGTTTTATAGCCACAGCTTCTGACAGTTATAATAGCTACTGCACTATAGTCAAGTAATACTTTCAAGCAACATTGTATTGCCAACATTATACTGTAACCCAAGTAGGTGATGGGTCAGCCATAAGATTTTATCCTTCCACCAATGGTAATAGCTGGGCTGACTGATGGCTGATGAACTCTCTGCATTTATGAATGAGTCATAATTAGAGAGTCTGACATACTGGAAGATCATAGGAAAGCTTCCATGTATCTGCTCAAGCCTGAAAAAAATTCAAGCTTCAAAGACAACAGGATTCCTAGACTTTTGAAGCTGGATAATTTCAAATATTTTGACAGACAGGCTGTCCAAAGTTATTTTTATGCTTAAAAACCCTGCTCCAAGTGTTGGCTGAATTGTGAACAGTATCATATCTGAAGGAATGAATGTTATCTTGTTAAGATACTTACAACTGGTATAGAATGGTGGTCTTTCCAGCATTGTCAAGGCCCACAATTATTACTTTGTGTTCTACAATACATAATAGTGAACAGTTGTAAGCTGCTGTAAACTTGAGGTTATCACATACCATAGATGATATGAAAGTGTAATACAATGATGCTTCTAGATTTTTCTTGGTGCAGTAGTTCATATGCCAATCAATAAGAATTTCCCATATACAACTAGGTAAGACAACCTCTACCCACATTTTCAAGAACTCAATCCCGTCCACCCAAGATCTGAGCCCCCGCCCCATCCTTGTTACTCCAAACATGTTGAACATCTCCCTCCCCACAAAGACTGGAAGATGTATCTAGGATAGAAAACAACAGTGATCTTTTGACAGCCAATGATGCCTCTATGGCTGTTTTCCAAAGTCAACAGGTGTCATTGAAAAGCAAGTATGAATTACTTAGAAGCCCATGAGCTCATTACCAACCAAGACAAAGTTGGCAAATAAAGAGTGAAGACTAGCTCCTTGGAAGTCTACCTTTCCAAGCCTCAGCAGCCCATGAAAAAGGTAAGATTGTGAGCTATCAAGCTCAGTGGTCTTCCCTCTTTCCCCAATGCAATTCTTGCAAAGATGTATCATTGCTAAGACAACCTACCACTGTCGCTCTCCACACCATTTCCGCTATTCTTACCAGTCTTTCAATGAAGCCATTACAGAATAAACTACTGCCAAGCAGGTATTGTTTTTGGCAGTAGTTTAAGAGTGGTGCGGACATTAGGTCTGCATATGGAAGCTGAGTGTTTCTACATGGTGGCAAATCCAAGCAGCAGGTCTTAAGTGAGAAAACACCTCATGAAGTTCATCACACCCTGGTGGCCAACCACTAGGGCAAGAGGTTTTGCACACATCCATGGGATGAGCAAGTCTTGCATGATAGCTGTTGCATCAATCTCGTTACATGAAACCACTGTTAGTTTCTTTAGCTCAGAGGTCCAATATCAGCACCATGTAATTAAAACAATGTATGTTTGTGTGAATTCTTTGTTCAGTACCTTCAAGGTAGTGGAGTTATTGATTGTGCCTCATAAAATGTTAACAGGTATTCCATTAAGAAAGGAATGTACGAAGGCAGCTTTGCATGGCGCACCCCCCCCCACCTTAGGAATGACATCAGAATGGCTTCTTCGTGTATATATCTGGCATGCTATTTTAGCTTAAAGAATGCAAGGCAGATGCTGCATTGCTGGAGTTTTTAAAATTAAAACAGATTGCTGTTGTATAAAAACAGTAACCACCATGCCTTGGAGAACACAGATGCATTTATTTTGCGGGCAAAGCTTTTAAAATAAGATTAGACAAAAGCATATACGTCTTGCAAATTTGAACAGAGAAAAGGAAAATCGATCAGCTGGCAATATGACTGTTCTCTGCAAATGCATTCAACAGGGTGTTTTCTCAAGAAACACAAAAGAAAAGTGAAAGAAGGTGGTTCACAAGTTGTTACAGACACTGCAACATTTTAACACAAATTTATTACTTCCTGCACAGATTTCACCAACAGCCAAGGCTGAGGAACTCATGGAATTTATTTACATTTGGGGGGAAACTCAAACTCCAACTTTAACTTTTTGCCACATTCCTGTTCACAGGTTCTGTATACTACCAGTTGAATTTGGTTGAAATGTGCTGGCACTTAGCATCTTACAATCTACAGGTTAATTGACTTCCTGGCCTCCCCATTATTCACCCTTGTTATTCATCATACCTATTTCTCCAGCTCACCTTCCCGCTGACTCAAAACCAGTCCTTGTTGCCCTGTTTATATTAAAACACCTTTGGTCAAACAGACAGGATGCTCCTACTCACAGCAAGTGGCCTCCTCTCCCCTAATTTCCCAACTTTACTGTATTAACTTTTCACAGTCGCTTCCGTTCTCAGCCCACCATTTCCCCCATATCCGCCCTGTCAAAATAAATAAAAACGGTCCCCTCTCCCAACGCCACTCTTGCCTTTTTCGTACACCTCCCTAACATGGGAGATCCAAGACTGGGGGGGGGGGGGGCGGACACCCAAGTTCAAGTCCCCGCAGAAAAAGACCCCGAGTGGCCAGTCATACACTTCTTCCTTCTCGGCCTCAGCTACCTCCAAGGGCTCCTGTGAGCATACGGCGGGTGGGTAGGGGAAGAGAACCATGGACGATGCCCCCTCCTTCCTTGGGAGAAAGGGCTCAATAAATACCCCGCTTCCCACCCAATGCAAAGCCCTAATTGTTACAGACACAACTGAGATATCTCCCCAGGTCTCTTCAGGATCACGACCCTCTCCCTTCCTCTGCGGTATTGCTGCCCTCCCTCAACCGAGCTCCCCGACCCCCCCCCCGTTAAAGGCCAGCCCGGGAAACACCCCCCCCCCGCCCCGAGACGAAACCCTCCCGGCAAAAATGCCACACGGAGCAGCAAAAGCAGCAGCCCCGGTAGCGGCGGCGCAGGTGCCCCTCCAGCCCCAGCCCCGCTCTACTCACCCTGGTTACAGAAAAGGCTCCACAGCTTGGCAAATATCAAGCCCATCCCGACTTGGCCAGCAGAAACCGCCGACCGCCTCCTCCTCCTCTTCCGCTGCTTCTGCTGCTGACGAGCGTCTTCCCTCCTTTCCGTCGGTTCTTTCTTCTCGTGGCCAACGCGGCGGATAAAGTGGGAGGGGCTTACGCCCCGCCCCCTCCTCCTCCTGTTCTCGACCACGGCAGCGACGCGACAGCCCTTCCGCAAGGCGCGCTGACGTCACCGCGTCCGCAGGAAAGGCGCACGTTCTACGACTGCCGCTGACGAAAGGCCGAAACTGGGATTAGGGTGGCGGTTTCCCTCTCACGCGCACCCTCCCTTGACCTACAGAGTGTGGGGCGGGGTGTTTTGTGCTCAGAGCAGGGAATGGGCGTGACTTAGTCGTGGTCATTGATTTCAACAGCTCCTGCTCAAAAAACGGTGAAAGCTGATACGCCCGCCCGGACATTACGTGCGAAACCTCATTTCCTCTTTTCTTTCGAGCGGCGCCATATGAGGGGCGCGAGAGCCGAGCCTTTTCTGTTGGCATTGGTTCAACCAGGCGCCGGAAGTGACTAGTATCGTTGCGGTCTTGCGCCGCTTCCCTTTGGACGAGGAAGGGGCAGGGCGGGGCCGCGAGAGTGATGTCATCCTCCGCCCCGGACGTGAGGGAGGCGTTGTTTTCCCACGCCCGTGATGAATAGTTTTCCTCTTTCAGAAGGTTCCTGACAGGGACAGCCGGTTTTTTCCACACGGAGTTAGATTTTTATATATGGACTGATACGAATATCAGTGGCTTAAAGTCGATTTTCACTTCTGACTTCCGTTGCAGATTGTTAGAGGAGTATCTCCATAGAAATGCGAAGATACTCGCATGGAGAATAGTGGCGGTCAAAGGCTATTTTCATTATTATTTTTTAAAGTTCGGACTGTAATCTACTGAGTCTCCACGAGGGCTCAGTTGTGCAAGTAAACTCCCCTGCCCACGCCACGCCCAACTCAGCACTTTGAAGTCAGCATATTTGATTATGTAGAAAAGGTGTAGGTAGCCATGTAGAAGCTCCTGAAGCCACAGTAGTAATAAGGTTTAATAGAGTGCTAGGTCCTAATAATTGGCATCCTGCGGAGGAAGACATTTGAGCTTTTATAGTGTAATTTGCTCCTAATTACACATGTAGACAATAATCAATCTGCAATTAGAGAATTATGGGATAACCAGCCTCATATAACATGGTTAAGTTTAATTAATACATGAAGGGGTTAATGCCATACAGTAAGCTGCCCTGCCAAGTTTAGCTAGGTCACTCCCTCTCACCTTGGGTGGGGGGTAATCAATGCCTTTGTTTGCCTTCTGTCTACCAGAGAAACTTAGTGTGTGAAGAGGCTAAGGTAGTTGCTACATCTTAGCTGCATGGCTCTTACAAACCATTGTTGTGTTCCTGTACCAATAATTTAGGAAAATTCACCACTGTAACTGAGGCAAGTTGTACTGCCTATGTTTTCTGACTGATGTATGGAAATCACATGAACCTGACCTTTGGAGAGTTTGTAAGTAAACCATTCCTAAATGTGTAGATTTTTCTATGCTGAGGGAAAAGGGAAACGTTGGAAGGAACTCGCAAGGGCATATTTTAAATGGGTTTATTTCAACGCTTTACTTTGCTGCATGCTTTGTGATTTTAAATCTCATCAAAGAGCACTTGGCCTCAAACTTGGATCTTAGCATTCAGGAAGTATCTTTTTAACCTATTTTTCCTTGCCAACCATTTAAGAATGACCCCAGAAAGCTTATAGTAGGAGGGAAATGTGATTATTTCTCTCTTCACCAAGTATTAATAGAATCAGGATTATTGCAGAGGCATCAACAAGTGTAATAACTATATAGATTATCAATATTGTTGACAGCACAAGTTTATGCATGTTTATTTGCAAGTAAATCCCACTGTGTTCAGTGGGTTTTACTCCCAAGTAAATGTGCATGGGATTGTGGCATAGGGCCATTACCCTGGGATTCATCTTCTCTGGCGATCACTCGTAGCTGCGTTAGATTGTCTTCCATGAACACGGTCTTAACACTCACCCCGTAAGTGATTGTGGAGGCCAATTCTGGATCCACATGTACTTCCACAGTGGGGACATAGCTTTCTTGGGAGTTGATCACGGTGACGGTTTGCCAAACATGCCTTCCTCTTAATATGTTTCTCTCTTTCATCCTGAGTTTGAGCATCTTCAAAGCTCATGACACATTTGGTAAAGGCTGTTCTCCAATTGGAGCGCTCGCAGGCCAGTGATTCCCAATTGTCGGTGTTTATAAAACATTTTTAAAGATTTGCCTTGAGAGAGTCTTTAAACCACTTTTGTTGACCACCAGCATTACGCTTTCAATTTTTAAGTTCAGAATAGAGTAGTTGCTTTGGAAAACGATAATCAGGCATCCAAACATGACCAGTCCCACAAAGTTGATGTTGCAGAATCATTGCTTTGACCCTGGTGTTCTTTGCTTCTTCCAGTACACTGGCATTAGTTCAACTGTCTTCCGAAGCGATATGTAACATTTTTCGAAGACACTGTTGATGGAATCTTTTGAGGCGTTGGAGATGGCATTTATACGTGGTTCATGTTTCACAAGCATACAGTAAGGTGTAGCACAGTGGCTTTGTAAACAAGCATTTTGCTTTCCCTGTGAATGTGCTGGTCCTGAAACACACTGCAGAAAGCTGCACTTGCAGAGCTCAGGCGAGGCTGGATTTTGGCTTCATTCGGCCCTTGTGGAAAGATAACTGCCCAGGTAGGAGAAGTGATTGACTCTTTCCAACATTACACAATTGAGTTGGATTTGTGGCGCTGCAGAGGGGTTTTTTGTGCTTGTTGGTGCAGTACTTTGGTTTTTTGGATGTTGAGCGATAGGCCAAACCTTTTGTAAGCTTCTGCGAAGATATTTAGGATAGCTTGGAGGTCATCCTCTCAGTGTGCACACACATTGTCCTCAGCATATTGAATCTCTTATGTTAGAAGTTATGGTAGCTTTACTCTTTGCTTTCAGCCTACTCAGATTAAAGAGCTTTCCATCGGATAGATTTGATTTCTACTCCAGTGGAGGGTTTCCTTTCAACAAAGTGTAGGATCATGGTGATGAAAATAAGAGTTGGGGCAATAACACAACCCTGTTTAACGCCTGATCCCACGGAATGAATCACTTTGAGAGCCATCGTTATTTGCGATTGTTGCTGTCATTTTATCATGGAGGAGCTGAAGGATGTTCACAATTTAGCTGGGCAGCTGATTTTCAAGAGGGCAGTCCACAGGGCATTGCGATTTACCGTGTCAATGGCCTTTGTCGTGTTAATAAATGCCATATACAGAAAAATAAAGTGAGATGAGCGCCGCAACCTCAGAATTGGTCACGACTGGACGTAATGGTCAGGGGTCCCTTTACCTTTTGTAGCTATTATGAGCTTCTTGGTTATTTTGTTTTTGAATGTTTTGCTGTTTGCTGTAAAATATTTTGAATCCATGTATATTCATTAGGTCTGGAGAGAAGGCAGAAATATGCTGCAACTATGTTGATAATACATGCTCAGCCCAGGTGGAGTGAGTGGAGCTGGAAAACAGTGAGTGGAGCTGGAAAACACACTATCAAAAAACCCCCACAAAAATGGCACAGATCCACATTTCCTGCGAAATCTGTAGCCCTCCAGATGTTGACTATAACTCTTCTAAGCTTTGACCCTTGACAAAAATGGTTGTTGATGATATAAGTCGACTGCAACCTCTCCGGAGCCACCAGCAGGCTTTCCATCCCACCTTACAATGCAGTTTCCTGGATAGGTCACTGGCAAGGGGCACACAGCCCTCCTGTGACAAAGGCTCAAGTACCATCCTGGAAGGAAATGATAAGCAGGGGTGGGGGTGGGGCGCACCACGTGTTGCAGCACATTTCTGAATTCAATAGGGCTCTGAGCATATGCAGAGTGCATGCCCCTGGCAGCAAAATAACCACTGGCCTCCCTTCTAGAGATCTTCACATGAGCATTTCAAACCGGACATGAATTCTAATCCGCTGCTATTTTGTGCCTCGAGGGGCGGCTTGTTGGCCGGTCTTCGATGCGATTCGTACACCCGCAGATTGTGAGCTGGGGTGGGGAGTTGAAATGAAAAGCACCCCTCTTTTGGTTTTATTATTTTTGCGGGGGGGGGGGGACTCCCAACCCCGCAATAGTTACGAGTCTTTGGCTACTGCCTCCCTCGTTCCCCTCCCCGCCTGGTAACCACATCCTCCCCCGTGGGCGCCCACGTTCTGGAGCGAAAGCTTCATTACCCTGAACGGAGCTTACTCCCGAGGAACCCGAAAGAACTGCAGTTTCGTGCTCTGGGGAGGGGGGCCCTCCCCAAGTAGAAGGAGGGAGGGAGGCGGGGCTGGGCTAGGACGGGGCGGCATTTCCTATCGCCTCCCCGGATGAGGGCAGGAGGGAGGCCGAAGGCAGGGACTGGGCGCGGCATTGCTCGGGCGCTGGGGTAGGCAAAGGGGCGCGGGAGGACGACAGCAATGAGGGCCCCCGGGGTGGCGGACCCCGGTGCCTCAGCCCCAGCCCGGGGAGAAGAGGGGAAGCCACGGCCCCGTGTTCAATCCCCGCCAGGGTCGCTCTCGGCGCCCGGCAGCAGGTGGCGCCCCATCCGAGGCAGCCGCGACGTAGGCGGGCTCTGCTTTTCGGCTCCTGAGGGGAAAAGGGAGCCCTTTGCAAATGGCCTCCCTCGAGGACACACGCACACCCCTTTTAAAACGGGTGGAAAGAGGTGTGAGGCGAAGTAGACACGGGACCGAATTTAACATGCACTCCAAAGCCCCCCCTCCCCGTTTCAAATCGGATTATAATGTCGCCACGCCTGTTTTGCACCGACTAGAGGCGAATTAGGGGCTCAAATTTGCGTGAAGCAAATAGAGCAGCGGCATTTTCCAGTAAAGTGCAGGGTGTCTAGGCGTTTTGGGTAATGTCATGTGAACACAGGTGAAAAATCCAGCAATTTAAATCCAGCGAGTGCGCTACAGTAAATGGAAATGTGGACACAGCCGAAAAAGTTCGCGATTAGTAACTGCTCACTCCTGGACGAGTCTGGCCCCCCGAGTATTTCCATGCCAATCCAAGAGGAAAAAAGATGGATGCAGTGATAAGATTATTGGCAGGCCATTTTTAAAAATGGGCTTGGAATCTTGGCCTTGTTCCTCATGCTTCCTTCATACTAACTGTTGTACACGACCGTTTAGCTTATTTAGTGCCACTCATTCTCATAGAATATTAAATTATTGCTTCAATAATCATTACATTACATAATTTATGATACAACCAGATGCAACATATAGCAGACAAAATGCAGCTTATTACTGCTATAAACCATCATTCACTTTGGGAATGGCACTGTTTGGCTGAATGTTAAAGTTGGTGAATTGACGATGTCTACTTATGTCTTGCCTTAATTTTTTTTCATATTCTATGACAATGTAGGAGAAAAAGATTATAAATGAAGCTTTTTAATCTGAATTTGTTTGGTTTTGAATTGTTCATGTGAAAATGATTTTCTTTCTCCAGATGTGTTCCAAAAAGAATAGGAGACAGTAAAGACTATGTCTGTTTTCCCCAAAATCTCATTGAGGGCAAAGGTTGAAGAGTACCTGAGGGCTACGTTTAAAAACGATGAGGTAAATACCGTAAAGCGAGTCCAAGGAAGGAGATGTTTGGAAGAGGTACACAAGTGTGTGTGTGTGATTGCTGCTGTCAGGAATACTTTTAGTTCCAGCTAAGGTAGCTGCTCAGATGAGACCTGTCATTTACAGTGGTACCTCAGGTTAAGTACTTAATTCGTTCCGGAGGTCCGTACTTAACCTGAAACTGTTCTTAACCTGAAGACCACTTTAGCTAATGGGGCCTCCTGCTGCCACCGCGCCGCCGGAGCACGATTTCTGTTCTCATCCTGAAGCAAAGTTCTTAACCTGAAGCACTATTTCTGGGTTAGCAGAGTCTGTAACCTGAAGCATATGTAACCCGAGGTACCACTGTATTTATTTTTTAAAATTTAATGAGGCACACTTTCTCTCTTATTTCGGTATGTCCGAGTTAAAAGATTTGGGGTGGATTTCTGACCCCCACCACTGTTTGACGGAGCTTAACGGAGCCACTGATGGAGCCCTGTTGCACACGCCAGCTAGAATGCAATGTGGGTGGAGGCAGCACGTGGATTACCGTGATGACAGTTGGGCTGGTTTGGGATCCAGTGGATCCTAGGTCAGCTCAGGCCCTCCCTGGAATTCCCCTTTGAGGACTGTCCACCAGCAGAGATTCTGTTGGTGGCACTTACATTTTCCTTCACATTTGGTTGACAGAAGAGAGAGAGCTCCATGCCACTCTGCGGGCAGAGACTGGCAGAGCTCAGTGGAGGTATACTTCTGCTGAATCTGCCCTCCCAGTCCAGCACAAAGGGAAGTTTGGTTAATCTTTTTGGCAAAAAAATATATTCACAATAAATGCTTTTTTAAATCATTCATCCCATCCACAGAAGATTGTGGTGGGTAACAATCTTAACAAAATAGATTTTTTGAACAAAACAGAAGATAATCATGCTTGCTTATTTCCATTAAATTCTTCCCCATTTAGGCTGTTGCTCATCAGTTGGTTAAGAATGTGTACTTTAATTTATAGCAAATCCTACATGGATTTACTTTTATCTTAGTACACATGTTTAGATTGCCATTTTACCCTAATGCAGCCTGTAAGAGGTATCATGCTTAATTTTTGTTACGCAGTACGTGAACAAGTCAAGTGTCCTCCTAGGCTTGCATACCCTTTCCTCTTCCAACATGACGGAGGGGAGGAGTTTGGAGGCTTCTGCTTTTGGTTAACCACAGATTGTCATGTCATCCATACATACCAACAAATTGTGATTAACCCTAATTCTGGTTGGTTCTAAACAAGCAAACTTCAAACCATGGTTTCTGAAGCTTGCTTAGTTAAACCAACTGTATTTAATGTTAACCACAGTAACCATAGTTAAAAGTGGAAATTTCTGAACTTCTACCACTTTGAGAGGGTAAAGGGGGGCAGAGTGTATACACCTGGGAAGAGGCTAGACTTACTCACACCTATCTAAAGCATAGTTTAGTGTGATTCTATCCAATCCTGATATACCGTGGCTTAACTGGCTTGTGCCTTGAGTTTGAATCAACAATTCTGTACTCCTGGGATTATAGTATAAGCCACTATTTTTGCTGATCTAATGTATTTTCTTCTCTTTTGTAAGCTCCTAACTGCTTTGGGTGCAGTGGAAGCCGAACGGAAATATGAATCTCTGTTAAATAATTTATCCCATCCACCAGCTTTCACAACTGTTCGAGTGAACACCCACCTGGCATCTGTGGACGATGTAAGAGGTCTGCTTTCTGAAGAGATCCACAAGGTCTGTGTAGTGTCTTCTTACTACTTGTCTTGCCATCAGTTAATTCACTAAAAGTGGTGCAACTTAGATTCTGTGTAGCAGGACATTATGAAATGCTGTAATATTTTTTCCTGCCTAGGAAGATCCAAGTGCCCCCTGTCCTCCTGCAAATAAGTAGCTTGATTGTTTGGAATTTAGAGGCAGCTTATGCATGGCAAGAGCAGGGTTACATTAGTATGGAGCCCATGCTAAAGCTTTTCTTGCCATGCCAGCTTTTAATGAGCAGGGAGTTTTTCATGCAGGGAAGCAGCAAATTAAGGGGGGGGGGGAAATGCAAACATGATTTCCTTCACGTTCAGTCTGCGGGTTTTTCTTTTTCTCTGTGTTTGATTTGGATCTGTGCCAGTTTCTAAGTGCACCCATGAACGAAGATGCAAGGCAGCACGCTTTTTCTGTAGTCACTAATAATAATAGAAATGGATGGGTTGGTCATACCTGTATAAGGAAGAGTAACTAAAAACGATAACTCTGTATTTTTTAATTCTGAAATAAAGTCCATCACTGCTGTAACTATCTTGATTCATTAGCACTATGGCTATATTAGAGAGTCCATAATGTATTGTGACCTTAAACATTTCTGTCTAATGGAAATATTAGTGTATTTTTTTAAAAACTGTTTTAAATTGTTTAACTTGCCCTGAAACAACATGATGAAGGATGGTAAGAAACCTAGTAAGTAAATAATGACAAATAAATAATGTCAATGAATAAAATGGCTATAAAACACTCAGGTCCTTTTCATTAACCAAAACTAAGAAATACACTTTTTTCTTCTTCCATATGTAGCAGTACACAAGTCTTCCTGTTCCGGTTCTTCGGCATCCAAAACTTCCTGACATCTTACTTATTCCTGTTATTGGGCCCAGGTCTGTGTATTTTAGAATTTTAATTTTAATGGAGTTTATCTGTATTTCATCTTCTGACGGCTCATAGACTGATTTGGAGCATGGAAACATATGTGCTAGAGCAAATATTTAGAACTGGCATATTGGTCATTGTAAAATTGATAATGTTTTGCAGCAGAAGCCTAATCATGGGCTCATCCACATTTACCTTTTGCCCCTCCTTCTCTAGGCACAGGTCCATGCTTTAAAACTTCTACATCCAAGCACTGCCGCTTTCCCCAGGAAAACCCACTCCATAACACTGAATCAGAACAAGCAGTGATTTGGGTTCTCCATGTATTGCCGTTTGCTCTGATCCAGTGGGTTGGGTTTTTGGGGTTTTTTTGTTATAGTGCTTGGACATGGAGCTTTGTAGCATGGACCTGTGCCGCAAAAGGAAGTCTCGATGAGCCCCATGTCTGCTCGGAGGTAAATCACATCAAATTCATTGGTGTGTCTTCTTGAAAAATGGAGTTAGGATTTCAGCCTTCCTTGCAATGCAATCCAGCTTAGCCAACTAACTCTACGGCTGCAGCAGGTACTAAGGTAAAGGTACCCCTGACCATTAGGTCCAGTCGTGACTGACTCTGGGGTTGCAGCGCTCATCTTGCTTTATTGGCCTAGGGAGCCGGCGTACAGCTCATGTGGCTGCCGACCTTCTGATCGGCAAATCCTAGGCTCTGTGGTTTAACCCACAGCGCCACCCGCGTCCCTGCAGCAGATACTGCAGCTCGCCAAAAAGGTGGACAGTAGTAGTATTAGAAAGGCAGCTGAGAACAGCAGATGTGAATTATAATTGTGCTGATTGGTTTTTCTTAACTCTCTCCTTCCCCTGCCCCCAGCAGAAAGGATGTACAAAAGTTGACAAATGAAGTTATTGTTGGTGCACAGTGTGGGAATGCGGTGCTTCGAGGAGCACACGTCTATGCTCCAGGAATCATATCTGCTTCAAAATGTATGTAACACCCCCCCCTCCACGCTTCCTTATCTTGAAGACTGATGGAAAATAATACTTTGTAGTTGATAGCAGCTACCCTTTTTAAGTGTTAATATCTCTTCAAATATCCAATACTAGATTGTTTAGAACTGTAGTTTGTGAATGTAAGATTGAATGCAAGTTGCAGCCATTGTCTTATTTCCCTACCATCCTTTGTTTTGAAATTCTGTAAAAAGGATTCTGTAAAAGAGTAGATGCTACTACTAAATTGGCAGATTTGCACTATAAGAGAGTCATGTTCCAGTTGAGGAAGTTTATAAGTTATGTAATCAGTATTTAAAGAAGTTGTTAAGAAATGCATTTCCTAACAAACTTGATTATCCTGTCCTATGGTTTTGGTAAGAAAGGACAAAATCAGGAAACCAGACATTTACCACTGCATCTATTTCATTCCCTGCCTCAGACTCTGTTGTCCCTAAGCTTTAGTAACTTGAGTATTAACTATTCTTCCTTGTAGATTAGATGCTTTAAAAAGTTACAGAAGAAATTGCCAAGTATGCATGCGGAATAGCCATTACTGAAGTTGTTCCAGAGCTACTCTTGACCTGAACAGATTCTTGTAAATAGTCGGGGCTCAAGTATGTGGCCTGCTTGAAGTCCCTAGTGAGTTCTTGTGCCAAATAAAATATTATTTGAAATGTTCTCCCTTTCTTTCCTTAGTCATGAAAGCTGGAGATACTGTTTCAGTATACTCTGATATTGAAGGGAAGTGTAAAAGAGGGGCCAAAGAATTTCTCGGAAGCAAAGTTTTCATCGGAAATGGGATTTCTGAACTGAGCCGAAATGAAATCTTTAATTCTACTGGCCCACTGAAGTAAGTCAGAAATTGTAATAAAGTTTGAGAATAATATGTATGTGTTATACTTTCTGGATGCCCCATGATCATATTATAAAGTACCATAGAATGGGTAAAAAGATTGAGGCCTGTGCACTCCACACTGGAAACTGCATGGGGTTGAGTATCATCTCCCAGGCACCACCTTCTAGGGCAGTGGTTCTCAAAGTATTTTTCTCTGGGCCACACTTTCAGAATAAAAATTCGCTCATGCCACTGATTTTTTTATTGATAAGAAATACATTGGGAATCAAGAAGAAACAAGTCCTAGTAGTGGTCAGTTTCTAACATAGGACACAGCTACTGCTCAGTTGGTAGAGCATGAGACACTTAATCTCAGAGTCATGGATTCGAGCCCCAGCTTGGGCAGAAAGCGTCCTGCATTGCAGGGGGTTGGACTAGTGACCTTTGTGGCCCCTTCCAACTCTACAATTCTATTTAACATCCACATGAAGCCGCTGAGTGGTGCCATCTTCCAAATTTGTGTCTTTGTAAGTCAGGTTGTATAACTGCAATAATTTGAGACCACCTTTACATTTTTATCCTAAGAACTGAACCACCACATTAGCTTTGAAATCAGATGACAACTAGTCCACATACAAGAGAGGCAACTAAACATTAAACCAAGATTACAGAGAGAGAAAGTTAGAAATTTATGCTGAGTTTATAGTACAGTGGTACCTCGGGTTACAGATGCTTCAGGTTACGTGTTTTCTGGTTGTGCACTGTGCCAAACCCGGAAGTACCAGAACGGGTTACTTCCGGGTTTCAGCGCTCACGCAGAAGCGCTAAATTGTGCTTTGCGCATGCACAGACGTGGCGCTGGGGTTTGCAAATGTGCCTCCCGCACGGATCACGTTTGCAACCCAAGGTTCCACTGTATATCTTGCAAATTTTCAATTTTCCCTTCTTTCTTGTGTTTATGAAAGTCAGATCAGAATCTGTTTAATTACTGGCCAATATTATATTGAAGTGTCGGATCTTTTATTAAAAGATTATTAGTATAATACAGTTTTAGAAATTCAGATCAGGATTTTTTTCCCCTTACCGGTGTGCATTGTGCCTTTCAGAGGGATGGGAATAAAAATGACAGAACCAATTTACCTTAGTCCTTCATTTGACAAAATGTTATCGAGTTATCTGTTTTTACAGGTAAGTCATATTAAAAATAACTATAGTTTTCTGAATTCTGAGGTCACAACCCTTTCTGTTGCATTCTAAGCCCCATTGAACACAGTTGGACTTCACATGTAAGCAAATAAGCTATTTTGGGGGAAATTAAATTAAAATAGCGATTTTCCCTATGTGTTTATGCTCTGTAAGTATTTTATATCTGACAAGCTAGGCATGGACTGTTTTCACTGTGCTGTGAAGTGAAATGTTACCTAATTCTGTTTTTTGATTGCCTTTGGCAAGATATCAATAAATGATATGGACAGCTTCATCTGTAGTTCAATTTAGATGTAATAGGGCGATAGTGGACTTCAGTGGGTCTGAACAAGAGGTGATTCAAAACTTCTTTTGAGAAGTGCTTTGGCTTTGAAATGGCTTAGAAAGAACAAAAGATTTACAAAAATCTTACTTCCCTCACATTTTATGCCACTAGCGCATGCTCATATGATCCTGGTGGTGGTGATTGTGCTGACGGCCAATGGGTCCTAATAGCATTGTGTTGACAGTCCCAGCTCCTGCTAGGTGCAGTTTTCTTCCATGCTTCCCTCTCAGCAAATACCAAAGTGGGGGGGGGGGTGTCCAGAAGCATTGGTTCCTGCTCCCACCCTTTCTGTTTTAGCCTCACTTTTGCATCTGCTAGGGAAGAATTTGAATTTGCATTGAAGAAAAATGGTGCCCGTCCGCAATGTGGAGCATGATTGATGCCTCTGGTAAGTCGTCCCCCACCTCCCATTTCACAGCTTGTGAACATAGTGACAAAGTTTGGAGGGGATTTCATTTCAACATAAGCCTTGAATCCAGTCCCTGAGCTGACACACAACTCTGCAGATCTGTGTTGTTTCATCTTGTTGATCTAAAGTGGTCAATGCATCCAAAGCAGAGGTCTTTATTTATATATTGTTTCCAATAAGGAAAGCTCTGCAATAAGAAACCTTGGTTTGATTTTGTTACGTTTCCCAAGAAAGGCCTGTGTGTGTGTGTGTGTGTGTGTAGGTGCCGCCAAGTTGAATTTGCATTTTGCTTTGAAGACAAATTTAGCCTGTCATGAAACAAGAAATTACCTTCTGTTTTATCTACCATTGCACTTTGTGGCTCTGGATTTCCACCATCCACGTTTCCAGTATTATTTCAACTATAGAACACAAACCAGTGTTTCACTCCGTCTCCAAAACATTTGTTGACTTTTCTCCCATATTGGAAGCAAAAGCATGTTAGCTTGTTCTGCTGCAGCTTTGCACTAGTTTTTAACTAGAAGATTTAAGGGGCACATGTATGCTCATCACTTGTAGCATTCGGTGAGAAGTTGAATGTATATGAATAAGTGATCACAGATGACCATCTCAGACAGAGTTTTATACCTCCTGGTCAAATCATACACAATACACATAATTTAGCTGAAAGTGTCATCATCTTGTACTGGCCCCCTGTGTATCCTATTTTCCATGCTTCACCAATTGATTTATAATGCAAGAACACTTCAGCATATACATGTAAGCTCATGTAGCTGAGAAACAGATACTGCCTGATTACTGAGAGTGTGGAAAAAATATATTGATGAACACTGTGTTGTTAATGTTGTGTACCATTAAGCCAATATTATTGATTGATGTTTTCACCATGTATGTTATTAGGTAATATGTGTTTTTGCCCATAGGCACCAGCAGTTTCTTCTGTATATATGTTTTAATGGAGAATTAATGTACTTATTTGTGTTTATATATGTGATCTAGCTGTGTATATATAACAGTCAGTCTTTAAATATGTAATATATAATCTATTGGCTGTGCAATCCTGTGCATTTCTACTTGGAAGTATAACTTGCTTGGGCTTACTCCCAGGTAAACGCGTATTGTCTTGATGTTTTTGAAGGGATGACACAAGTAGGTTGTGTGTGGGGAAAAAGCGATCTGCAATATAGTGAAGTGCATTTAAAAAGTACATGGTCCGAATCTGTAGGACAATTTGGGACACAAATGTAAACGCACAATTAATGTAAAATTAGACAAGTTATATTATCTTATACATTTGGTGATTTGGTGACTTACTATGCCCTTGCCCCAGAGGAAATGCTGTTCCAAGCAGGTAGCGTAAGTTTTGTGCTATAGGCTACTTTGCTGCAGCCTGTACTGGGGTTGAAGCTCCATCTTGTGTGTCCTAACTTCTATGCCATGGGAAGTGAAACCTTCAAGCATCTTGTCACATACATGGGGGACTGGGCTGCTGGAAGTGTAGAGTCTTACACTGCAGTTCAGCTGTGCACTGTGCTGCTCCTATGGATTCTAGATCCAGGCATTCATAGGCACTGAGCACTGTCATTGGTTGGTAGCTTCATACATGAGTCTCTCTCCTGTACAAGGGCTCTAAATAAACCTTGCCCTTTGCACATGTTCAGTAGGGTGAGCAGAAGTGTATCCCATTAAGCAGAAATCTTTTAAGTTCTGTTTTTGAAATTTAGGAGATACAATGAAGTAGTGAGACATAATACATACAGTGGTACCTCGGGTTAAGAACTTAATTAGTTCTGGAGGCCTGTTCTTAACCTGAAACTGTTCTTAACCTGAAGCACCACTTTAGCTATTGGGGCCTCCTGCTGCTGCTGCGCCGCCACTGCACGATTTCTGTTCTCATCCTGAAGCAAAGTTCTTAACCTGAGGTAATATTTCTGGATTAGCAGAGTCTGTAACCTGAAGCGTATGTAACCTGAAGCGTATGTAACCCGAGGCACCACTGTACTTTTAAATAAATCTTAACACGGTGCAAGTTTACAAGTTTGCTAGAATTTTCCCCAAACACAAGAACCAAAACACTTTGTTTTGGAATTGAAGATTTTTAAATACGTTCCACAAGTCTCCCTGGGTCATTCCACGCCAAATCACCTGGTGCCATGTGCTCTCACGTCTCAGATTTTGTTCAAAAAATTTTCATGTGTAGATAACTATGAGATAACCTCAAATTAATTTAAATAATAATAATAATAATAATAATAATAATAATAATAATAATAATTTTTATTTATACCCCGCCCTCCCCAGCCAAGGCCGGGCTCAGAGCGGCTTACAAGCAATAATAAAAACAAGTTAAATGATTACAACTTAAAAACAAAATTAAAAATACAACATTAAAATATTGAAACATTAAAATATTAAAATGTAGCCTCATCGCAGGAGGAGAAGGAAAAGAATAAAGAAAGAGAGGGAGGGAGGGAATCAAATTGGCTCCAAGCCAAAGGCCAGGCGGAACAACTCTGTCTTACAGGCCCTGCGGAAAGAAATCAGATCCTGCAGGGCCCTGGTCTCATGAGGCAGAGCGTTCCACCAGACCGGAGCCAGAGTTGAAAAGGCCCTGGCTCTGGTTGAAGCCAATCTAACTTCCTTAGGGCCTGGCACCACTAGGGTGTTGCTATTTATGGACCTTGAGGCTCTCCGTGGGGCATACCGGGAGAGGCGGTCCCGTAGGTACAAGGGTCCTAGGCCGTGAAGGGTTTTAAAGGTCAAAAGCAGCACCTTAAATCTGATCCTGTACTCCACTGGGAGCCAGTGCAGCTTGAAAAGCACTGGGTGAATATGCTCCCATGGCAGAGAAATGCATGGGAAACAAAATAGCTTTGCAGAAGTGGTTTACACAATAAAATGAACAAGGGTTCCAAGCCATATTTTGTTTTTATTAAATAATTAATAAAACTTAATTTTAAAATATGTTATAACCACAAATACACCCTTATTATTTTTAAAACATAGCAAGTTCATGGTTAGCCCATTCCACAAAAAAAGTATGATGTATGTGTTAGTTGTGGTTTATGTGCTATGGCTTATCAAACCTACCAAGGTAGAAAATGACTAACATTCACTTTGGTCAGTGTCCCTTTTCTGTGGCACTTAATACCATTTTTATACCTTATTTTGAAAGAGATCAAAGTTAGCTTGATTTTGATACCAAAATAAGCCCACTTGGTTGAAAAATAAGCGGTACAAGAGGTTTTTTTTCCTAAACTGACGCGGAAATTGCATTAGCCTAAATCATGCGAAAATCGAAATTTTTCTCCTGCGCCCAATTTTGGACCATAAAATCTTTAAAAATTAATTTGAGGTTATCTTGTAAGTATGTACACATAAAAGATTTTGAACAAAATCTGAGGTGTAAGAGCACGGTTGAGTATTAAAATCAGGTGATTTAGCGTGGAATGACCCACCTAGTAAGTGTTTAGCATTGCTGCCTCAATCAGTTTGGTTGATTATAATGTATTGGCTTCTAAGAAATACCATTTTCTGTCAAAATAGGTATTCCTTTCTCATGTTTATAGTTGCTACAATCAATCATGCTGTGAATGTTTTGAACACTGCTTACAGAATTAGAACACACACATGCACAATTTTGCTGTTTAGTGGAAGAAACAAACAATAGAATTAGTTTTAAGTAAGATATTCCTGTGTTGGTCATCATTGAAGCAAACCTAGTTTTTTTCTCTTCCATTACTAGAATTTGCCCTCTTCAGTTGTGAGTTATGTTTTAAATCCTCAGCCAGGACAGAGAATTTTGGACATGTGTGCTGCTCCCGGGGGGAAAACAACCCATCTCGCAACATTAATGTGTGATGAGGTAAGTGAAGTCACTGAGCATTTTCTGTCTCAGTGAGGAAAGTTTGACCTGTGCTTCATTAGCATGGCTTGTTTCACTCGTTTGCTGAGATCCACAGATAACTCAAAGTAGCACACCATTAATATTTGAACACACTGCTGATTTACTGGCTGATTTTTGCAGCATAGCAGAATTGCTGAACCAAAGATAAATCTTTCTGGCTTACCTATCACAACATATTTCGAACAAATAGATTTCATTTTGGTGGACATGTGATAGATTTTTTAAAAAAAGTAGAAAAGTCTTGCGAGAAATAATACAATACAAATTAATTTGGGCTATTTTTAGTGCAGAAGCTTGGTTTTTAAAATTCATTTAAACTTCAGTACTTTTCATGATGTAAAAACAAAGTGATTCAAATGAAAGTACTGAGTAACCAAACTGTCAACATGACATTATGGCCCACCATTTTCAATAAGATCAAATAATGAGTTAATCATGAGTGCTTTAGGATCTGCTATATTCTGTGACTTTTGAGTTATTAAATTGCATGGAGTAGTTTAGCAGCTTGTGCCTTTTGGAAATTGGCAGGAGCTAATCTAAAGGGACAATTTCTGCTGTAAAGAGAAGGAAGGGACTTTAGATCTCTTAGAGGCACCCGTCTTTCCTAACTTGGGGAGCACAAAACCTCTTTCCTTCATTCTTTTTCAATTACCCCCATCTCCAGTCATCTCTCTTTGCCTCTGACAGTTGGGCCACCCCTTTTCACACTTTCTCATTGGTATTCAGGATTTTTTTGTTTCATTTTAAAGAAATGTATACGCTGCTCTTTAGCCATACACTCTCAGGGCAGCTGAGAGGACCGAGGAACTTCTCAGAAGACTATATTGTTTCTCTGAGCAGAATTGACCTATCTAGCCTTATTGACAAAAGTCATCACCTCTATCTGGAAATTACACACATCCCTAGAGGCAGCATCTTACTTTATCAGTCAGCAGATGAAGAGCAGCTCTTTTTGTGCGCCCAATCAAAGTGAAATGCCCCGATATGTCAGAGAGTCTTTTGCCCAGACATAGGGAAGGTATCCCAATGGTCCACAGCTCCATTTCCATTTTACATCTGCAGTTGTGGCAGTGGATGTACTAGACCAGGCACGTCCAACTTCCAAGAGACTGTGATCTACTCCCACTATTAAAGAAACTGGAAGATTTTTTAATAAACTTTTTTTAGCTGGAACCCATTGGATTGACCAGAGGCTTCATCAAAGTTGTTGAGATTTTTTGGGGAAGGATTGACCAGAGTTGTTGAGGTTTTGGGGGTGAGGATGAGCCAATGTTGCTGAGGTTTTTTCTTTGGCGGGGGGAGGGGCCATCAGGATCCCACAAACGACCAGGATCAACCAAGGAAACCCAGCAATCGGCCTGTAGATCACAATCAGCTGGTTGGACATGCCTGTACTAGAGTGATGTCTCGCCTTTGTAGTGCATTGGCTGACAGCCATCAAATTGCAGCTTAATCCAGACAAAACTAAGCTGCTGTCAGTGGGTGGTTCCCTGAACCGGATGGGTGGGACTGTTGGAAAACAAGCCTTAACAGGAGAGATTAGCCCCTCTCCCTGTTCCCTGAGCTTGTTTACCGGTGACCTCCCCGGCTGGCTTCCCCGCAAGTCCAGGGTAGATTTTGTTTGCAGCTGCGATGTTCTCATATTGTAACATCGACATGGCCTGTTATGGGTGGGGTTACACATCCTCTAAGATTGCTACATCCTGGCACACTCACTATGGGCCTGCTCATCAAACCATGAAATAAAATAGATGTGCTAGCTTGAGGTGCAAGGAAACAGGGTTCAAGGAGAGGAGCTGTCCCCTAGTGCAGCAGTCAAAAAGCTTGCTTTCTGCCTTTTTACCATCTGACTTTTGGCTTCTTATGGGGTCCCAAAGAAGCCTTCTTGACATAGTTGTATCACGCTCACTGAAGTGTTCAGCTTTTTGGTAGTCAATAAATTAAGAATCTGAGCAGGAAATATGGAAGTCCATATTGCATTTTTGCAGAATTTTGCATGGCTGCATGTTAAATTAGTGTACAGTGGTACCTCAGGTTAAGTACTTAATTCGTTCCAGAGGTCTATTCTTAATCTGAAGCACCACTTTAGCTAATGGGGCCTCCTGCTTCTGCCACGCCACTGGAGCACAATTTTTGTTCTCACCCTGAAGCAAAATTCTTAACCTGAGGTACTATTTCTAGGTTAGCGGAGTCTGTAACCTGAAGCATTTGTAACCTGAAGCGTATGTAACCCGAGGTACCACTGTATTTTTGCATGCCATTTAGCTCTAGTAGTTTACTAAAATGCTTATATTTTGGCTGGAGGAAACATAGGGCAAAGAGTACTAAGTATATAGAAAATTTACGAGACATTTTATCTTGCAAGAAACTGTTTGAGTAAGTTTTAGTATGTATGAAACAAAAATTACTCCTTTGAGAAATTTGGAATAAGGTAGTATGCATTTAGATGAATCATATTTCAACTGAAAAGGGATTGTATAGAAAATGTCAAGTAGGTTGGGAACTTTGAGTGGGCTGTAGCCTGATGTGCTTCCAGTTGTGACCTGTGCATTCTTTAGCAGGGAAACTTTGTTACGGCTAGCCATGTGTTGTGTACAGAAGAGCCATGCAATTTGTGATATGTGACAGCCTCCTTGACATAATCATATTTTGCTTACTGAACTGTTCAGTTTTTCATTATGGAGAAATTGCTGGCATGTACAAGTTATTCATGAGGTACAGCCTGGAAGTTTTAAAGAAACAACCATTTTCGTACTGGAAAGTGTTTATGTGTGGTGTTGTTTGTTTCCATCAATTTGATTTAGTTTTAATGGACACATGTTTGCTAAGTCAGCATGTCCCATAAACATTTTAGTTAGCAGTTTGTACTATTTAAAAGATACCTTAGGAGGCTGTTATAAAAAAAATAAAACAAAAGCAACAACCTCAAGATTTAAGCAATTGGAAGGGGCTGGAGCTGACTACATTATGCAATGTTCTCCTGGAATATGCCATTCCCGTACAAAGAAGGCTTTATGTGTAATGTGCAGATTGAATGGTAACTGCTTGGTCAAGCAGAGCAGTGATTAAAGAAAGAATTAGAAACCTGTGGCCCTCTAGATGTTGCTGGATTACACGATCTCCCATGGCAGTGGGGGCTGATAGGAGTTGGGAGGGCAACAGCTGACTGTTTCAGTGGGTGGAATTGTTATTACTACAGGTGCCATATAATACCCATTGCGCTTTTGTAAGAACCCTTTGGAACTCCCTGCCTGTTGATATCAAGCAGGCACTTTCACTGTACAGTGGTACCTCAGGTTAAGTACTTAATTCATTCCAGAGGTCCGTTCTTAACCTGAAACTGTTCTTAACCTGAAGCACCACTTTAGTTAATGGGGCCTCCTGCTGCCACGCCACCGGAGCACGATTTCTGTTCTCAACCTGAAGCAAAGTTCTTAACCTGAAGCACTATTTCTGGGTTAGCAGAGTCTGTAACCTGAAGCGTATGTAACCTGAAGCATATGTAACCCAAGGTACCACTGTACTCTTTTCAGTGCATGCTAAAAACATTCTTCTTTAGACAAGCCCACTCGGATGCTTAGAACGTTGAGGTGATTTAATCTGTTTTATAGTATTTTAAGTTTTGTATATTTTAAAGTATAGTCGTGAAGTTTTTCCTCAGTGTTACTGTTTTAACTTTTTGTAAACTCCTTTGAGGGTTTTTCATTTCCATTTTTCCATTTTTTTTCTTTTTTACAATTGAGTGGTATATAGGTTTATGAAACAAATAAGTAATAAATTCCTACCCTTTTGATTTCCAACATGTTTTTCAGGGAGAAGTAATTGCCCTGGACAAGACTGCAGAAAAAGTGAAAAAGATAAAGCAAAATGCTGCGTTACTGAAGTTAAATTGCATTAAAGCATTTTGTTATGATGGTACTAAGGCACTTGCCATTGGCAAAGGAGAGGACAGGCAAGGTAATATTATTTTTCTTTTGGGTGTTCTTGTTCTAGTTGTGTTTTCTGAGGAGGATCAGGATTTTTATGGTAATCCTTAAGACCCTGTTGTGACTAGGCTACTATTGCTTTAGTGTAATTTGGATGTTGGTTAATATCGACTTGCCATTTTATCCAGATCCTTTAAACCTCAAAACCCTATATAACTTATAAATGGCTGGTAATTTGCGGCATCTTTCATAAGTGCAAGTGAGGTAGCAGTTGGCAGGTCAGGTTTGTTTTTGGTGGGTCTTTGCACACAAATTCAGTCTTCACTCAACATCAGCAATACATATTTGAGGAAACTGTCATGTGCAGCAACAAAATGTGACTCAGATCTTTCAGTCAGAAAGTAGGAGGGAAAGGACATTTTGCTTTCTATATCCAAATATAATGGTGATTTATCAGCAGTTATAAAGACTTTGAAACCAAGGCCAGTATGACTGTATTTGCAGTTTATACCAATTTAGCTGTGTTAAGCTGACGTCAAGCTCATGCTATTTAAATAAATTCTTTTGTGACATTTCCCCAAACAATAGCAAAGTTAAGTATGCAACATAAATTGGCTATAGTTTTTTTAACTGATCATGTTCCTCTTGGCAGAAGGACCTCCATTTTTACCAGAATCATTTGACAGAATACTTCTCGATGCTCCATGTAGTGGCATGGGGCAGAGGCCAAATATGGTGTATTCCTGGTCTTTAAAGGAAGTGACTTCTTACCAGCCCTTGCAGCGCAAGCTCTTCAGAGTGGTATGTATTTTGCCATAAAAACTACCAAAGAATAAGTAACCTGACCCTTGGGTCATCACTTCAAACACATTCTTGCGTTTAAGCAATGCTTCATTGAGAATTCTTACATGCATTACTGTCTCCTCATTAGGCCTGGTGATATCTGGTTTCAGCATCACAATATATCACACTAGCTAAATATGATGATATCTCAATATATCACAATATATATCTGTAGCGGTGGAGGGCCTTGCTGGGCCTCCCCGCAGTGGCAGAGCGTGCGCTGTGTTTCCTCACAACAGCCGAGAGCCTTGAGGAGGCTCCCTGTGGTGGTGGAGGGACTTAAAATCTAAGGAAGTAGATTTAATAAAAATATTAAATAAACTTCCACATAATATATATAATAACTTTCATATAATATATTTAACATATTTTCAACTAATTTAAGAGTTGTTCAAGTGATTAACTAGTCAAGTTGTATCTGCTCCCCCACTCAGAGGTTTGAGTGGAATCTATGCATGCATAAGCACCACTGAGTTCAACTAAACTTACTTCTACTTTCCTGTGAGTAAGCTTAATTGAGTTCAGTAGGGCTTGCTTGTGAGTAGACCTGCAGTTGCTTGCACTGCTTATTGAAAAACACCCTCCCCATCATTCTCACGCAGTACCCAACCTTCCATAAGGAAGCCAGCTAAATCTTCTTCCCTCCATCCCCTCCTCCACAGAAGGCCCCCCACCAAAAGCCCTCATCCCACAATCTCTCCCTTTTTTAATATGGAGGAAAGCTATTTAGGGGGAACCACCAACACAAACACCACCAGAAAATAAAATAAAAATCTCCTCCTCTTTTTTTCACCAGTGGGGGTGAGTGTGAGGGAAGAAAGAAGTGTTTTCCAGTTCTTTGTTTACTTTGGGGCTGGATCTTTGATTGTCTAGCCATGGGGGGTTTCTCCTGGATTGTTAGGAGGCTCTGCATAATTAGCTGAGCTTTAAGTGTGAAGCTTTATGGTTAGGAGGAAGGAGGGAGAGAGCAAACAAAGCAAGAGAGAAGGTGCCTGTAAAGTATGTGTTCATCTGAGCTACCTCCTGGGAAGCTGTCAAGTCTCCACCTTTTGTTCATTGGTATATTTCCTTGTTGAGACACTTTCCAAGATGTTATTTCAATACAGGTATTCAACAATACAGCGATTTGTTGCACAGCCCTACTCCTCATTCGAAGCACCTCAAAAGCTTCCTCTGCTTTGTCCTTATATACTGAATTAAAAGGAAAGCTTTCATCAGTTGCATAGTCTTAGTCTGCAATCCTGGCTTCCCTTCATCAAGGAGGAACTCCAGCTTACTAGCCAGCCCCAGCCCCTTCCAAGTACTTAAATCTTGTGTTGAAACCCACTCTGTGGATTTTGTAGTTTTAAATAGCAGCTTCTTAATGTATCTTTTAAATTCAATCCAGTTCCTTGGAGGTGGGGAATGGGAGTGATTCATAGTTCTGTAGGGTTCTACAATAAATTATTGGGGTTGCCTGCGTATTTGCGAGCTATGATCCCTCTGCAAAAAAAAAAAAAAAAAAAAAAGGAAAAGGAATTGACCCATTAGCTCACAGCCTTGTCTTATTAGTACAAGGGAGGCAAGGGAGCACACGCTTACACTGTAGAAGTTGGCACTCGGCCATCCTTTCTTGAGCACACCCAGTTCATGGCACATGCAAAAGTTCAGCTGGTTGGGGTTGCGCTGAGCTCCATTGTTCTCGAACCAATAGCAACATTGGAATAGATGTGTAACAAGGCTAAATCAAGCTCCCTATCTAAAACACATTGTTGTTATCCTGGTGGCAGAGCCTATGGTGATGTGGAGGCAAACCATGCAGAAAGGCCAATCAACTCTAAAGCTGGAAGACAATATCTTTTGAACATAAATAGATCTAGTTAAATTTAGCACAGGCATTCACCTTTGTTGGTAAAGATTCAGTTGATAAGATATGTCTTTTCTAACCCTTTCTCTTTTAAAATAAAAGGGGTAGTGCATAATTTCTTCAGTATAGTCAGAGATGTTTGAGAATCACTGAGGGGTAGTTTACTTATCTGTTTGGCTTGCTAGTCTGCCCCATCTGTAGGGCTTGGGCATGATATTACTTAAACGTGCATAGAATAGTCCCCCACCCTCAAACATCAAATAGAATGGCACCCTTGATAAAATTTCAAATTCACTGAAAGTGTAACCCTGGCTACCGAAATCCATCTTGGATGCTAAGCTCTTGTATTGACAGAAGTAAGGAGGATTCATTTCTGTTGAATTGACAAAGTTAGCGAATCTAGTGGGAAGATGGCTTTGTGCCCTATTTGCCTTGTCCCAAGACATCTTTAATATCACTGCTGTGCTCAGATGGAGGTTGGGAACATCAACAATCATGATTTATTCAGCTGTGTTCCCTTGTGTATTGGAATCTGCTGAGCCAAAAAGAAGAGAAGTTTCAGTCGTGTCCTAGAACCCTTCAAATGTTTGTTTAAACAAGGCCAGCTTTTGTATATGCATTCCACTTTTCCTAAAGGAGAGGCTTCTTTGGAAGTGTTTGTTTACCTTCTGATAATATCTGCTAAAAGATATTGTGTCTTTGTGGGACTGAAAACATCAAAGGTGTAAGATCTTAATTGTTAGATTTTTATCAACCATGTGTACTGGCCACATAGATTGACCCTTGCTTGTTAACTTGCCACTCTAGGCTAGTTGCCTATAATATTTGTCTGCAGGATACAGGGGAGGCAGTGCAGTGGAGGACAGTACACACTGGTACACACACAAAGCTCACGACACAAAGGCAGCTTGAAACAACATCATGAGAAGTTGTCCTTGGTCCTTTCAAAATGAATATGGACTGTAATTCTGCATTCTAAAAGTACGTTTGCTTGAGAAATGATGGTATTCTAAAAATGAGAGTATTGTTTCCTTAGGCAGTGCAGCTGCTGAAGCCAGGGGGCATCCTGGTATACAGTACCTGCACAATTACGCTTTCTGAAAATGAGGAGCAAGTTGCCTGGGCACTGGAGACCTTCCCATGCCTTCAGCTTCAGTCACAGGTAAGAACATGTTGTTGTTGTTGTTGTTGTTGTTGTTGTTGTTTTTTTTTTTTTTTTAAAATTGCATCTTTCTCACTAGGATATGACATTGCATGCTTGCTGACAGTTAAAAACAACAACCCTGTCTTCTACTTGCTGCCACTCTGAGCTCTGCTCAGCTTCCTATGCTCACTCTGCTGTGGCTACTTCGGCAGCACATAGACTGAAATTGGAATGATACAGAGAAGATTAGCATGGCCCCTGCAAAAGGATGACACAGAAATTAACGAAGCATTCCATATTCTGAAACACCTCAATGCGCCCAAATACACACACACACCACCCGGAACATGCACAGCATCCTCAGCGGGTGGGGGGAGCCCCAAAGCTTTGGCATTCTTGTACTCAGGATAGCTCAATCGGTAGAGAACACGAGATTCAGGGTCGTGGATTCGAGCATCACATTGGGCAAAGGATTCCTGCATTGCAGGAGGTTGGACTAGATGACCCTCATGGTCCCTTCCAGCTGTGCAGTTCTATGATTATTTTATGCTTTTAGGTTTCCCCATCCTCCCTGACATGCACACAAAACCAGCCATTCCTTTCCAAAGCTTCCAGTTCATCAGACAGGGAAGCAGAGACTTCATTTGAGACCTCTCCCCAAAACCTAGCCTTCCATGCCATCTTAAGAATGGTCATTGCCTGTCCCCATTTCTGTCCCAGTACTCTTACTAAAAGTGATTTCTAAGATCCCGCCAACAGTTAAGAGGTCTTTTCCCAGTGAGGTAACTTCCCTGATCATAATGCAAGCTGCACCTCAAGTTCTTTACACCTGCTGGTACAGAATCAGACTCCTATGAGCTGGCAGAGGTTGCCAGGAAGGCCAGAACCCGCAGCAGCACCATGTGGCCTGCTCAACATTTTTCTGTCTCTGAGCATTTGTTTTCCCCCTACAAAGGGCACAGGGAGGAGGAGCAGATGGACACAGAATACGCCTGCATTGACTTATCTGAGTCTGGGCACTGCTGATCCTGCAGGGAGAGAGGGTTGGGGAAACATCTGTGTGGATGAGCTTCTGTGACTCTGTTGCCCTTCCCTGTGCAGGGTTCAGCAGGCTGTGCCAGTGCTTTATGAGTTGGCAGCTGTTTGGGAATCATTAACTAATGTAAATGTTAGTATCTAATACGTTTGTAATACATGCCTACCAAAACACTGCATCAGATATGACACAAAACTCTGAAAAGTTGTGTATTCAGAAGGCATCAGATAATTGTGTGACTTTGAGTTTAATTAGTTGCACTTCGCTTCTCCCAGACCTTCACTAACAGTGGCTAAAGGGATTAGGTTTTAATCTTGCAGGATTAAATGGCTGAGACAGCCTCTAATTTGATAGTGGGTTTTGTGTATTTTTTGTAATCATGCTTGTCTTATTGTATGTCTACAGAAAATGCTGATGCACTGTTATGGTTGTTTGTTACATTTGAAATTCCAGGGCATAACATATTAAAGTAATTCAATGCCATCCTTAGATGTAAAGACTAGAAGAAGCACTTGATGAACTGAACTGTTTGGTATGAGGCTTTCTTTGGTTAAACCTTTAACAGCATTAAGTGTCTTACTACATTTCTCTGAGGAAGGAGACATGTAAAAGAAGCACACATAAATCGGGGTTTCCATTTACGAGGTCCCTAAATCTGTTATATATATGATCTGCCTGATTATGCAAAAATCTGCTGTATTTGTGTGTATCTCATTGGCACCATGTGCTGGAGCCAGAAAAAGACTTTCATAGGCTGCCCCCCCATTCATTCCTTTTAAGTATTTTACAAAGAAGCATCCTTCCTTGAATACAAAGCTAAAGGGGGAGCTCTCTCTATTACCCAGGGGCTTGGACTCCTCCCAGCAATAGGCAGTGGCAGGGAAAGATCACAGGCCTTTGGTCTGTTGGAGCTTGATGCTAGAGCCCTGAGGTCCTGCTGCTGACCATTCTCAAGGATATTTCATCCTTCCTGGCCACCCTGCAAGGTTTTTGGGGTGTACAAGTATATGCAACAATTACTATTAAGTGAAGCTCCACCCACTGTTACAGTGCAGTCCTATACAGGTCTATTCAGAAGTGAGGCCCACTGAATTCAGTGAGACTTATTCCCACGTAATCGTATATGCATACGATTGCAGCTTGAGTCTCAACACGTTCTTGTCAGTAGTATCAGGATTTACTTGCCCTCGGGTCCTGGGAAAGCCCACCCCTGTTGGGTAGCAAAATAGTGTGATTATCTCAATATTTTCAGTACTGTAACACCTGCACATCCATGTTCAGCCTTCCATCACTGATTTGCTGCTGACACAACATGGCAACTCAAGCATAAATTAGATTGCATATGATGTTCATTTTTTAAAAAGTGGTGTTTTGTTAGTGTAAATTTCATCAGTGTTAACTGATAATGAGCAAATTATTCTGCTGCTTCCTTAGTCTGAGCCTTTCTACAAATATATTTCCTTCCAGAGGAATGTAGCAAGGCAAACTCCAGGACAGTTTAGATTGCAGTAAAAGTACTCCAAGGATGTGCCTACGGTGGTAGATTTAGAGGCACTGACCCTTGTGAATACTGGCTTTCATTTTCGGGTAAATAAATAATGAACTGCAGAGCAATTAAGCCCATTTGTTTTATTTTCCTCTCTAAAAGGAGCCCCATATTGGAGGAGAAGGCATGATGGGAGCTGGGCTGTCACCTGAGCAGTTGAAAAAGCTGCAGAGGTTTGATCCATCTGAAGCAGTTTTGCAGGGAATGGATTTTAATTCACTGCAAGAATTCAGATACGAAGATTTGATAAGCATGGCAAATAAGGACTGCATAGGATTTTTTATTGCAAAATTTATAAAAGTACCGTGAAAATCATGGCTTTAGAAGTCAACATAAAAAGCACCCTTTCTATTAACATTTGGAGCATTCTGAACTGTACCTTCATGCTGCTGCAATGTTGCCAAGCCAACGGACTGACGACACCGTTGCCATAGCAGCAGCAAAATCTGCCAGCTGTTTCCTTTGGGAGAGATCCACAGGTTGGAGAAACAAGTCTGAGGGAAGGGGCAGCTTCAATTTGTAAAGCTCCATTTGGTTTTATATTAGCAGTAGGTCACTGATTCTAGAAACATGCTTGTTTTTCAGTTTGTCTAAAAGATTTATTTATTTTTTTAGAAAAAAAGCTGCAATTATGTACAGTAGAAAATCTGCTTTCAAAGTATTTTATCAGTAATTAAATACACTGTCACATGTTGTAAAACCTTATCCGAACTCTCAAATTGCTGTTTTTGAAAAACAATTTTATATTATTAAATGGCATTTCTTACAAAACAATATTAATCTTTTAAGTGATATTGTACATCTTGGTGCTTTAAATTATTAATCCATGCCTTCTAAGCAGATATCTTTCAAGGCCTAATCTTATTTTCCTTGTATCTTGACTTTCTAGCAGCATTCTAACATTCTGTTTCCGGCGAATGCAGATTTGTGAACTCCAAGATCAGCTGTCCCATATTTTATTTTGAGACTGATGTAAAGAAATATTATTAAGCTAACAGACCAAAAATTCCTTCAAGCGTCACCATCATCTTTGGCCCTAGAAGGAGTGGCAACTCAGAATCTTATCATTCACATTGCTTTTTATATTGTCTCATTTTTATTTTTATTTTAAATAGCTTTTGCATCCTAGAAATGCTTCTATTGTAATATGTTTGTGATTTATAGATTTGCGTATTCCACTGCATTTCAGGAACCAACAAGTGGATACTCAATTCCAGCAGTAATTATTATTATTATTTAATTATATACCACTTACTAGAACAAATGCCACCAAGCAGTTTAGAATGATGTAATATATATGGAATGGGGAATGTTGAGTGGTTAATGTGCATAACTGGACAGTGTACAGATGCACCAGGCATCAGGGAGAATGTGCACATAATTCATCCATGAAGAGGGAATAGTGCACATTTTACAGGCAATATGCATAATCTCCAGAGGAACTTGGGAAATGCATATATATCTACAGAATCCTGTACGTCCTCTGGTCATTATGTATAATCTCCAAGATCATTGGGAGGGGGGATATATCTGACCTTTGTTTTGTACGTTCTGCAGGCAGCAAGCACATTCTCTGGTCAGTATGCATAGTCCTATCTCTTGTTTGCAAGAGTGTAATCCGTCTCCTCTGCCCTTCTGTTGGTCCACTGACTAATCATGGCCCACAACAGATCTTCCTATTGATCAGCTGGTTAGCAGCAGGAAGAAGGGATCCATCTTTAATAATAATAATAATAATAATAATAATAATAATAATAAAATTTTATTTATATCCCGCCCTCCCCAGCCGAAGCCGGGCTCAGGGCGGCTAACAACAATAAAACAGTACAAAAGTACAACACAAACAACACTCTAAAATCATTCATTATAAAATTAATTCAAATCAAGCCACTGGCAACCATTGGGCCAGAGCTCCGCGAAGATTGCCGAGGGAGGGAGTCAGGCTGTGCCCTTGCGAAAGGCCTGGTGGAACAGCTATGTCTTGCAGGCCCTGCGGAAAGATGTCTTGTGACAGAGTGTTCCACCAAATTGGAGCCACAGCCGAAAAAGCCCTGGCTCTAGTTGAGGCCAGTCTAACCTCTCTGTGGCCTGGGACCTTCAGGATGTTTTTATTTGAAGACCGTAAGTTCCTCTGTGGGACATACCAGAAGAGGCGGTCCCGTAGGTACGAGGGTCCTAGGCCGTATAGGGCTTTAAAGGTTAAAACCAGCACCTTAAACCTGATCCTGTACTCCACCGGGAGCCAGTGCAATAACTTCTTTTGCATTCCAGCCCTTTACACCACTCTCAGCTGTTCCCCAGTCAGCTTAGCAGCACAACAGGGATAGTAGGGGAAGCTTTAAACCTTCCCACCACATTCCCCAATTATGATGGAAATTGCCCCCTGCCCAATCCTACTATTAAGCTTAGGCAAAAGCAGCTTTGGGGCAGTCATCTTAGGAATCACAGGATGTCATGGGCCAGGAGTCAGCTTCACCTGCTGAACAGCAGAAGGGGAAGAAGGCAGAGTAGCTCCACCTGCAGCTGATCAGGAGGAGAAGGCCCTGATGAGAACCAGCTGGCTTTCAGCCTTCTTAAGCTGGGTTTCCAGCAGCAGTCAGATGCTGGTAACGTTTGTAGTTCCTGGGCCTAACTTGCTGCTCCCTGCTTGTCTTGACCCTTGGCCACCTGCTCATCAGATTCTTTGATCCCTGGACTGTCTGACCACGTGGATTGCTGTTTGCCCGACCCTAGGACTGGACCTGACTTTGGATGCCGACTCTGACTCCAGGCAAGTACACCTCAGAGGCCCTTTGGGTTGGCTGGTTTCCCACTGCGCTGAGCTCTGCATGATTTTGCTCAGCAGCAAGACTATGACACGGGAGGGAAGTTTCAGCTTGCTGAGGAAAATCACCATCAAGTAGAAAGCTTGACTGAATCAATTTGGTGCTAGTTTTCTATACCATAAACAAGTTTCACTGAAAGCAATGGAATGAAACTTAGTAATTGAGTTTTGTACTCCAGCCTGGGACTGAAATATCTAGATCTTCCCTCGCTTTATGTACACACAAAAAAGTAGCCTGGAACATTGTGTCCTGACATGTAGATACAGGACGTCTTGTGTATTTGAGAGGGGAGATTCAAATGTGATCATACACATCCTGTCTGAAATGGGAAGGCTCAGCAACAGATAAATCGGGTGGAACTGTGTAAGGAAATAAACAACTATCTGACTTTTAGAAGACATCTGAAGGCAGCCCTGTTTAGGGAAGTTTTTAATGTCTGATGTTTTATCGCTTTATTATTATTAATATTCTATTGGGAGCCACCCAGAGTGGCTGGGGAAACCCAGCCAGAAGGGCGGGGCATAAATAATAATTTGTTGTTGTTGTCATCTTGAATTTAAGTTCTATTTATTAATCTTAATTGGGCTTGGGCACAATTGGCTTTTGCTGCACAAAGCTGTAAGTTTTTCTGCTAGAAGTTCTAACTAAATTTATTTTTGAAGTTAATGTGAACTTGAGTCGTTGACTTAAGTGTAGAGGAGGTTACAACTCCCACAAACAACTCTTGAGGGCTGATGTAGTCATTGTGTGAGAGACAGCAAGAGGTTTGCTGTTTGCCTGAGCATCAGAGGCTGCTGCATTTCTATAGCGTGTACACACATACACACAGTTGCTTCTAGCACTAAACATTCACTTGAATCCATAGGATTTCTTACAAGTATTAAAACATAGCAGTGTGGTTCACATATTCTTGTATCAAAAACATTTGGTGTAAGAGAACAAGGAAGGTACATATTTATGGACCAAAAAGTACTTTCAAGTTTAAGTGTCTGCCTTAAGTTGCATGCTAGGTAAACGTTTTCCAGTGTAGCTGGCTTTACAACATAGCCTCCATCTGTCCACCCTTGCCTTTAGTTTTTCAGATCTGATACAGGTTGGAGTCATCACTGAAATTCAGGACAGGAGGAGTGCAGTGATTGCCTTCCTCCACACTGAGGACCCACTTACCATGTGTTTTCATTTGCATTAATGGCCTACTTTACTGTCAACAGGGCTGTATGTAGATGGGAGGGTGAAACAAGGTTGACAGATGCTATTAAGAGAAGGCATGAGTGGAGGCAGCCTGGCATTGAATTAAAGCATCTGTTTCACCATGAGTGAAATGTAAGTCAGCGAGAAAAAGGAGGCAATGACTAGGTCCTGCATTTATGACTAAACGTTAATAGGCCTAGCCTGTGCAACACATATATTACAGTAATGCTGGCTTGTTTTACTTTTGCTTAAACAGTTGCACTCTACTCCTAAACATAAGCTTTGCAAGAAGCTAGGTATTGTTTGAAAAAATCAGGGAGCCCAGTGTTTCCTGCAGAGGGCGAGAATTGGAGTGGAAATTCCGAGGGGAAAATGTGAGTTTGTGGAGGTTAATATACAGAGTCTACTATGTAACATGACATGTTTGTTACTTATATGGCACAGAATGTGCAAGAATCTGTCGTGGCAAGAATGAATTTGTAAGTCCATTAACTCAATCAAGTAGAAGGGGTTTTTTAAATCCTAAAATTTCTTCCTCTTTATTCATCGAGATTTGTCTTTTTAAAGGAAATTTATTGAATTATATGAGCCCGAGGGTAGGAATTTAACTTGACTGTGACTCTGTGGTAACTAGCATACATACTGCAGTTTAATTCTGCATGCCTAGCAAGCCCTTTTAGTGTCTGGAAAGCCATTACATTACCAGTTTTGTTTCCAAACTTTTAGTGGAGACGAAACAATAAAAACAATATAAATTTCCCTTATAAATGTTTACCCATTCTTCATAATCTTGACTTAAGATCAAAAACCTTAAATGTACTGTTGCATCTTCATTATTGCCAGTCAACATATTATTATTATCATCATCATTATTACTGTTCTATTAAATTTGTATACCGTCCTTCATCTGAAGACCACAGAGTGGTTTACAAACATAAAAATACCAAATGAGAACACAAAAAAATAATAAAACAAAAGCAACCCCCCCAAACCCCCCCACTTAAAATGCCATGAAGTGCTAATCAGCCAAAGGCCTGGTGACAGAGAAACGTTTGCACCTGGCACCTAACGGTATGCAGTGAAGGCGCCAGGCAAGACTCTCTGGGGGAAGGATTCCACTAAGTGCCTGTGCCAAGTGCCCCTTACCATACTTACCCCTACCCTGAATGACTAATTGGGGGGCTTCTGCTCTTTCCAGCTCTCTTCCCAAGTACATCCCACAACTTTCAGTTAAAAAAAACCCAACCAACCCTCCCCAAGGTTAAAAACAAGTTAAAAAGCTTTTAGTATTCAGCACAAATCCTGATTATTAGGGCAAAGGGCATTTGCCATTTTACAATGCTGTAAATAAAGCAAAGTTGTATATGCATAGCACTTTCTTCATCTGAATGTTTTAGCATTGATTTCATTATTTAAAAACCCTGTTGTATTCTGGCTGAATGTCAGGTTCTTAGTGAGCAGCTTCGTAACAGAAAAATGACCCATCACTTTGTAAGAAGTACAAGGCCAGCCTACCTCTTCTCTTTCTCTTAAGAGTAATTGAGGAAAACACATTATGGATAGGGTTATTAAGTACCAAATAGTAATCATTAAAATATTATGAGCTATAGTACTCAGCCTTGACACCAACAGATTTGTTAGAATTCATCAGTTTGCTAATAGTGCATACTATGAAGAGATGAATAAACATTGGATTGAATCTAAACCAAGTTAGTTGTACTTAAATTCCATTTAAATCAATGAGACAAGCTAGTTGTCACCTTTAAGACCTATTGATTTCAATGGAAACTAACATAGCAATCTTATATATTTCTATTCAAAAGTGTCATTGAGTTCAGTTGAATTGCGTCCATATAAGTGAATAGAATGGCAGTCCAAATGAACTATCTGAATCAAACCCATTGAGTTTCCAGTTCCAACTGGAGAATTACAAAGTTCATAGCTTTATATGGAAGCTTGTTGCAGATGCTGAAGAATTTGAAATCCTGCCAAAGTGTTGCAAAGATTAACTTTAAGTAGAACAAATCCTGCAGCAATAAAGAATAGGCTTTAAAAGCCAGATTCAAAGTATTAAGAGTAATGACTATAGCCAGGGGAGTGGGGGGTAGGGCTTTAGAATATGGGGAATTTGAGCAGAAATACAATAAATAGTGAGAAGCTCCCCACCAAGGAATCATGGGTGGAGAGGTGGGAATACTCTCCCTAATTAGAAAGTGTCTACAGAGCTCTGGGATAAATAGCTTCCTGTTCACCTAACCCTGGACATTGGCAGTCTAGCGTTATATTGTAATTACCCCATAGCACTGTAGTAGGTTTGCGGGTGTGTGTGTGTGTGTGAGTGAGACAGAGAAAGAGAGTTGCCGATGCCCTGAGTTCCTTCTAATTCTTCGAGTCCTGTTAAAGTCTCATAGCGCAGCAGTTACCAATTAGCTAAGTACTGCAGCTTCCGTTTTTCAAAAGCCAAGCCATGTACCCCATATTATTGACAATTTTTATTTCTCTTTGGTAGTTTTTGTTATTTGAATGGTGCCACAGACCCCACTTGGTGGGTTACGCTGACCCCCCCCCCATTGGGAGCCACTGTCCACAAGGATGATGTGAATGTCTTTCCCACTGGGAATTCTGGAACTTGTTCCAGTCCCCAGCACATAAATTGTGTGTGTGGAGCACCTGTTTCTATTACTGCCTTCCCTTTCCCGACTGTATTAACTCATTGCAAGTATAATAGCTGTACAGGGCAAACCTGAAATTCAGTTTGGAGTCTTGCTTGCTTCTGTCAGGAAGTTACAATAGCCTTTTAGGAACTTGCTAGGGGCTAAAATCCAGAGGCAAGTGTCGGAAGGCCATGTTAACCAGGATACAGAGATTGTCAAATATAGGAAAGTGGAGAAGCTACAAAAATTTATTTTCCAACAAAATAACTCTCCACAAGCAGTGTAAACTTTTCTTACTAAAACAAATACTCTAAAACACAAAAAGATTTTACATTTCCAGTGAAACACTCAGTCACATTTGCCTGTGTTTTTTACTTTCCTGGATCCTCAACGAAGAGCCAGCAGATTGATGCTTTCCCAATTACCTGTAGACATAAACTTCCTCATGTTGCTTGCCTGCAATTTGCACCTTTAGAGTTGCAGACAGAAGGAAAACCCTTACTCATTTTTGGAATAATTACATTCTCGGGACCAACTGATGTGCTATGATTCAGCCCCAATTGCCATATTTAGCTGCGCAAATGAGTTCTCTGCTGCCATGGCCAGTGGTGCTTGAAATCTAAGCCTGGAAGATCACGCGGTCCTTCGATAAGAGGGCGTATTGAAAGTGTGGGAATCCCTTTTCATGAAAGTACAATTAAGGTTTTCCTGACATTGTACTGTGTGTGTGTACAAATCGTAATACCTGAGCAGCTAAAGGTGGAAATTATGGTTGATTCATAACATATGGGTTGCCTATAGTCTTCTGTGTACCTTTTACAACCACTCCTGTCATAAATTGTTTTACACACAAACACACACTTGCACCATGTCAAATGTGGCCTATCAAGTTGACAAGAAAAAACGTTATCTGTGTGCTCACTGCAATTAGTGTGTCCTGTTTAGAGCATTTATAGTGTCACATTATTTTTGCTGTAGATTTAAAAATGCAAAAATGATTTTAAGTTTGCAAGGACAATCCAACCTTTTATCCTAATGTATTCCTATTTACACTAAATATAAGCTTTCTGCTACTGAAGAAAGTGTGTCTAGAGTGAACCTTGTTAACAAATTTCCTGAATGAGGCTAGTTCCAGTTGCCAGTAATTCAAAAGCAAATCTGCTGACTTGGCATTAGGACTTTAAACAGTGTGGTCAATCTTATATAAGAAGGTGTTTGCAGAAATAACATTTATAAACTGTCTATACAGTACACAGTACCAGTACATAGAAAAGAGATTTTGACTTTATGATCCCCTGTGTGTAAGGCAAAACTGAATTCTGTCTCCAAATGTAGTCCACTAGAAGTACAATCAACAGAAAGTGGCTCTCAAATCAATGGCAAATCAGGTGCCTAACAATTAAAAAAAATCAAAATGGATGAGAGCTTCAGTTTTGGATGTGCTGATTTTGGCTTGCTGAAAAACATGGGAAGTTAATAAACACCAATTGTATTTTGTCTGAAAACACTAACAACACCTTGATGACAACAGATATTGTTCAAGTGGCAGCTACCAAAAACGGCTTTGGGGGGAGAAAAGCTTGGTACAACACCAGGGACTTCGCAGTTGTACTATGCCAATGTGTTATAGCACTAATCAAAATGAATATTCTATTTCATGCTATTGCTGTGATAGCAACAGCAATTTTTTTTAAAGCAGCATACAGGATACCACATGTTCTGCAATGAAAACCCAGATTTGTTCTTTTTAAAGGGGTGGGGGTGGGGCGGGGCTTTGTCATACACAACTTCAAAAGAAACACAAAACTGCCAAACGTTATTGGTGACTGTACACCCCTCGCTTCCATTCTGCTGTATCATTGCGTTTTTTAGATATCACTTCCCCATCCTTGTCACAATACTGGTCCCTTGATTTATGACGGCTACGCTGCTTGTTGCCTTCATTATGGTCCTGCTCTCGGTCCTTTTCCTTTGAGCGAAGCCTCGATTCTCGGTGCCTGTGATCACTGCTCCCATGGGACTCATCCCTGTGACTGTGATCTCGATGAGAATCATAGTGTTCATGAGAATAATCCTCCTTTGGCTCTACGTATGCTGAATCTCTGCTGTCTTGTGTTTCCGAGTCAAAAGTTTCTTGTCTAGGCAGGCCACGACTAGTTCCACTACGATGGTTATGGCCTGAAGTGGAAGAGCGGTGTTGAGATTTCCTGGTGGGTTCGGCCCGTGCTGCTTCTTCAGCTTGGGAACCAGTTCGTTCAGGGGCTGATTGTTCATTCCTCTGATCTCCTTGAGAACCCTGATTAATACAACAGAATTGTAATTTCACACTGACAAATATTGAGCAGAAAACGCCTTATAAACCAGTAATGTCACGATCCTTAAACTGTTAAGCAGACATTTTTCACAATGCTATTCCACAGTAAGCTGTCTGAAGTCAACCTATGGCTAACAACTATGGTCAAATCTAGGAATACAAGAATTGGAACTTTTACTGGAGATACTGCTTTATAATACAAGTGAACCTTCATGCCACAAAGAAAACAAAATTTCACTTTATTTTCAGTTAGGCCCTGAGCTCTGGTGATTATATCAACTTCCAGAACATTTTTATTAGCCCCACCTCCCAGCACAGACACACCACACGGAAAATAAAGAGCAGATCTGACAATGAGGTGGGTGAATCAGGCATGAGATAAACCTGAAAGATTTTTGAAAGCAAATATCAGCGCAAAAAAGATCAATAGCAAACCACAGAATGTAAGTGAATCAAGAGTTTTCATTTTAAAAACAGGATACTGTCCTTAAAATAAAAATTATTCAGAGGTTCAAGCTTGATAGCACTTGTATTATAACATCAATAATATCACTGCTGTACTGTTTTTTAAGGCAGTTAAGCTTTTAAGTCCTACACAAGCATACTAGGGAGTAAGCCCCACTGAATTCAGCAGAACTTACTTCTGAGTAAACATGTTTGGATTGTGTTGTAAGTGCATTCTAGTTGTGGCAAGATGTCTTTTTAAACTGCCAATTTATTTTTGCAGAAGGGTTGAACTTTGCCACAAAAAACAAAAACAGAGTGAAATTATTGTTTAATTTCCTAGCACATTACTGAAAACGGAAGTGAAAATTACCAAGCATAATCAAACCTAATCTTCATCAGCACAATGTTTTGAAATCACTGAAAAATGAACAGTTTTGATTAATCATCTTAACTTGCATCATTTTTTTTACAATTTTCACAAAATCACTTAAAAGCAAATTCAAAAGATTTACTACTCCTAATGAAATGCTCATACTTAAGATATTATCCTAAATATTACAATTTCATTTTTTATTACAAAACTAGAGTTAAGGCAAGAGCAGAACTCTTTTGCTGTTTTCTACAGTCATAACTCCTAGAAAAAGTACTTCTACTTAACCTTATACAGACTACTTTTGGTCATTAATTCAATAAAGCCAGAACTGGGGGCTTTGCTTTAGGCTGGAATCTGGCTGTTGTAAATTGCACAACCTGTCTCCATTTTCAGATATTTTACTTATTTTAGGCTGAAATGGAACAGTTCATCTTTCACCTGCATCGGATCTGAAAGCTCAGAGAACACCTGCGATCTTTTAATACTGGGAATTAGATCCATTTTTGTAACACAAACAGCCACCACAGTGCATGTGCACAGCAGGGACTCTTGGAGGAAAGCCTTAAGACCAAATGGCAACCAAAAAGTACCTTTACCTGCAAATTAACATTTGGGCCTGGGTTGATAGGAAGAGTGGCGGTTGCCAGTGTGCGAGTGAGAAGCTCATTAGGAGGGTGGCTGCTAGCAGGGTGTGTGGCCTTCCAATAAGCTTCCAAATAGTCAGCCAGGTGCTCGCAAGCATCTTCAAGCTGATTCTCGTCCAGAATCACATCAAACATTTCCTGGAAATGAGATTAATTCAGTCAAAACAATGCAAAAAAAAATAAAAATCATCTAACGCCATAACCAAAGAACTATGGAAAACCATGTTCATAATATTCAAATCATTAAACTCATGTGACACTTAAAATCAGCCAAAGCTTTGCCATACAGCACAGAAATTTACTACCCTGGGGTGTGGGGAATCACTATTTCCACCATTCTGGTTAAGATTTTGTTTTGATTTGGCAACTGAAAGTACAAGAGAGAGGTTATGGCAAGAAGGGAAAACCCATTATTACAACAGAAAGCTAAAAGACCAGGATATAGCACCCAGCATACAATATCCAATACTTGGGTACATAGAGGAAGAGACCATTGATGTAGGAGTTATTTATAGTGGCCTTTTGACTTGGATAAGGAACAGTGTTACATAGTGCTGCTGCATGCACTATTCATCCCCTCAAATCCAGCTGGCTGGGCTATGTTAATGGATCTGTCTTCCAAAATCAGTAATTGCACCAATTGGGAGGATCCTTTCCCAACAGGTTTTGCATGTGTGTAGATAGCTGAACTGTGGAATAATTAATTACAGAGATTTGTGAACTCGTGGCTAGAACTTGCTGCAAAAATGAACACACAGATTTAATTTCAGGTCGTTTTCAATCAGTAGAGAAAGGAACGAGCTCCAGTTCCACAGCTCTACCCATATACGTTAAGAATAACTCACTGGAGGGCACTGAGCCAGTTTATCAGCTGCTACCATTTGAACATTAAGGTGCTTTGCCTGAGATTTGCCTCGGGATTTTATCAACCTTTGTAAAACCTGTGGGAAAAGAAGACCACAGTTAAAATATGAAAGAATGAAAATATAACGGAATCAATTTTGAACCATGTAAGAAACAGATTGCATGCATAGATACTGCAATGAGAGAAGTATTTTAAAGCAGGGGCACAGAAAACACTGATCAACTGCAGGGTGAGTCACAGTAGACCAGCAAGCAGCCACACTGGCCCTTTAAATTCTTTAAAATTAGTTTCTTTTGTGCATTCAGGGCCAGCGATGTCACCCCTCTTGAACTCTTATCGCTTGATATTGTGAAGCCAGATCCCATACAAAAGATGTCAATTGTATAATGTATCTTCCCCTTCCTTTGGGCTTAGTGAGAAATACGGCGGCAAACTGTACTTATGTACTGTTCATTAAATATATTTTACCACACAGTACTTCAAAGATGTAATTCATCAATATTTCCAGGCAACGCGAGTATCTCCACACCGCAGCATGGGACTGGAAGCAAAGGTTAGGCCAAACGTTGAACAACCAGTGGAAAATATTTACCTTTGGAGAAGTAATCTTTACATAGACTATAATGGGAGCCAGAGAGGTTTTACCAAGTTGAGCTGGATGATTAATAGTATCGGCATCAAGTACTACCAGCTGTAACGTCCTTGCTAATTCAAATATTCTTTCAATTTCACTCTGAACTTCAGCTGTAGAAAAGCAAAGAGACACTTGTTTATGGATGTGTTCATTTTCCACACCCACTTTTTATATAGAACATGATGGTTCTGTTTGGTAAAAGGTTGGAGAAGCCTAAAGTGCCAACAGGTTATGGCGATTTCAATACCAGTCAGGAGTGCTGGGTATACGCATTGGAGAATGTTTCAGAATTTTCATCTCCTGCCCAATATCTTTGGATACTGGGCTTTCTTCACATTTTCATGCAGGTGGGTAGCCCAATCCAGCGCCGTTCCTGGCACCACCGAGGGCCCAAGAATAAGAGTGGCGTATGAACAGTAATCAAACTGAATGCTTTGCACCCATATTGCATACTCTAAGGGCCATTGCTGCAGCCCTAAGACTACTGCGTGTCAAAGTAAAGAGAAATAAAACCACATCTTTCACTATCCCACATTGTAGCTGCCAGTAAACCATCTTCAACTGATAGTAATCAAAGTAATGGGTGACCAAATCCTACTCTCTCTGTTTCTATCAATATTTGTCGTCTTGCGTTTCTGTACTGGATTACTTCAACTTAAAAAAAAAAAATTTCAATAGGCACTTCTCTTATCTGTCTTTGGCATGTCAATGAAATATACCTGCTAGCTGCTTTGGGAATATCAGTGATTTATATAGTTGCAATTTTTTAAAAAATAATGAAATGTATTTGCAGTGCTTTCAGCCCTTCCTCAACTGTGTCACTAGTTTTTGTAACATGAACAAAAGAGTCACAAGGTCTCAAGTGCAAAGGTTAAAAAAATGTCCAGAGATCTGCTGGAAATCAGAAATAAATGATCAAGAAGGGTTGAATAATTCACTAGAAAGCTGTCTCATATATAACACTGGACCTTATGGAGCAAAAGCAGTCTCAAAAAGCAGTTCTTTAAAAGTGATTCCATACAAATTTGTGTGTGTGACTAAAGGTTATTGTGCCGGAAGCCTTTTCAAAGCAGTGTCAATCGCTGTCAGTTGCTACTTTTTTCTGGAAGAGGGTAAGTATGGGATGGGAGGAAAAGGAGGCCTCCATCCTTGGCCTCAATCAAAGCATAGCATTCTCAGTGGTGACTGAGCCAGGATACACAAAATGGCAACATTCCAGAGGTTGCCTTATATTTAAAACATTTTTACCCAGTTTTATTTCACATTAAAAGCTGCTCCCTCTTTCATGATGCAAGTCTATTTAAGAGCCAGGAAAGGTCTCCAGATTGCAACTGGGCAGTTGCTATGCTGGCAAGTATGTTTTAGCAGCAAGGTGTTAACATTTATTAAAACTTCAAGCGAGGATTAGCTCTTGGAACTTTCAGCAGGGTTACAGTCTTGTAATTTGTAATTACAGTGGCATTTTTTGTGATATTTAGGAAGACAAAGAATCTCACATGTGGTGGATTGATATTTAATTTTCTGAAGACGCTGATAAATTGCTACTCGTTTTAATGGCAAACGACCACACAGTTCAGCAAAAGTTGAATTATGATTTCAATGGGAACGTTAAGTACAAATGCTAACTGAAACCAAAGATATTAATATGGCTTAATTTGGCTAGATTGTGGCCTCAATTTGCAAAGGTGTATTTGGAAATATATATATGTTTGACCTTTTCATGTTGCATTTCACAAACTGAGCAGGAACAAATATAGAAAAACACATTAATTTAAGAAATATCAAAATATAACATGGGAAATATCTATCCATCTAGGCTAGGAACAGATTTTTAAGTTCTGAACAAAGGTGGTCCACACTAAACGCCTTAGCCCCAATCCTATCTAGATGCTGGTGGATCCACACCAGCATATTTAACTGGGCTTATATCAGAACTTTGCCTCTAGATATAAGCCACATTTCCTATGAATGAGAATCTCTCTCTCTCTCTCTCTCTCTCTCTCTCTCTCTCTCTCTCTCACACACACACACACACACTTTATATATATAATATATAACATCAAATCTAATCTGACACAACTTCTGGATACTAGGTCCTCTGTACACTTCTACATTTCTATTCTTTATTAACTTCACCAGATTTCACTTCAAACAACTAATGAGATTCAAATATGAGAAGCTGCCAGTCAATGAAATGAATGTCTTCCTAAAGAAGGAAGCTGTTCAAAAGAGAAAAAAACCACTGCCTAATCAATAAAAAAGAATTGTACACCAATACTGAACTGTCTGGAGGACAAATTAATTCAGTAAAATAACCCTGCTACTTATCATGATAATGTGTTACATGATAAAATGCTTGACACAAAAATTGCTCCCATGTAAGAAATTTGTGTGAAGCAGAATTTTCTCCTTAACAGCTGAAGCCAAAATGTCCCCCCCCCCCAGCAGCAACCTGGTCCTGTGCTTGGGCTAGAAGACTGTGGATACATTTTGATAATTTTAGTGAGGTCAAACAGGTGTGCAGTGTGAGGTAAACTTGCTCTTGGAATTTTGAATGCATTGGCTTATGGCATTTTATTGCATTTTGAAATGCAAAGAAAATGCGGTAAACAGTTTACTACAAAAATGGTATATTTAAAAAGCAATGGAAACTTTAGTTCCTTATAGTGATAGATTGTAATGCTATTAAGGGCTTTCACTGTACAACGGATGTGGTTTTCATATCTTTTGCTAGAAACAAGGGATGTTGGATGAATAAACATCAACTACACATTAGTTAAAATACAGTAATTCTTCAAACATTTGGAGGTTGTCTTTTCTAACACAACTAGCATGGCATGTATAGCAACAAAACAAGTAAACAAAGATTCTAAGACAAGATTTTCAAAGCAAAGCTCCTCTAATAGACATGCAAGAATGTGTGCATATATTACACAAAGGAGAACTGTTTCTACAAACAGCTATGTACAACTCTTTTCGTACTTGCACATTTACTATCTTAGACTAGTGCAGTACAGATTCTGATTACACAATTAAGATATCCAATCTTAGTTTTTCCTGAGTATTTTCCTGCCAACTGTGACTTGATTTCTGACATTTAAAATCATTGATACCCTCTAGAATAGAGAATTCCATACAGACTACACCAATAACTTGTTTTTACTGTTACAAAACCAGCTATCAGAAAGAGATATTGGTTTATGTGAGGTGCAATACGTCATGAACACAAAGACAAAAGCAAAAATAATTAGCAACCATATATACATACCCAAAACATCTGGAAAGGGAGGGCATTAATGAAGCAAAGAATGGAAAAACCCAAGAGAATCAGGTTCTTGTCCAAAGCATACAGAATGAGATAAGGTTACAACAAGAACAGCTAGAAATGTAACATACATGGGAACAAACAAGAAAAAGGGGGTTGGAGTCTTGAAACTGACTAAATGAAGCAAAAGCCAACTTATACAGATGTCACGTACACACAGACACATATATGGCTACTGGATTTTAACCATGTGTTCTGAGAAAAGCTTCCTTTCTCACACAAATGTAGATTCAAATAACTTTTCAACAGCTATTTGTTCTTGAAACACAACAAACATGCTATGCCCAGAAGTATTTATAAGAGGAAATGCTTGAATTGCTAATGACTTGACATGAACTTGGAATAGTTCTTTTTCAGCTGTGAGACTGTCCATGGTCCCAGTGTATGGTTTGAGGAAACATGATGCAAATACCTCCTGCAGCTAAGCACCATGTGTAGGTCTGGTCAGTGCTTGGACAGGGGATTATGGAAACCCCATAAACACTGAATTGAGTTCCGTGACTGAAGAAAGGTGGAATATAAACTATTAACTAATAGGACTAATAAGAGAATTAGTGATTGCCTACACATTTAAGAATAAAGTGTTCAAAAGGACTAAGAAAACAGCCACAACAGAGGAAGAAGAGAGCGACATGGGGGAAAACAAATACCACAGTTAAATGATGCCAAGAAGAAAAAAAAGATAAATACTGACAAGGAAGAAAGATTACACATACCATGCTAAGCATATGGTCAGTTTTTGTTTGCTTGCTTGTCTTTGCTCTGCCCCCTGTTTTTTTTTTGGGACATTGGTGGTGCAAAAGGGCTTAGTCCCCCCATGAGCTGGTGGGGCCCTGCTCTCATATCTTACAAGAAAGATGCCTGAACTTATTCTAAAGGTTTGTGAGATGTACATATGAAGCAAACCAGTACATAAGAATTTATATTAGATGGATATTTGACCAACTTTTGTAATACCATGGGCATTTTTTTTTACTAAGCTACAGAAGGAATTTAAGAATGGTTTTGAAAAACCTGCTACTTTGAAACAGGCACATAATTTCAGCTACACAATTACCCAAGAAATACGTGTGTTACCTCAGTAAGATCTATGGATGTACCAAAATTGACTTCCACAGAGAGGCAGTGCCTAAACCTGACACTGTATGTGGAGTTATAGTGAATAATCCCCTTTTTATAAAATGAAGAGTTTTCAAGTTTTGGATTATTATAGTTAGCGATGACTTTTAATACTATCATTCCATTCACTTACCTAAACTTGACCTTGTATTGGACCGTTCTATTATCGCATGCTTGCTGGGATTGTTTAATACTGAGCGTTTGGCAAGCGAGATGTCTGCTGTGACCCGTGTGATTGATATACTGAACAAAACAAGAAAAAAAGAGTAGTGTTGTAATTCATTGTAGAGAAATCTAGGATACTTTTAGCACACCAAGTTAGGGCCTCTCCTTTTGGTTTGTTGTTATCCCTTCTGAGCCAAAAGGGGTTTTCACACAGCACTTAAAATCTTGAGGTTTCAGACTTTATTCTTGCTTATCTGCTCCCAAGTTAAACCTTGTATAGTAGTTAACTTCGTGTGTGTGTGTGTGTGTGTGTGTGTGTGTGTGTGTGTGTGTGTGTTAATTTTGACTGTCAACTGCCTAGGCAAGGAACTTTTTTAAAAAATAAAATAAACAAAGCAAGCATCAAATACAACTTAGATGCTGTAACAGCAGAAACAGTAACAGTGGTACAATCTCTGTACAGGAAATTTGCCTTAAAATTGTGTTTAAAACAGTTATACAATATAGCTTTATCAAACAAGTTGCCTTTCACAATGGGAATTATATTTTCTAGAAAAACACATGCAGCCAGAATGAACAACTAACTATAAAACAAGGGATCTGCCATTACCCTAGAGAAGATGTGGGAAGCCTTTGGCCCTCCAGAAGTTCCTGAACTACAACTTCCATCAGCACTAGCAAGCATGGCCAATGTCCAGGGATGATGGGGGTAGGAGTTCAGCAACATCTGGAGAGCCGAAAAGTCCCCACACTTGGAGGGGGGCATTTAAAGGAGTGGTTGGGAAACTGCCAGAAATGTACAGAAGATAGTTTAACAGAGACTTGAGACTCCTGCACAGTTTACACAGAAAGTGGAATCCAGGTCATAGGTCATAGGTAAGTAGGAATAGGACTGCAGCCATAATCTGCTACCTTCAATGTTTTTGAAAAAAGGTAAAGTGCAACATTAATTTCAAAACTAATCAAATAATATCAGTTTCTGAAGATTTGTAATTCATGTCAAATAACAAACAGAATTCTACACAGGAAAAAAATATTACACATGAGGTTCATTGGTGACAATATTTTGCTATATTGCTTGGATAAAGCTTAGAAAATATGCTTGTAACATTTGCAGACAACAGGAAAGGAGACAAACTTGTTCACACTTGAGAAGCAAGTTGGATATAGCATAAGGGGAAGGATGAAAACAAAACAAAATCCATCCATGCATATTCAAGCCCTTAAGGCTTACATGGATGAACTTCAATTAGAGGTCTTTCAGCTGTGATCTCTGGTAGCTTATTTCAAGAAGGATGTCAACAAACATGAGAAAACCCAAATAAGAGTAAAAGCAATTAAAAGAGAAATAAATCTGAATTCCATTCAGATTTAGATATATGGCTTAGAAGTGGGGATGGGATTCAGTCTTAACTAATCCAACTTAGTCTAGATTCTTAAATACTTACCGCCCTTCGAATCTATGTTTTAAAAAATCAAATAATGCTTTTTGCATCATGTCTGTCACCTGAAAGTAAAGAAGAAACAAACCAATTTAATGTGAGATTTGAGAATTAATACTTTTACTCTTAAATGAACAAAATGTTGCCAACAACAGGTGTGGGAGAATCTAATAAAATTTCACACACTTCGGCAGCATCAAGGTAGGCAATACCTTTTAAAATCATTGAACTCGTTCTCATCCTCTCATATTTACACACGGGGGAAAAAGATACCTAATTAAATTAAATTTCTTACCTCATATCCCTTTAAGGAAGGCCCCACTAAGACTACTGGTCGCATAGAAGGCACTACATCATACGGAGGGATGTGTTCTGTCTGATAAAGAGAAAAAGCACTAAACTTCTAATTCCTACATAAAGGTTAATTCTAATATACTATTATTATTTTTATCTAGCTGAGGTTCCAGTGGTGTCACTGGGGGAAATCTGGTGCATTCCCCCCCCAGGGCTCTCCCAGCAACAACTTCAAAAGTATCAAAAGACTATTCATATTTGGGAGAATGTTTTAAAAATGCTTCCATCCAACCTTATTTGCATAGCCAGTTTAAATTATATTCACTCCATGTAACTGAAAGATAACCATCACTCTGAAAGAGTGGCAAATGGACTATATCTATAGAACTCTATTGCCATCAACTTCTGGTAACTGAAGACTACTGTGACAATTTAATAATAGAATTGAGGCTGTAGAGACAAGAGGCAAACAAAAGGTAAGAATCACCAGTCTTCACCCCTCAATATAAATATGGTTCATTAAACCATGATGATACCAATTTGAAATCTTTTTGATTGGACTTTTAAACTTATACTTTTATTTTCAAATCAACTGGCATATGAATTCACAAATACAATTATCTTAGCAACTGCTGAATGCTATATTAGCAGAATTCTAAACAGCAATCCTCTCTAAAAGACTCCTGCTAATGGTAATGCATGTTTTGTAAATTACTTGCTTGATTTATCATGCAAAAGTTATGAATGGATAATTGACCATTCAATGTGTAAAATGTGTCATACAATTATATGCAAATATGGTCAAAAGAGTTTTTTAAATATAAAAAATACATTACCAAAACCACCAAAAGTGGCTTATTTAAAACATTGTTTCAGTTTTGCTTGTTTGCAGTGGGCAAAATGTTTCAAATTCAAAACCACCAACCTGGAAAAAGCTTAAAAGTAGGTATGCCAGATCTATTTTTCAAGGGCCTACATAGTATAAATACATCGGTCAACATCACAGAATGTTGTCATTGTTCATTATTTCAGTATTCAACATGTCCCAAGTGTAATAATAATAAAAGCAATAAGGTAGAATACAAACATAAGAAAACAAAGACAAACATTAATACAGCAACAGCACAAAATGCCACACAAGCAGCAGTCTAAAACATGGAACACAGTTGTGTCAGTGTTTGTTTCTGCTTACATGTAAATTTGACACATAATTGTTAAAGTAAGAAGAATGAATAACAGTGCCCAAGGCATCAAAAGCATGTGAATTTAATTTTTGCATGCCAGATCCACTACCTGCTTAGAAGCGAAGCCTGTTGACTCTGCTGTGTAATTATGAATATATACTTTTGGAATTATTCTTGCTATAAAGATAAATAACCTGGTGCATGCATTACTGTATCAGCCCTCATGAATAATGTTACAACCCTATTATATTTGCCAAATCAACATCCCACTATATTGTATCTCTATGTTTTATGGTGGCTATCCAAAAACCAGCCTCACTCTAATAACCCTTGAAAATTAGGGTAGGTACAAATATTACCTTATTTGATGGAATACTGGTACTTATTAAAATCAGCTGTATGCTAGCCTTTAGCTTTCCCCAGCTCTAATTAAATATGCTGTCAGTGGCAATATGTTATGGGACTGAAATGTGCAACAAGAGACTTTCACCTCCATGTTACTGTTTCAAATTCATTCCAGATAGCTAGGGAGGGATATTTTTTTCATCTGATGGCTGTGCTTTGACTGTTACAGTGAGTTAATTAGAGTGTCTATCCAGACTGTGGTGAGCAAATGTCAACACATGACATGAATTTCTCCTGCACATGGCAATTTTGTTGAGATTTTGAGAAATCTGCTTTTTAAAAGTGAAAGGACTAAAAAAGAATTATTAGGTGTGGCTCTTGGAAATAGCCTTTCATTACTAAGGAAGATTTAGGCCCAGTAAAAAGCAGAAAGTGAATCATATTTAACAGAAAATACACATGGGATCACAGAGGTGATGAATTAAAATATATATTTATTTATGGGATTTATATCTTGCCTTTCTGGGGAGAAAAAGTAAAACACCCAATGTGCCCAACGTTTTTATGTACTAGTACTCCGTAAAGCAGTGGACAATGTATCTTTCATATCAACTGACATTTGTAGATAAACAAGGCAAGCAAGGGAATTTTTTAATTCAAGAAGAACTGAACAGTTCTGAAGACGACTGGACTGTTGTGAAGGTAGTAAATTTGTTGTTTCATTGAGCATGCCATAGACCACACTAGCAAAACATTGGTCTCTAGAAGAACATGTATATCATGTATATATATATTTTTTAAAAATTGAGATTGCTTTAGTAAAAATAAACAAATAAATATTAATAGCTAGGCTTTGCTTTCCACTTGCTCATAATTGGCTGCTAAATAACAAATTCTAGTCAGGTCTTTGGGAGCATCTTGTAGTTCCCAAACAAGGGATGAAAAGAGTATGACAATACACCACATTTGTCAGCCTCCCTATTGAGTACCTTTTGACTACTGAAGGGAGTCCCCAGTCCTGTTATCTAACAGGCAAGATGCTATAGTCTGACTGCTGGAGGAGAAGGCAAGAACAATGGGAAAGAATTTATATATATAGGAAAAACTCACAGTAGACCGCCAAAACAAGCCTGCAGTTTTCCACTGGTCTTGCTCATCTGCAGATTTTGCACCTAGTGGATTAGAAGTTTAAATACTGACTAAATTAAAAATTGCAAGTTCTTTTTAAAGAACAAGATGAGTATCTGTTTAGATTTAACAAAAATGAATTATAGTTATAAGACTGAATTACAAGTAAAAAATCTGGAAAAATGACAAAGAATAAGCATGCACTAGATCGGTGCATTATCTCGTCAATTTTTGTTTACTTCTGTGGATGTTTAAAGAAATTCCCCTGGCAGCCTATTATTCCATCAAAAAGGAAAAGTACCATAAGCAACATTTGACTAAGTCACTCACAGGGCCTGGTCTGCCTGTTTCTACTGTACTGGAACAGCTAGCAGTCTGATAAGTTTCTTCCTTTGTACTGAAATGATTGCACTACATAAACTGTAGGTGATGCTAATGATGCCAGTGGCAGAATAAATACAACTCGTGTCAAGTAAACTTACCGATTTCTGCTTCTGCTTAGCTACAGCAGCATGGAAAAGAAACAAAGAATAACAAAAGCATGCATGTTATTGGCTTGTCAAAGGACGCAGACAGTCAACAGGACTCAAAATGTGACGCAGTGCAGGTGAGCAGGTGTACAGATGGCAGCTTGGAAGTAGGCGTTACCTTCTTAAAGAAGGGCATTCTTTTCTCTTTGGAGTGGGGTGATGTGACACTGTTTGCACTGGGTTTGGGGGAGCGATGGTTTGCTGGAATATCAATTTCTTCTGCATCTAAACCAGTGGCATCTATGTCTATAGCTATATATAGATAAACAATGTACAATTATCAGATGGCAGGGAGAGGAAAAAAGGGTTAAAAAGAAATAGTAAGCAACAGTATCCCAGGTCAGACGTCTGTCAGAAATATCTAACAGAATAAAAACAAAAGGGGGAATTTTAAAATGTACAATATTCAGGGATTAAATATAGGCATACATATACAATTATATACAATTATAAATTGTATTTAATTTTTATTAAATTTTAAGTTTTTCCAGCTTTACTAATACAAACGTATCCTTCATTATACTGGAATTTACACTTTCAAGAATGACTGAACCAACTTTGAATCCATACCCAAGCTCTCAAAACTAGTGACCTAGGTTGGGCCCTAGGCAAATCCCAAATCCAAGTGGCATAGATTACTTAACCTCAAAAAGGAATGCATATCACACATATTTGTGGCCTGTAGTAAAACCTACAAATGGGTCATGGAATTCAAATGAGTGGGTCATATTGCCAGTGGTGGTTAACGGCAATTAACCACAGGGGGTCTGACTTCTTGTTGGGGTTGGAACCTGTTGATTCCTCTCATGAAAAGTTGTGAATCCTTGTAATGATTTGACAGATCAACATTCACCTCTTGTGAAAACTTTTAATGTATCACATACAGAAAATTTTAAATGCTATAAAGAAATAAGTGTTTGATTATGTGAAACAGGCAGAAAACCAAACCTGTTTTATATAGCTGAAGTTTTAAAAGTCTTTTAAATGAAAGTTATCTATAGTCATCTAGGAAATGCTATAGCTGTTGAGGACTCCAGCTGAATTGGCACCAACTGCCTTTGTTTAAGTAAAAACTGAACAATAAACTGAGGATACATTCCTTTTATATAAAGCCTTACATCTTAAGGCAAAAGGAAGGAGGAGGGAAAGACTATTATAGGACACTATGGAGCACACAAACGTCTTATTGAAAGGGCTTCCTAACAATTATATTGATTGGAAAAAATAACAAAGATAGATGACCAATTACCATTAAAGAGATGCAAATTCAATTGGAAAATGTTCAAGTATTATGTCTATTAGGCTACCAATTTAGGTCCATTTTAACAAGTTCCCAGATTAAACATGAAGCCACAAGACAATTAATGGCATATGAAAAAATAATAGTGGAAGGAAAAATAATAGCAAAAGTGTTAATACCATCTTTGTATAAATCTATCATGGAGGTTAAATTTTGTTTCAGCAAAATTTCAGAAGGTGGTGAGAACTGATTGGGATTTAGAAACTAAAGAAGATGCACAGAACAGGCTGTAGCCAAAAGTGCCATACAAATCCATACTGGCAACAACCAGAGAAAAAACCCTTAAAATTGTGCATGGCTGGTACTTAACCTGTAGCCATCTAGCATATGTAAAACAGTGGGAGAACAGTTCTCCCATGTGTTGGAGAAGATGTCCCACTATAGGCACGTATCAGCACATGTGGAGGGAGTGTGCAAAAACAGAAAAGTTTGAGGAAAGTAAATGTACAGAAATATATTTGATTACGAGGCAGAGAATCCTCATGAACCTACAACTGGCTCTACTTAACTTTTATAGTCATGATATGTTGCAAATTTTAAACAAAGAACTCATAACACATTGATTAACTGCTGCAAGAAAAACTACTGCCAGGACATAGAAATAATTACAGTTATTAACTACGCACCAATCTGACAAACAGCATTATTGGAAAAACTGACGCACCCATAAAAATAAAAGTAGCAAGAAGCCAAAAGAAACATGACAATTTTTATGCAATCTGGTGTGACTTTAGTGATCACACAAATAATGAGGCATATGGTAGAATAGTACCCACAGTTTGCAGCAGTCTTGCGCTCATGAAGTGCATATTTTAATTACCGTATTTTTTGCCCTATTGGACGCACTGGCCCATAGGACGCACCTAGTTTTCGGGGGGGGGGGGAAATCAAGGAAAAAAATATGACACACACCCCCCGCAGCTCTGGGAGCAGCGGACAGGCTGCATGCAGCCTGTGCGCTACTCCAAGACCTTCTCCCTGCTTTTGCGGGAGGTGGCAGAATTCCCCCACCTCCCGCAAAAGCCCACAGGAGCCGTGTGCAACTCCTACGGGCTTTTCGACCAGGAGGGAAAAGGGACTGAAATGGCCAGTCAGTCCCTTCTCCCTCCTCGGGGAAAAGCCCCCAAGAGCGGCGTGCTCTTCAAAGGCTGTGCGGCTCCTACGGGCTTTTCTACGAGGTGGAATTCCCCCACCTCCTAGAAAAGCCAGCAGAAGCCGCGGAGCTCCTTTAAAGAGCGTGCGGCTTTTGCCTGCTTTTGTGGGAGGTGGGGGAATTCCCCCATCTCCTGCAAAAGCCCGCAGGAGGGTTGGAGAGTAGCGGGAAGGCATCGCACGCCTTCCCGCTGCTCCCCATCCTCTGGGGCTGGCGATGGGGGAAGCGCTGCTTTCCCCACCGCCAGCCTCCAACCCGGGTTGGAGAGTAGCGGGAAGGCGTTGCGCGCCTTCCCGCTGCCCCCCATCCTCTGGGGCTGGCCATGGGGGAAGCGCTGCTTTCCCCCACCGCCAGCCTCAAAGAGCAGACTCTCCTGGCTTCAGCGGAAGCAACGCAAAGCCTCCGGAGCGCAGGCTTCAGAGGCTTCGTGTTGCTATCACTGAAGCCAAGGAGCCTGCATTCGCCCCATAAGACGCACACACATTTCCCCTTCATTTTTGGAGGGGGAAAAGTGCGTCTTATAGGGCGAAAAATACGGTACCCTCTTCTTCCTTCCCTTCCTCCAAATTATAATTGTTATTGATACAAAATACTTTTTATTTATGGTCACCAATCCAAGCAATACACATTACTATATATCATTTTATATCTGCAATAATTGTAATAATTTTGGTATACTGTATACACTTCGAAACAACTTTGTTAATATATTCAGAAATGTTAAAAGAAGGGTCTTTACGACAACAGGGAGCTGGGTTGTATGATGAACATGAAAGCAGTACAAACATCTCCCTGTCTTAACTCCCAAAGGAACATATATGTGTAGCAAAAATATGCAACAAATATGCAATATATTTAAGTTCTCTACGCTTAAACTTCTATGATGCTTCTCATTGTGGATTACCTAATGCATCGCTGGTGTTTCATTACTACTAATACTATTACTATTAGTAACATTGGCAACAGAACTCAGCAATTGCTTAGCCATTATTTAAGTGATGATTTGATACCAGGATTGTACATTAAAGGGAAGTGAAAGGCTGTAAACATGTTTCTAGTTTACATGCTTAATCAATTTTGTAAAAAGAAAATCTGGATATATTGTTATTATCAATTTAAAAAGTCATGCAATTTAAAAAGTATTCCTCTAAGAGATTTTATAGATCTCAACAAAAATGTTTAATCTTTCTTCCTCTATTATTTATTAATTACATTTATATATCACTCTTCATACAAAGATCACAGGGTGCTTCACAAAATAAAAATACACAATGAGAACACAAATCACATACTAAAACTAACAAACACCCACACCAATAACCCCAAAGAAGTTTAACCTGGGTGGGAGATGGCAGCAGCAGCTGAACTTAAACTATGGCAAAGGACGTTGATGGGCCCTTCCCTTTTTGGAGTTAGGGAAGCTTCCTACCAAGGAGATATCAAGACTTAAGAAGAATGACCAACTAGTGTGGTTTGCGGGGCCTGGCCATGATGAGTGATTATGGTGAAGGCACTCAGTAGATGCTTCGAGACAGCCTGCATTTTCCTGGAAGTGTTGATACTGTGACTGAAACAACACACCCAGTCACTTTGGAATGTCACCAACAAAGGTGCCCACCCCACCGAAAGGCCATCGCTGGAGGAACTGGATCCATACACTCTCTAGCCAAGCCAAAGCTATGGCCTGGCAGTTTCCAGGCCCACCCAGCCAATGACTGCTGGGGGGGCCCCTTCCTCTTGGCCCTAGGCTCTACAGCGCTCCTCCTGGTGCCCCATCAAACAGAAAGCACCAAGCTCACTGCTCATATGGCAAAGAGATTATCATTCAAGATAACCAAGGAAAGCTTTAGAAGCAAGGTATCAAAAGCAATCTTTTTAATATTTCAAATCACCACATCTTTTGGTAGCAAATTCCACTGTTTAACTGTGTAGGAACATAATGCTCTATGTAAGAACATTAACCCCCTTCCCCCCAAAGGCCAACATGACTGCTGCTGGCATGGTTCCAGTAAACCATGTAAAGCCATAGCCTCAGCTATAGGCCTCTACCCATTTTACTTGCCTGGCAAAACTGCTGGTAGATGTACGGCATATTCCACATAACTGGACTAAGAGACTATCGCCTTCACAACTTACATTATCACTCTAACATAAATACATGAACTACCCAGAGTGATGCTCTTTAAGTTCTGCTCTACTCCTCATTACCAATTTTTACATGAATGAGTCTTACTAAAATCATCTGTACCCTGAACCTGTTAATTAAAAAATGGAAAAGGGTTGATTTCTCACTTCTACCGAAAAGTGTAATGTGCAGGAAGACAATGATTATATTAATTATTATTTATAATGTGAAAAGAGCAATGGCCCACTTACCAGATGATGGAGGTGTAGACTTTCTGGAACTAGGTACTACGTCACCCAAACTGGATGATGAATTTCCTCCTGATTTACTAGAGTAAAGTAAATAAACATTCACTTTTCTAATATACTGCTCACAAGGTATAAATGTGATGATGTTCAGTGAAAACTGTAAGATTAGTGGAATTGTTAGGAATTTCCACAGTAACCAAAGCTTGGTCCTGAAGGCCAAATGACATGTCTTTAATCTGTCTCTACAAAACAGAGATGATGATGATGATGATGATGATGATGATGATGCTTTATTTCCCAGCCACTCTGGGCACCTCTCAACAGATATTAATAATGATAATAATAAGCAATTAAGCATTAAACTCTTCCCTAAAATGACTACTTCAATATTAAAGGGCCTGATATACCCTGGTAAGGGTCCACAGAAACAATATTTTTTTGACTGCATAGAGTTTGAAGATCATATTAAAATATTGTTGGTGGCTCTGAGTTGTCATGGCAAAAAACTGACAGATTAAATAAATAAATAAAACCCACAAAAAACATGGGTGGTGATGGTAGCTTCAATTAAAAAAACCCATACATCTGTAGTCAACCATCAGTCATCAAGGAATGAATATATATATATATAGTCGACAATTTCTAGGAGGAAAAGACTACAGTGATTTAAAGGTTCTCTTTTCACCACTTCTGGCTATTATTGTGAAATGACAACAATAAAAATACCAAATTTCACAAATATAACTAAAGTGAAAATTTTATTCTCTCTCTGAAAGAAGTAAAATAGCAGTTAGCAGCTTATGACAATATTGAGGAAGAGAACCATGCTCAGGGAGTCTTAGTTCTACACATGTGGAAACAAATTCAAATCAAAAGAGCCAATTCAGACAATACTTGACTCCAAGGATTGTAGCTGCAGAGTGATGCAGAGAGGCCTTGGTTTTGTGCAGGGAGACTGAATTAGCGAGTTCCTGTATTTCTTTAATCTCCTTGCACAAAACTAAGGCCTCTCATCAATCCTTTATGAGAGACAGAAGGAGCATGTAAACTGCAAGCATGTTCATAGCCTTTCCCTTCAAAGTTCAATCCTGGCATTAAAGCTTCATTTAAGGAATGGCTCTGGTAAATAAGAGTGGAGAACGAGAACAACAGGATTTTTACACCCCACCACCACCAAGGAAGAAAAATATATCCAGGCTTTTTAATTTTAACAACTTCCCATAGATTAAATCACAGTCTCTGTGTAATTGTTATTGATTACCTGGAGTAAAATTTCCCTTGTTTAGCCTTTTGTTCATGCTGCAGCCTCATATTTTCTAATTTGACTGGACTTGGTATGAATCCTATTTCACAGCCTTCTTTTACCAATCGTCCTATCCACCAGTCGTTGTTAAATTTCTAGAGAAAAGAATAGATTAATGAATTTAAATGTCAGAAGTTTTCCTTTTTGCTAATGCCAAAGAATTCTCCCCTCATCCTAACATACCACATTTACCATGCTGGTAACTGACCATGCTAGTAATTGCATATAATGTATCTACATAGTGTTTTTAAGCCTAGGAAGTAAATGTCTAAATAAAATATCATCAAGCATGTGTGAATGTAGATGGAGAGTCTGAGGGTTGTTAGATTTATCAGAATTTAGCCCTTAACCAAAATGAGTATGAATGTGGATGAAAGGATACAGAACGGAAAGATGTATATCTGAAATAAAGAAGTAAAGCTAGAATTAGCAGGCTGTAATCCAAAGAGTCATGTTGTACCTTAAAATTCCCCTCATGCAGTAGAAGACAAAACAGTCAAGACTGGTTTATTCATCTACTCTCTCGGCCAACTACTAATTGCTTTAATAAAAGGATTCTAAATCCGCTACACAGCAGGTGTGGAGTGAGAAGAGGGACAGACAACAGGATTAAGGAAGGAATGGGCAGGAAAAGTAGTATCTGACTCATTCCTGACGTATCAGGAAATTTAGAAAAGTATTTCACCCTGACAATGCTATTTCAAGCTAACACAGAATGACTTTTAGGTGTTGGAGAAAGCATGGGCTCTATCCAACCAAAATTAAGTGCTTTTGAGTTTCATTAACTTTGATGGGAGAAAATCACGCATGTGCAATGGGACTTGAGTACTTAAGTTTGGCTGCACGATAAGGACTGCACTACAAGTTTTGAACGATTAAGCATCATGTCACCATCCACAAAGCAATCCATGTTTACTTAGTCCTGAAATATTTGGTAAGATGACATGCATTAACTACACATGAGGTGAAGCACCCATGTGTTAGAAAGCACATTATACTGAATTTCCATAAAGCAAGAGTAAATAATTTAAAAGAGAAAATGGGTGGTCTCTTCTCTAATTCACGGAAACAAGAGAAATGGAAAATAAGAGGACAAGAAATCCAGCAATAGATATCTCGGAAGACCATCGCTCAAGTGCTATAAACAAGCAAGCTGTACCTTCTCAGCAGTAACTCGCTTTTATTTTCGAAAAGGTAACCAATTTATACGAGCTGCCATTCAGATTTTTTCAAGCTGAAGTGTTGGCCCAGCTACATTTTGGGATCCCGGTATGGATACAATCAAGTATGAGATGATGTGTGCAGAATTAAGTAGACACATGACAGAATACTGGGTGTGGATTAGCACTATAAAATATGGGCTGCATTGCTATTTTTGCTCCCAACCTTCAAATCTGGTTTCCAATTTACTTAAGGACTCCTATAAATCCAGATGGCTCCAACCCATACACAGTGAAATTAGATCTATTGGTATTGTCTTGGAATTACTGTATAATTCTAGTGAGCAATATATTTATCACAATATCCAAATTAGATTAAGGGATATGGGGGGGGACACATTGAGTCAGCTGTAAATAAAATCTGCTCCCCCAAGTTCTATGGTTTAAATACAACCAATAACAGGATTACTTATATCTCAAAGTTAATAATTCCAGCCCAACATAGGGCATTTACGTTAGCCTGACAATGTTTCTCCCTGAGCTTTTGTTAAAGGCAGATATTTAAATATCCCTTGAAATGATAGACATTGTGGATGTTATTTGAATGTGCTGGACACTGTAGAACATATTCTTTTCTACCGTCCACTGTACAACCAGTTACGTAAACGTGTGTTATCCCCCTTTTTGGGTAGTTTAACATCAGGGCACAATGAAAATATCAGATTCTACCTGTCTGATATTAACCCAGCAGTAATATTCTATCAATTGTATCTCCTAGAGTGGTGAATGGCAGCGGGAAGACACTCTATATCTTATATGGCTGCTTCTTTGTATATATTTTAATTCTTTTGTATATGAATACTTTAAAATGGTCTGTATCTGTAATACCTAATAAAGGTTTGGAGAAATAAAAAGAACGGTTGGAAATAGTGCCACATTTTCTCAGGATCATGCTTTCCTTAATATAACTCCAATATAATACAGTGTATCTTTTTTGTTTGTTTCATATGAATTACATAGAAATATATAGACTGGTTGGGTGGCATCTGTGTGTTTCAGGAGACAATGGAAGAGTGTGCCTTTGGGGGTGAAGTAATATATACGGTTGTATAAGTAATTAATGGACTGAAAATAGTAATGTCCATATTTTCAATGCATCGTATCTGAGTAGGATTAACAAAGAATATAATGCACAAAAAGCAATAACAACAATAAAGAGGGGAAAAATATCAAAGCAAGAAATGAAAAGAAAAGAGAGGAAAATATATGAAGAGAGAGGAAGGAGTGGCAGTATTTCAACAACAGCATTATAACTGCAGACAATTGTCCTTCAGAAGGGATACAACCATTTGTGATTTATTCATGGTTCAGAAAAGACTGGTGTGCATCACCAGACACAATTTGCATTTAAAAAGGAAGGAAGGAAGGAGTTACTCCTTATTTGCTATCAGACTAGGTTAAGGAAAAATGCCAATTTGTTATACTTCTTGTTCTTCATTACACAGCCAAATACAAATACTCTTTCCAAATACTCTTTCTTTTGCTAACATTTTAATTTTTTTCAAACCACAAAATACTCTTTAATAGAATATTACATATCTGCTTTAAATGGCTATTACTGTCCTGAGTAAAAAATCTGGCTAGTCTAAAAGAGTATCCAGATGTGTTACCATCTACAAGTTAGCCATTTCAATCACTTTATGCAGACATTATCTCTTATTTGCTGCTATCACTGTAAACTGCATGGACACCAAAGGTATATTGACTTAGAAGTCTACTATAAGTGTCACAGAAACATTTATGTAGCACTTTAGCTTACAGTCTGAAAAAGAAAAAACGAGACAAAAGCAATTCACTGAATCTTCAGATTACTAAGGGCAAAGGCATTGCAGCATTTAAACTGACCCAGTTTGTACAAACCATGGCTTAGTGTGTATGAGCAAATGTGTGGTTTTCTGGAGAGAATATCATGTCTACTCTGCTCCTCCTCTCTTCCTGCTGCTACTATGGAGTTGGTTAGCATTATGTCCAAACCTAGGCTTATGTTTTATCTCCAGACAAACAATGAACTGTAGCAAAAAACAAAACAAAACCCTTGGCTACAGTTCATGGTTTGTCTGGAGTGAAACAAACCACAAATCCAGGTTTGGACATAATGCTATGCCAAACCATGGCTTAGCTCATAGCTGTATGGCAGCAGCAGGAGCAGAGATGAGGCAAAATGGTTGCAATCTGGGAACCCAAATGTTTGTTCATGATGTATAAACATTACTTTTAAATGAAAATGAGAAAGGAAGAGTGGCACACAGTCTCTATCATATGTAAAGTCTTGCTGGATTCCATCCAGTGTAAATAAAGCAGCATACTTTATATTACTGCAATCACAGCTATAATTGCAATATAAGCTGTCTTACTTCTTTAACATGAAGAAAATCTTTCGCTTCAAATGAGATGGCCATGCCTGGGACTGGTACATCATCCTCGTGGGCTGCACTGTAGCTAACATTTGTCCGGACTGCAAATGCAACAGGTTTTGTCTGTAGAGCAAAATGAGAGAAAGAGGGTTGATATTTTCCCCAGAATTAAAATGTGCTTGTCTTCAATGAAAACACTGAAAAGTCTGGGGAGTATTTCATAAGAGGCAATCAAAGTGATGATATTATGCTGAGGACAGATGGCAGTTTTCCAAATAACTTAGAAGTGGGAGACCTGTAACAAATTTGATTATTCCAGAGGCACTTCACAAGGTCAGGGAGAAGACTCATTGCCTGTTGACAAGTTTCCCAGACTTGCCCACTGACAACTCTCCCAGCAAGTATAGTTAACAGTTACCTAGACATTAGAAAGTAAACCAGCTTTGGTATCTCATCTGTGGTACCAGACAAGTCTCTTTTGTAACCTAATTATGAAGCTTATAAAGAACAAATGCAAGGAGTCTATTTCCACCAATTTTGAAAGTTTGTTCATTTATATCCACCCTTACCCATTAAGTGACAGCATCTTTATGTGGTGATTGCCTACTGAAAACATCTATACACATTATTGGGAGAAATGGCTTCTCTGCAACAGGATTGGGGGGGGGAGCAGTGATGGGGCTCTAAAACAAAAGGTTGCAATGTGGAGTTGTTCAGGATTCTAACTACTTCCCATGGTTTTCTTCCCCTTACACCACCAGTCAGTGAGCATTCCAAGATTACTGGGGATGCTCACTGGACTGTTTTCTTGGGGGAGGGGATTACACCTCAATTTGGGGTTGCCTTGTCATTATTATTTTTTTACTAAAGATGTTTTGCACTCCTGCAAACCTCAAAGTTACCCCAAGCCGCCTAATACCTTCTGTCTTATAAATAGGTGCTGCTGTTTTGGCCAGAAGACTTGAATCAGAAATAGAGGAGAAAATATGCAAAGTCAGGTACAAGTATGAATACATATGTATAAGGATACAATATATGAATTAGATGTGATTTCAATTCAGTGAACATTATAGTATAGTAAATGTGATTCTCCCCTCTATCTTGCAAACAAGCAGATTCTGCAGTGAAGTTAACTTAGCAACTGACATCACATGCTTAGAAGATATAACTAATACGATTATAAAACTATTCATGTTTGTGGCCTTCATGGTAGAAATATATTATTTTACATTAGGAGTAGAGAACATTTTTTTCTGTTAAGGAGCACAGTCGCCTGGGGTAATCCATTGAGGGCTACATGCAGATGATGAGCAAAAGTAAAAAATGTGCAGATTACCACCTTTCTGCCACTTCTTTAACAACCCTCTCCCTCCACAACAGACTGCCGGGGACAAATGACTTTTGCCATAGGTCTAAACTGATATTTTACTAAAACTGGTATTTATTTATTTTTTAAAAAAGGAAAGAGGCTATTGTGAGTACTTGAGTCTAAAGCCATTTAGGGCTTTAAATGCTGGTACCGAACATGTTATTGGAGCATTTGAACACAAGCATCATAGTTCAGTGAGAACAGGTTCAGAAGCGAAAGTAGGCAGAGGAACAATAAATTTTATCTTTGTACAGGAGGCTACTTCTAACACACACACTCTCCATTATCCAGACAAGCAAGAGACACTATCATTGTTCAAGCACACATTCCAGACAGGCAAAAAACACTTGGGCTGCAAAGCAGAGCCAGTGAGGACTGTTGCCAAGGGAGAGGGTGTATGGCTCGGGGGCAGTTCTGAGGGCCAAATAAAAGAGGACTGCTGGACCACATCTGGCTCCTGGGCCTGGTTCCCACCTGTGATCTGAACATCAGATTCACAAATAGGATGCAATTTTTGCAGCTTGTATAAAGTACAACCACAAAGTTTAGGCAGATTCATCCAGAAGAAATTCTGGCATGGTTTGAACTGAACAACCTGGGCAAAATTTCATACCAGTGACTAACTGTGGTTTGGCATCCACACAATATATCTCCATTGGCAACTGTACCTCCAGTATAGCTTATGAAATGGGTGTAAATTTCAGCAGATGGCAATCTTAGTTAAGCTGACATCTCACAGAAGAAAGGGAAACAGCTTAAGAGAAAGTTATGATCAGGTGAAAGCACAAAGAATGAGATAAATTCTGGGTCTATATGAATTTAAGGGGGGGGGACAGCTTTTCAAAGACAGTCAAAAGATATCTATTATAGAATAGTGGAATCAAAAAATGTGATTGCCATCTAGTCCAATCCCCTGCTCAGGGTCAGTGTTATCAGCTCAACAACCTGGCAGGGCCCACCACTAATACCTGCCTGCCCCTTTTAAACTCTGCCACAGTGCTCTAAACATTAGGCAGCTGGGTCTAGCTGCCATTCTCAGTTTTCACAATGACCCATCACAGCATCATTCTATGGCACTGCAGAAAATGCTGCGTGGGAGAATTACCGCTGCCCACCAACACTGCCAGGGTAGTGTGCTAGCACTTACCAACTGGAGACCACTAAAGGACACTTTGCTCAGGGCCCCCTCAACTTGTAGTCCGCCTTGGGAGGTTCAATAGAGATTTAGTCAGATAAAAAACACTATACTAATGCTACCAAAGGGAAGTCCCAAGAGTTAGCTGTTTTGCATTAGCATTCCTTTAAAAATTATGTTTGGTTTGAGAAGTCTCATTTCTAAAGTTCCAGAATAATAATAAGCTAATTTTCTTAATTCACACATCTTCACAACAATTCTGTTAATATTGCCAATTTTATTCCCTCTTACTATGTGCGTCATTCACTCATATGCAAGGTGAGACTGCCCTATCTAACACAGCAAGGAAAATATTGTGATATGTATAATCAGCTCTCTAAAAATGCTGCATGCTTCTAGAAATTATCTGATAGTTCCCTTGGTATTTGTGCAATAGCAGCTAGGGACTTTCAGTGTTTCATATCAAAGAGCAGATATGAAAAAGAACAGGAAAAAAAGAAAGTAGAGTTTTTCAAAAGAAACAGTCTCCAGAGAGCCTTTCGAAAAAGGGTGTTAACCTAAATATAGGCGCCACTGTAGATGTGTTGTTTCCACAGCTCTGCTTATAAATAATGTATATGAATAAAGCTGGAAAAGTGACTCAACATGTAAAAAAGTCAAGCTTCTTATCTTAGATCCTAAGAAGAGGTATTCAGAAACCAGCATTTTTGCACAGCAGTACACACTAGATGTTTTGCACACGTATGAACAACTGATTAATGATTGAAAGGTAGATGGCAGAAGCAGTGTGTCTGATGATCATGGCAATTGAGCATGCCTTCAAAATGCTTTGTGTTTTATTGAAAGAGTTTCAAAGTCCATATTTTAAGAAAAACAGATATATTTATGTGGTAACAGTATCAGAGTACTATGAAAACATTCTGTAAGCTTAAGTCTCAAGCACACTTACAAGCTAGTAAACACCACTAAACCTAAATGCAGTCTGGATTTACAGCTCTAATCCTTCCCTGAATTGTGGGGTGGGGTGGACAGGTGAAGATTGTCTACCCCTACAGACTATTGGGTTCTGTTGGGTTTCTGAATGCCCTAGGGCAGAGGATTTCAACCTAGGTACTTTGGCACCCTTGGGTGACTTAACAATTGGTATGGGGTGCTCCTCCTGCTGCTGCTTTCTGCCTTCCAATCATGTCCCAGATGACTTCTCCCCCTCCACTCGCTCTCAAGTAGAGTTGGCTTTGAGGCACCTTACATGCACGAGGGATTTGGTTATGGAGCAGCCTACGCAAAGTGGGAAGTTTGCCTTATTTATTGTGGGGTAAGGGATGGAGACTGAGATCTCTTCAGTGAGGGAGGGGACTGCTCTGGTGCCTGCCTTCTACTCACAAGTAAATACTATCAAGTACATGAAACACCTGGATGGCTAAATCCAAGCATGTACATGGGGGGGGGGGGGTTGGACAAGGGAAGAATGCCATTTGTGGAAGAGTTTTTATCCCTGCTCTGGAAAAGGGATTTTTTTTCATTCCTTCTGCTTGCATGTAAATCCCACGTCTGTTCTTCAGGAAGCTCAAGGTAGTGTATGTGGTTCTTCTCCCCACACACCCCTTCTAGCTGCAAAACCCTGAGAGGTAGGTCAGGCTGACAGGCAGTGATGGCCCCCCAAGGTTACACCCTGTGAAATTACAGCTGAGTGGAGGATTTGAAGCCCTGAAGGTGCCCCAGGCCCCCTGGTAGGTTTGATCATTATTCCTTCAGTTTTTCTAGCTCTTTAAAATGGGGCAACCAGAACTCTTTGCTTGATTGCAAAGCCACACATTTAGACAGAGACGGAGGTATCTGCAAGACATTTAATTTGCTCCAGAGCCTAGGCTTGGGTAATGTTTGAGGAAACCCCAAAGCCACAAAGTTTGGTCCTTTCCAGGGTTGTCTCAGGCCAGAAATAAAAGTCCCCCCAACCTGGTTCCAACTTATTTGATGCCGTTATTTGCATGCTGCCCAACAAAAGATTAAAGGATTAAAGATACAGTGGTACCTCGCAAGACGAATGCCTCGCAAGACAAAAAACTCGCTAGACGAAAGGTTTTTCCATTTTCGATTTGCCTCGCAAGACGAATTTCCCCTATGGGCTTGCTTCGCAAGACGAAAACGTCTCGCGACTTTGTTTTCTTTGTCTAAAAACAAAGACATGTTTTGTTTATAAAGTTAATTTATTTTCCCTTCAATTTTTGAACTGCTCTTTACAGTATGTGTGACTTTAAAGAGCAGTTAATAAACTGTTGTTGTACCAAATTTGGCTTTGTTTGGACTTTTTTTGACCATAGGAACGCATTAATTGATTTTCAATGCATTCCTATGGGATTTCGTGCTTCGCAAGACGAAAAATTCGCTAGACGACAAAAATTGCGGAACGAATTAATTTCGTCTTGCGGGGTACCACTGTAAGATATAAAACTGCGAAATCGAAGCAGCTGTCAACACTGATGGCATTCTCCTATGACTACCAGTAATTATGGCTAACTGATTTCTGTTTTGGCCTAACATTGCCTGCTCTTTTATTCCTTCTGCTTCAGATTTTCTTGCACCCAGGTCCCATGCTTAAATTTGCAATGCGGCAATATGGAAAGATTATTTAGATTTGCAAGCACCAGTAAAAATGGGGAACAGCTCAACTGTTCACTGGAGCAGGGTATTACCAATATGTTACCATGCTGTTGAAAGAATTGCACTGGTTTATCACTAGTTGTTTGCCACTCTGGGCTTCTTTGGAAGGAAAGGAAAATAAAGGTAAGCCTCCTTCATGTGTTAATCACACAAAGGGAATCCATATGTAGAAAGGTAAAGCAGGATTGCACCGCTGACCCTGTTCCTGTGATCATGAGACCTTTCTTGCTGTAACCCACCTGCCCCAGTTCCATTCATTGATGTTGAGCAGGGGAAGTTTACATGCATAGATTATGTAGACTTCCATGGGAAATGGAAACCCGCATGACAAGGGTCCCAGTTCCTGTGGAAGCTTACACATGCAGAGGTCTCTATGGATAGGTTTCTCCTTTTCAGATACCATGCTCAATGTATGCATGAGCCACATGAAGAAGCCACGTGACCTCAGGCAAAGGCCCAGCCATGTGGCCCCACTGCCCCGTTCTACATGTGGACCCCCTTCATGAGATTAATATGTGAAGAGGCTGCAGTGAGTCCCACTTCTGAGTCAACACATATGGGACTGCATTGCCAAGGATTTAGAGTTATGAATGTTAGTCAATCAGGGGGAAAGGGGAATCATATTTAGAAACTGTCAGAGCTGCTTGAAGATCCTAGCTCACACAGGATCACGCTAGCCAGCGATCATTAAGTTAAAGTCTTTATTGAATTACAGTTTCCATTCTCACGCTGCTGCGCGCAACTCTACGTCTAGTAGCTAGGTCGGCGAAGCTCCGTCTGAGTCTCCGCCCCGTGTGCACCAACTTAATATCCTAGCCTTGCTCCACCTTTTCCGCCTGACTGTCCTCCTCTGGGTCCCTCTACCCCCCGGGGTTTCTTCCCTCCGGGATTCTTCTGACGCTGACCCGGACCCTCCTGTCTCCTTGCGCCGGGCTTTAGGACCTGGCTCTCTTTCGGGGCTGCTTACTGCGCCGCCTTCCTCTGCATTTGAACTTGGCGCGCGCGCCCAACCTTCCACTTTCCTCTTAACCGTTTCTTCGCTCCCCGATGGAGGTGTGGCCACTCCTGACTCATGCCCTCCCTCCTGTGGTGAGCTGCCAGCGCTTCCCCCCTGGCTCCCTTCCTCTTCCCTGCTTCCTGGCGGTGACGCTGGTCCCGATTTCCAGCTGCTCTCCCCTGAGTCCCCTCTGGCTCTATCTTCCTGGGGTGCCCCCCTAGACTCCCCCCTTGCCCTGGCCACTGGTGCTCCTTTCTGTGAATCCTCTGATTCACTGGAAAGACTAGGAGATCTCGGGTCGTCGTCATCACTCATCTTTTCTTCTGCCTCCTCCCCTTCGCTCTCTGTTTCCTCCCTTGCCCGTGCCTCTGCTCCTAAACCCCTGACAGAAACTAAAGCAGAAAATGTAGAAACTATTGTGTGCGGGTTTATATTCTTTGCAGGGAGTATAGAAGCCCATACTGAGGTAATTTCAGAAGTACATTTACCAATGCAATTTGGCACAATATTATTTAGGCATTAAGGTATAATTAATGGGTGAACTTCTTTTTTTTAAAGCACTTGGTTAATTATAATTTTGCCCATTAAGTCACCACCAATGCTGAATTAAGGCTGCAAACCAAAACACAGTTACTTGGGATTAAATATCCCATCCTGAGTACATACATGGGAGTAACTCCTTTGGAACTCCGTAGGACTTATGTTCAGAGTAAATATGCACACCATTAATCTAATGGAATTTAATTATGAATAAACATGGATAGAACTGGACTTTAATTGGACTATAAATTGCTAAGATGCTAATTTAGCTCCAAAAGTTCTAATCCACCAGCACCCAATTGCAAAAGATTTATCAGTTCTCCTACGTTTCATACTTACAGAACTGCATACAGTATTATCTGTAGCCAGTTATCAAAACTCAGGAACTTAATACATTATTGTCCATGAGAACAATGCATTTATGGAAACCAGAGGTTTATTTTTCTGACCGATTCAAACAGCCCACAGAGTTCCATGTTGATACTAGATTCAGAAACTAAAAATAAACTAAAACTACTTCAAATGGTCTAAGAGCATTCCTGTTGAGAGATAAGAACATGGAAGAGCCCTGCTAGATCAGTCCAGCATCCTGGCCTTTACTGGCCAGCCAGATACTTCTGTGCGTTCTTACAAAAGCTGTATGACAGCAACAGCTGGCCCCCACTGCCTGACACTCAACAATTGGTGTTTAAGAAGTTGCCTTTGAATGTGGAGCAGTCATTTAACTATTGTGGCTAATATCTATTAATCAATTTTTACTATCATTTCCTTTCCTCTTTCCAGCTCTATGATGTACTTTTTGAGACAGTGTGGCCAGAAGTGCACAGAGTATTCCGAATTGTGTTTACCTTAGAGTTATATAAAGTATTATATTACTGAAGGTTTTATTTGTAAGAGCTCGTTTCAAGGTTGAGGACCAAAATACTACCTCTCATGGGCTTATTAGGTAGCAGCAGCAGGAGAGCCTGATGTAATATTATTCTGGGGCACTGGGGGAATTAAAAAAGAGATTTGCAGATATGGAGGCCCATGGCAAGTGTCAACCCAGTGGGCTCTGCTGGAGCACTGGGGACCCAGTAACTGTCTAGGATGTCAGGTGGTGCCACCACACCTGATTTTTAATCCTTCCTTAGCAATCTTCATTGCTAAATTTGCCTCTCCTTATACAATTCTATCTGATTTATACAATGCGTAGGTCAAACAGAATTGTGTTAGCAGAACTACAGGATCTATGTTAAAACTGAACATGTAAGAGACTATTCAGGAGCCCTACTAGGGATGGATGTTGTAGCTCAGTAGCAGAACATCTGTTTTGCATGTGGAAGATTCCAGGTTCAATCCCCAGCATCTCCAGGTGGGGTTGAGACTCCTGCATGAACCCTGGAGAGCAGCTGCTAGTCACTGAGCTAGTCAATGACCTGACTTGTTATAAGGCAACTTCTTATGCCCCTATGCATGTATTCATATTCATCAAATGTTAAATCAGAGATTTAACATTTTATTCAGTAGTTAAGAAACATGTTCTGTGAGCTCACTGCCAAATGTTTTGAAATTCATATTTATTGAATCCTTGTGAAAGTAAATTAGCATTGGGGGTTTTCTTCAGCTTGCCTATGGTATCATGATTGTTTGAATTAGGTTATTCTAAGTGGTGGTGCTTTAATAAAACTGCTGATGAGCCATGATGATGAATTAATGAGTTTTATAAAAAGAAGTTTGAGATCTTTATAGCTGTCAGTTCCAAATGTAAAAAACAAACAAACAAGGGACACTGTGGAGCTGTGGTGCATTCAGGACCAACCTGACTTCACAAGTAACCCAAACACTTGGAACAGCAACATTTGAAGGTGTGCCAATGAACAAAGAAAGGATGGTTTATTCTCCCAATGTGCCTTCACATCTTTCAGGCAGAATGATACACACATGCTTAAAGTAATGGAAGCTCCTGAAATCGTTAGGAAAAGAAACAAATATAGGTCAGGACTGCACTGACAGAGAGGCTCTTCAAACTATATTATCTATTATTCTATTTTGCTGGAAACAGACTGAAATCTGTTGCTTATGCAGAGACTTTACACTCAACACTATCAAATCAAATATCTGAACTACTGGTAAATCTTTTTTTCTAGACAACAGATTCTCTTGGAATACAAATGCAGCTAGTTTCTGCAGTCACTTTATCTGTCTTTCTCTTTGCCTGCAAGACAATGCAACACAACATACTACATAATAAGGTATTATGTACAGTCTATTGTTTGTTTAGTGAGCCCCTTCACTCCTTTCCTTTCCCACAAACCATGATTCAACCAATACATCTCTAATTAACCATGTTTTTTCTTTTATCCAAACTGGGAAACTATGGCCACATGGATCAAAATTAATCAGAATCTTAAGCCATGGTTTGAAGTCAGTTTAATACCCTAGCAAGTCGTCAGCCAATGTGGTTTGGACAAACTATAGTTAACTAGAGGCTTACTGGTTTGAGCACGGCTTCTGCAAAGGGATGAGCAAAGGGGTTTCATGTGCAGACAAATTGCTTATACATATGACTGTATGAACCAGGCATTTGAGTTGCAAAAAAGGGCTTTCCCCACATGTTCGCTCTAAGTGTGCCAGAATGTATTTTACTGGTGAGAGCAATCTTCCTTCTCCCAAGTATTATAAAATACCCCTCAAAATCATAATATGCGGGTATCATTGTTCATTCATACTGTTGTTAGTGTTGTAGACACTATATATACAGAATATATATTTCCTTGAACAAGTATTTTACTGACCTCAGTGTTTAACTGAAACTCTTCAGCATCACTGTTATCATGTAACATGAAAAACGTTGAGCATACCAATTATCATTATAAAGAAAGAGAAATAATTACATTTCTAAAAGCTATGTTTTCACATATGCCAGCACACATTTTTAGAACGAATTCATCCTTTGTAATCTCTCCACTTGTTATCATGGTGCTTGTTAAAATGTCTGTACTGTATAATTTGTTAAATAAGTACTGTATAAACATGTTAGAGTAGCATGAATATAAAAGTAAGAGTTTAAATGTCACATTGTTATGAGGCTTATGAATTCTTATGAATTCTTATGCACATGCAGCATTCTTTTTAAACTGCAAGCAGTATTTGAGATAAGGACAGCACATATAATAGTTTTAGAATTAAATGGGAAGGTCTTGTTGGAACACTGCACTAGCATTGCTAATAAGGCTAGTTAATTAAAGTAGCTTCAATATGAATTGCTAGCATTATTTGCTTTCAGGGTTGTTGTTTTTCCTTTTAAACCAGTGTCACTTGTAAGCAGGAAATAAGGAGAATTCTGCTTCATGAAAGTTATTGACTGTAAGAAGAGCCCTTCTGGATCAGATCAAAGGCCCATCCAGTCCAGCATCCTGTTTGCACAGTGACCAGACCCTAATGGGAAGCCCATAAGCAGGACATGAGCACAGTAGTAGTCTCCCCACGTGTTCCCCAGCAATTCAGAGACACTGGTATGCCTCTGACACTGGAGGGAGCACACAGCCATCATGACTACTAGTCATGGATAGTCCTCCAGGAATTTGTCTACCCTCTTTTTAATGCCAACCAAGTTGGTGACCATCACTATATCCTGTAGCATCACTGTATCCCATATGTGCTGTGCACAAAAGCACTTCCTTTTGCCATCAGTCTTCCAAAATCCAGCTTATTTGGATGACTCTGGTCCCATGTACTATGACAAGAAGAAAAACGTCTCTCTACCCACTTTCTCCAATACATGCATAATTTTATATGCCTTAATCAGGTCCTCACTTTTTTCCAAATTAAAAAGGCCCAAATGTTGCAACATTTCCTCATGAGATTAGCTCTAGCCGGCTGACTATTTTGATTGTCAATTCCTGCACCCTTTCCAGTTCTACAATGCCATTTTTAGAGGTGGCAACTGGAACTGTACACAGTATCCAAGTATTGTCATACCATAGAATGTGCCATGCCCTTATAGCAGTCATTCAGTTGTTCAGCAGAGTGGGGAAAGTCCCTTTTGAGAAAACCAGGGTTGCTTGTGGCTTTTGGTTTAAGCTTTGTATCACCTTTCCAGAGAAAATGACATGGAAGTAATGGGTCTCAAAGTCATGACTAAACTTTCGTGGATCCCAAGTTAAACCAACAAACTCATTTTCTTTTATATGACAGCTTAAATTTCTCCTCACATCCTGCCATCATTCTTCAAACTTTTGGGTGAGGAAAAATACAATTAATGAAGCTAACAATAATTTCCCCAAACCTTTATTGTTTATATTTTTGCTTTCTGCACTCCCTCTTGTGAATAACAAGATATATGGTAAGTGTTTTGGAGTAAGAGACAGCTTCATCCTGAAATTTCCTATCAAAACAAGAAACCACCCACAGGGTTTGCACACTGTAAACCAAGCCCAGTCAGATATGTGGAGTGGGATGAAGCAACTTGTTGTTTGAGATATCTAGTCATGCCTAACTCTGTCCCAAAATAAAACTCCCATATGATTGTGTAGGTAAATATTTAATGAACAGACCAACTAGAGCGTTCTTTTGAACAGATGGCCTTAGTAGGGGTGAACAGTATACTCAGCCAATTTCTACGCTTACCAGACTCTCCTAATGTTCCAACCAGTAAGAAACACTACTCTGAGTAAAAATTATATAATTTCAAATAGTTAAAGGGCCAGACCACCTTGAAATTCCTAACTGACCATATGAACTCAACAAAATCTAAGAGAAGATATTTTAAGGTTATTAAATATTGAAGCAGTAGAAAGTATTTTTGGAACAGAGTGATTCTCTAAGGTACATTCAAGTTAAATTATTAAACTGAGCAGAAGTGTAAAAGTTATCTACTTCTGATATTTTACATTTTACAAATGGTATTAATATAGTAAAAGTCATGATAATGATTATGTAATTAAATTTCAAAGTCATTAAATTTATAGGTCACGATTCAGACTAGGTAAGGCACAATAATTTTGATGAGAGTTAAGCATCTGGTTAAATTCATTCTACTGGAATTAACGACCCTCAAAAATGCCTGAATAGCATTGACAGAGAACCATCCTTATTCCTTTACTTCTGAACATTTTATATTTAGAAAATGCACAAAGTATTCAAATTTCCCACTAACAGAAAATACAGAATATGTGGCTATGTGCACTAATTCATATTTTGTCCTCTTAATTTTTATCTCTCTAATTTTAACCACATCAAAAATAGATGGGAAAATTTTGGGCTTCTGAATATGTAACATTGCAATTATTCTCTAATGTGCCACAATATATTTTATCTCATTGGTCATGAAAATGAGCAAGATCCACATCTACTAGATGAACACCATAATCTAATGTGTCTGCTCAGTCCATCTCAACATGTGACAGTGAAAACATCCTTCAAAATTCTGTAGTATGCTTGACACTTAATTTTTTTACGTAACCCCATGGTCCTTAAAATAGGATGTAGATTCAGTGAAAGAGCACAAAGTACCTTTGAAAACTAACACCACATTTTAAACCGTACCGAACCAGTAAGATGAAATATGCCGGTAGCCCTTGGGAAAACTTGCACTTCTAAAGGGCTTTGGGGGCTACTCAGCACACCAGGCACTGGAGCTTTGCTGTTGTTGTTTAGTCAGGAAGGGAGAAAAGGATCTTCACTCCTCTCCCTGAAGCTGTTATGCTACTGCTTACCCAAGCTGATAAGTGGGACTTCAAAAGGGAAGTGGCTTAGGGCAAAATAGGAGGGGGAAAGAATCATTGAGTGGGAGAGGACATGGGCCTTTGTTGTTGTTGTTTAGTCGTTTAGTCGTGTCCGACTCTTCGTGACCCCATGGACCAGAGCACGCCAGGCACTTCTGTCCTCCACTGCCTCCCGCAGTTTGATCAAGCTCATGCTAGTAGCTTCAAGAACACCATCCAACCATCTCATTCTCTGTCGTCCCCTTCTCCTTGTGCCCTCCATCTTTCCCAACATCAGGGTCTTTTCCAGGGAGTCTTCTCTTCTCATGAGGTGGCCAAAGTATTGGAGCCTCAGCTTCACGATCTGTCCTTCCAGTGAGCACTCAGGGCTGATTTCCTTCAGAATGGAGAGGTTTGATCTTCTTGCAGTCCATGGGACTCTCAAGAGTCTCCTCCAGCACCATAATTCAAAAGCATCAATTCTTCGGCGATCAGCCTTCTTTATGGTCCAGCTCTCACTTCCATACATCACTACTGGGAAAACCATGGCTTTTACTATACGGACCTTTGTTGGCAAGGTGATGTCTCTGCTTTTTAAGATGTTGTCTAGGTTTGCCATCGCCTTTCTCCCAAGGAGCAGGCGTCTTTTAATTTCGTGACTGCTGTCACCATCTGCACTGATCATGGAGCCCAAGAAAGTAAAATCTCTCACTGCCTCCATTTCTTCCCCATCTATTTGCCAGGAGGTGATGGGCCCAGTGGCCATGATCTTCGTTTTTTTGATGTTGAGCTTCAGACCATATTTTGCGCTCTCCTCTTTCACCCTCATTAAAAGGTTCTTTAATTCCTCTTCACTTTCTGCCATCAAGGTTGTGTCATCTGCATATCTGAGGTTGTTGATATTTCTTCCGGCAATCTTAATTCCGGCTTGGGATTCATCCAGCCCAGCCTTTCGCATGATGAATTCTGCATATAAGTTAAATAAGCAGGGAGACAATATACAGCCTTGCCGTACTCCTTTCCCAATTTGGAACCAATCAGTTGTTCCATATCCAGTTCTAACTGTAGCTTCTTGTCCCACATAGAGATTTCGCAGGAGACAGATGAGGTGATCAGGCACTCCCATTTCTTTAAGAACTTGCCATAGTTTGCTGTGGTCAACACAGTCAAAGGCTTTTGCATAGTCAATGAAGCAGAAGTAGATGTCTTTCTGGAACTCTCTAGCTTTCTCCATAATCCAGCGCATGTTTGCAATTTGGTCTCTGGTTCCTCTGCCTCTTCTAAATCCAGCTTGCACTTCTGGGAGTTCTCGGTCCACATACTGCTTGAGCCTTCCTTGTAGAATTTTAAGCATAACCTTGCTAGCATGTGAAATGAGTGAAATTGTGCGGTAGTTGGAGCATTCTTTGGCACTGCCTTTCTTTGGGATTGGAATGTAGACTGATCTTCTCCAATCCTCTGGCCACTGCTGAGTTTTCCAAACTTGCTGGCATATTGAGTGTAGCACCTTAACAGCATCATCTTTTAAAATTTTAAACAGTTCAGCTGGGATACCATCACTTCCACTGGCCTTGTTATTAGCAGTGCTTTCTAAGGCCCATTTGACTTCACTCTCCAGGATGTCTGGCTCAAGGTCAGCAACCACACTACCTGGGGTGTACGAGACATCCATATCTTTCTGGTATAATTCCTCTGTGTATTCTTGCCACCTCTTCTTGATGTCTTCTGCTTCAGTTAGATCTTTACCACTTTTGTCCTTTATTATGGTAATCTTTGTACGAAATGTTCCTTTCATATTTCCGATTGCCATCTCATTTTTGACCACATCCAACTTACCCAGGTTCATGGTTCTTACATTCCAGGTTCCTATGCAATATTTTTCTTTACAGCATTGGACTTTCCTTTCGCTTCCATGCATATCCACAACTGAGCGTCCTTTCGGCTTTGGCCCAGCCGCTTCATCAGCTCTGGATCTACTTGTACTTGTCCTCCGCTCTTCCCCAGTAGCATGTTGGACACCTTCCGACCTGAGGGGCTCATCTTCCAGTGTCATAACTTTTATATGCCTGTTGTCTTTGTCCATGGAGTTTTCTTGGCAGGGATACTGGAGTGGCTTGCCGGTTCCTACTCCAGGTGGATCACGTTTGGTCCAAACTCTCCACTATGACCTGTTCATCTTGGGTGCCCTGCTCGGCGTAGTTCATAGCTTCTCTGAGCTCTTCAAGCCCCTTCGCCACGGCAAGGCAGTGATCCATGAAGGGGGACATGGGCCTAGGTTGCAAGAAGACAAAGAATTGTCCCTTTCCAGTAAAGCAGCTAGTTCAGGATTCTCTTCCATGTCCAATGGTAAAGGCAGCATGACTTCTTCATTGTTAAGAAAATCTATTCCGATATTAACTGTTTTGTCTATTCAGTTTTACAGTGAACTACTTTTCCACCACCACCCCACATTCTAAGGATAAATCAACAATGAATCAGCTAGTCTTTAATGTATTATAGCACTTTGGGGAGGGGGTCTATTTTCCTACAGAGACTGGAAACACTAATGATTAAACACAATAACAACAGGTAAGACTAATCACTGCTATTCTGTAAAGGCCTCACAGTGGCAGATTGGTGAATGACTAACACTTGAGTTTAGAAATATGACTGTTAAGTTATAATCTCTCACAAGTATAGTGTGTATAGTTTTGGTAGGCAGGTGGCAAGAGGTCCAATTATGTTCATTTTTAAGGTTCAAAAATGAAGTCACCTGATCTCTCGATCACTCTCTGGCAATTCACAATAGTGGAGGTATTAAAATACTTTGCATCATTGCTTGCCTAATTTGCTGTTCTAAGTATCACTGCAAGTAATTATTTGACAACATAAGACGTTCTCCAAAAGGTTTGGTTCCTTCCACAGCTAATTGTAATATGTTAATTTTAAAGCCGTTGCATTACATATTAACCATAATGACCCTATCCCCAAATGCACCTAGGAAAGATTGAATCCTTGGGAAGTCACTGATAGTATAAAGCAGACTTCTCCAACCTCATGCCCTCCAGATACCATATTTTTCTGTGTATAAGACAATGTTTTTTGCTAAAAAAATTAGGCAAAAAGTGGGGGTCGTCCTATACACAGATAGAGAATTTAGAGGGGGAACAGGCATGGAGGTGATTGGCAGTGGCTGTGGCGAGCGATTGGTGGGGGGTGGGGGTGACGGCGACCTCCCAAACAACTCAAGGGCAATCTCTGCAAAAAAAGCTCCCCCCACAAAGCTCAGCAACTCAAGAAATATTGATTTCTTAAATTGGGGTTTAAAAAAATAAGGGTTGTCATACATAGGGGCATCTTATACACTGAAAAATATGGTATTCTTGACAACATGTTTCATCGTAACTGACCATGCTGTAGTTCCAAACATCTGGGACTCTATCCAATGTTCTCTGTTTGCTAGTGCAAAGGCTGTTGTGCACACAGACAGGTGAGTTTAAATGGTGCGCAAAAGAAAATTCCAATGCAACAGTTGCACTAGTGTAAGCTTGCTATACAACAGATTGTACAGAAATCTTTTGTACAAGCAAACTGCTTAAATATTATTGTGCAACAACATTCTGCTGGTACAAAACACTGCACCAGTGAAACAAGTATACTATTAAGTAATTTTTAGCTTAGTGTTACATTGGATAACACTACTCCCAGAGGACACCTGGTAGAGGAAAGATAATACTGAATTAGAAGGACCAGTGGTCTGAACTGATATAAGCCACTTTCCCACATTCTTTCAGGACACATTTTGAGGGTTAAAAATGTGCTTTATGAGGGATAATAGATTTGATAGACAACAAACCTAGATACCTTGTACAATGACTTCAAAGCAGAAGGAGCCTCTACAAATTAGTAGCCCAATTAGGCCCACTTGAACGGCGGTGGAGGGAGTGGGGAGTGAATTCTGAAGTTTGGGGCCTGAGTCTGCACCTGTAACTGGAGATTTGCACACTCCAAATGAGGAACTCTACAAACTCACCACTACAGCCATCAACCAAATATCTTCAGTATCACAAAGGTTCCTTGCAAAAAACAAAGGGAATAAACCTGGGAACTATCCAGCAACACTGTTGGCTTCAAACTGGGGCTCTGCCCACTCCCGTTTTCAGCTAAGGGACAATCCTGCTTTGTTGTTTAGGTCCTCAGTTGGTTTCAGATTATTATCAAAGCAATGCATAAGCTGCTTGTGAGCTCTCACTGGAAGGCTTCCCACATCCTGTAATACTTGACACTTCCCTATTATCTGGATCCTGTTCACCTCACCACACCCCAAGTTACCTCAACTCTATCTGAACCCTAGTCAACACTTAGTCAAAGCCTTATGGGCTCTTAGGTTGTCCAATACTGGATAATAATAATGTCTCATGATCCAGGATTCTAAACTCTTTTGGAAACCACATTTTTATTTATTTACCATATTCCAGATGCAGAGGAAAACATCTGTTCGGTAAAAGAAGGGTTTCTGGCAGGTGCAAAAACCTAGAGATGGGCAAGCACTGGCTTGTTTGGCCCATAAATCAACTGGGCTGCTTGAAAAACCAAGTAGCCTAATTTCCACCTTTTCTCGTGAAACAGGGTATCTCCCAGGCTCAAACAGCAGTTGGGTCTGTGCATTCCAGGGACGGTCCACATGATCAGGCTGCAAAGAATTCCTTGAAAAGGCAGGCCAGCCCCATGCAGCCCAAGATCCTGTGTGCTTGCAAGCTTCACAATCTCTAGCTGCAAATGATGGAGGTCTGTGCCAGTCCCCATTTGACTAGAAGTAAGCTTAAAATGATTTGCCCACAATGAATTCAAGCCATTTTAATTGTTCAAGCAGTAATGCTTACATTTTATGAACTCCACTTTGAATATCTACGCCATCCCTAGTTCCCACACAAGCAAAACTTGCTTAAATGTCCTCTTTTATACAACTATTAAGAACTCAGAAGTTATCTCCTCTTTTGCAACAGGTTACTCTGCAAATGAAAGAAAATGAACTACAAATGTTTCTTATTACAATGCTATATAGAGTATTATCTAATAATAAAACATTGTTTCTTCACATGTTTCTAGATGAATTTGTTTGTCTCTGGAGTCACCAACATGAAACTATGTGTAATATAAGAAGTTGTTGCTTTTTATCATTATGTTTACATACTTTACTCTTGGATTTATGCATTACATATTAATTTAGATCAGGACAAGATGTGTTAAGTCTTCTCCACCTTTTATGGTGGTTGTCCTTCAAAGGTTTTGGTAGGTTTAAAGAGTATAGAAGAGAGCAGTTTCCCAACCTTTTATTATTGGGCAGCACTACCCTTCTTTTGTAGATTTGGCCTGTTCTAGCGTAATCTAAGTATGCATTTATTAGCTCAGGCATAGGCAAACTCAGCCCTCCAGATGTTTTGAGACTACAACTCCCATCATCCCTAGCTAACGGGACCAGTGGTCAGGGATGATGTGAGTTGTAGTACCAAAACAGCTGGAGGGCAGAGTTTGCCTATGCCTGTATTAGCTCCATGCAGGGCTTTTTCCTCCAGCCGGAACTTGCCGGAACTCAGTTCCAGCATCTCTCAGATGGGCACCATTGCCATTCAAAGAGAACAAGGGAAGTGTTCATTGTGAGTTCCAGCTCTTTTTCTAGAAAAAAAGCACTGGCTATATGGGAATAAATTTGTGAATTTTTAGCATTAAAAAGGGAATAGTTTACTTAAAAACTATTTTTTAAGATAACCACACGTTGGCAGCATTTGCACAGTTGCATTGGAGCTGAAAAGATTTTACAATTCAGGAAAACTTGTTAACTAACCTTGAAACAAGAGAAGCAACGCAAATTTTAAGAGCCAAGAACACTTTCCAAAACAAGAACAGTTTCCTATTTACATGTATTTATGTACACCACTGCTTATCATTTGGGGGAGGTTTGCCCTTAAAGTTAGAAAGTAAAATGGACACCATTGATTATGTATTCACAAACTTTTTTATGTGCTCTTAGGTTTCCATCAACGTATTGTGCATTATTCATGTATGCCAACATTTTCTACATTTTTATGACAAAAAGAAGTGTCATCATATTAATCAGGATCACTATTTTCATCCACAATATAAAAAATAAATAACTGCTTTTAAATATCTTAAAATGGCAAGGAATTGTTAAATATGAGTATTGGACAATATACATTTTCCTGTCTTGTTTGTCATTTAGTGTTCAGTTAACATTCTTATTAATGCAAAAAATTATGTCAAACATTAACATCTTTGCAGTACTGAAACACCAGCTTAACACTGCCAGTGCCCTCCCACGTCCACTGTTTACAAGTTGTCTCACAGTCAGAGACAATGTCAGACCTGGAGATTATTCCTGAGCCTACCGAAGTGAGAACACCGTTTTGATGCATGGAAATACAGTTTTAAAAAGTCAAGGTCTGTTGGCAGTTTCTCTGTGAACTCCTACGGCAGCTTTGCTAGAGGTCATGAATATTACATAAGGGCTGTCCATGCATTCAAGTCAGCATTGCTAAGCCAAATTCCCATAGCAACACTCACATAGATTTACTCATCAGTAAGAGATGCATCAGCTTAGCATTAGTGAGTGCACTAATGCTATTCCTATTTCTCTGTAAATTCTTATCTGTTTTCTTTGAAAGTTTAATTTCACTGATAGTAAAATACATACTCTTTCCTAGAGCAGTTGATTTATATCATAAAAATGCAGTCTGTAAGAGTAGGAAGAAACCGTCACATATATTCACAGCTATCAAACTCTGACAACCCAGACCCATTAGTTACTTCTCAGGGTGGCCATCATGGGAAAATACAAAAGTTACTGATCTAAATTTTGCAACCCTTTAGCAGCTTTCTGTCTCCATAGTTCAGAATTAAAGCAGGGCAGCTGGGAGAGAACACAACAGTATTCCTTCAGGGCAGCTGGGAGAGCACATCAGATTCAGCAGGAAACCTAAAAAGACAGAGCTCAAAGGCTCTTAAATGGACCATCTAAAAAAGTGCACCTCAAAGGCCAGTACCACAAATTTGTCTTATTGCAAAGGGCTTGAAGCCTCCAAGCAATTGGCTATGACTATGAACAACAGCCCATTATTTAAGAATGTCATAGCATAAGCATTCTCCCCCCCCCCAAGAAATCAAGTGTGACATCCTCAAAAAGCTACCACTGATCTAGCATACCTTAGTTATGAAAAAAGGATCAGGCAACCTTTCCAAAGATTGGACCAAATCTTTAAAATTAGGTAAATGCTTGTTCCTGGAATCAATGCACATTCATCAATATACTAAGAGTGAAAACACACAACTTAAAATCCTCAGAATAAGGTTGCAAAGCCTTTCCCTAAAGAAGAGGCTTTAATGCTGAGGACCTTGATGATGCTTTAACATGACCTTTTAAATTGTTTATTTGGAAGATGGTTTTAAACACAGGGTGGATTTTGTTGAACTTAGTTGCAAGTGGCAATACAATTTCTGAATTAGGTGGGAGATACATTTTAAAAAATATATATACACATATAATCAGACAATGAGAAAAATAGGATGAACAAGTATATGGAATATTAGAAAGATTTTTTTTAAAGAAGTGTGAGGTAAAGAGACTAGAGAATATAGATGTGAAAGACTACATTCTAAAAAAACTAAGAAGTGTGCATGCACACGAAAGCTCATACCAAGAACTAACTTAGTTGGTCTTTAAGGTGCTACTGGAAGGAATTTTTTTATTTTAAAAAAACTAAAGATATAGATAATTAAAATTACATTAAAATTATTGTACTAAGACATATATGGAAGGCAACAAATGAAGTCAAAGGAGCAGCAGCAGCATAAAAAGAGTGATGCAAGAGTTGCTTTTAAACAACATCCTTTTACCAACAATATTATCACACACATCTTTGGCCCCATATACTCACAATTCAAAATCACCAAAGAAAAATAGTAGTATTCATATGCAGGGAGAGAATCTGGGATTCCATGTTCTATATAAGATACTGGAATATGTCTATATATTTACTGAAAAACAACTTTTCACTAGTTTGTTTTTCATATGCAAAATCCAAGTGCTTCGTTTTCCTATAAAACTGACTATAGTAGTCAGAACATACTAGGGGCAAATGAGCATTGTACTGTGCCTTTATCATGCATAGGAAAAGATGTCAATGATGATTTAGTAAGACAACAGGTTCTACTAGAAACAACATTTCCATTAATCTAGACAGTGAAACAGCATCTTACCTTTGCCTTTTCCAGCTGTGTCTGGGCCTGTCGCTCTGCCTCTCTCCGCACTGCCTCTCTGTCTTCCTCAAGAGATACATCTGAATCAGATGGACGGCTAGTGTAGGAGTCCGCCGAACCCTGGACAAAAGGAATATATTACAAATGAAGAAAACTGTGTTGTGTTCTTTAAAAATATATACTAGTTCAGAATTCTTATTTGCAGCACTTTGATATAAATCCTCGTTTAACAAATTCTAAAAACCTGTGATTCCCAATAGCATCAATGAGAAAAAGAATTACTATGTAAATTGCTTTAACCCTGAGGCTATTCTGAAAACCAGCATTCTTTCTCCAGCTCTATACTTGCTGTTTCTCCTTCATTCTAATCTGCATATGCCTTTTGCTATGCAGAGCTAGTTTCCGTGAAGTAACCGTAATGGTGCAGTGCAGAGCTGAAGGACGTGCAGCTGTTTCAAGGATAGCTTTAGATAAGCAAGCCACAAATAAGGCCATTTGAGTCTCACTAAAAGCAGCATTCAGATAAAAAATACGAAGTTGCTAAGAGAAATCCTTACACCTGAGAAGCACCTCAGTGCCTGCTTTAAACTATTAATTTTATCTTCACTGCAGAGCACCTCCTCACCTGATACTATCTTTCCCCATCAGAAAAAATAACACGGCACAAATCTCAGCCCTTCAGCAAAAACAAAGAAATGACCACAAATCAAATTGCAGCTGACAGAACATGTCTGGAGTCAAGCACATGTCCAACCCCTGGTCACAATGCTAGAATAACTATGTAAACAACTTACATCTCAGATTTTCCTCCTTGTTGCAAGCAAAATAATGGAAACTGCTAATTCAAACAGAATGAAAGCCTTCCCCCATCCCACCTGCAATGCAAAATATGCCAGCGAATTGAAATTTAGAGCTTACACAGATATCAGAATTCTTCAGCCGTCCTCCTTTGGCTCTTTTCAGAAGCCTGATCCAGGTGGCCTTCATTAGCCAGACAGCTTAGTTATTGTCCGCAGCTGCAGAGCCCAGCACTGATTCTCATAAAACATGTGCACACTGAACACCGCAGAATCACTGTTCTTTTCCTATCCATGCTCTGCTGCAAGCTCTTTCCTCAGTTTTGCAAGTCCTCAATGTCTCTGTTCTAGTGTAAGTAAATTTTTAATTTTCCCATGACACCAAAAAGCAAAGATGTTTAATTAATTCAGTGGGGGGAATTTCCAGACCAAATATAATGTAAGAGATGCTACACTGATGCAATCCTCAGTACATACAAAAAAAACCTGCCTTTGCTGCTGTTATTTGTTAACTGCCTTTGTTGCCTATTTTTTTTAACTGTTTAGAATACAGTGCTTATAAAAGAATCTTTACAAATCCTGTGCAAAATGTAACATTTGCAAGTGCAAAGTTCATTTCATCTCTTCAGAGCTCGGTGTGTGGTGGGGGTGGGGCTAGAAGCTTTTCACATCACTGGGCATGCTCCATATGCACAGCCTTTTACGCAGATGCTCACATCACACTGTGTTGCTAGTCTATGTCAAATTACCACTTTACTTCTCAAGGGTAAACAGCTGGAAAACGGCAAGGTCTCTTGAAAGCAGAAATAGCTGCTATTGTGCTCTATTTTTTTATTTTTTTGGTAATATCTGTCATAAAATGTATTTCTTTCACTCAGTGTCTAGGCTATGTCACATACTGCTCATTCCTGAGTTTTTAATGAGTTAGAATTATATTGCATAGACAAACACCACTTATTTTGCCAGATTAAGATTTGGATCCCCCCCCCCATAGAGTACAGTATTGTGTTGATAATAGTAATTCGTGTGTTATCACGTACTGCAGGGCTTATGTTGAAGGATTAAAATGTATTTAATATTGTGCTGTCATGTGAGGAAGAGAGAGGAAGAATCCCCTATTACATATTCTCCATCCAACACCGTGGCTACTGTAATGGACAGAACATGGGGCATAGACCTGAACAAGGGATGGGGATCAGGCTTTTTGACCCATGATACCCTGAACCAACAATGGGTTTCAGGCCCTTGGAAGGCAAAAATGAACACTTCTAACACCTTTTTTCACTATAGCCTCCAGGTTTTTTAAGATGGTGAGCAAGTCATTTTCAGGGAGACCCCTTAACCTTGAAGATGCGAAACATGTAATTTTGCCTTTCTTCCTCTGACTTCCTTGGGCATTCTATGAATAGTGAGAATGGTGTTAGTGTTAGACCAGCAGACCCTTTGCTATCTTCATGATTATGACAAATTCCTAACCAGTCCACTCTTTGGAGCTGTCCCTGTCCACCTCCAAACACCTGCTAGAAGCTGTGAGCAAAGGAAAAAGGAATGCTCTGTAATAACCTTCACCCCTACTCCCCTTCTTCAACTCTGCTTCTGAATTTTTCACTATTGGGGGTGATAGCTATGTGTCTGTTACCGTATTTCCCCGATTCTTCCCCTTTCAAATAAATTGCAGCCATCCATGTACATTATTATTATTATAAATATATTAAATTTATATACCACCCTTCACCTGAAGATCTCAGGGATATTCACAAGATAAAAGCACAAAATATTTAAAACAAAAACAAAACAAGCAATAACCTCCTGCCCTGCCCCCCTTCCACAATCACATTGAAAAGGCTGCAGAATATTAATCAGCCAAAGATCTGGTTGAAGAGAAACATTATTGCCTGGTGCCTAAAGATGTATACTGAAGGCACCAGATAAACTTTCCTGGGCAAAGCATTCCACAAATGGGGAGCCGCTACAGAAAAGATCCATTCTCATGTTGCCCCCCTCTGGACCTCTTGTGGAGGAGGCACACAAAGAAGGGCCTCAGGTGAAGATAACAGAGTCTGGGTTGCTTTATATGGGTAGAGGCTGTGCATGTGAAAGGTAAACAGGCTGTATTGGTAAATATTAGTGTGGAGAACAAACTTGTCGCCTAATGGTCTCTCACCATTAACAATCAAGCTTACCACTGCTTGTTTAATTTAGAAAATTCTCACTCGTCCAGTACATTTGCATTGCTGTTTTAATGGTTGTAAGCCACTATGAGCAATCTCATAACAAAACAATATATCATAATGATGAACAATCCAACTAATAAAAACAAATTGAACTAGATACAAAATTTATTTCCAAGTGAACTCAATTGAAGTAATCATCAAAAGAATTAAAAAAAACAATTAATTGTCACTAATGCAATATGTTCCTCCACGTAGATTCAGCATTATCAGTTACAAACGTCAAAGATTCCTGTGAGTAAAGCTATATACAATTAATTTGATTTATATTATTTATATGCATTTATTTAAGCCAGCAAATATGAGCAGTAAATGCTTCTTGGAGCAACCCACAGCCCCAAAAGGTCTGCTCCCCACAAAATGACCTAAATTAGAAAAAGCAAACCAGAACAGCCCCCCACTGCGAATTAGGCAACCCACATCCATAGAATTTATCCCACTAAAGCATCAGAAATAATCCTTAATAACAAACTAAGGAAGCCAAATGTAATCAGCAATGAGGCACAAATCCTGCTAATGGTCTATAACTAAGAGCAGGCTTCCTCAACCTCGGCCCTCCAGATGTTTTTGTCCTACAACTCCCATGATCTCTAGCTAGCAGGATCAGTGGTCAGGGATGATGGGAACTGTAGTCTCAAAACATCTGGAAGGCCAAGGTTGAGGAAGCCTGGCTAAGAGGTTGTTGACATTAAGAAATGATCATGGGAAGACTTGCAAAAGGCTTTGAGACAGTCCCCTCCCCCACCACATTTCAGTCTCTGAAGGTGCAAACAGGAGGGAGGGTTGAAAAAAACTCTTTAAAGCATCTGCCCCCTTCTCCTTCAAACCCTGGAGCAAGTTATCCCACCACCTGCTGTCCACTCATTAAAAGGAGGGGGGAGGCTTAGTGCAATACCACTGATTCTACTTACAGATAACAATTTGCATTGAAAATATAAATTAAAAAATGGGAAATATTCAAAGTTTAAATTCTTATAAGCAATAAAAAAGAAAATTGTAATATCATCAAACTATACACTTCCTAATCTATACATTGAATGGCAAATAATTCCAAAGCTAACTAATGGCACACTGCCATTTAAGAATCAAAATGCAGGGATTCATATCCAAAACGTACTTTGTTGCAAACAACAGTATACAAACAATTCATCATGGGAAGTGAAACCTCTTAGGGCTTTTATTCATTTCTCAGTAAGAAGATTCTATAATTGCAGGTTCCAATGTCCCAGTAATTACACTAGTCATTACCCCAGGTAACCTCAGTGCTCTCCTTCCCTAGAAACAGCTGATTATAACATTTTATCTGTTGAAGGTTTCTTTAAACAAATCTAGTATGCCACAATCCCTATTTACAGTTTCTATGTGCCCTTTCCCCCCTGAATACAGAATTCGGGAGTCTTGTGGGAAATCATCTAAATTTGAAGGGCTCGCAATCTAACTACTGAATTTAGGAATTATAAAGCTTTATATATTTCCCACTATTTAGTCTACATACCAGGCACCTCTGCATCATCTCCCCATACTACTAGAACTTAACAGCGCTAACACAATCTAAAGGTGATATAAACCTCCTTGGGTTAAGAATGGAAGAGCATTTTTCAAAAAGTCAATGCAGCAGTGAAATTGAGGGCCCATGAAGACAAAGTACCTTATACATGTTAGGCTGTCAAAATGCATCTGAGTTACAGCCAACATTTTGGATGTGTCTCAAAACAAAACCAGCCCAAATGTTAAAACCAGAGACAAATATTAGTCCATATGCTCAACTTTTAACATATAAACTAGCCTAGGTGAATGGATGAGTGGTGAATGCTTTTAGCACTTGCATAACAATGGTTCATTGAACAGCATAAACGTACCAACTTAGGCATTGATGTGTGAGAAGGTAGTCTGTGTTTTTAAAATAAAGAGTAAATTGGGTGATCTCAAGAATGTACAAAGGGTGCTTTTAAAGTTCTCCAAAATCAACCCTATTATACTTAGGGTATATTATACCCTATTATACTTACAGCACTGTGCTTTGGTCCTCCATCTTTTAATTCATTTTAATTAAATTAATTAATTAATTAATTAATCATTCTAATTTGGGTTCCTCTGTTTCATTTTTGTTGGGTTGGTGTTGGGTAAACGATAAGTTGGGGTTGGTGGTTATTTTAATTTGGGTATAACTGTAAACGTCTTCTTCTTCTTTTTCTTCTTCTTCTTCTTCTTCCTCTTCCTCTTCCTCTTCGTTTGTTGCTTGTATAGGATATCTTGGTTTTTTAATGCTTGACGTTTTGTTGTGTTTTATATGTTGTAAGCCACCCAGAGTTGCTGGAGAAACCCAGCCAGATGGGTGGGATATAAAATAATATTATGATTATGATTATGAAGTCATTATCAGATCTTTTGCTGTTCAACTAGACCCATGTTTCCTGGGACTTCACATAGATACAACTGACTAGGGACGCCCTCTAAATAAGAGTTACAATATTATTTCACTAATGCTATAGTAACTATTTCTAATAATGATGTCCTGGAGTTTGACACCTGGACAGTGAGTAAAATATATTACCCATACCATTCATTCAGAATTAACTTTTTACAATCCTAGACAAAATACCTGTGAGGTTTTAATTAGACCTGTGAATTAGAGAGAGACTGGCTAAAGGGAAGATAGAGTGCAGGCAAGGAAGCACTTGGTATTAGCCAGGTCTTTCCAAGATTTCAGACTTGTATTTTTCCAAGGTCTTTCCAAGATTTCACCAGATTTGTATTGGGGATGATTCAAGAATTCTATGAAAAATCTCAGAAGTCCCTGAGGGGGAGTACATAATGCCTTTTCATGGAAAAGCAATTCCTTTCATCTTTTCATTATGCATTCTTACCCACTAGTACACTAGCTACTGACGTAGGGCAGAAAAGAAGGGGGAATTAAGGCTTTACATATATATCACATATTTTAAAATTTAAATAGATTTTAATTTATTTTAGTACATTTACCTTTAAAATTACTTAAAATATCTGAATGCAACAATAAACCTACACATGCGATACAATCCTATGTTTGTTTATCCTGAAATAAATTCAACTGAGTTTAATAAGGATTACTGCCAAACAGGGGTGCATAGGAACATAGCCTCATCTCTTAAAATTAAATCCATGATCTCTTCTCAGAGACATTACCATAGCTTTGGTACTATGAAGAAAAACATGACAGGGCCATCTCATTATGCCCTATTCCCTCCAGCTGACTCCTCACTCCTCCCAGGCCCATAATACAAGTCCAAGAAAACATAAAGACGTGAAGATGGTGATCCTTGTCCTTGTCCTACCCCCTCAATGCTCCCCCAAGGGGGGGGAGCTTTGCCCGCCCCTACTGGTCTCAGCTGGCACAAGTTGACAATCATCAGAGGTCAGGCTCTCTCTTGGAAAAGAATGTCAGCTTCTGCAGGCAAAAAACATACCAATACAGTGGAACCTCTGTTTCTGAGTTTCTTGGAAGTCGAACGTTTTGGAAGCCGAACACCAAAAACCTGGAAGTAATTGCTTCCATTTTCAAATGTGCCTGGGAAGTTGAATGGCTTCCAAGGCACATTTCTCAATTTTCACCACAGACTTTCCCGACCACCCATTGAGCCTTGGTTGTTGAACATTTCGGAAGTCGACTGGTCTTCCAGAACAGATTACATTTGACAACTGAGGTTCCACTGTAACATGGAGTAGGTACCAAGATGGAGCAAACAGCTCACCTGTTCTGTATAATGTTCTGCCTGCCACCCCAGAGACTATAAATCTTCTCTAAATAAATACTATATTCTACTGTTTTCATGGTTCATATTAGTATGCAGACTCTGTAGAAGGGTTTGGCGATACACAAGAAAGTCAGGAGTTGAGCCTCTCATTGTGCTCGATCCCCTTACCCAGTGTTCAGTGAACAATGTTATCATCCAAAGTAAGATCAGTTAATGAATGAATTAACTGGACCATACTTTTGAATAAGCATGTTCAGGAATGGGCAATGTATGCTAGTTCATGAATCCACTACTGGTACAATTTTACCTTTGAATGCTATGCACGTATACTCACAGAACTACATCCTGGAGCAGGGAATTAAAAGTTGTAGCCTTGGGTATACACCAAGATGAACAATAGAAAGTCATTCTAAACTCTGAAGCACCAACATTTGAAGATTTCTGCCTCAGGTAATAGGTGAATTGTACAATTAGAATAAAAGCTACATTTCAGATGAGACGGCTCATTTATTAGCCTGAAGGAACAATTTTAAATTGTACAAAAATGTATGTCAACTGGATTAATTTGTAAAGATCAGTAATGCTGAATACAAGCACTTTTTTTGCTCCTATGACTAAACAAAATATTTTGTTTGTTTTGCTGTACATTATAAAACTACTGGCTGAAATCATGCTGACAGAGAGACATCGCTATCACATCTTGCCACGCTACACACAACCTGCCAGCAATGTAAACCATGGTGACACAGGCAGGAAAACACCAGCATCCAGAAGCCTCAGGCATCCTTGCACAAATAAGTTCAATTACTCTCATACTACAGTTGTTGTAAACAGTCATGGGCTGCATGAGGGCCAACAAATTGAAGTTGAATCCTGAAAAGGCATAGGTGCTATGGGTTCCAAGTTCCCAAGTCCAGGTGGGAAGACAGCTTGTTTTAGACAGGGTTGCTGTCTACTGGAACTGGAAGGAACAGGTTTGTAACCTAGGAGTACTCCTGGAGCCAACATTGTGACTTGAGGCCCAGGTAGCCCTTGTTGACCAGGACTGCCTATTTCCAGCTATGGCTGGTTGGTCAGCTATAGCTTCTTGGTGAGGTGACTTGGCCATGGTATTCCATTCTCTGGAAAGTTCCAGATTGGATTATTGCTGTGTGCTATAAGTGGAAATGGCCTTGATGATGACTGGTCCAAAATGAAGCAGCTACCTTACTAGCTGGGACTGCCTTTAGAAATCAAATAACCCCTGTTCTAAAATAGCTGCACTGGGTGCCAGTTCATTTCTCATGATGCAGTTCAAGGTGCAAAACATGGTGGTGTTTAGAGCCATAAATGATTTAGGCCTCAAATATCTGAAATACCTTCTCTCTTTCTCTACAGACCCTCCCAGGTGTTAAGATCAGCAGATGTGGTCCTCTTGGTATTTCCTCTGCCCTCAGAAGGTTGGGGTAGGGGTGTCCTGAGAAAGGGCATTCTCTGCAGGAGCCGCTAAGTTGTGGAATTCCTCCTGCACAGAGGTGTGTCTGGCTTCTTCACCAAACAGCTTTCAGCTAATGCTGAAAGCCCACGGCTTTGGACTGGCTTTTGCTACATGAGATCCATGTTTCCAGGGCCTTTCCTATTCCAGTGATTGCAATCTGTTTAACCATTTAAAAATTAAATTGTTGTAACCTGCCCTGGTAGCTGCCAGTGAAGGACTGGTAATGCATTTAATTGGGGAGGGGGGTAAGGAACATTGCAATGTAGCCTAAACATGTTGTAAAAGAAAAAAAAAAACCAAATTAAATTGAACCTGTCCTGTATTTACTAGCATGAAACTATGAGCACATTAAGGTTAAGCAATTCTATACTTCACTCTACCACTGAAATAAATTGAACTTAGAAATGCTTAATTAGGACTGAATCACAAAGAACATACTTGAAGACATGATACTAATTATAGTTTCTGGATTAATAACTGCTCTGGAATCTTCTAAATTAAGAGTGGCATATAAATGAGCTTACCACAGAAATATATAACAAATGATAAAGTATTTCTCTCACTTCAGCTACCACATTACCAGCACAGTAGGCGTTCAGGATAACCATAACAACAACAAAACAGCAATACAATTAGAAAGAGGAGGTGAAAGGCGACAATTTATAGATACTGCAAACATGGTTTTTGTTTCGTCAAGAGTATTTCAACAATGAATTATCTGTTTTCTAATTAGGACGGTGTCTTACCTCTTTAATATATATACAGTATGTGTGCTTCTATCCCAGGCACCCCCAAACTTGGCCCTCCAGATGTTTTGTGACTACAACTCCCATCATCCCTGACCACTGGTCCTGTTAGCTTTAGAAAGGAACTATCACCTTCAGGATCATAGAATCAAAGCAAAAGGAAATATTTCCACTAATAAGTTAGGCATTTGCACTATTTGAAGTACTGTAGTGAGCGGTCAAGATATTTTCATATTTGTTTCATATCTTGATATAGCCATTGCTTCTTTAATTTCTTCTTCTTCTTCCACATTTCATCTGTGATCTCAAGGCATAAAAAGGTAGTCCTTAAGGTATTGCGGTTCTGAGCCATTTAAGGATTATAGGTCAAAACCAGCACTTTGAATTGGGCACTGAAACTAATTGTCACCCAGTGCAGTTGGTCAGGGTGGTGTAATATGCTCAAACTGTCTTGCCTCAGTAAGCAACCTGGCCACCAAATTCTACACCAGCTGAAGTTTCCGAACCATTTACAGAGGCAGCACCATGTATAACATATTGAAATAATCTAACCTAGAGGTATCCTGAGCATTGACAACAGTAGTTAGGCTATTCCAGTTCTGATAGGGGCACAGCTGGGCCACTAGCCAAAGCTGATGAAAGGCACTCCTTGCCACTGAGCTCATTTAAGCCTCAAGTGACAACAAAAGGATCCAGACGTAGCCCACAGATGCCTATCTGCTCCTTCAGAAGGAGTTAAACCCCATCAAGAGCAGGCAACCTCTCTGCAGGCAGCCAGGTAGTCTAGGGCAGTGTTTCCCAACCTTTTTTGGGCAAAGGCACACTTGTTTCATGAAAAAAATCTCGAGGCACACCACCATTACAGCCCCGTGACATCAGCGCGCAGCGTCATGCCGGGAGGGACGCACGAAAGTGTAAGTTTCATTTTTTCCCCTCCCCCTTGCCTTCCTTCTGTGCCAACCGCCAAAAAGCCAAGAATCGCGGGACCGCCGGCGGAGGGGGGGAGGGCGAGCGGAGGCAGCGGCGAGCCCCGTTCCTCCCCATCCGCCCCATTCCGTGCAAGGAGCGCAAACAGGTGTGAGAAGGGGGTCAAACCTGCGGGTCGGCGTCGGGGAACCTCCAAGCTTTGGGGGTGGGGGGGAGGAGGCAGCAAAGCGAGGCAGGAAGGAGAGCGCGGCTTGGCGAAGTACTCAGCGGCGAAGGCCAGCAGGTCCGGCGGCCGGTGCCGCAGCACCTCCACCGTGTAGCCCTGCAGCAGCTCAGTCAGACCCGGCGGGATCTCGATGCTCATCTTGTAGCCGAGGCGCGCGGGAGACTCAACGGACGGGCCCGGGAGAGAGAGAGAGAGACACGACGGGGAGAGAGCGGGAGTCCCTGCTCGCCGTCGCCGCCGCTACAACTACTGTGGCGGTTGGTTGTGGTCGCCGCCACCGCTGCCGCCCACCTCTATCTATCTCTCCCCCTCAGCTTTCTACACGGGCCTGGAGCCGGAGGTGGGGGGTGGCCGCCGCCGCTTTCTCCGCCTCCACGTCCTGCCTCCTCCTCCTCGAGCCCTCCGTCAGCCCTGAGGGAACCGCCGCGCTCGCGCCGCCGCTCTCTGACACGCGAGAAAGAGAAAGGAACGGAACGGCGGGGTAGTCGGAGGAAGGAGGGGCCAGAACGGAAGTGCGAGGCGAGCTGCGCATGCCCAGCAGGAAGCGGCGGAGAGCGCCACAGAGAGAGAGAGAGAAGCAAGGGAGGGTGGGGAGTGGGCAGGAACACGCTTCATGCGTCACAATAACGGACAAGGGGCGCTCGAGGGATAGATTAGGACCTAATTTGACTTTTACAAAAAAAAAAAAACTTTTTAATTTTTCCCACGGCACACCAGGAAACATCTCGCGGCACACTAGTGTGACGCGGAACAGTGGTTGGGAAACACTGGTCTAGGGAACTGGCTAACAGTACCTCAGCCTTATCTGGATTGAGCTTCAGTTTGTTGGCTCTCATCCAGTACACAGTATGAGGCAGCCATCTATGTTCATTCATTGCAGACAACTTCTATTTCTCAGACATGGGAACCATTACCAACAGAGATCTGTCTTGCTGGGATTCAAGTTCAGTTTATTTGCCCTTATCCAGCCTACCATGACATCAAGGAGCTAGTCCAAGGCCTGCTTGCCCCTTGCCCCAAATCACCTAATGACCACAAAGCTACTAATGACCACAATGCTACAGCAAATTTTTTCTATTTCTATTATTATTTTAATAATAAACTGCTGTTTTTATTGTTGTACTATATTTGCAAGGAGTAGGTTGAATTTATATCACTGTGTTTCTAGTCTACACTACTGAGATTCAGAATTAATCTTTTCCTGTAATTGTAATTAACAGCACGTTTTGAATCTAAGTGAAAACCCCTAATTTCTCTGTCACACTTCCGGCTGTACTTTGTTGTGCAGTGACTCAGAAATAATTGCTTGTGTGGGATAAGAATATGAAAATATTTTCTTCAATTGGGACCTCATGGGTTCTTAAACACATTCAACTTTATATCCCAACACCAAACAAAAAATCTGTAAGCCTAGGTGGGGGAGGGGGGTCCAAAATGGGAGGGGGAGCATAAAAAGGGGAGGGAATTGAAATTTGGGAGGAAATTGAAAAATCTGAATGATGATTACAGTATTTTTACATATAAGAAGTTGTGTTTAAAATAATTTTATTAAAGCCAATTCATTCTACTGCAAAACTCTTATACTGAAGAAGCAAAGCAAATATTACACGTGGATGTTACTGTTTAAAAATATTTATATCCCACCTTCACATTACATACATTAGGCAAGCAATAACAGTTAACTACTTTTTTCAAGGTTACTGGAATCTTTCTCTTAATAATATAATAATATATTGCTTCAAATGATAAGAAAGGAGATTCCAATTAAACATCAGGAAGAACTTTCTGATGGTAAGAGCTCTTTGACAGTGGAAAGGTCTTCCTGAGAAGGTAGTGGACTCTCCTTCCTTGAAGATTTTTAAGCAGAGGTTGGATGGCCATCTGTCATGGATGCTTTAGTTGAGATTCCTGCATTGCAGAGAGTTAGACTAGATGATCCTCGATGTTACCTTCAAACTCTACAATTCTATGATTCTATACTAGAGAAGTAATGTACTTCAAAACATAATGCAAGGAAATTACTTTCAAATGTTGCAAAGCACAGAACGCAGAATACATGTTTCAGGTATTTGGTGCAGAATTGCACTTTGAGACTCCAAAGCATATTTCTCCTCCAGCATGGGGGCAAAGTCTTGTCTTTATTTTATTTATTTAACAATATATATATATATATATATATATATATATATATATATATATATATTGCTTGATTGTAGTAAAATCTCTATGCAATTGACAATATATGTTAAAATAAAAAGTTTAAAACTATTTAAAACATTTAAAGTTCACTGATATTAACAGTAAAAAAATTAAAACACCAACGTTTCTGGATATTTTAAGGAGGTGCAGAAAAGAGTACAAGCAAAGGCACTTGCCTGATGTCAATAGACAGGGAATTCCAAAGTGTAGGTGGTACTACACTAAAATACCAATTTCTTGTAGCTGTATAACAAGTACAATGTGGCATGTGTAACAATGCTAGTTCTGCAGACTAAAGTGGTAGAGTGGACACACTTGTGATCCCGCAAGTAAACAGGTTACAAGCTACTAAAGGTTTTATACACCAATAGTAAGACCTTGAACTTGTCCTGGTAACAAATCGGCAACCAGTGCAAAACTCTGAGTGCAGGTATTATAATCTGACAGGGTATCACTCCTGTCAACAACTGTGCTGCACCATTTGTACAACACTCAGTTGTCTCAAACTCCTCCATCTACTGTAGTAAAAACAAACCAACTGATGACTGTTTGTATGGGTCTATTTTTAATCAAGGAACAAACTAGCATGTGAAGCTCAAACTAAAAGAAAGGAATCAGAAGCTGCAACATTAATTCTGATTCAAGAAATAAAATTACGATATATTAGATATATTATTTACCACGTTGGAAAGGGATCTCGTATTAATATATATGGTTCTAGGATGGCTAATTTTGTCTACTTTTATTATACTTGATATGTATAATGATACTGTACTACTGATAAGTTCAACAGCACAGCCAAATTTACTAGGGCATTTATTTTATAATTTGTCCCTGAAAATATGAGTTATGCTTCTACATAATAATGTTGCAGCTCAAAGCATGGATAAGAAACTCTTCCTCTTGTTTATTATGACATTGTTTTTATTTATTTTATTTGTCCTTGTTTTCACAACTGGGAAAAGCTACTGCATATTTAGATACCTAAGGGTATAACAGATTGCACCTTCATCTCTAATAGAACAAAATGCTGTAGTCCTGAAAGGCACTTTAAAAACATTCAAAATAAAATAAATAAAGTGGCTATATTTGCAATTACTGTTGGGGGTTAGAAAGCATATCTACTTCTAAATTTTATAACTATACAAAAGATTATAAACTAAGTTTGGGTTAGACACAAAAAGTGAATATTGCCTGTATTTCAGTTTTTCACAAATACCCATTTCCCCATTCCCCCAAAAAGTGGGGTGGTGGCATATTTCCCCTTATGGTTCAAAAATAATCAGAAATTTTACATGTCTACCCAACCCGCTTACATACAATATGTCCACAGCTTACCCCTTCAAAATCTTCATTGTCGTAAAGGTACATATCTTTGTTGAAGTTTACACTTCTTCACTGTGTTCATATAGTCTTGAAGTTCCTTAGTTTTCTCTTAAAAGTTCACTATCTTAGTGATATACTTTCTACAGCTGGGATAGAGAGCCTCAGTACTTGTTTCCCACGGTTGAAATGGTCTTTAAATATTGTTCTCTGATACAAAAACAAAACTTCTTGCTGTAGGCAGTTAAGGAAATTATGATTTGGCAAGCTGCACCAGTAAAAATATTCCACAAGCAAGGAAAGACAGCCACAAAGATGTGTTATCTTAATCCACTTCTATAAGTAGAAGTGTACAGTTGAAAGGCATAGGTCAGTTATTCAAAAGTCCCATGCTAATTGCATGTAGCTGGCCCTGCAATGATTGGCTCTAAATATAGGGCTGTACTTGAAAAACAGCAAGAATCCTGTTCACTTAGTAGGAATAGCCAAGGGCTGTTGCAGTTCATCTCACTACAGTATGTGCACACTTTTCTTTCTATATAATCACTTGTGTACAAGATAGTATTAATGATCCAGGAAATGGGTATTTTGAGATCTCATCTGGTGACATGACTGGCACTTTAAGAAGATTTAGCTCTCCAAAAGGGGGCAGATCCTTAGAGAGGCGAATTAGAGGCAGAGTTTCAAAAAGCAATTCACTTACAACCTTTGTCAGAACAAGCTGCTCATTAGGAGATATGGGGGAAATAATCAGAGCATCCCGTTTTCTAATCAAACACTATTCTGTTGCCTGAACTTTTTTCAGTTCTTATTTTCAAAATAATTTTTAAAGTCCTTTCCATTCCACCAGGGTATAAATACTGAAACTGTAAGAATCAAGTTAAACAACCTATGGCCTTTTAAATATGCCACGTGTGTGTGTGTGTGTGTTATTGTGATGATAATATTTACAGGCAGCCTCCTATTTATGCGTGTTCAATATGCACATGACCGTGTATATGCACATTGCGCCGAACCTGGAACTGAATTTTAAAATTGCTAAAACAGCCCCAGAAGATGTGTGAAGCAGTTAGAAAAGGCATGAAAGCAGCACCCAGCAATCCCATAGGCCTTTGTAATTGCAATCCCAAGAGCCCTTGCACTGAGACCTGTGCAGAGTTGGAGTTTGAGGAAGGAGGTTGGGGGGGGGTGATTGTGGTGGAGTTTGGAGGGGGGTTTTTAGCTGTTCTTTGAGATGGCACCTAAACACACAGCACCATCATCTTCCTCGAGTGATGGCAAACCCAAGAGGCAGCAGGTGGTGCCCAAGGCTAAGGAGAAATTGGAAGTGATGGACTGCATGAGCATGTGCTGTGGCATGCAAGTTTGGCAGGAATGAGACCAACATATGTGCCATTAATATAAGGGAGAAGAAACTCCAGGCTTCAGGGGCAGCAAGTCCCAGTACACCTACAACTGCCAAGGTCCCCAGTCACATGTGGGATGAGGCATGAACCACCAGTGTATCCCCATCAATGGCAGCACCTTGTGCAAGAAGGTTCTCATGCTGTATGCACACTTCAAGTAGCCTGCAAAGGAGTTCTGAGCCAGCTCCAGTTGGCAGACCTGCTTCAAACAATGCTTCTATTTGAAGTACATCAGCACCTGTGTTGAAGCCACACCCGCAGATCAGGAGGCTGCCCAAGCATGCCCTGACCAGCTAAGGAGACACCAAGCATACCCTGACCAGCTGAAGAGACAAAAGCACCAGCTGCCCATCACCATGTTCCTTGGCAAGACACCATTACCCACACCAAGTGCATATGTCCCACAGTAAAGCATTTCGGGGTACTGGTCTACCCTGCTTGTCACTCTTTGCAAATCGTCCTCCAGTGATGAGGAAGACTATGGGGAAGAAGGCAGTAACTCACTGACAGGGTGAGGAAAAGAAAAAAGCACAAGAACGGTCCCAGACTTGCTTGGTAAGAAAGTAAGGAACTCACTGTATCTCCCTTAAATTAAAGGTAGTAGATCTGGGGTTCTGGTGGAACCCTATAATGCTGCTAATTCTCCCTTAATTTCTTTTTGGACTATGAAGCACAACCCTCATCAGCTGTCCTCTCTCTCCTCAGTCCACACCACTCACTTGCCCTATTTAATACTCAAGTGTTTTGCCTGACTGGAATGTGTCTCTGAACTCTGATAATGGCTGTTGGTTGCCTGTATGAAGGACACTGAGGGATGTGTGAATGTGTGCAGAAAGTAACCTTCTGTACAAAGGTGAAATGCACATTTGTTGCTTTGTCTACTAATGTCTCTGCTCCCACCCTCTATTGGCATGTGGCCCCTGAGGTTCAAAAAAAGTTCCCCACTCCTGACATCACACAGCCTCCCTTGGCTTGTTAAAATTCCCAATGAATTTTATTCTCTTTCCATTACCACACTTTCTCCCCATAAGATCAGTAATACATTAGTAAACCTATGAATTTGTCTCAAAAACCTGACAGGTTGACTTTTTGTTAATATCATATTGTAGTTGAATTATCAGGAAGTCTTGGTATTGGAATCTTAGCCAAAAGCTACAAAAAACACCAGTTACACAACTAGACACACTATAAATAAGTTTGCATAAGTTTGCAATGCAATGCCTTTGGGAAAAGCAACAGAAAGACACCACAGCTTTAGTTGGCAATATTAATAGAATAAACATATTCTTCTTAACAAACCTGATGCATTCATTTTCTCTCTCTCTCAACAAGCTTTTTATTTGGATCACTTTAACAAAGTGCATGGATTATATATAACCAGATTTAATACTGGGAAGCATAATTCAGTAAAAGAATGTCAGTAGTGTAACTTAAAATGGGATTTATTTTATATACATATTTTTTCCTCACCTCTTTTTACCTGATAAAACAATATTCTGCCCAATTTAGTATTTACTGAAGTGTTGCTACTGCGGCTTCTGCATAAGCTCTATTGAAATAAACAGGCTGTGCAGCATCAGTGCCATTTTACATTTATCTGGGAGAAGTGACACATCTCTAGGCTTTCCTGTTGAATACGTTGCTGTCGTTTATCCATGATACTTTGAACAGCATTTCTCTTTATCACTGGGAAGTTCAACTCCAGAAATAGATGCTATCCATCTTATCAGTCCGCCAGACATAAGCCCCTGTTTTTTTCAATCCTTCTCTGGGCTGCTTCCCTTCCTGTGCAGTATTAGCTTTTGTTTTGAGCACTGCTACATTGCTTATGCCTTTTCCTAGTGACTAAAATACCCAATCGCAAAAGTGAAATCAAAATCTGACTCAAAATATACTTTGCAGGAATTCATTTCTCATTTTTATCATTTCTGTATCAGTGCCTACTGAGTATGGCATGTTGATGCAACTGTGCAAGAATAGTTTCCTTCATAAACTATTCCTCCTTTTATTACATTATGCATTTTTAATCACTCAAAGCAGCACCACATAGCATGGCAAGAGGGAAAACTCTGGGGTCAATTGCAGTCAGCGTCCTTTGAAATATATATGGTTGGACAGTGTTCTCGAAGCTACCAACATGAGTTTGACCAAACTGTGGGAGGCAGTGGAAGACAGGAGTGCCTGGCGTGCTCTGGTCCATGGGGTCATAAAGAGCCGGACATGACTAAACGACTAAACAACAGCAGCAACAACAACAACATATATATGTAATTAAAATATTTCTAACCTGTCCACTAACAATTTATTTCAGGGAAGGATATAACCAATAAAACCACAGTTCATGATATAAAACCATAATCATATTCAGCATAAAATTAAGGCAACAGTAAAATGATCATGAGCAGATCACAGGCTAAGCACCAATCAAAAGGAACCAAATGACTGAGTAATTGATCATGTCTATGTCACTATTGCAGAACTTTCATTCCTTGTCTTTTAATTGCTTTCTCTATAAATACGTAAATCTTTGAGGAAAAAAATGAATATATTGCTTTTCTAGCCTGCCTTTATTTCAGGATGAAATTCAGCATAATATACTTAGGTTTTCCAGGTGATATTCTATGCAGTCACTGATCAGAAGTTTCAAACTTTACTGCAAAGTTTCAGTAATTCCATTGCATAATGCGCCTTCAGACCATGCTCTGTACATATATTGCACTTTCCCACATCGAAGAAACCAGCCATTTGGTGGAAAACGCTGTAGCTTACATCCACCATCAGGAAGCTGCAATAAAAGGAGCTCTGCTGGGCTTCAGGCAGTTAAATTGGTTTCACTACTGAGCTATGGTCACCTTCCCAAAGGAAACTCTGATGGCCTATAGACCTCACATATGAATAAGACCAGTGCTTTTTTTTCCTAAAAAAAAAAAGTTTAGGGGTACTCTCATTTTGGTATGCAGGTAGCCCTGTGGGTTAAACCATAGAGCCTAGGAATTGCCGATCAGAAGGCTGGGTGAGCTCCCATTGCTCGGTCCCTGTTCCTGCCAACCTAGCAGTTTGAAAGCTCGTCAAAGTGCAAGTAGATAAATAGGTACCGCTCCGGTGGGAAGGTAAAAGGCATTTCCGTGTGCTGCTCTGGTTCGCCAGAAGTGGCTTAGTCATGCTGGCCACATGACCCGGAAGCTGTACACCGGCTCCCTCAGCCAATAAATCGAGATGAGCGCCGCAACCCCAGAGCCGGTCATGACTGGACCTAATGGTAAGGGGTCCCTTTACCTTTACCTTACTCTCATTTTGACTCAATAAAATCACTATTTTATAGTTCAAATAGGGAAAAATAAATACAGTAAATGGACAAAAGTACAAAGATTCACAAAATGTTTAGGATTATGTGTCCCGCTGAGTCCCCCTAGAAAAAAAGCACTGAAGATGACTCACCACATGAAGGAGAACAAACTGTTATGGCTCTATTTGCTACCACTCCAAAAGAAAAGTATGGGCAAACAAATTAACCTGTTTTAACTACTTAATAGTATTTGCAGTTTTGTAAACTGCTGGTCATTCATCTTTCACACTGATAGTAGAAGAGTTGAAATTATTTATTTCTACAGTAATTGTGTTAGTTACTAAGGTTGCAATCCTATACACTTTTATATGAGTAGGCATGCATAAGAATGCATTGTAAAATACCACTAGCTTCAGTTTGTTATATTCTCTGTCACTTTCCTGTATGTACGTATTCGTCATGGTATTGCTTAACATCTGCTGACATCAGAAATAAAGTTCATAGCTGAATAAAGTGCACCATTCACCTTGTAATTTATACAAGATGGGTTGTAAGAAGGCCAATAGAAATATTTATCACAGGAAAAAACACACTGGAAAAGGAATATATTAGTAAAGAGGTCACAATAAACTATCACATGACAGTTATAATAAAAATGTAATTCCTTAAGAGGTCTTGCTAAAATACTGATTTGATTCAGTTTCTGCTGCTCTTTCAAAGAAACTCTTCAACATCACTTAACAGAGTGTCCTTTACTCTCTTTAGGGGGAACATCTATTTTAGTAAAAGAGATTGGGCTTTGTTAGGATGAAACAACTTTTAATTTAAGCACAGAAGCGCTTTTGAGCAATCATAAATCAAGAATAGGGATACTAATAGCATACTTGGCCAGTGATTCGGTGATGTAATTTCTGATAAGACAGAAACAATATTTAAAAAGCTGTGGCTAAAAATATTCATATCTACAAATATATAATGGCCACATTTCTTTCCTCCTTCTTAGAGAGAAAAATGGGGAAAAGACAAATAGTAAAAAATTTCAATGACTGAAAATTAGGCATTTCCTTCCATAGTTAAATGTTACATAGTTATATGCAAAAGAGCAAAACAAATCAAGGATATAATATCAGTTTCTCAAATCACTTGTTCCATTTTATTTTAATAAATACTTTCTTCATGTTATCTCTGAGACTGATTTTAGGAATCCTGTCACAATGTCTGTAATAGCAACTTCAAAAGTTCAAAGGCCATCACCCAATTCAGTTGCAGCACTCTCCATCTCATATGCATACTCCCAAAATCCAGAAGAATGTGGAAAAATTCACACAAGTCACTAAGAAGCAATGTCTTTAGATATAATGGTAAACTATGGTTTTGTGTTACATGAATTAGCCAAAGGATTGTGAGCCAAAGGCTTGTGAGTCAAAGGCCAAACCAGGTTGAAAACCATAGATTTTGCTTAACTTTTTAAAAAAATCAGTTCTGTGTGCTATTTGTTTGCCTATGTTTTGAGATTACTTCAGACAGTTCTCTTAACTCTTTGTTTGTTTGTTTGTTTGTTTGTTTGTCCTCCACCCACCTAAGGTTGCAATCACTTAAGTGCAAGTTGTAGGCTTACTGTAGTTATAAGCAAAGTGCATAGCATCAAAAATTACATTCCATTTTAGCTGCAGATATTGAGTTATTCATATTTATACCACATTCAATGTTGATGGCAAGGTGTAATGAGAATTATGAACCGATCTTAGTATGTGGTTTTGAATATTAACCACATACACACACAAATCACTAGCCTTTTTTTACAGCATATATATTATCCAAACTGTATCCTGAAAAAACAAAAATGTTACACATGCTCAAAAAGCTATAGCAAAATGACATCTTTCCTCTAGTCCTGCCTTATTTAATGAAGAGAAACTATTTAAGTTCAATTCAGACACGTTCTATCTACTTTTCCTTCATACAGGAGCGTTATTCTTAGCTATACTCCCAAATTTAGAGTCTAGTTGAGCGAAAAGAGATGCAAATAAGAGGAAGAGTTTAGTACCACCTAACAGTGCTCCACTTCACTTTAGACATGATTGAGGAAAATATACAATTGGAGACAGGAGTATGATGCCATCATGTGCAGTTTAAGTATGATATAGCTATACATTACAAAAGAACATAGAAAAGTGGCTGCTATTATGCACAGCTGAAATTGTTGCACTGCTAAACGATGTGATTCTTCTGCCTGGCCCACATCACTGATGGCAGCTGATGCTGGTGTGAAAGCGGTGCCTGCCTGATGCAGGAATAATATGATGACAAGCACTACATAATTATGGAGTCAGCATGGAAAAGTAATCACGTCAAAGCTGTTTTCAGTCTGTCTATATAACAGGTGGTCACGCCAACTGCAGCACAAAGAACAGCAGGCTAGCCCAGCTGAGCTGTTTACTGAGCGGGAACCAACTGTGAAGTGCAAGGTTTAACAGCATCTCCACCCCCATCGTTCTGCGAGGTCCAGCTCCGAGGGCCTTCTGGTGGTTCCCTCACTGCGAGAGGCCAAGTTACAGGGAACCAGGCAGAGGGCCTTCTCGGTAGTGGCGCCCGCTCTGTGGAACGCCCTCCCATCAGATGTCAAAGTGATAAACAACTACCTGACATTCAGAAGACATCTGAAGGCAGCCCTATTCAGGGAAGTTTTTAATATGTGACATTTTAGTGTATTTTTCATCTTTGTTGGAAGCCGCCCAGAGTGGCTGGGGAAACCCAGCCAGATGGGCGGGGTACAAATAATAAATTATTATTATTATTATTATTATTATTATTATTATTATTATTATTATTATTATTAACAGGGCAGGGGGAGGCCCTTCACACAGCGGTTATCAAGCCTCTTGTGCAGTGCTCCTTCTATTAAACGTATGTTTTAGCAAGCCTTTGAAATGATATAGGTCTTGGGGTGAGAGCAGAGGGGCTTAAGGTGAACTGTAGGGAAGGAGTGATAGGTGGCAGGGTGGGTGAGGTGGAAAGGGGGCATTTGGTCAGGGGTGGAGGAAGGGGTGAGGGGAAGACAGCATTGGCAAGCAGAGTGAGCAGGGGTGGCAGCCCCTAATATTAAATGAGAACTGAGCAATATTCTGTCCTTTGAGTACAACTGTAGACAAACAAAAGTCCAAACATTTGAAAAGCGCTCTAGAATATTTTATTTTAATTGGCATTTGTGTGGCAAATATAATCCAACAGAAGGAAGTTGGATTTGTGTGTTTTGCCTGTTTTATTCTATTTTAGGAACATTTTACAATTTCTCTATCACTACCAGCCTTTATCCGTCTAAGTAACTTTCCTGATGACTGAACTTGAGAAGTAGTGCTTTATTTAAACTATGGTTTGAGAACAGGCCACGATCTAGGACTACAGATTGATACTAGTTGTTTCTCGCTTATCATAGTTTAAACAAATCACAGCTCTCTAACATCAAATGTCTCAAAGAACCATGGTTAGTTTAAAAACAGATGATGTTGATTTCCTTTTCTAGCATGTGGAGAGGAGGAGAGAAAGAGGAAAAAAGCATGTGAGCACAACACTTGTGTAGAAAACATCTGTTCTGAACCACTATATAGGCTGATAACGACTGATTTAAAACACAGGAAAAAAGACTGTTTTGTACAAAATGACTAGAAAAGGGTTACTCTCGGATTATTTTTTCTCATTTTATGCCATAAAATGAGTGAAATGACCATGTGAATATTTATATCTATATCTATATACTCCATTTAAAATCCTGCTTGCAACGACAAAACAATAAACCTCAAGAAAGCTGTATTAGAATAAACTGGTAAGAACTATTTAAGGGGCTTGCAAGTCGTGGTAGAGGGAGAATGAAGCAGTGAAATGTTCAATCTGTCTGAAGTATACTTTGCTGTTTTGCAGATTTCTGTACCCACCACTAGGTAGTTTATTTCTGATATATTCTATAGTATGCATACTGTACTTTAAGTAGGCAATCTTTACTTCAGGGTAGGCCTGGGTGATGTATCGGGGCAGGGAAAGCACCGGGGCTGGCTCCGCTGGGGAGCTCTCCCACACCCCAGTTGAGCTGTGCAAACAACCTGCGTTGTCCTACCCCACAATGCACTGTGGTGAAACCACCTGGGATGCGTGTGGTGCTGTGGGTAAAACCTCAGTGCCTAGGACTTGCCAATCGTATGGTCGGCAGTTCGAATCCCCGCGGCGGGGTGAGCTCCCGTCTTTCGGTCCCAGCTCCTGCCCACCTAGCAGTTCGAAAGCACATCAAAGTGCAAGTAGATAAATAGGTACCGCTTTATAGCGGGACAGTAAACGGCGTTTCCGTGTGCTGCGCTGGTGCTGGCTCGCTAGAGCAGCTTCGTCACGCTGGCCACATGACCCGGAAGTGTCTTCGGACAGCGCTGGCTCCCGGCCTCTAGAGTGAGATGAGCGCACAACCCTAGAGTCAGACATGACTGGCCCGTACGGGCAGGGGTACCTTTACCTTTTAGGCCTGGGTGATGTATCGGGGCAGGGAAAGCACCGGGGCTCTCCCGCACCCCAGTTGAGCTGTGCAAACAAGCTGCGTTGTCCCACCCCACAATGCACTGTGGTGAAACCACCTCAGCTCCCACAGTGAGAGCTGCAGCAGTTTCACCTGGAGCCTCGTGGGCTGAGGCCAATGCAGCTTGTTTTTTCAGCATTGCGGTATATCACCAGGCTGCAATGTTTGGCTGGTGATACACCGCAATGTTGAAAAGCTGATATCGTCCAGCCCTGCTGCAGCGGTGAAGAACCTTTTCCAGTCCAATGACCATATGCAAATGATGATTGAGGCCACAGGCAATGGAGGTGGGCCAATGGATGCAAACTTTGTACAGTCCAGCCATGCAGGATACTTTCAAGCCACAGAAAAGCCTAAGTTTCTGCACATCCTAACCCATCCAAACAGGCAGTCAAGAGGTAGGATCCCTGGACACATTCCAGCTAGACATAAAACTTCTGGTAATGCGAATGATGATATTTTTCCTCTTAATTTATTCATGGCACAACTTGGCTGTGAGTCCTGGAGGACCTGCTTCCTGTCTTGCTCAACAGTCACAAAATGCTGACAGACTAGGTATGGGACTGAAAACTGAGGGGGAAGAGGACTGGAGTATCATGAAGAAGGTTACTACTGAGTCAGTGAACAGGAGCACTTCTCATTGCAGCATCTATTTGCAGGTCCCACTTCTTTCTCCTTAACATCTGAATCAGGTGAGTCTGTGGAAGCGCTAAACTAGTTTCCCAAGTTTAGTGATGGGCTGGATGAGGGCTAATAAACTGAATATATTTTCTGACATAACCAGAGAATCAAGTTGATTCTGTGACAAGCTATGGCTGGTCAACCAACTACGGCCAGTCCTGGACATGGATAGTCTAGCCATGGTTACCATATTCATGACCTGGTAACTTCTGGATTTAACTACTGCGATGCTACTGGACTAATGAAAGAAAAATATTTTGAAAAAGGTGTGTTATCTGTGGTCTGGTTTGCATACTACTTTAAATCACATTTAAACTAAACTGTGGTTTAAAGGTGAACACACAGCTCACTTGTGCATGGAGTGAAAATCACAGGCATTTCACTCCTCCCCTGTTGCTGCACTGGCAGGAGTTAACCATGATTTGGCTTAATGCTATATTTGAATCCTGGCTTGAGGTTTGTTTCCCTAAAACAAACCACGACTGGTAAACCAAGAGCAGCAGGAACAGGAGAGGAGTAAAGCACCCACAATTTTAGCTCTATGCACCAGTAAGCCACATGTTCTCCCTTAAACCATAGTTTAACTATGGTTTAAAGGCAACCAGGTCAGAATTATTGAGAAACCATGATTTTTGCTTCCTATGCATGGATTATTGTGCCAGCAACAACGTCAATTTTGCTGTTACGATGGGGTATATTAAAATAATTTTCCAAATATGCTATGTCTCCTACCACTTAACACTATAACTTTATTTATTTTACTTCTATACTATCAGGTATGCTCAATTTATAAAAGCAGCAATTGCTCTGACTGGCCACAAATAATCTACAACACAACATCTGTCAGAAACCAATTAATTCAGATAGTATGGTGAGTATATTTTGTGATTTTATAGGATAATAAAGTATTTCCACCCCTTCTTACTAGATATGACACTCATTATTGGTGAGGATGTATTAACTACTTACCTGTTCTTAACCTACTCTTACTTTGAGCACCCCCTTTTCATTTTAAAAAATTCTGTTTTTAAAAAGATGTGGGAGTATACAACACCAGAACTAGTTTCCACTGAAGACAACAAAAGGGCCCATGACCCAAGAGACCTCATTATATACAACTTCATCATGTTTTTAATCTCACATGATTCTGAGTCTATACTGCAAGATTTTTAATTGGCTGTTGCATGCTGCCAGATAGAGCTTGTATGCTTTGACACAAAATCAGAAACACAGTACCTCACACCATCAGCATCACATGCCCCTGCAGTGAAAAACTTATGATATATTTACAAGCAGGTGAGCAACAACAGTACATCTTTTAGACCACTTTATGCTTTGATGCAGTCCTTAATAAATATTTCTAAGAGGACTTAATAATGTTTCCCGCCCCCTTTGTATCACACCATTTGTTGCTCTTTCCTTTACCCACAACCATTCTATCCATTTCTAAAGATAATTTTTGTTGGGCTGTATGCCCAATAGTTAGTTAGCAATAATTATTTAGCTACTTTGTCACTTGTTTTCAAGACCCAAAATAACATTAACAACCTCCACCCAAAATCACTGAAATTATTCCATTGCATTAGTGCTATGTAATTATTTCACTAATTCTGAAAAGACAATGAATGCAATATATGATTTAGAAGCCATAAATTAAACTGAAGACCAGAGTTTAATACTTATACAAGGCATTTGCCTTACACTGGCACACTGGAAGATGAAATTGGAAATGTTGGGAGAGCAATGCTAATACTGTATATACACACAGGCCCTGCTTTCTGAACACAAAGCATTCCTAGAAAATCATTCGATAGGCAAGTGATCGCATAACAAGCTGACAAGTTCCCTTATTTCCTAAGGGAACATTTCTAATCTGTGATCTCTCTACTGCCTCCCTCCATGGTTTCTTCCTAAAATAGCTGCAGCCAATCAGCAAAAAGGAGACAAAGAAAAAATGATTTGTCCAATCTCCTCTGCCCTGCTCTCTCCCCTACCTCTCTATACAGCATCTGCCTCAAAATGACTGCCATAAGCCAGCAAAGCACAAGCAAGTAAGGAAGTGTTTGGGTATCTGTATCTGAATTTTTACATAACAAGTGGGCAGACAGTGGGAGCTGCATGTAGTGTTTAACCATGGCCATGGAACACGCATGACAGATAGAGTGACCATACTGGCTGGAACTAACGTAGGCTGGAGGGCCATGGATTGTACACTCATGGTCTATGCCTTGAAAAAATGTATTAGAGTCAGGCTTTTCTAACTATAGAAGAAGAGGAGTTTGGATTTGATATCCCGCTTTATCACTACCCTAAGGAGTCTCAAAGTGGCTAACATTCTCCTTTCCCTTCCTCCCCCATAACAAATACTCTGTGAGGTGAGTGGGGCTGAGAGACTTAAGAAGTGTGACTAGCCCAAGGTCACCCAGCAGCTGCATGTGGAAGAGCGAAGACACGAACCCAGTTCACCAGATTACAAGACTACTGCTCTTAACCACTACACCACACTAGCTCTCCATGAAATATAGTCATGGACTGGTTGGACACAGGGGAATGGTGGGAGGAACCAGCTAGGGAACCACCAAGGGAAGAAGTCTCAGAACGTGGGGAGTGGTGTAGTGGGACAATGATGAGCAGTCAGAAGAAGAGGAGGTGTTGGAAGACGAAAGGTAACAGGGTTTAGTGAGCTGGGAGAGTCTATGGCAGAAAGAAGTCAAGACTCAGGAACAGAATATGAAGCAGGTGAGTGGGAGGAGGGAGGCCAAGAGGCAGAGATGTGTCAGGTTGGTGAAGAGTCACGGGTGTCTGCCCCTCCTGCTGTGACAAGCTCCCCTCCCCCTCTGTCTCCTTAGAACCAGAAGAGGGCTGAAAGAGGCAGAGCAGCAACAGGCTTCATGTAGGCGCAGCCTCTGATTGCTTGGGAAATGCCTTAAAGAAGAGGGAATTTAGTCGGCTGTGGGGAGGCAGGGACTTTCAGTCTCAGCAACTGATTTCATAAAGTAATACCGACAGGGCATGGCTGCTGAACTCCTTAGGCTGACACTCAGCAAAGTCAGTGAAGACCATGTTTTTGTTAAGAGTTAACTCCAGCTCAAACAGTGTAATTAACTGGCTGGCATGTTCTGTGACAACTATAAAGAACAAACAGTTCAAGCCGAAATCAGTCTGTACCAGCAATGAGTGCTTTGCACTGCTCAGGAACTTTTAGAAACAATGTTTAGTGTGTGATTTTTAAGTGGATAGTGTAATTTGTGAGTTTGGATCAGTTATGCGAAAAATTGGGTGAAGTCATGTCAAGATCACATTTTGGTCTGCCATGCTGTTTCAGAGTGGTACCTGGCATCTAAACATTGACAAAGACGACCACCCTTATATAAAGCACCTCATGCTTATTTGATATCTTGAGAAGTGACTGAACCTATGAGAGAAATGAGGCAAAGTCCTGTTTCACTCTTCCATCTTGACTCAAAATGGTGCCTGGCTTCCAAACATCCATGAAGACCACCACTCCCACCTCAGGAACCCTCATGTTGTGTTTGGCAATGATATCTCAGAAGGTGGCCATACGTATGCCAAAAAAATGGGTGAAGTCACACCAAAGTCATTTTAGTTTACCACACTGATTCAAAATGTGACTAACATTGCAACACTGATGAAAGGCATTGCCCTGACCTCAAGAAGCCTTGGGCCAAATTTTGCAATGGTATCTCAAGAGGTGGGTGAACTTATAAAGAACAGACAGACCACTTTCCAAAACCCACAGAATATGTGTATTTTGATTAAGACAATAGATTTATGCATCATTGGCTATGTGTTGTAATTATTGCATTGATTGTTTATACAGTAAAGTGAAATACAACTTTATTTCTTCATAGACTTCTGGGTACATTCTCACTGTATTATTCTGGATTTTTAAAAAACAAATTGTTGCCACAGCTTGTATTTCCCTCATTTTCTTTCTGCTCATCCATCACTTCCAGGACATCCTTGTATTTAATTTTAGATACCCTTAAAAAGTTTTTTTTAGCACACTCTTAACATTGCCATTATAAGAATGAGTTTGCAGTGATGGCCTATGGTTACAAATGCATTCACTTTGCCCTACTCTGCGGCCTAAAACAGGTTATTGCCTTTGAGTCAGTGCCAGAAGAGTGTTAAGTGGAAAGACACTTTGGCCACATTTGCACATTATGCTAAAATGTGAGGCTTCAAGCTTGCACTCACCCTCCCGCTTCCATATAGCTAGAGGAGGACTGGCAGCTTTTTAAGGAAAAATGAAAAAAGTCAGATTGCCATGTGATCTGAACCAGGGATTGTGGTTTATAACAAACTCTGTTTAGTTTAACAAGCTAGCTTCAGAAATCAGGTTTGAAGTTGTTTACTCTCAGTACTGATCAGAGTTTGCTCTAAGTCATAATCCCTGGTCTAGATGACAGGACCAGCTCAAATTCAGGGAAAGCTCAGGGAAGGAGGATAGAAGTTGCCATAATAGAAGATGATTAATCTTCTGGATTAATCCTGTTTGGATTTTCCTGCCCCTCTATGAAGGTCACCAGAGAAGCATGTAAAATAATTAATATAAATGTTATTAATAGAATCCCTGCTTCCAATTTGTTTCAGACTACTTTTCTCTTCAGTGCTTCTGTTCACTCTTGTATTTTGGTAGGCCTGACTATACTTCTGTGATTCCTGGAGTTCTACTATTCCTTACTTCTTTAGAAACTATTCTTTGGACCTTACTCTTGTAAGTTTTAAGCATATATAAAGAGTTTGCCACCAAGCAGCTAGCCTTCTCCTGGATCTTTTACAAGAAGGGGCAAATTGTTGCAAAGGGTAAAACCTGAAACAAAGTCACAACACAAGAAAGCAAAATCAGCGATTAAATAGTATATTACTAAATATAATACAAAGTGTTGATGTGTTTCATTTTATCAACTTGTACTAGTGGCCTTGTACAGGTATCCAAATTAAATAAAAAAATTTCTTCAGGAGGAAATGCTATGAAAGGTTCTAAGCATGGGCATGAGTTTGAAACAGAGAAATTATTGGACATGCCCGAAGATTAAGGCTTTCTGGGAAATGATTTATAATGAAATGAAAAAGGTACTTAAATGTACTTTCCCTAAAAAACCAGAGGCCTTTCTCTTGGGCATTGTCAGCCAATTGGTGTCAAAGAGGGACAGAACTTTCTTTATGTATGCTACAACAGCAGCAAGAATACTCATCGCAAAGTATTGGAAGACACAAGATCTACCCACTCTGGAAGAATGGCAGATGAAAGTGATGGACTATATGACATCAGCTGAGATGACTGGCAGAATCCGTGATCAGGGAAAAGAGACGGCGGAAGAAGAATGGAGAAAATTTAAAAGCTACCTTAAGGACTATTATAAACTTGAGGAATGCTAGAATGTCGAGATTTTCAGGAAAAAAAGGGATACAGTGATTTAAGATCAGTTTATAGAAAAGATTAAGACGACAGAGGTTGGAAAGGAATATTTAGAAGTTGCTGAAAAATTATGGACATTGGGATGCAGAAAGGGGGGGGTATGGGGAAGTCCCGGAAAAGAGGTTTATGAAAAAATGTTATGAAACTATAAGTGTTTGTTTTGTCTTTAAAAAATTCTGTAAAACTAATAAAAATTTATATATATAAAAAAAGAAACAGAGAAATTATTTATAGTTTCTAAATGAAATGTCTATTCTACATAAATGCAACAGTATTACAAATGGAGGTGCTCTGCCTCCACCCTAGAACCAACTGTGGCTATTATGCAGGAATCCACAAAGAAAAAGCACAGGCCACAATACACCAGGAAATTATATTTGTTCAGTATCAGTTTAAACCAATACAGAGTTAATCTATCCATTAAGTAATCATGTATTTTGTCGAGGGGGGAAGCATTAGATATAAATTGATCTATCAGAAATATGAATACCTATTGCATTATTAGAGTTGTATTTGTTACATTTGTATTTGTTACATTTGTTACTGGATCAGTAAAAACTATTTGAATTACATAAATTGTGAATCCCTTCATTGAAAGATAAAGTCCCCGTCTCCCCCCCCCCTTTATTTACATGACCTTTGCTTTTCTACTTTCAGGTCTAGACTATATAATTGCTTCGGTCAAAATATCCACTTTAAAAGCACAGTCTTTATTTAGACAGTAAGCTGCTCGAGGGAAAGGCTTTTCTTATTTGCCTGCATGATGATGACATTTATAGCTTGGAAGAGCAATATCAATATTATATAATAATGTAGATGGTAAGAGCAGATGACAGTCTATTTGTAAGAATGCAATGATGTATAACCATTATTACATATTGAAAATACAGTTCTAGTCAGTTTATTTTGAACTTGTACGATTGTGAGTAGTTCTACTGTCAGGCAACAGACAAACCAACCCCCACGGCAGGTTGCCAGGAATGGACAAGACAAGGAAAAGTCCTTACCACCTGCTTTTATTCAATATTCACAGAGAGGCTTGGGGATGTAGCCTCTCTGAATAATGATGTTGTCACGAGTAAATCTCCACCCCACTTCCTCATTCGTCAACAGCACCCCCCCCCTTTATGGTTGCTACTTAGGGCCATCTGTCACTGAGCTCTTATCTCTCCCACTTTCAAGGCCCGCCAGGTTCTGAGAGAAAGTGGGTCTGGAATGCATTCTAGTGATAACATGTCAGCCAGCTGCTGCTCCGGCTCTGCCTCCTCCTCCTCTCCCATTATTTCCCAACTTTCTCCCTCATCTTCCTCTGAGCTGTGACCTCCCTCAAACCCCTGTTGTAATTATGAACTGTCTTCTTCTTCTCTGGAAGGGTCAGGCTGGGGAGGCAGTCTCCACCATTCCTCCTCTGCCCAGTCCCTAACATCTACATTTAAAATAAAATTGTTTGTATATCAAACATTTTGGTATACGTTAGATTTCACTTAACTGTTTGTGTTCTGGGATTTATTTTTGTAGATGTATGTAAATTTTCATACAATCAAAATGACCAAGAGGCTACAGCAACTGCTCTATGGGAAAAGGTCACAACATCTGGGACTTTTTAATTTAGAGAAAAGGGTGTATAAAAATAAGAGGTATTTAAAGCTATTCGTGGTATGCAGAAAGTGGTTAGAGAAATTGTTTTCGGATAGGCATAACACTGTTTCCAATGAAGAGGACATCCACTGTAGCTGAATGTTGAAAGGACAGACAAAAGAAAATACTTGACATAAACTATGGAACTTGCTCCCAAAGAAGGCAGTGATGCTACCAACTTGGATAATTTTACAAGAGGACAGCACAAATTCATGGATATAAGCTTATCAATGGCTACTGGCCACAATGGCTATGTTCTAAATCTACTGTTGAATTCCAGTTGCAGGGAATCAAAGGCATGGGAAGCACAGTTGCACCTAGATCTTGCTTTCAGGCTTCCCACAGGCATCTGGTTGAGAACAGAATGAGGGGCCAGATGAGTCTTTGCCTGATTCAGAAGGGCTCTTCTGATGTTCAACATGTGAGCATCCCAGGAAACATCGTCCTCACTCCAACTCAGTTATGTTTCCCAACAGTGATATCACCATAAATGAGGCTGGATGAAACACACACACACCTGCATTGTTTCATAAGATAAATTAGCAACTTATGAATGGGCAAAATAGCAGTCAAACTGAAAAGGTTGTGACTTTTTCCAATCTTGCTTGCCAATCTAACATTACTGATCATAACACTTGCTACATAATTTCTGATTTTGTAGTATCACTCAAGGAAGGGGTTGGAGGAAAATATGGCAACAAAGCAGCAACAGCCCATGGAAAGAATGAATGTGAGCAGCTACAAACAATGCTGTAAAGGCAGTAGAAATGGCTTGGTGGCCATTCTGGTCATGTTCACAGATCCCAACTTGAATAAAATATGGGGGGGGGGGCGGCAAGTAAGCCCCACCCAGCATAATCAATCACAAGATGCGGTGCATGCACACCATTTGAATGATAATGCCCATCAACTTTGGGGGGCCTGGTCCCCTAACATATTTTAGGGGGGGTGGCAAAGGGACCTCAGCCCCTTGGAGTTAGCTCCTATGATCCTGTTGATAGAATGTGTTCAACTCTAGTGAACTTTCAGCAGAGTCCAAATTAGCACTGCATTTTTTTTAGAGAGAGAGGCTGTTAGGATTTAAGCACAAGTTAAGTAAACATGACAACTACCCTGCAAGAGAGGGACGCGGGTGGCGCTGTGGGTAAAACCTCAGCGCCTAGGACTTGCCAATCATATGGTCGGCAGTTCGAATCCCCGTGGCGGGGTGAGCTCCCGTCCTTCGGTCCCAGCTCCAGTTTGAAAGCACCCTTAAGTGCAAGTAGATAAATAGGTACCGCTTTATAGCGGGAAGGTAAACGGCGTTTCCGTGTGCTGCTCTGGTGCCGGTTCACCAGAGCAGCTTCGTCACGCTGGCCACGTGACCCGGAAGTGTCTGCGGATAGCGCTGGCTCCCGGCCTCTAGAGTAAGATGAGCGCACAACCCTAGAGTCTGTCAAGACTGGCCCGTACGGGCAGGGGTAGCTTTACCTTACCCTGCAAGAGACAAAAAGGAAGGGAAGGGACACAGGCTTGTGAGTTTGCTCCTGTTTCAGCTGGATTTCTTTTGTGTGGGGAATGTTTGTTTGCTTAAGATATAAAGTTATTAATGGCTCTATTAGATTTATGAATGTTATGAGTCACTATGGTGACTGGTTGAAAAACAAACAAACAAACAAACAAACAAATAAATAGCATATATCATTTTGTAAGGAAAGTAACAGAAAGGTAGTGGGAAATAGTTCTGTGGTCCTAGGCTGTAATCCACAATGACGTAATCCTGGGTTTTGGCCCCTGCTGCATCTCTGTTCACTTCTTTACTGGGAGAAATCTTAATTAAACAGGTTGCACTTTCCTACTTGTTCTTCATGACAGAGAAACAATTTGCTTCATTGGGCTTATGAGCTTTTACAAATGATCTTGGAAAGACTCACTTTGCCAGACATTTCAGTGCTGGCAATCAATTTGCAGCAGTATTTTTTTCAGAATATGATAATCAATATGAAGTGTGTCAATAAGTCCTTTGTATAGACATACTGAGCTACTGTCACACAGGGAAAACATTCACCCCAATTAGCAATTTCATATTTCATTTACTCTGCATTTTCAAAATAACTTAGCACCTTTTACATAAATGACTGAATCAGAGATCTCGCCACTGCCAACACTAGTCAACAATTATTCTGCTTTCTTTAAGAATGCAGAGGTGACATTTTTAACACTTTGATTAGAACTCTGTCCCCCCCCCTTCTATTTCACCTCAAGCATAGGTTGAGCTTATTATTGGGTTTTATGATGCTCAGCATCTAAGGCCATGTCCAAGGATATGATGCTCAGTATCTAAGGCCATGTCCACAATGGGAACATTGCTGTGGTAGTATTTCCTTTAAATCGCTATATCCACACATAAGTGAATATTACATTATGCAACATATGAATGTATGGAGTAAGAGGTGCAGAGAAATGGGTGGTGGTTTTTAGGTCAGGTGGGTTGTTCCAGAGCACACTTCTCACACCCTCCCTCCCCCATAAATGAATGCACAGAATATTTTGGGAGTTGTTTTACCGTAGCATTTGCCAATGGACTATCTCCTTTAAAAAAATATGTGTTCTGACTATATTTCTGTGACTGTCCAAGTTTCTCTTTGAAGCAATTTAATCTTTCCAGGCACCTTGCTTTCTCTTTGCCATGGATTGCTAAGCTATTTCTCACTTTTAACATGAATGGGTTGTTCACCACCTGTTTGCCCCTAAGTCTACCTTATGCTCCACTGTTCACCTCCAGCTAAAAGCATTCTAGAAACCCTCCTTTAAACCAACAGTGAAGCCTGTGCATTCCTCTCCTGTGACACCACCACTATAATGTCTCACTACTTTCCTTTCCCGACCTTGGCAGCACCCTCTTGCCTATTCTTTGCCAACCACTATATTTTGGGGGTTTAGGTTGTCCTCCAGGTCACTCTTATATATGACAATCAATTACCTAGGGATAAGCCTTAATGAAATAATTTGGACTTGCTTCTGAATACACATGCATAGGATTTGGCTATCATACTTGAAGTACTTCTTTGAAGAAAGAGAATGAAAGAGGCAACGTGATAATAGACATCTAGAATGTTTGGTATTTCTTTAAAGAGGAAAGAGATTAAAATGAGTTCTGCAGTATTTGTAAACCTTTCCTTTATAGGCTCTGTAATTTTTTATGATTCACTCTAAAGGTGCAACTATAATGTGATAATTGACTTTGGTTTTGGTGGCATCCTGTTTAAAAGGGTAGTATGGATCAATGGTTTTCAATATGGTAGCACTGGATCCCTGATTTTTACAGTACAGTCTGTGAGAGCACAGATGTAATCTGCAAGCTGATGGTGTGGGGTTTTTTTGGGGGGGGTCTCTTTTGTAAAAAAAAATAATGCTAATTCAAGAGGACTGAAAAGTATCATTGAATGGTTGATCATCTGGTCTGATCAGCGGAGGTCAGGAAATGGAAAACAATTCCTCCCCCCCCCCAAGACCCCTCCTGCCCTGCCTCCTTGCCAAAAGAGAAGGTGATCATGGGGCAGAAAGATGCCAGACCAGTACAGCAGGCTAAGGCTACTCCCTCAATCAAAGTTTGCATAGCACATTGTTTGACAGTTCCATCAAAAGTAGCAACATGACAGTTCAATAAAAAATAATAATCACAAAATATATTTTGAAAAAACTGCCCGAATAAAGAGCAGAAATTACCAGAGAACAATGGGCTGATGATGGCATAATGTTGTGCACAATATTGCAGTAACAGTAAAGAAAATATGGCATGAATGGACCCTAAATCCTCTCTGACTAGAAACTGTGAAATACAGTGTTAGAAATCCAAAAAGGAAAAACATATAACAGACCTAACTGGGAAGGTTTCAAAAGCGAAAAGATAGCTACTTCATAAATTACAATGACATATTCATATGCCATATTTGAATAATTTCTTAAGGAATAATAAGTAATACCGGGTTTTGCTGGCCATTAAATTTATTCTTAAAGAAACTGAAAACTTAATTATTTCAGTGGTGTAAGTGCAATTTCATTTACACAATGAAGTAACCTAGGATTTTTCTGCAGGGGATGTTTCATCTGCATGCACTTGGCTTCAATCTGTGATGATCATACATGCATTTGCAGTACAGAAGAATAGAAATTTTAGGTTACAGTTTAGTGTAACTCAATGCCTGGATATTCTTTCATCAACAAAAATATATTTATTTTTATTTCTTTAAAAATAAAAGTTTTTAAAAAGTTTTTTGTTTCAAGTTCCTACTCATGTCTTTTTTTAAAAAAAAAGTTCCTATTTATGTCTTGTTACATTTTTGCAGGACCAGCTAGTTCGGTTCTCCATTTGTCTAAACAGGCTCTGTCCATTTGGCACTTCAGAACTGAATCAATTTGTACATTAGAAAAGGCTAGTATGTTTTGCATTTTGCGTAATATTCTTCACTATTTATTTTTGTTTTGAGATACTAAGTAGAAAAGCACTGATTTGTTACTATATCCCAAGGGTATGGTATGTAGAAAATCAAACAGAAGTTTCATGCTTGAAGTATGGCTTGTTTCCATATTAAAATAGGCATGTGGCACAGCAGATATAAATAGATTTCCGTTTACTATTAGTGGATTATAATTTAGGACTTCAAGATGGAACTGTGTGAACCAAGCCTTACAATACAAGAATAAAATAAATATATTTGCACTTGATGACAGAAGACTGTTCAACAACAGCAGTCAGAGGCATAGTTATATCAGACAGAATTATCAAGTAAGATATTTGATGCTGGTCTTTTATTATAAAACAACTCTTTCACATGGTTTTAAAAATATATACTGTACGTATAATTGCACTGTGTTTGAGACGATGAAGATTCTGACACAATTATGTTGTTGAGGTGTGTAATGTTGTTTATGAGCATTCCAACCAGGGAACAAAGCTGCCATAATGTCTGTAGTTCTCTGAAGAAATGGAAAGCTGCCCACTTGTTCCTAATGACCGGAATAGCTTTGTGCATCACTCTTGCATCAATCTATGCCTAAGGCCAGCTTCTAAAGACCTATTAAAAACTTTTCTATTCTGCCAGGCCTATGCAGGCAGTTAAGAACATATGCTTCCACAATGGTCAATTGATGTCTGTTTTTAAGTTTTTATTGTTGTTGTTTTATTATGTGGTGTAATGTTTTCTTGCTGTAAACTGCATATATGAGAGACACGGCAGTATACTAATATTTTTATAACTAAAATAATTTAAGGCACCACAATCACCAACACATTAGCACTCATTAAGATTAAATATCTTCATCCAAATTATGCACCAAAAACCACTTTGCACCTCCACACTTTTGTACTCATTGCATAGCAAATGACAAAGGCTAAAGTCACCCTGATCTGGACTAGGGGCCCTGAACTGGCAATACATCTTTTTAAAAAATGCACTTAATGTCATAGATATGAAGCAAAAGTATCATCTATTTTGGTCCCTAACCAATACAATAAAGCTTCTGCACACTATTAAACTTGCAGAACTGCCCCATAATATTGCAGCTAATGTAAAAGCCCTTGCTGGAAAGGAAGATAACTCTATCACTGCATTTGCATGACACACTACCATGGTTTAATAGAGGGTTTGGGAACCTCTCCCCAATAACTAGCAGGCTAAACCTGTCAATCATTTGACATCATAATGATGTCAGGTGATGCTTTGCCTTGAATCCCCAGTTGGAGGGACTTCAAAGTGCTATCAAACACTACAAAGACATGTCTGTGAAAGTTTTGGGCTTGAACATTCCCCACTTAATTTGAGTGTGAGTGCAATCTGTGTGTACCTTGGAGCCTGTGAAATGATAACTTTTTCTATATTTGTCAATTACCCGTATTTTTCGCCCTATAGGATGCACTTTTCCCCCTCCAAAAATGAAGAGGAAATGTGTGTGCGTCCTATGGGGCGAATGCAGGCTTTCGCTGAAACCTGGAGGGCGAGAGGGGTCGGTGCGCACCGACCCCTCTCGCTCTCCAGGCTTCGCGCTGCTTGTGGAGAGTTGCCTGCATGCTGAAGCCTGCGCACGCTGAGCTCAGCGCGTCCAGGCTTCGTGCACCTCTCCACAAGCAGCGGGAGCCAGCGCTGGGCTCCCATGGCTTGCAGAGAGCTGCCTGTTTGGGGGCTGGGGTCGGGGGAAGCTCAGGCTTCCCCCTCCCCAGCCCCGTGCCTGGGGGGGGAAAATAATTTTTTTCCCTTTATTCCCCCCCAAAAAAAAACTAGGTGCGCCTTATGGGACGGCGAAAAATATGGTATATTCTGTTTTAATTCCTAGCTATGCTTTGTATATGTATTTTCTGCCTGGCTAGATTGTGTGATTTTATTTAGCAAATAGGTTTTACTTAGCAAATAGAATTGTTCAAGTTAAGAAAATTATAGAACAAATAATTAATATAGGTTAATAAATACACATGAGGATGTTGTTGCTTTTTCCTCTGGGTATTTCAGTTAACAGATTTGGCTTTTATACACTGCATTTATCCACTCTCTCTAATATGAATTTGGCTGGTGTGTGCTGGCAGGACTGCAGCCAAAAGCAGAAAAATCCAGAAAGCCCTCCCTCGCCAAATACAACCTAAGGAGGAATTCCCTCCTAAACTGAGATCTGAGCATGCTATGTGGCCACAGTATACAGAACACGTGATCGGGGAAAGTATGAAGTGGCTGGCTGGAACCCTGAGCTAGAGCGCTCCATAGTACAGCACACTATTGCAAGTCCAATTTGTGTGGTTCTAATGACAAACTTTTGCCTTAATTTTTTTTTTTTTAAATATCACCCCACCTTTCTCCCAATGCAGGACCTAAGGCAGCTCACAGCATAAATGAAAACAGATACAACAACAAAAACACACACAATGAATTTATTATAAATAACCCTCTTAAAAACAGCACCGAAAACACTTAAAACCATTTAAAGGCACCAAAAAATGGAGATTGAGTAGAGGAAGACTTAAGTGAATGTAGAATAGATGCAGGAATGACCACAGAGCAAGGGGACTATAAAAGAGCAAGTCTAGTTAGAAGTTTAAGAGAAACTGAAAGACGATGTTCTAGACAAAAGCAATGAAGAGTGATATTAGCATTAATATATTATACTAAGAAAGAAAGAAGCTAGATTCAAATTCTACAATATATTAGTCTGAGCCTCAGTACAAACAACTAAATACATCTGTGCTGTAATATTGGTTTGGATTTGACAATTGTTATAGTATGAGTTCATCACTGAAATCAAAGAAACTTAAGCTATATTGCATAGAGTTCAACTATTCTAAATATGATTAAATATGGATCCAATAAATTCACTTGTAAATACCTGCAGTATCTGTCTCACTGATTATGCAGGATAGTATGAGATATAAAAGCAAACTATAACTTAACCGTTTAAGCAAACCTTGACATCTATATATTTTATATAAATAACATGACTGCACTCTAGCCTTAATTCTGTACCAGACTTTTTCCATATATTGAGTAACCTTCTCAAACAATGTAACACAACAGAAGAAAGTCCTGGCTGAGAGTCTGATCCTCCAAATGCAATATCCATTAAAATAAAGAAACAAACAATAGAGGCAAACTGCTAACTGAGCAGAAGCTATAACATCATATTTCTATGATTCTAGATTACTTTTGTTCTTACCAAAATTTAATAATGTTCACATATGTGTATACATATAGAATTATGTTTTGCTAATTCTTAATTATTTTAATTCCCCACCCTCCACAACAGAGGATTGTTATTTCCACTGTCTGGTGTTCGAAACACAGTAGTGACATAATGAAGGGGAGGGGTGTGAATGGGAAAGATATGCATGTCATAAGGAACAGAGATCAACAGTTACATAAACGGATTAATGTCCCTTTCAGGGACTATAGAACTCATGCTCCAGTCCATCTATTTCATCTCACCTCCGTGCAATGAACAACCACACACTTTCTCTTTCCCATACTTAGCTAATTTGTAATTTAGTTACCAATTCAGCACTTAACATTATGGAATGCTTGTAGAAACGTTAACAGGAGGTATGGTACATAAACACGCAGACTTATAAACGCACATCAAATATGCCAGCCACCCTATCCTCGGATTTTGGTCCCAGCTAACTGTCATTATTGTACACTTCAGAAAATGATTGTATATAGAGTCCAAGCGTAAATATTTAGTGTTGGTAGTTACTATTTTTAGAACTTCTAATCCATGCTTCTCCTGCGCCATCTGCCATATGTTGCCAAAATAATGATGCTGGGAGAGGTACTGTCTAAATAGTATAAATGTTATTTAACAATAAAAAATATTATCTGCTTTTTGAAGAACTTGAAACTTCCATTGATTTCCCTTATCACTCTTCATTTTTGTTCAGCAGCTATACAATCAAGGTGAAGGAATGCTGAATTACAGTAGTGCCCCGCAAGACGAATGCCTCGCAAGATGAAAAACTCGCTAGACGAAAGGGTTTTTCGGTTTTGCGTTGCTTCGCTAGACGAATTTCCCTATGGGCTTGCTTCGCAAGACGAAAACGTCTTGCGCTTTTTAAAAAAGCCGCTTGAAGAGGCGCAGTTGCGACGGACCGTGCTTCGCAAGACGAAAAACATCGCAAGACGAAAAGACTCGCGGAACGAATTATTTTCGTCTTGCGAGGCACCACTGTAATTATATATCCTTGCTTACAAGCCATGTCCCTTGGCTGACAGGGAATAAGGGGATGTTGATTAGCTGACTGTTCAGTGGCCTTCAGGTTCCAGCAATCAATATGGTTCCTGTTCTGCTTTCGGGAACCAGGAAGCCACTGTAAGCCTGACCTACTTAAGATCCTCTCAGGTCCTTGAAAAAGGTCTGGAAGTGTGACATTTCCAGGTAAGAGCAACAACACTATCCTAGCCTGAAGTGAATGCAGGTAAGGATTCAGGCCAATGAATGCCCCATTGGAAGATAAACAACTTTTCCCCTCATATGCTGCAACCTCTGCTATAGATATGTACTTTGCAAGACTGTAGCACAGTGGGAGAAAGATCTGCACATGTACAGATCCTTGCTGTAGAATGTGGTTATTGTTAGCAGATTCCATCACTATCCGCGCTCTCTCACATGTGCAGAACCGTCTCATCTTGTACTACACATGTCATTCTTTTAATGAAATAAATACCTAGATATAGCAGCAATATGCAGTAACTGATGCGGCACTATTCTCTCAGTGAGAATATTCTTTCTAAGCAGTGGATGTTATACAGTACTGAGGAAGAACAATCAAGGGGCCAAGAGGCAACTGCTGATTTTATGTCTAAATAAATTCATTTAAGCAGTGACCAGAGGCACTTCAAAGGTAAGAAAATATGTACTAGACACTAACAAGGAAAGGATAGACATAGCCACTGCCCTACTACACTACATACTGTGAAGATACAACAGATACCAGGCCAGGGTTTCTGGATTACTAACAGAGTAAACGCCATACAAAAGGGGATATATGCATTAGCTCTGAAACAACTGCAAATAAAAATATGAATTGCTTATTATGTGATATGGCATAGTCTTTGTGAAATACCACAAAGTGTTTTATTTTATTTTTGACAGCAAGCTGTGTGTGGACACGATTATATAATAATGTGAGACTGAGTTTAAAATAGGTCATCATTACTTACTCTAGAATTGGGTCCCAAAATAGCTAACGAAAACAACATGCTACACAGATATCTTTATTTACTACAATTCTTAATTAGCAATATGCAATTAGAAGAACATTTTTGGTAACCTACTTGTACTTACCCAGGACACATTTTTACCCTTGGGTGTCTTTAGCATGGCAACATGCAGTGCTGAGATGGCCAACAACAGTCCCACCAGCATGTGAACTCTGATGGAGGGGTAATCCAAGTCTCTCTGTTACCCAAATGTATAAAGTCCCTTAGCCAAGACGATACAGGCGCAGCGAGTATCATGCAAGGAAACAATTAAAAAAGCCATTTTTCTCCTTAGTGTTTCATCCAGCCAGAAATAAAGAAAAAATGAGAAATGCTCACAGAAAGAAAAAAATCTGTACTTTCGGTATATACAAAAAGTTGACGGAATGGTCAAAAAATCTAAATCAAAAGCACGCAATATTGAAGTGCAGTTGTCCTCCTTTAGCTCTAAAAATGCTTCACCCGATTAATAAAAGCTTTGAGGCTAGAGCTTACCCGAGAATTAAGAAATAAATACTGAGACTGAGATCAAGTAGCCTTCAGAAGACCTTGAAGAGTTTGGTTTCCGGTAGCATTGATTAAGATTTGCTATGCTTGAATATTTCTGAACTCCAGGAATCTACTGACATATAAAAAGAATTAAGATCTCAGTTTCCATAAATAATGTATAGAAGCAGGTACACTGTATATACCTGTTGCTACCTTCTGCGCATTCTCCCTACCCAGCGGCTGCTGCTGCTGCTGATTCACAGCCTCATAGTGCACCTGTTGTTGATGTATCTCCACTGTGAAAAGACTGGTAACCTAACAACCAATCAGCATTTGTTTAAAGAGAAGCCCTAGAAGGGAGAAGGGAGAACAAAAACTGAAAGATCAGACTCCCTGCTTCTTTCCTTTTGTATCTCTGTCCTTCTGTCCCTTTACTTTTACCTCTTGTCAATCTAGATTACCAAAGCGGATCCAGGCTAAATTTTGCAACTATCAGTAGTGATTAGCGTGAGCTGATTGAAATCGGATTATACAAGAAGACCTCTGCCTTCTCACTCAGCAAACAGGCCTGTACCATTTGAAAACCATTTATGCTTCATCTCACAACATTACTGCATTTGGAACAATCCATTTTCAGAGTCATGGGCAAGCTAGATTTGTGGTTTCTTTTAAAGAGAAAGACAAAAATACATCTGAATTGTCTTCTAGTTGGAACACTTCAGCAAAGCTTCTGAAGATTTACAAGGAAGCACTGAAAATCAAAACACACTGCAGAATTTAAATGTTTCGCATTTTGTCACTAATTTTCTAAGGGCTTTGAGTGCATGATTTAAAGCATTATCTCCCTGAGAGATTGAAGTGATTATTTACTAGTTTGTAAATGATTAGGACTATATGCTTTAATATGTATTCTTTGAAAAATTTTACTCATTAGTTAAAGGTTCTGAAGGTTATATTACTAAGCCAAATAAAATACACATTAATAACAATTTCAGTAACTTTGGATAAAACAGTTCTAATGTTGCAAAATTGTGAAAGTAATTCTAGTTTCTCATTTACTTCAATGGGAAGCAAGTAAACATGACTATAGAATGTAATGAAACAATGTGTGTGGTATAATATACTGTATATGTCATTTACCACAGCTGCATTTTTAATTGTGCACTTTTAATTGTATAATTTGTAAGCAGACCTACAGGGGGTTATTTTTAAGACATTGCCCTAAATTGTCACCTGTAAAATTTCCCCAAATTTCAGCTTGGGTATGATTTTCCTTCTGGAAACAAAAAAACCATGTGTGACAAAGTATCCCAGGAATTCATTGGATTTTGCCATTAGGGTATGTTTATTACCCCAGCCAATGGTTTTATGAGTCAATAGTACCCCACAATTATTCAAACCCTTTTGCAAATCTGAATTTTTGCTGAGTGTCACAAAAACTTCACTGTGGCCCATCAAAACCATGGTTTGTTTGCGTGTTGTTTTTTGCTTTTTGCATTGTAGCTATTTCCACACTGAGCAGTACTTGTTATTTCTGCTTTGGGGATCATTTTGACCCCAGTTGGAACCATATATGTTTCCATATGATACACCCCCATTTCAGAAGGTAGTAAGACTTAATGACAATTCTCGATCTCTGTTTACAGGAAGGTAACTACAAAATTGTTGTTGATGTTTGCTCTCAGGCATCTTTATAACCTCAACAATTTAAAACCTAGGCCAGAGAGCAGCTAAGAAACCAATGCCACACCTTAATGGTTCTGGACAAAACATTACATTAGATAGCTAATTTTCTGATTAACTGGTTAAAAAAAAAAGTTACGTAAAAAGTGACTGGCTTGCAAAAAAAAAGAGTTACTAACCACTACATGCATGTGTCAGGATCATAAAAACCTGCAGATTTCACTCTGTGCCGAGAAAATGCAATATATAAAATAAGATCATTGTTAGAAAACAAAGACGACACAGGTGTGCAAAAGAGTCCTAGTAATCTGAATAACAAGCCAAGGTGATTGCTTGGGAGGGGTCTGAGGTACCTATGAGGCAAGGTGGGCTTTTACAATATGAGCACGTCAAAGCTGAGACCCTTGAAGCACTTCACGTGATTCAGCAATTCAGACATACTAAAAAGTTGAGGGCAAGTATCTGTGAAAAATTATGTGTCGACATTTTACTGTCAATATCCTAATGTGGTGGGTGGAAGGTGAAGAAAAAGCTTTGCAAAATCCAAACTTTAGTATCTAGGTTAAGTGAAACCACTGACTTGGGTTCCACAAGTTATTGTTATTGAAGAAAATATATATTTATATATGTAATAAAATATACACAAAGGAACTCCGGGAGTAGGGAGGAAGACTGACAGCTCCAGATTGTAATCAAAGGGAATGATTTTACCAGCACTGTCCAGTCCCAGGGCTTTGGGGGAGGAAGAAGAGGCAGCTTTGCAAGAGCAAATCTAAGTTTAAGGAAGATGCCAGGATGGAGAGGGAATAGGGTCAGCAGGAGACCTGTGCTGTGACTGACAGCTCAAACATGCGCTCAGCCGAAGAGTTCCTGGGCCAATTTGTCTGTGATTTGGCAAGTCTGCAGTTGTCAGAGCAACTGACCACAAGACACTAAGCAGGGTTAAGTGAATATTTTTCTTAGCTACTCCATAAGCAAGCCCTTACAAGAAAACCACTGCAGTTATCCTTCTGAAAACATTTTGTACAGCTGATGCCCTCAAATGGGGGAACCTTGCTTGCAAATTTCATTGAATGTCATCCTAAATAAGGTAGGAAATTTTATTCCTATTATTTTTATTAACAATTTAGTGGTATTAGCACAAAGGTTTCTAGACCCGTTTTACCTATAATTTGGAAGGCTTTATTCACTCTGTAGGGGTATATATGCCTGCAGATTTCATCCACTTCTGTCAAAAGTGAGGAAAGTTATAGCCCCTTTTTATGTCCCAAGACTGAAGGGGAGGATGACAAAGCAGACTTGGATGGACAAACTGAATTGGGCATCCCACAAAGCACCCTGGACTGAGGCAATCTATTTTACAAAACTGGTTCCAAACTGAGTCATGTGCTCATATTGTTAAAGAAAATACTGTTATTAAAAACGAGTGCAGGCAGCCTTTCTATTTAAGATTTTCGCTGTCCCACGCTGCGTACCTTATGCAGACCTGTGTTTAGAGGGAGGCCAACATAAGCTAGAGGCAGTTGCCTGGACGAGTTTTCTTTTATGCTGGCTAAACAATTGTTTTTCAGCAGACAAAGATACTTTACTTAGTGAAGTTCTGTCAGACTCCTTCCCTTCCCCAGGGCTACAACTGTTTTGCACAAAGATATGCCAACTCGGTCTTTCAGAGGATCTCCTGGGTGCTGTGGCTTTCCCAATCGCCAAGGCCATGTTAAAAACTAGGCTGTGGGACATAGATTGCCAGGAACTAATCTCAGCTGTGGAAAAAACATGTTCCCCTCTTTATTTTTGACTCTCTTGGGCACAGCAATTTAACCTTGATTATTTACTATTTTTGTTTAACCCACAAGAAAGAAGAGCTTTTTCGCTGGCTAGGTTCAATTCTAACCCTTCTAAACTTCTTTGGGGTAGGTTTGCGGGTATGGCAAAAGGAGATAGAATCTGCCCATGCAATGCCCCCCTGGTGGAAACTCTAGCTCACATGGTCGTTAAATGTAAAATGTATGATGATCTCCGCCAACAATTTCTAGACCATCTATGTATTCCAACATGGAAACCAGAGACAGAGGTTATACGCTTCTTATTACAGGGGAGAGACCAGGAGCTCACCAAGACAGTAGCTAAGTTCCTCTATTTGATTTTTTTGTTGCCAAAGTACGCTACAGGATCCTGCCCTTGCTGGAGACCCACAGAGATGAAATAGATTGCTTGCCTCTTCTTCCCTTTGACAAGTTACTGTACTGTTGAAATGGTGACGAGATCGCACTGGTCTATTTATTCTGAATGTTTGTATGTGATGCCAATAAAGGTTTGATGATGATTAAAAATCCTCCAATGAACAGACCACTGGGATCTGGATGAGAAATGTTCTAGTCAGAATTATAAGACATGCACTGTAAATCCCTTGAGTACTCATCCACAGATGTACTGCCTGCTCTCCTTGGAGTGTTATTTACCCACATTGAAACAAACAAACAAACAAACAAACCAGAAATTCTCTCACACTTCCTTCCTCATAATCCAGAAGTGTCAGCACTTTTTGTTTTCAGAAAAGATTAAGACACTTTTAAGTCCTGTACTAAAAAAATGAAGGACAGTAATTCTTATTTCTTCAATTCATAATGATGCAGCAATCTCATACAACAGGTTATTATTCATTAGAAGATTAAAGATGGCATAGATAAGTGTTTCCCACCAGGGAGCCATATGGCCCCCGGGGGGCGGGTCTTGGATATTCCAAAGGGGGCACAGGTAAAAATCATGTAAATGGCGGGGGGTGGGCACAGCATGAGGCTAGGGTCCACAGAGGGAAGTGAGAAGTGAAGGGGGTAAATCATTTTTTTTAGAAAATCCTGATTGGCTGGCTATCCACTTCGTCAATCACAAGCGGGTAAGGGGGTGGCCCACCAGGGCCTAGCGCTCCTTTTTGCCATGTATGTTTTCATGGAGCAGTCCTGGTTTGTTTCCGGCGGAAGAGGGCAATTGCCCCTGTTTTGACCAGTAGAGCCCGCAATCCAGAACCCCCAGGTCAGGTAAGTTCAGTAATGGGATCGCAATGGGTAGTGCTGTGCGAGCCAGAGCTGCTTGTTGCTGCCGCCAGTGCTGGACCCAGTGGCAGCCTGGGCCTGACTTTGCAAGGTGCAGGGTGCAATACACCCCAGCACCTAGTGGATCAGGGCCTTTGGATATTGCAGTGTCGGCCCAGCTCTGCTAGGCGCAGTGTGAAATCTAACCCAGCGCCTAGCAGAGCAGGGTTTTCTGGTGCTGCTGGTGCAGTAAATAACTGTCTACTCAGAAGAAAGCCACATTGAGTTCAGTGGGCCTTACTCCAGGAAAGGGGGGGGGGTATAGTGTTTTATCTAGGCTGCCAGAGCTCCTCTGGAAGACAATATCTTTTCGCACCAGGTCAATGAGGACCACTTGCTTTTTAAAATTCTCCCATATATACAAAACTTCCTGTGCACCTTTTGCTGGTGCAGATGGAACTTGCATCATGGAAAGATGTTGAATTTAAACCAGAATCTTTTGATGGGGGAAATTCTCTCAGGATTTGAGTTTATGTGATAATGTGATAACCAAGCAAAGAAGGAACAGGCCTACACAACTTCTGAACCACAAAACTGAATACAGATACTAGATCATTACTCATATAAGAAAATCCACCAGGGCAGGCCAGAATACATGATTGCTGGTTGCATTTTATGACTTATCATTCACACATTTGCTCAGTGTGCTATTATGAAAAGTTTGGACTATATTTATATTATCCAGATACATTCATTGTGGGTTCCTTGTCCAATGTGGAATTCTCAATGTGGAATTTTGAACAGCTTTCATACTCTTCTACTGGTAAAAATCAATACCAGTTTTCTTAGTGCTGCTTAAATTATACAGTTTCATCAATATGAAAAAAGTATTAAATTAAGATAATGGTTTTGTTTGAAAAGTGCCCTAGAGTCTCTTTATAATATCCAAATGAACTCAATATTTGTTAGCTTTCGCTTCCAGCAGTTAAATTTTCTGCATGTTTAGCCATAAGTAAAAAGGTAAAGGTAAAGGGACCCCTGACCATTAGGTCCAGTCGTGGCTGACTCCGGGGTTGCGGCGCTCATCTCGCTGTATTGGCCGAGGGAGCCAGCGTACAGCTTCCGGGTCATGTGGCCAGCATGACTAAGCCGCTTCTGGCAAACCAGAACAGCGCACAGAAACACCATTTACCTTCCCGCCAGAGCAGTACCTATTTATCTACTTGCACTTTGACGTGCTTTCGAACTGCTAGGTTGTCAGGAGCAGGGACCGAGCAACGGGAGCTCACCCCATTGTGGGGATTCGAACTGCCGACCTTCTGATCGGCAAGTCCTAGGCTCTGTGGTTTAACCCACAGTGCCACCGGCGACCCTACTCATAAGTAAGCGCCACTAAATCCAATAGGATTCTGAGTAAACATGCTCAGAATTGCAGCCTTACTTTTTAGGGTGGGGATGGGGAGGAATCCTTAGTATTGAGGTGTTATATTTCTCATCCCTATTTGTATTCATATTGTCCAGTGGGCAGTGGGCTTTTAAAGAGTCTATGGATTGTGACAATAAGTTTATATTTGCTTTTTCTTCTAGTTTTTGATTATGCACAAATGTCCTTTAATTGCAACTTTATACATTAACAATCAGAACACAAATCAATTACCAAGCTTTGAACAATGATACTGGACTATTATGGGACATAAAAACATAGGCAGAAGTAACTTGCATACAGGAAAGCTGTGCATTCGACTCTACAATTCAGTTTAGCTGGGTTTACATAAGGAATTCAACTCATTAAATTCACAGAAGTAAAAAAGAACAGTACAAAATACACAGAAAGAATATAATCACCAAAGTAGTATTTTGGCAAGCACAACATCTTAATGTAATAGTACAAGGAGTGCCATATACCCAGATGATCAAGGCACAATGGAGCACTGTTTTAACACTGAGTCAGAAGAAAGAATTGTGTATCATCAATTTCATAGTTGCCAGTACCCTTGAGTTTCCTTGAATATCTCCAGTCCAAAATTGGATTAAGGCTGATACGACTCACCTTCATTCAATATATAACCCAATATCTTTTTCAAGCCTCCAAAAAAGCAGACATTAAACTTGATCTTGGTTTCTAAATAATGTTATAGTAGTTTATAAAATATGATAGAAAGGGGGCAAATTCCTATCAGGATTCCGTCTCACTTTCTGTCCACCAGGTACTCTGTCAAGTGTATATACTTGGTGATGCGTGTCTGGGGCAAGATAAAGATTTATTGCATACCATTTACTCCCCAGAATGGTGATCCTGAGAGACTCTCAACATCTGTACCAATGTCCCCTTGTCTGATGCATCTCAGGACATATAGCACCAGGAAAGAATCCTAACTTTTCTACCACTTTTGCATCAGCCAGCAGTTGTTTGCAGTATTGAGGGGCCTTTTACAGCTGAGTCCAGAGAGAGAGACAGAGAGAGAGAGAGAGAGAGAGAGAGAGAGAGGAGTATTCAGAAACTTGTTACAATCAATTTCTGAAACACTTTGGTGACAAAAACATTTGTATCCGTTCCAATCTGGACTCCGGTGTACAACAACTTGGGAGCTTCTATCATGTACCCTCAACTCAGGTTTCTATGAATACCCTTCAGGTTGTTTAGCCTGGTGGTGGGAACAGAATATTTGAAGAAGCAAGGGAACCGCATACACACTCAACTCTTGCCATCCTGGCTGCTTAAAAAGGTCAGGTCAGGGTTATCTAGCTGGACAATAGAATATTAATGCCTCTTTGAAAGCAGGTCTTGTTCTAAAGGAAACCTTAGTGTAATCTTTTCTTTAAAAGTTAGCTACACAACCATCTGATTTAAATAATCGCCGCCTCATTTCTAACATTCCATTCCTAGGACACTGACTTATTATGGCAATCTAGTTAGAAATTTTATTGGATGAAACTAATCGTTGATCTCTTTCAGACTGGTTTTCAACACGTCTCTGGAACAGAAACTGTTTGCTGACCTCTGGAGCATCCATCAGGAAACACATAGGGGGATGGACTGCAAGAAGATCAAACCTATCCATTCTTAAGGAAATCAGCCCTGAGTGCTCACTGGAAGAACAGATCCTGAAGCTGAGCCTCCAATACTTTGGCCACCTTATGAGAAGAGAAGACTCCCTGGAAAAAAACCCTGATGTTGGGAAAGATGGAGGGCACAAGGAGAAGGGGACGACAGAGGACGAGATGGTTGGATAGTGTTCTTGAAGCTACCAGCATGAGTTTGACCAAACTGTGGGAGGCAGTGGAAGACAGGAGTGTCTGGCATGCTCTGGTCCATGGGGTCACGAAGAGTCGGACACAATTAAACAACAACAAAGTTAGAAGAGAACCCAAGGTTCAGTCCAACCCACTGCAATGTAGGAATCTCAAGAAAAGCATCCATGACAGATGGCAATCCAATTTCTGCTTTAAAACCTCCAAGGAAGAAGAGTCCACCATCTTTTGAGGATGTGCATTCCACTGTCAAACATCTCTTCCTGTCAAAAAGTTTTTCATGATGCTTAGTCAGAATCTCCTCTCTCGTAACTTGAAGCCATTGGTTAAGGCCCTACCCTCCGAAGCAGGAGAAAACAAGCTTGTTCCATCTTCCATGTGACAACACTTTAGATATTTGAAGATGGCTTTCATATCTCCTCTCAATCTTCTTCTTTCCAGGAGGAACCCAGTATTCCAGGTGTGGTCTGTTCCAAGGTAGAATTGAGGGGTACTTTGACTAGACTGTTGATGTAGCCTAGAGCAGCATTAGCTTTTTTTGCTGCTTCATAACACTGTTGACTCATGTTAAGCTTGTGGTGTACTAAACCCCTTCTCCCCCCCCCCTTTTTGAAGATGCGGATAACATTTGCCCACCTCCAGTCTGCAGGGACCTCACCTGTTCTCCAAGAATTCTCAATGATTAGATAGACACTCTGAGATTACATCTACAAGCTCAGAAGGCCCTGGAGATCTGAATTCATTTAAAGTAGATAAGTGTTCCCTTACCACCTCTTCTCCAATCTTGGGCTGTGGCTCCCTCCTTGCATTGTTTATTCTATTATTACCAGGTTAGGCACTGTTTTCCTTTTCAATGATGACAGAGACAAAATAGGTGTTGAGCAGTTCTGCTTTCTCTCTGGTACCCAGCAGCTTTCCTCCATCTTCCCTACACAAAGGACCAACTACTTGCATGTTCTTTCTCTTGCTTCAAACATAACCAAAGATACCTTCTTCATTACACGCAACTGCCCGCTTATGTTGGGAGCACCCTCTAAACAAATGTTGCAATCTGAAAGGCTTCTGGCTGTACACTAGGGGAAAAAACAGTTCCTTTAAGTACTTAAGCAACAATCAGCCCAGTTTAGAGGGGTCTTGGCAGAATATGGGGAAGCCAGCACCCACCCACATACCCCAAAATTCCTAGACACTCCAGACCAGAGGATATGACCTTGCCCAACAACTCTGGCACCAAAACACCCCTCCTTGGGAGCCTTCATATTGTAAGAGCAAGCAGCTCCAGGACAGGGGCAACACTGCTTTAAAAACAGATATCTTGAGAAGGGAAAGAATCAGCAGGAGGTAATAATACTAATACCAATACTAATTTATTACTTGTACCCTGCCCATCTGACTGGGCTGCCGCAGCCATTCTAAGTAGCTTCCAACAGAATACAAAACAAACAAACAAACAAAAAACCCACAATGAAACACCAGACATTAAAAGTTTCCCTATACAGGGCTGCCTTCAGATGTCTATGGAAAGTTCTACAATTCTTTATCTCTTTGACATCTCAGGGAAGGTCATTCCACAGGGTTGATGCCACTACCAAGAAGGCCCTCAGCCTGGTTCCCTGTAACCTCACTTCTTGCAATGAGGGAACCACCAGAAGGTCCTTGGAACTGGACCTCAGTGTCTGGGCTGAATCAGGTAAGCTAATTTTTATAAGGCATCAGTAGGCATCAACATGCTGATGAGGCAATGTCTGACTCAGAGGAATCTGACCTAAAGGAATGTTCCAGGGTTTATCTTGTCAGCACCTCACCTCTGGATGTCCTGTCTCAGATTATGTAAGGCTGGACTTACTGACTCACCTTAACTGATCATGGTCTCATCATTCAAAATATGAGTGCTCAGGAGTCTACTTGTTGCCTAGGATCCCAACCCAAAGAAAGTTGTGACAGTTTCTCATTCACCAAATATATGGCAGGCCTACAGAGAATATACAAGCTAGCTAGTACATTCTTTTTCTAGTATTCATTTTTTTGGGGGGAGGCAATGGAGTAAGATTTATGAAATGAATTCAAAACATATGAAAAATTATCTTGACTTAGGCACCAATTATGATGAATATACAACTGAGAAACATGAAACTCAGATTTAGGTAGGAACTTCAGAAATGAAAGCTTCATAGTGCTTGATGGGATGACTCTTTGCAAGTGCTTAGGATAAATTCCAAGACTGCAACCCAGATAGTTATCAGTGCCCATAAGGGCTGCTGTCTCAACTCATCCTTAAACTTTCCCATTGCCAACATCAAGTCTGATCCTTTTGGCTCTGAAACAGTGTGTGGAATGCAACTTATGGTGAAATTCTGAAATCTGTTTCCTATGAGATAAGCATCTCAGTTTCAGCCAGCTGCCTGAATATTGACCTATGTCTTGCTTGATAGATCCCCAGAAACAGCTTCCATGAGAAACTAACAATTATGTGTTCAACATTAAATGCTACAAAGCTAAAACTTAATTACTAGAACACATAGTTATTAAAGCAATGAATTTCTTATTCTCAAGTATGCCTGTGTTGTTTTAGATTGTTCATAAATATATGTGGGCCTCCCATTTGCTACTAATAAATGAAAGTTGATGCCACAATGTTTGCCTTGTATACATCAAAATTATTGACTTATTTTTACCCAGTAGTATGACTCTTGTGTTCTAACTGTATCATATATTTTCTGTTGCTTACTCATATTCTAAAGAAGACAGAGTGCCAACATTATAGGATTGCAGTGTGTGCTATTCCATTAGTAAAGCAATTCATTATGTCAACTGTTGCATCACCAAGAAGATGAGAAGTGAAAATGAAATTAAAAGAAGCTACAGAAAACCCTTCTTAGCTATCTTGGGTTTTGTTTGCCATACAATGTTAAATCAAAATAGAACAAAACCACACATCCACTGTATGTCACAGAGAAACACACTGCATCACAAAAATACACCCTCCCTCCCCAACCGTTATAGGCCAATTGCTACTTTAAGCAATTCAACTCTATAAGCTTGGCCACATCGTATAAGCCTTCTGCTTCCTGTAACATCTGCACAGTAAACCAGAAAAGAACTGCTAAAGCATAATGCATCACTTAGGAGACTTATTACATCAGCTAAGTGCATCTTCAGCACATTTCAATTAACATTCAGTCCTTCTATTTCTTCTAATATATCCGTTTTATTGCTAAATTTCACAGCAAGAGCTAACATTCAAACAGCTTTTTTGCAATACAGGTATGGAAAAACCACCAGGACTTATATACTATGCTCTAGAAAACACCAGAAACTGATTAACATTTATGCCATACTTTTGCCACCATGCTGATGTTTACATTGAGGTAAAATGAAAAAAATGAAGAATTTCCCACACTAAGCAGCTGGTGGTAGCTGCTATACATGTCTATAGCTGACACTTAGGCTTGTAAATAAATTTAATATATTTGTTACATACTTGGACAAAATACACCCCTAACTGCCATACAAATGTATTTTTTTAAAGTCTATCATTTTTGTCAATAGAATATCTCAGAAAGGTCAGTTATTTGCTACAAGTTGCTTCCAGTATTTTTTCCGTGTTGCTCCTTATGAATTACTGCTTTGTTTTCTTTCTTTCATTCATTCTTTTAAAAATACCTGTTAGAACTGTTCTTAAGCTCTGTGCAAGAAAGCCATTGCTCATTAGTCTTTCATCCAACAAACATCTCATAAAGCATCTGCATAAAGTAAACTGCACTATCAAATATACTATGTTCACCTCCACAATCATCACCATTCTAAAACAATCAGAAACTTACATACGAAACCCGTACTCGACGCCGGTGTGCCAACCCACAGCACTGCATGAAGAGGACAGCAGAAAACACTCAGTATATGGTCTCACCAAGCTTCAGACTGTCTTGTCATTTCCTCTGAGACACTGTCCATTCCTCTTTACTCTCCAGCCCCAGAAAAAGAGAATAGGCAGAAAAATCATTCAGCCAAGCAATGTTGTTAAAAGTGCCCTTGCGACTGATGAAATTGTGTGTGTGTGTGTGTTTCCTTTAAGTAAATCAATCCCTTCTGTTTCAGCTGAATATATAATTACCAAATGTCTGTGTTCTCATCCCTATGCTACTATAATGCATCTCTACTGAGATGAATTATTTCCTACTTGAAGATTTTATATTACCTGTTCTGAACTTAAAAAATAATCTCAAATAGAAGAATCTTATTTCTGTGACTAGTGAAATACCCTTTTTGTGTTTGATTTCTTCGTGCTGCCGTGGCTGCTGCTGCTGCTGTTATTATAGGCTTCTTCCCAATACACAAACTAGCAAGAGCATCCTTGATTCAATGCTTCCTCTGGTCCACAATGGACATATCTGATCTGTTGTTTATTCCCCACCTCCAAGCTTGAAAAATGACTGAGTCTAGACTTTAATTCTCTCTGGATTCTTTGGACTACAGAACCACCGCACAAATTGTCAGAAGCTTTGTCTTGCAGTACGTGTTTCACATGAATTTCAAGCAGAGATTTTTTTTACTGGCTACAATACCTGACTGGCTTAGAAGCTGCAGTTGCACAGTGTTTTCTTCCTGTTGACACTGACATAAGATTTTACAATAACAGTAAAAGGTTAGCACAAATTTAGTTTTGATGCACCTTTAAAACAACCAAGAACAGTACCGGAGATAAGTATTTTTCTCTGGTTGTAACCTTTTGCAATGTTTAAAATTATTTATTTATTTTTATTGCTGTGAGTAGCCTCACTGTGAATGATTATTAGCCAGCACCTTTGACAAAGCAATGCTAAGCTTCATCAGAGAATGAGGATGGTCCCTTTTATGAGAAAGTTGTATTTGGGGAGGTAGATGCCATGCAAAGGGGGTCACAGCTCTGAATTTACAGAGGCAGAGAAGGGTGAGAAGTATAGCTGAAGTTAGCTAAATGGGGATACATACTTGGGGGAGGGAGGGAAGCAGAAGTATTTCTAAGGATCCACTGTCTGCTTATAGGAGTGCATTCACGCCCATTATGATACACACACACACACACACACACACACACACACACACACAGTTTATAAAAACACTCTACCCCAGTCCTGCACTGCCACATCCAAAGGAAATTAAGGCCTGTAGTGCAGACGTGCCCAAATGATTTCTTCATGTTCATGGGAAGATATTTCTTTAGTTAGGAGTGGGATAGTGCTTCAGTAAAGGAAAAACTGAACTGCTGTAACTGACCTAAAATGTGCAATGGACTGCACTCCTGTGCAGCAAGGCCAGGTCCCCCCTTGAGGGAGGGTGCAGCAGCTGCCTCAAGTGGTGGAAGACCCTGAGGTGGTGACCCCATGGGCACTCTACCTGCCCCTGCCCCTAGCATCAACATCAATTTCCAATAAGAGCTTTGGAGCATGCAAGATCTTGCTGGATATTGGTACTGCTTCTCAGCCAGTGCCAGAGGCAGCACTTCCTGTTTCACCTCAAGCAGCAGCCAGCCATGAACAGAAGACTCACAGGATAATCTTTGTAAGGAAATAGAGGCTTTACAGCAAGGTTTTAGGAGGACCTTATAAAGCAATCCTGAAGCAGAGCTTGGAAGCTGTTCCAGAAAAAACAAGAGGCATGTTTGCTATATGGGATAAAGATGTACATAAGCCTAGCTGCCAAGCACCCACTGAATAATTACTGCTTATTGAGAAGTTGCATGAGAACAATGAGGAGTTGACAGAATCAAGAGACTTTGTCCATTCAGGCCAGCAGTAAGGGGAAGGGGAAGGAAAAGCAACAGGAAAAGTTGAAGCAAGAGACAATCAGAGCTGGGGAACCTGTGGCCCTCTAAATACTGCTGTGCTACAACTCCTATCATATAACCACTGGCATTGTTGGATGATGGGTGTTGTCCTGTAGAACGGAAGTGTAGATCCAACAATATCTGGTGAGCCGCATGTTCTCCAGACCTGGCCTATAGTAATGGAAGGAGGAGGTTTATTTACCACAATTGTATACCCTGAAAACCTCAAGTTCCACCACTGAGAATAATACAGAAACTGTGAATTATGGGTGCAAAACAGACTGGCAAATCAGTTTGATATCACAGCCTGTGTAAATGACAGGGGTGATGACAGAAAGGACACTGACAACTGGCTTGAGGAGATCAGCTCTGTTGGTCAGGCAGAATATGTTGGGCGTGGCTAACCTATGGATCTCCAGATGTTGTACTCTCAACTCTGACCAGTCCAAGCTTGCATGGATAATTGTCAGGGATGGTGAGAGTTGTAGACAACCTACAGCTGGAGGCACACAGGTCATCCACCCCTGTCTTAGATAAAGCATTGTGATGGGCTTTAAATCTACAGATTGGACAAAGACCTGAGTTAGACTGGTCCAAGAACATGTTCAGAAGCAGCAAAATGAAGAAAGAAGGGATATTTCCACAATGTCCCACAGAGAAGACAATTCAATGGGAACCCCTTTTCTCCCTGGAAATTTGCCTTGAAAGAAACACGATATTCACTGAATTCTACTCAGCACCAACACACAGAAATGGAAGTGAAATGTGCACTTGTGATGAAGATGTTTTGGAACTGGGTGTTTTGATAGCATCTCTGTGCAGAGGCATACTTAGGCGCCCTTGGCAAGCAGCTGTATCAGCACTTGGAGGAGAGACCATAGACCAGAAACTCAATAGGTTTGCTTTTCACTGCCTTTCGTGCTCTGCCAGTGACTTCCTCCTGGGTTGGGTTGGGTCAGGTCTGCTCTGCCTTTCCTCCTCCTCCATCATTCCGTTGGTCTATCTTTTTGCCTTGCTGCCTCCCTTCCTCCCTCTGTTTGCTGTTTTTCCTTCTGTCTCCTTCCTCCCCTTTACCTCCTCCTGCAACTCTCATCTACTCTCTCCATTTTTCTTCCACCTGAGCCCTGCTTTGCACCCACCTGACTGTGGAGGAGCCCCCACAGGGCTGTTGTGATGGCCTATGCCAGTGACTGGATTCCTTCACTGAGAAGCCCAGAGGAGCCTACATGTCCTACTCAGCCACCCAGAGCAGTGGAGGAGTGGCCTGGGGAGTGCAGTGTACATGGGCAAGTGGACAGGCAGGCTCCTAGCCACTCCAAGTCCTCCTGGGCCTGGGCCCTTGGTCAGGGCCAACCTGGCAACTCCTAGGTATACCCCTGTCCCTGTAGCAGGAGATTGGGGTGCCTTACAATTTTGGGCTGCCACGTTTTTGTTCTTTGAATTACTCTGAGACTGATAAGAAATAAACTGGGACTGTGAAGAGACTGTTATCATCATGTGTAGAGAAGTGTATGTTTGGGTATAGGACAAGGGGTAAAGAATTGTGCTTTTCTTACTAATACTGAAAATCTTCACTGGAGACCATTTTTGGCTTGGGCAAACATTTGTTGGTGATGGTGAAAACCCTTTTTAAAATGTTCATACCTACCTAACCATGAGCCTGAGCTTTTAATTTTTAACATGTCCAACTGTTCTTTAAGCTATCTCAGCATGGCATTCAAGCTTTTTCTGACAGGAGGAACAATGTATGTTTACAAGTTTCAAAGTGTAGCAAGAGCTCTTGACAAAAGAAAGTTACTGTTTCTTAATAACTGTTGGTCCCTTGAAAGGACAATGCATTGGCAGAGGTGGCTAGGAAGGGGTTGTTTTCAGAAGTACCTCGCAAGGATGTGCATATGAGAAAGAAACAGCACTTTTGAAATGTCAAATGGTTAGAAGCAGAGAGAGGGGGAGATTTTCTACATGAAGTTAGCCTTGGAGGGATTGATTAAGCAGCTCTCTCAGGATCCACTTCCTACTTGTAGGGGTGTACTTGCCTTCACTATGCTTTAATTTAAAATACATATATAGAAGCAAATAAAAGTGACAAAGATAAAAGTTTCCCAAGTTCTTTCACCTGAAAAAGAATAAAACCCTGGAGCACTATATCTGCAACTCAATTGTCAGGAAAACATTGTTGATATAAGTGTGTTTGAAAACAGGAAACATAATATATTTATTAGCATTAATGTTATAAAATCTGAATTATTGTCAACATATTTATTGAGGACTATAATGCATAGATGAATAATTATTACCCTTCAAAAATGGAATATTTTCAAGGGTGAGCATCACAGAATCCCCTAAAAAGTTACTCAAAATGTCAGTAGCTAACTCCAAATATAAAGTATTACAAAAGTGAGCTATGTGAGCTGGCTCATTCTCATCCCAGGACTGTTGCTAGCCAGACACTGAATCAGCTGATCAAATGACTGTCTGGAACTGATGAAATGTATTCACAAAGCTTAATGCCAGAACACTAAGGACACCACAGTTTTGAATGCCTAGTTATCTTCTCTAATGGCCTTCTGTATTGTGAATGAGAAGAGCAGTGTACTAATAATGGAGGAACTCAAACAGAAAGAAGATGGCCTCTAAGTACTTGGGTTCATTTCCTGCAAATGTTTAATTCATTCATCTCCCCCCTGCCCACTTGGTCAGGCTCCAGGAAGTTCAGACACAGCATAAAGTTTTTTGAGAATCTGCACTGCTTATACTGCAGGAAATTACAATATGTTCAGTGTTTTATTAAGCCCCACTTTTCTCACAGAGACTTAAAGTGGCTTACAGATAAAATGTGTCTGCCATAAATAAACACTTTGAAAACTTGCTGATAGTGTATCAAACTCATTTCCCTTTTTACATCTTTGGTTCTTCACAGATGCTATTACCTGTTCTTTTGGCTACTGTCTGAGAACCTTTAGAAAAGCTCCTGTAGGCAGCATAGAGTAGAGTTAGTACATATCTTTAATCTTAACTGAGCCAACACTTTTGGCATAAGGCTTTTCACTGAGCAACTGGGAGTGGGAAGGGTGGAAGAAAAAAAGAGAGAGAGAGAGAAAACATTCATTCATTCAATATACCACCCTTCATCTAATGATCACAAGGTGGTTTCCAGCATAAAAACTAGTGATGTGAGGTGAGAATATTCTCCGGAGAATATTCTTGAGAATGATAATATTCTTAAGAATATTCTCTGCTAGAAAATTCTGTGGAGAATATTCTCCACAAATTGTGAACTCTAATGTAAGAATCAGTTTTAAAACCCACATTTTAAAAATCTACTAAATATTAAGTCAAGCTGTGATATTGCCAGTGTAAGTAATGAATAATCTCAAAATATCAGCAAGTGCACCAAATGATACACAAGATATTTTGGCAGAGCTGGCAGCATATCATGCTAAGGAACTCATATGTATTGAAGTCAGCTGAAAAAGTGAATGCAGTGGTTTGGTGGAAGGAAACATGCTTTGGTTCAAAGCATAGCAGAGTGGCTGTGGACATTTAAAATATGCCACCAACAACAGGTGCAACAGAACGTAACTTCAGTACTTATGGACTTACTCATTCAGCAAAAAGGAATAGGCTTACTGTAGACAGAGCAGGAAAGCTTACCTATGGAGCTCATAACTTAAAACGCCTAGAAGAGAAGAAAAGACAGCTTCTAACAAGCTCATTGAATTTTACACAACCATCAACTTCATTCTGTGATCTCGCAGATGATCAGTGTGGAACTGAAAGCTCTGTTACCAGTGGAGACAAAGATGGTGACTTATCCTCTTATGATATTTGAGGAGTCAATATAAATTTATAAACATTTGAGACTTGTTACTTAAAGCCTATTTTTTAAAAATAAATTTCTTTCTTGTGACAATTTATCAGTTATAATATAAATATGTTGTGCATTGCCTTACTTGTCTAAGCAGATAGTAATTTGCATTTCTGATGTTATGTATATTACTGATTATTTGTGTTTTATTTTCTGGAAATAATAGCATTTATTTTAAACTTTATATTGATTTTATTAGTGTTGCACAGAAAATACTATACCATGTAGATATACTTATTAAAGAACGTACTCATGTAGCAGATTTTCAGTGCATTAAAATGAATATTCTCCTATTTTAAATGAAAATTCTCTAATATTCTCATTAATTCTCATTAATTCTCATTAATCAAGAATATTTGCGAATAGTCTCCAAAAGATTATTCTCAAGAATTAAACATCACTATTAAAAACACAAAAAATACACAGTATAACAGCAAACAAAACAATATGCCCCCCTCCAATTTGAAAGGCCGTAGATTGTTTAACGGTGGCAATATATAGAGGGGGAAAACAAAAGATCCCATCCTTTCACTTCCTTCTTTATACATTACTAAGCCTTGAAAGAAGAGCAGAGGATTTGTAGTGAAGTTAATGGAAAGCTGGAATTCAGAAGTTTAATCTGAATATAAATCAAGACTTTCAGCAATTTTCAAGTGGTTCACTGGGTGTTTTTTTAGGGGGGGGTGTTTGGGAACCATTGCCCTATAATACAAGGTAGCATAATTTCAAGTGAAGCATTATGGGGAACATAGTAGTTCACTGGACCACCAATACTGCACCATCTCTTTCAACAGACAGTGCTAAGATAAAAATAGTATTTGCTTCTTAAAAAGCATACACTACTTATTACTGTAAAAGTTAATATGGAATATTTATATATTAAGATCCATACACTAAAAGAGAAAAGTATACAGTAGCACTCTCACAGTTTGCTCATGGGCCATGGGATGGAAATTATTATGTTTTGGCCACTAGATGGCAAAGCTGACCACAGAACTGACACACCTCTACATCTTATTTCTGAAAAGTTTGTTATTGTGCACACACAAAAAGAAACAAATATTCTAGGCTTCCCTGCTGACTGAAATCCTCCTCAACTATTCAAATCACTTGGTGAAATCTAAAAGAAGTCTCTTACTTATAAACCTAATAAAATATCACCAATATCATTTCATCTCAAGAACCACAAAGTTAACTTTAAAATCCACAGTTAGGTAATATCACTTTTAGAACCAACTCGAAAGTCACAAAAGGCGTGTCAAGCTTATGAGTTCTCCAGAAGTCTTCATCTTCTGGAGGCAAGAATTACACAAGGCAGACGGTGGTGAAAGATCAAAACACAAAAAGAAAAGAATCACCTGGATCTGGTAGCCAAGAGTTCTGTTCGTAGGCTCTGTTTCAATAAACTCAATAAACTGATCATCTAGAGGAACCATGAACAACTAGAAAATACCTGGAGGGATGATAACTATTTCCCCTAATCTCAGATAATGTTATCTAGGAGACCGTGTGTGAAGATACTATTATTATTCAGCCCAGTATACCTGAAGGAGTGCCTCTACCTCCATCGCTCAGCCCGTACACTGAGTTCCTCCTCTGAGGATCTTCTGCTGGTACCCTCACTGCGAGAAGCGGTTACAGGGAACCAGGCAGAGGGCCTTTTCGGTAGTGGTGCCCTCCCTGTGGAATGCTCTCCCTTCAGATGTCAAGGAGATAAATAATTGCACAACTTTTATAAGACACCTGAAGGCAGCCCTGTATCGGGAGGTTTTTAATGTTTGGTGTTTTTATGTTTATGTTTTATGTGCTGTAACCTGCTCAGAGTGGCTGGGGAAATCCAGCCAGATGGATGGGGTATAAATAATAAAATTTTATTATTATGAAGAGAAACTTCAGTATGGAGACAAAAAGCAGGGAGAGCTAGGTTTGGACTCTGTGAGCACCTTAGGATGTCACCTGTCTTCTTATAAATCTGATGTGGGAGCAGTGGGCTTTGGCTGTTTGGTGGAGTGCTTTAAAAGCTGTTCCTTCATTTGTGACCTGTTTCCAAAGGAAACCAAATCTCAGTAAGTTTTGCCCCTCAGAGAAGTGGGATGAATATAACACCCTGTGAATCTGTTAAAGTGTGAAAAGTTCACAATAAAAGGAGGAAGCTGAAGAATAAGTATTTCTGATCCTTTACGAAACTGGCATGTAAACATGAAATTTATTTAGTTAATTATCTTTATTCAACTTCTTGCCATGAGATGGCAGCAGACTTCAGCTGTAATTATTACATGCTGCAGACTTAAAATGAACCCTTGGAAAGCCCTTCTGGGTCTATTATCTTGAAAGTTGTGAGGGCTGGGAAATTTCCTTTTTAGGTCAGCATCTTCCTCCATACACTCCCTGTTTCCTTAGAATGATAAATAATTTTGGTGGGATAAAGAAATGACCACACGCAAATGTTAAGCAGGACAGAGGGCATTGACTGCTAAAACCTATTTAATGATAAATAGAAAATTAGCATTAGTCATAGACAGGCAGAATTCCAAATGAAATTACTCTAAACCAAACTTTTACTAATTTTTCCCAGACCAGCAATCTTTAGTTCATTGGGCTAAATAGGATGTCATTTTATACTGTACTATTATTAGTTATCTCGAAATCAATATTCTCTATTACACTAGCTACCATAAGTGGCACTTTTCACATAACAGCCCTCAGCACGCCATAGCAACAGGAAGAGTCTGAAGTAAAATGGCCTGGTTTCTATAGTAACTGTCTTTCCGACCATCTGTAATCAAATGGGATCATAGGCAGGGAAACTAAAACAAGCAATTCTGCACATTTTAAAACTATCTGTATATAAAAACTTCTCAAAGTTTTGTAGCTTTGCTCCAGCATTATTACTTATTTCTTAACATAATTAAGTACTATCACATATTAAACAATAAGAAATGAAGCAATGCAAATGCATTCTCTGTCACAAGTAAGTGACAGAAGCCGTGGCTGCTGAGAGAAAAGGGAAGCTGGTTAAGGCAGGGTGGAGAATACATTCCCCTTAATAGCAAAAAAACATGCTAGTCAAAGAACACATTCACAGGACATGCAAGTGGAGCTGAATTTCCTGCCACAATCAATCTCTCCTGATTTTTACCCTACTGCTGTTTTCTGCACGCTTCATTTCTGATGACAGATTTGGGAGCATTTATTCGTTTTCTGTGATGTAATATACTACACTGAACTCCTGTCATGTGATAACATATATCAAAACGGAAAAAGATCAGATGAGTGAGGTAAGGTATTTAGGCGCTGAAATAGTGTTGCAATAATATCTTTAAACATTTTACCTATTAAGCTGTTTACTGCTTGTGACCCAATATCCCCAAGGTTCGAATTCAGATCTTGTCAGGGGACTGCCATCGGAACAGGGGAGGGAGGGAGGGGGGCCATTGGGATACAGGGAGCCTCTGAAAATCCTGAGGAACAGTTCCTCTTCCAGCGGTGGGGAAGGCCACACCACCAGTGGAGGAGAGGGGAAAGGGCTCAAGGATGCTGCTGAGAGCCCCAGCACCTCACCTTGCCAGGCTGGCCAGGAGGGACAGACGCCTCTTCCGTCGCCCAGCTTGCGCAGAGGGGTAAAACGCAAGGAAGGGAGGTGGAGGCTTGGGGTGCTGAAGTTCTTATGTTGGGGGAGAAACCAGAAGGGGCCACTCCCGGATTCTGCAAGTGACTAAGACGGACATGGACTTTGTAGTTCTGCACTGTAAATAGTTTGCACAATAAAACTTGTAAAAGACAGGTTGGAGTCCTGCCTGGTTACTCACGAGCAACCACCAGCAGCATCTGACAGATCTGATAGGTTATTAGGATGTTTCCCACATGCCTTTCTCTGAATGTACCCACTTTTGCAGGTTAGACTGATGGCAAGTAGAGAAAAGGCCTTTCTGTGGTGGAGTCTCAGCCTGTTGAGATTCACTTGCCATCAAATGAGTTTTGGAGCCATATCAAACCAGTCCGTGCTTTTAATTTAAACTTACACAATTTTTTTATTGTTACTGAATGTTAATGTCATGCCAAATTCAATACACATTTAAGTAGCAAGAAAAGCCAACAGCTGCATTTGACTTCAAAAGACAAAACTTTCAAAACATGAGGAGATTAGTGAAAAGGAAGCGAAAAGGCAAAAGGGTCACATTTCTGCAAACGTACTTAGGAATTGTTCAGAACCACAATAATGGAAACTCAGCTAGAACGTACAGTATACCATAGGTCAGGAAAAGGATCACCAAGGCCAAGAGGATGCCAACATTGTTAATAAGCAGAGTAAATGAAGCTGTTAGAGGCAGTAAGTCTTCCTTTAGAAAATGGAAGTATTGTCCTTACATGACAGCAAAAAGGAACACAAACGAAATAAATAAAAAATGCAAAATAAATGCAAATGGACAATAAGACACACACACAAATGATTTTGGGGAGCACACTGAGAAAAGCAAAAGCCCAACAAAATACATTCTTCAAATACGTTAGTAGCAGGAGACAAGTGGTTGAATCTTTGGATGTCAAGGGAGTCAAAAGTGTACTAGAGAAGGAAAATGAGATTGCAGCGAAGCTGAATGAATTCTTACTATCTGCCTTGAGAGGGAAAGATATACAGCAGATCCCTGTGCCTGCATGGGACTCTAAGAACTGTGGCGAAGAAAAGCTGTGACAAAAGATGGAAGTTCTAGATTTTACTGAGAAATTCACCAGGTTAAGATGACATCACTGAAGAGTTTTTAAAGAACGTAAATCTCAAATTGCTGATCTTCCAACAAAAATATGTAACTTGCCCCTAAGATCAGTCCCTGTATAGTCACAGATTTACTACCTATTTTATAGGCTGCCTGTTCCTCCGGTCACACTTGGTGCTGCACCTGACAACATAGTGCGCACAATTTGAGGGAAGGTTCCCACATATCCTTATTGTAATAATTAGCAATAATGTTTGGCAGTCATTTATATCCACCCATATGATTTGTTTTCCTTAGAATTCTCACACTCAAGAAAACTGGTTTTTAAAGTCAAGGGATATAACAGGCAGTTTGCTAAGTGGCATGGGAGTTTTCTATTCAAAGGTCCCAAATGTAACTTATCATCTGTAATAAGATAAACAAAGACTGTACTGATCTTTTGTGCCTTTGTTTTTCTCTTTTTCTTTCCCAAGGGCAATTTTGTAGTGGCATAACAGAACTGTAAGCAACTGCTGTTCTAGGAAAATAGTTGAAGATAGAAATCTACACCACTCAGTGGAATATAAATGTTTCAGTACTTACTTATGCAAACAGTATCTATTCAGTAATGTTTGAGGCAGTAGTAGTCTCGAACAGATCACAGTCACTCTACAGCTTACTAAATTTTGGCCTAATGGAAGACATGCTTACTTTAAAATTACCCAAATAAGCTGAATACAGTCCTCTTATTTTCAAGTACAGCATAAAACTTTCAAAGTTTATATTCTTTATGTTGCCACCTCATAGCAAATACTCTGCAGTCTCTTTCATATTTAGAATTTTTCAGATCTGAACTTCTCTGCTGACTCACACCTCATAGATTGATCTCCCATAATCAAGGATTATTCCTAATCATTAGCAACAAAGCATTAAAAAATATGAGATGGCTTCCTTAGCAGACAATACAAAATATAAATTCTATTTTAACAACTGATAGTACAACCCATACAAATTTGATGGCAGGAGGGAAGGCTCATCAGGTACTTTTCTAGAAGCTCTGACAAGAGGGAGAAGTGTAGGTACGCCATTGGCCAGTGTTTCTGGCAACCAGTCTTTCCCTTTACAGATTAGGAGGATACTGAGCCTTGCTGCTTGCAGACCACACTGGGAAACACCACTCTACTGCCCTCATGACAGAATAATAGCCCTTCAAACAGAACATGCGTGATATGCGTTGAGTAGAGACTTGGAGCACTAGGTGTCCATATTGGGGGATGTGAAGTCCTTGCCTTACTTTTGGACTTCCCATTGATAAAAGGATGCTGAACTGGGTGGGCCACATTTTATCTTTCCATGAAAAGAAGTTGCAGAGGGCTGCCAACTCTATCAGTGAAACATCACTACAGAATGAGGTATAGCATAATTTGATTGGGCTGGGGAAAAGAAAACCTGAGGGATCCAGTCATGGATATGTTGAATAACATGCAGTTTGGTCCTAACATCATTAATGTTACTTTAATACCTGTTTTTATTTAAAATTATTTTTCTACCGAATGACTTGATAGCAATAATAAAAAAATTGAAATAATATTTCAGATATAAAAATAGTGCCATCCAAACCTACTGATTTGTCCATGGCAGAACATTTTAACAGAACCAATGACTTTCAGGGCAATCTGATAGAATCCCAACTGAAGATAGCACAAGCATCCACCCAAGCTTCAGATTGGAACATTTTTCCGCTTTCTGTCATCAAACAGAGTCTGTTCTATATCGGATGAAATGTTCGTAACCAAAACATTATCTTAAAAGTTCAAGAACTACCATACAAATGTGCTATCCTATCATGCAAGTGCTTAGATTTAATTATGTGCTGTATGTTTATGTCTTCATATTCCTAAAAAGGCAGAAGCATTTTAAAATGAAGGAATGAACTTTCTGCCCTGTTAATGATAGCATTCTGTTGCTTTTATGGATGGTTCTTTAATGTCTTTCAACAGAAAAAGAAAAAAGGAACACCATTAATTCAAAACTGCAATAGAAATGTATTTAAAAGCCATTACAACTATTGTCTGTTTTTAAATTGATTTTGCTAAATATAAAAAAGGAGAATACTAATGGAATATGCTTTTCTCAAGAGGAACCACTAAAGTATTTTCATCTCAACTTAAAATAAATTAAAGGAAAACAGAGAGATCTGTAAGAAATATTCTCAGTCTCACAAAACCAAGGCCTCTTGAAAGGGAGCCTGGCTCATTTAGAATCAGTTGCATAATGAGCACCAGCATTTATAACCCTCACTCAAATTATAAATAATTTACCATCCAATAAATGAAAATTACAAGAGTTTTCAGTCAGAATCTGTATCTTTTTAAAAAATAAATAAACGAACCATCTACCTTACTGTTTCTTGAATACTCAGATGATTCTGCTACATATTATACTTTTCATGAAGCTTTTGCCCGGACAACATATCCCTTTTCCCCAATCTATGTAATTCAAGTGTAGTTCTCCTCCCAAAAGTTCAAAGTATGACAACCTAGTAATAAAAAATCTATTAAAATAATAAAGCAATGCATAAATATTACATTTCAGTTACCTTCTCTTTTTCAGGTTTAGGATCTGGAGTTTCCTTTGCATTCTCACTTTCATTTTTATTTGATGGTTCTTCTTTGCTTTCTTGTTCATCTTTATTTTGCAGTTCCTCAGTATTTGGAACCGTATCTGCATTTTGTTTTTCATCTGTATTCTGTATATCAGTATGTATTTCCCTATCTGTATTTTCTGCTTCATTTGAATTCCATAGTTCTTCAGCATTGGAGGTTTCTTCAACAAAGTTTTCTGCCATTCTGAACGCATAAAACAGTGCAGACAACTTTCCTCACAAACATTTAATTGTGAGTGTCCAAGTATTAAGTTTGTGTCGAGGTGATAGGATCAAAGCGAGCTAGAAAACAGACACCTGAACCTAGTACTGACACCTATGTGAAACGAAAGCCTTTTGTTGTATTCCTCTTTTTATATTTAGTTCTAATACTCCACTAAGGAGAACATTAAAATACAAGGAGAACTGAGAAAGACCTAAATCATATTAGGTGGATAAGAAAATAAAAGATCAAAACCATTAAAAAAATCAAGGGTAAGAGTATGTGTAATTCTATTACTTAGTCTATCATTGTTATGGAACCCAAACTGTCACTGAAATCTGACAAGAGAGTAACAATGCAGCAAAAGTAAACTAGTTCTACAACAACTTTCCCCACGGTCCTCTAGTTGTTCTCAGTGAAGGCTGACATGGATACTTGATCATTAGTCTTGTAATTAGAGTAGTTTCAGTCAGCAGGAATCAACCAATGCAAAGGGTGTGCTTGGGCATTCACCAACAAGTGGCAAGTTGTATCTGTGCCCAACATGGCTGATGAAACTTCTAAAATATAAAAGATAATTCAACGGATCATCTGTCTGTGACATTCAAAGTATTTCAGAAAATGAATGAAGCCCCATGAGATTAGAAATGCAATCCATGTATCACTGGAATTAAAAGCAGAACTCCATATACTGCAAATAACTAAAGGATTTTGTGGCAGTTGCAGCAGTGAAACCTCTAATTGAGCTAATGTGAGCTGCCATCACCATAAAACCCCCTTCCTCAACGCCACCAACAGTTATGCTGATGGGTGCTGAAAATGATAGTAAATGTAGTGATGGTGTTGCCAAGGTACAAGTAGGCCACGTTTCTCCTCCTCAGGGGTTGCTTTCCTATCTTCAGACATTTTTTGCAATATGATTCATTTCCCCTTGACTAAACAGCAAGAGAGGCAATAATTTGTCAAAGAGTACATGAGCTTGTCTCAGACACATTAGCCTATTATCTTGCTGAAGCTAAGCAGGTATAGGCCTGACCAGTGCCTGGGTAGGTGACCACCTGGGAACTATGTGTTCACGTTCTTAATGGAAGAAAGATGGGATATAAATGGAACAAAATAAAATAATGAAAATAAAACTTCATTGTCTGGCAATGTCTGGAAGATGTTAGCACTTTCTGTGCATTTTTTTTACTGCCAAGAGAACAGCCTGACCTCAGTATTACTTTCTTAATTGCTTTCCTGCTGAGATGAAAATGGAAATGGTCAGTGGAGATAAAAACAAATTATCCTACTCCTTGGATTAAAAAATTGTCAGAATAGCTGTGCAGGGAAATTAAAACTTTTTGGAATGCGGATTAGTGAACTGGAGAAGAATAGGTGGAAAGGGAATAAACTGGATGAACATTTTCATATAATTTTTACAATAATATGGCCTTTGTGTACGATTTCTAAATGTAAAAAGGATTTTTATAGGTAATTTAACATATGTTCTGCAAAGCAAGTTGAAAATCTGCTGGTATTGGCCAGTTTCTAAGTCCTGTTTTAGAAGAGAAAGCTAGTCATTAAATCCAAAACCTGAATTTAATGATATCCTTAAATTTGGCCTTACAACCCAGTCCCCTAGGTTAGCACTTTGTATGACATTTCTAGGTCACGGTAGATATATTTAAAGAACCAACATTATAACTACACAAAATTTAAACACTATAGCTGATGAAAAGTTAAATCAGTAGGGAGAAAAAATGTAATATTTGTGTATGATGGTCATATCATTTCTTTCTTGAAGAAAGTCTTGTGAAGAATAGTTCAATTTGTCATATGACTTTCAATTATTTTTTCATATCCAGTGAGCTGAGGGGGGAAACAGAGGGAAAAGATAATGCTTAGATCACTGTGAACACAGCACCCTTGTTGACGAGTGAAATAAAAGATATCCTGTGCTCCAAATCTTGTTGGCATCAATCCGTCTCAAGAGACAATGGAGGAGTGCACACTTGAGAGTGAGATCACACTGTTAGGAGGATATAGCACCTGCTGTGGCTGTAGAGACTGATGTAGGAGAGAGATGCTTTATTGCAGCTAGGGTAGATGAAGGCATCCAGTTGTGCTACTGCAGATGCACCATGGATTTTCTTCTTTCTGTGCTCCTCCCAGAAGCCATTCCTTCTCTGGTCACTGCTATGGATTGAGCATGTCCTTGGGGATCCTGAAATCTTCCATTCTGTGGACATGACCAAGCCAGTGTAGACATTGCTAAGACAGGAGTGCAAACATGCTGGTAATGTCTCACTGATCAGTTCCTCTGTTGGTTAGGACCAGGTTGAATATAGATGATCACCTTGCTGCTTCTTCTGAGAAATGAAATAGTCAGTGAGGCAACAGAGGAATTTGTTGGACCTTACATTCTTGGCAGAGTTTGAGTTCCTACAGATATCAGAAAAACCGAAGTCTCCCATGACTACTAGCTCTCTCCTTTTTGAATGTTTGGTAATCTGCTGTAGGAATGTATCACTCAAGTTTTCTGTCTGACTTGGAGGTCTATAGCAAACCCACTCCTACAATAGTAGTTTCCCACTCCTACAATTTTTACCTGTACATATGTTCTCTGTCTGTCCTCCATGCTTCAGGACATGTATCTCTTCACAAGTGTACACATCCTTTACACATAATGCTACTTCTCCTCACTGTTTGGTCTATTCCTTTTGAACAGGTTATACCCCTCAATTCCTACATTCCAGTCATGAGTCTCATCCCATCAGGTTTCAGTAATGCATATTAGGTCATATTTGCCATTCTGCATTTAGAGCTCAAATTCGTCTTGCTTGTTCTCCATACGCTGAGCATTAGAATAGAGAAAACTAAAACCACAAGTCCAGCTGCTTCCTTCTTGTAGCGTCTTATCCTTTAGCAGGTTTCTCGAGCAACAACTCAGTTTCTTGTGCATCAATGAAGCGATTATTCCCAGTACCAGGTGTTCCCCTGTCATCTATAATACTGTCTCCCGCCTCCTCAGGATTTAGTTTAAAGTTCTTCTGATCAGGTTTGCAAGACTCTTAGCAAACACATTCTTGCCAACTGCTGCGAGGTGCAACCCATCTCTTGCTGGAAGTCCTTCCTCAAAGAAGCAGAGGCCATGCTCCAAGAAGGCAAACCTTTCCTGATGAAAACACCTGAACAGCCAGTGGCTTACTACCAGTATTTTCCTCTCTTCCTGGGCTACAGTCTTCAACAGGAAGCAATAATTTTAAAAAATCCTGGGCCACAAGGCCCTTCAGCTTCTTACCCACAAACTCATAGTCTCTTGCTATACGTCAAAGGCTGTATGTTCAATTTCCAAATGCATCCAATCTCCAAATGTTTTTGAAAAAGTTGCTCCCTATTAATATTGAACACTCTCCTGACTGTATTGTTGATGATGTGTTCAGGGTATCTTCTATTTTGAAATTGTTTAGCTAATATTCTGGAGTCTCTTAAAAATTCCCCAGGTTGAGTTCCATTTGAGTCTAATCATTCGACTGAAAGGGAGACTGTTTCTTAAGCGTCATAGATGAAAGCGTCATATCTTAAAAGGGAATTTTTATCTGTAAATTTAGTAAAAAATGTAACACACAATTGCCCATTGGAGCTCCTATATACGGTCGTGTCTAAAAAGGAGATGGCCTGTCTGTTATGTTGCAAACTAAACTTAATCGTGGGATGAACTGAATTAAGTCAATTGTCCAGGGCATCCAAATGTTGTTTATTGGAAAAGATCATAAATATGTCATCTATACATTTATATAACTCAATGCCATGGAAATAAGGGTTAGTGTTGGGATCCAAGATCCATTGTTTTTCAAACTGATACATTAATAAATTTGCCACACTAGAGGCAAACGGTGAGCCGACTGAAATACCTCTAATTTGGCAATAAAAATCATGGCCAAATCTGAAATAATTCTTTTCAAAAGTCAAGTCAATTAATTCCATCAGGAAGAAGGTGGGGGGGGGGTCCAAAGACTTGCGAGCATTTAGAGTATCCTCCAGAAGTAACCTTGCTTCATCCAAGTGAATAGATGTGTACAAAGACTGTGCATCTAAAATGGCTAGAATGTTTGATTCAATAACTGTATGTTGTTCTATAATTTGAAAGAAATGTGCCGTATCCTTAATATATGTATCTGACTTACTAACCTGAGGCTGTAAAAAATGGTCAACAAATTTCAATAGAGGTACCAGGACTGAACCTGTGCTGGAACAAATTGGATGACCAGGAGGCGGTCTCTCAGGTTTGTGTACCTTTAGTAAAAGGTAAGAAACTATTACACGGGATGAGATTGTATTAAAAATTGTCCTACCTTATCCGATAGGTAACCCAGTTCCATAGACTCCTGGATAATAGTCCTTACCAAATTCTGAATATGTGCTGTGGGGTCTGAACCTATTTTTCTGTAGCTTGTGTCATCTGCAAGTTTTCTCCTATTAACTATTATATAATCATTTCTTTCCATTATTATGTATATGCAGTCAACAAATGAATGTTTTGGGAACCTGTTGCTAATGAGGCCTCTCTGATGAGTGAGTCACAAAGAAAAAGATGTGCACATTTTGTCACTCATGGCACTGGACATGAAAGATACAAGTAATTTCCTCCTTGGGAATGATATCCAAGTACACAATTCATCATGTGTAAAGCAGTGCTAAAGGCAGAAAAGACCTCTACAGAAAATCACATGGATAATAAATTCACTTTGCCATTATTTATAACCCTGTTTGTGACTGAACACAGTGTAATAGGCATCCTGCCAGTATTTAAACACTGTGGGGCTACACTGAAAATATTGGTCTAAAGCAGCCCATCTAGCCTGTAGTCTTTATCACAGCTTAATATTTACAAAAGTGATTTTAAAATAAGGTTGCTTCTTTTTAATAAACATCAGGCTTTAAAATAAGATCTGAATACAAGGCTCACAAAGATAACTTTTTATAGAAAGTACCAATAGCATACAGAATTGCTTTATAACAGTTATGTGCCTTTCATCAAAGTGATTTTGCTTGCACAATTTAGTTTACTTGATCTGTACTTTTATAAGTCTTTTTAATAATTATATAGCTGTGATCTACTTGAAACGCTTAAAATGAAATTATAGTCAGACAAAAATATCACTTGCAAGTAAACTATTTTGAAATTTTGCAAACTTAAGAACTACATTTCCATATCTAATCTCATTACCCAAACAGTTGAAAGTTAAAGTTATGGACTTCTCTAAATCATCATCATCATCATTACTAGTCAAACCCCTACAGAAAAATAAATTGAATCTAATTAATTAAATAAAATAGAGTACAACAGAGTACAAAAAAATATTTATGCCTTCAGATAAGTAACTCAATACAGGAGTTCTTCCTTCAAATACCCATACATCATCATGTTAAAGAAAACTGCTACTGCTGTTTAATCCATACTGAAAATATAGTTTATTTTACATTCAAAAAAGCTGCATAACTGAGCCAAATAAGTTAAAAAGCAGTATTTTGTGTAGGTGTGTATAGAATGTGCTCTGTTGTAATATCAATTATATTATCTATTATACATTATCGAAGTCTCAAGATGATGCTATTAAGAGCTGGATCCACTACACTCCCTCAGCATAAAGCACCAGTCCACTCTGATATTGTTGATCAAACTGTTCCTTGAAATCATTATAAATATCTTAGTATAATTCCTTTGCAATTATTTCAGACAAGGTGGATTTGGGGTGAGACCCAAAGTAATAACATGTAATCTGGTCCTGCACATATATTTTCTTAAACAAATAGCCAGCACAGAATGGGGGAGGGGAGGCTTTAATGTTTTACCCCCTGCTGCAGTCCCAATGCAAAATTGTCAAGGCCTGTGCCTACTATCCACAATGGGCAGAACACTCCCACTGGTGCTACTGGGAGTTTTCTTCCCATTACAGATAGCAGGCATCTATTTGTTAATAACCAGGCACGCAAAGAAGATTAACATCCTATCTAGTTTGGCCCCCAAATATAAAATATTTAATTTGAAATGTTCAAAGATACAGAAGTATCGTCAAATTACTTTTTATATATTGCATTTATGTTCAGAAGGTACAGTCATCTCCCATCCAAGGACTGATGACATCCACACCTGCTTTGTTTCAGTATTACTGAAAGCACTGGAGCCTGAAATCCACTAAGTCTTGATGACTGCAAGAGCTGCTCTTTCAGCTCCATTCTAACTCATTAAATGGGAGAACCACAAAAATCCAACACTAACATTGAGAAGAAACACTATTGAGTAATGTGAAAAATTAAGTTGAGTACAGGCAGTCCCCCCCCCTTTCCATGCGTTCAATATGTGCACAACTGTGCATACGCGCATAGTGCTGAACCTGGAAGTGGCCATGAAACATTATAAAGACATCACTGAAATGACTCTAAAAGGGCAGAACAGGGGCAGGGAGGGGAAGGAACAGGGTGTTTGCAGACTTTTTCAATGGGTTTCAATTACAGTATACATGATTTCATGATTTCACCAGCATTGCGGTACCTCGGAATGTAACCCCCGTGTAAACGGGGGGGGGGGGAGGCACTGCCTATGCTATTGTATCCAACAGGAATTAAATGCATATATAAGTCAGGAATCTACATATTCAATCTACAAGCCAGGAATCTACCTATTCAATTATAGTGCTTTGCCTTGGTCTTCAACACTCCTAAGGAACAGAAAACCACAACTTGTAGTAAGATCTACTGTGAATATATATGGGCTTTTAAGCTTCGCAGGATGCATCAACATTAAATTATATATTCTACATTTACCACCATATCTCCTTTGGTTTTGATTATGGATCAACACAACACAATAATACACCATTGGGGAAAGTGGAGGAAATAACATACCTGCCGTACAAAACTATTAGAGGTAGTGTCAGAAGATGTACTCCCATCTGAACCTTTGAATCGGTGTTTTCTTCTTGCACCTTTGCTGTAAGACTGTTAAAAAGAAAAGTTATTACTTTATGCATACATGTCTATATATCAAGCAGACACAAATACTCAACATATTATTAAATTTGTTATATTAGCAAATGCCAGCTTTAGAATTAGCCAGGCACCAGAATCTACATATTATAGCACAAAGTGAACAAACCCCTTACACAAGCGTTTGCCCAACTGTACTGAATGAACAAGGTGCTACTGGAAGGAATTTTACTTTATTTACAGTATTTCATCTTGTTTCGACTACGGCAGACCAACATGGCTTAAGATTATACAGTGGTGCCCTGCAAGACGAATGCCTCGCAAGATGAAAAACCCGCTAGACGAAAGGGTTTTCCGTTTTTCAATGCACTTCACAAGAAGAATTTCCCTATGGGCTTGCTTCGCAAGACGAAAACGTCTTGCGAGTCTTGTGATTTTTTTCGCTCCCCCTCTTTTTCTAAGCCGCTAAACCACTAATAGCCTTTTAGCCGCTAATCCGCTAAGCCTTTAATAGCCGCTAAACCGCTAATAGCGTTAATCCGCTAATAGGGTTGCTTCGCAAGACAAAAAAAACGCTAGACGAAGAGAATCGCGGAACGGATTATTTTCGTCTTGCGAGGCACCACTGTACATTGGAATAGTTCTTAAGATTATACATTGGAATAGATATCAGCTTCTGGCATTAGAGAGAAAACTCCCTGCTGCATGCAGGCAGTAATGTTGTAGCACTTATAATATATAATATCAACATTAAAGGGGAAAAAATCAAAGCAATAGGTAAACATCACAGAATATGGTGCTTTAGGGCAGTGCTGCAGCCATGATGATCTCCTGGTTCCCTCTAGGTCAATTCTTCTACATACTACATTAATACACACATAGTAAAATTGACTTGCCAAACATACTGAAAACGATTTTTAAAAAGTTAAAGGAGAAGAATTGTTCTTCTCCACAAGTGTAAAAGAGTAATAAGGCAAGTAGTTATACAATAATATCCTCCTTGGATTATTAGGAGGTTACTAGTCCAAAACAGTTTAGCTTGGTTAATATTCAAATACAACTTTTCACAGCTATTGTTTAAAGCAGTATTCCTTCAATTAAATGTCATAAAAGGAGTCAAGGGGTCCACTGTTTCATGACCTAGCTGTGAAAATCTAGCAATACATAGCTTAACTTTATGGGGCAATGAATGTGACTGTATAAAAATATGAAAGCTACACAAGAGGGACTGGAAATAGAAACATAAGGAAGTTAGCTACTCAGATAAGGCACTGACAAGACTTCAGGGGAAAAACAGGGCTCCGAAGGTATGCATATTTCTCAACAAGTAGGAATTAAAAAGCTATGACAAAATGTAAACGTTCAAGAGGTTACTCAAACCAGAGACCGTCGTATTTAGAAATCTAATTTTAGCAATGTTAAGATGTACTTATAAGGGGGAAATTAGAAGACTATGATTATTTAAGAAAAGAAAAGAAAATAGCTCCAAATTAGAAACACAGAGACCATCAGGAGTAGCAAGCTTAAGGAAAAACACAAAGTAACTGCTAAAGTACCAGGAGCTGTATAAAAATAAATAAATAAGAAAATAGCTAATTAAAGAGGAGACACTAGTAATTTATTTCAATTAAGCTCTGCCATGAATTTCTACCCTCCCTGAGGGGTGGGGGAAGAGTTTTTTATTGTTATGAATATATGTTACTGATTATCAGAGATTACACCGTCAGAGGTAATGGTGCCAGAATAAAAAGAACAAGGATGAACAAAAGGTGTAAATCCAAAAGGAGGGCAGGGATAAACTTGAACTGGCAGAACAACATTAGAAGTGTGCAATATGGAGTTATAATAGCCATATTATATCCATTATATTACAAACCAATAAATCAGTTTTCCAAACTGTGTGCCACGACGCTTTAGTGTGTCAGCTGCAGTGTGTAGGTGTGTCGTGTGAACACCCCCTGTGCTCCTCCCAGAGCTGGAAAAGAGTTAGTTTAACCTCCAGTTTGCTAGTAAAACTGAATTACTGTGTCGCAAAATGATGCATGTCTAAAAAGTGTGTCACCAACGGGAAATGTTGGAAAGTTCTGCCATAAAATACATGTTTTCCAACCAGGGAAATTAAGTCAAATTAAAAATAAAAGATATTCAATGCCAATTTATAAAATAAGCACAATCAAGCTGCAGATAGGGGTTGTATGTTGGGATACATCCTGACAAACATGCTTTCCCTTTTTTTACTGTCATGCTTGTTTATATGCAGAAGGGTCTGTTCCCTAGCAGGGGCATTTAAAAATACAGCCCACTTACTCAAAGCAGCCAAATGCACAGAAGGCTTGGGTATCCTAAAGAACCCTTGGGAGAATGTTATGGATAATGGGTTTTTTGTTATTGTTCTTCCCAATGTTTGAAAATGATGGCAAACATGCTGAAAGAGCAAAAGCAAAAACAACAAAATAATAATCCATTTGTACTAACTCCATTTACAAAGCCTGTCCAGAGTGTAATGATGCCCCCCCCAATTTTGACAAAACAGGGTCAAATTAAGAATATAGCAATACATGCATCCTATCTTCCTTCTCGCAACTCCTGCAGCCAAGCTGGTGCTCTGCTTTCCTTTGGACCACATCAATGAGGCCTCGAGAGACATCTTGTCATCTGGGAAGCCCAGGATTTCCGTACACACTGCCCCGGGCTTACACCCCAGAAAAGTCAATTTGGTGCTGCTGACACTGCAAAAAACAATGTGGGAGGCAGGAATTACGAGTTACCAATCTTCATAGCCACAGCAGGCACTGTGATTCTCCAGCAGTTTGTGTTCAGCCCTGGAGGCACACTCCATTGCCTCTTGAGACAGACGAATGCCAACAATCTTCTAAATGCAGTTTGGTCTTGTTCATTAGATGCTAGTTTAATAATGTTTACTAAAATATTGTGTTTAGTGAAAACTAGGGCCAAAACCATTTATGGATTTGGGGAACATATGTAGCTCAGTGTAAGAACATATGATTTGCATACAACAGGTCCCTTGAATACCTCACATCTCAGGATAGGACTGGGAAGGACTGCTGCTTTAAACCCAGTCAGTGTCAACAATACTGAGCTAGATGGGACTAATAGCCTGACTCCTATAACTTCCTATGTCTCTACGTAATTGATTAATTCTAATTAAACAGGCAACATGGGTTTTTTTTAAAAGATGTTAATTATTTTTATATAAAACTTATGCTTTTATTTAAAAGCATTCTATGCTGCCTTATATTTTCAGAAGACAATCCAAAGCAAGTATTAAATATACAGCAACTAAATAACACAAAAGCAGAATAAAAAACAAAAACCTTAAGGAAATCTGCCAAATAGTAACTGAAAAATCCAGATAAACCAACAAACAGAAGAATCAAAAAGCAACAACAGTGACAAACATCAGTTCAGTACACTTGCATTTTAAAATACTTAAGATTTACTTACTGCCTTTAACTGGATATTAAGTGGAAGTGTAGTTCATGTATTTATAAACATATGATTCCATGTCATAAAATATTAGGTTGGTGTACAATGTTAAAGCATAAAACACAAAATAAAAAATATATCAGTATCACATGGTGCTAACTACACTCTGACTGGAAGGTAGAACTTCATATTCTGCAACATCTGAAGGTTTCAAACACTTTTCAGGCATGATCCTATGTGGAGCACATTATAATAGTAAGGCTTGCAGATAACAAAAGCATGGTTTATAGATAGCAATTCCCTTCTCTCCAAATAAGCTATATCCAGTTAATTAAATAGAGGATAAAAGTATCAGTGGCAACAAGTCATGATGGCTGTGTTACCTCCAATATCAAAAGCAGTGTGACTGGGGATCAAGAGCAGGAAACAGCTCTTGCCTTGCCTGTGGGCTCCCATAAGCATCAGGTTGGCTACTGTAAGAACAGAGTGCTTGACTAAAAAGGCCAGCAGGGCCGCTCTTATGGTCTTCAGGCTCCTGACATTCCAGAGGAGGGAATGTGGTGAAATTCCTGAATTAAAAAGATACTGCTGGACTTTGCCTCTGGAGTAGTTGACACTGAGCAAGTGCACAGCTCTCTAGCACCCAAACCAACTGTTACTGGTTCTCTGCCCAGAGACACTGCTTTCAGGCTGGCAACCTTTCCTGTTAAAGACGCTTTCTCAGTTGAGCTGTGTAAGCTGCAAGTGCTGCAGGTCAGAGACAAGTCAATAATGATTCTGCAAGATCTTTGTTCTGACATACTGAGGATAACAACATATATACAGGCAGCAGCAGACATCATAGTGTGGGTGTGCCATACACCTGAACTCCATCCTGCTGAGCTGCTGCAGCATACCAGGACAGAGAGAGAGTGGCATATTGGTGGCAAGGCTGGCGTGGTATAAACACATTGGCAGGAGCATCAGATTGGCTCCCTTGGCATGATTGCACCATACCAGCCTCACAACTCCTTCGCCTCTTCCTCACTCCATCCCAATATGCTGCAGCCACTCTGCCGGATGGAGTAGAGGTGAGTGATGCAGTCCCACCAAGCTGTCCATTGCTGTATGCAGGGATCCCACTTTAAATCTCTGGTGTAGCAGGAGTATGGCACCACCAATTCAACTTCTTCCCAGAGAGAAGCCCACCAGGTCATACTAATTCCATAGGAAGAATGGAATAAGACGAGAAAAAGCAAAGTGAGCAGAAGGACCCAGATCCTGCATTAGCTCCAAGAAGAGATAACAAATTGGCCCTCTATCTGTCTATCTATCGAATGTAATTTCCATCAACAGCAACAGTAGATAATCCTATGGGTGCTTCTGCAAATGATGGACCTGCCTGTGATGTATGACAATAACAAAGATGTTCAATGTCAAGTTTGTTGCATCCTGAATTTGAGAAATGCATGTTGTACTTTATCTCACAGCTAATGAGCTTATTATGGTTAGAGACAGCAGGGAAACGCATTGGAGATACATGACCCCATCTCACCATGATTCCCACTGGTTCAAGTGACCCTTCAAGCCAAAATCTTTGTGTGCAAAGTTATGCAGGCCAGGCATTCCCAGTTGGAGGTTTATGAACTCTAAACTGCATTTTCATCTTATTCATTTGTTCTTCACTTTTAATTTTTCTACTATTTTCAATATGGATTTATTTAGAGACTACTTTGAGTACGATTGCAAAAAGCTGTTTTTCCAAAAATAAAAATAAAATAAATTGATAAATGAATAAATAAAAGGCACAGGCAATGCTTTGTCACTCAATTAAAATTAAAAGTTTAATTAACAGAGTAATATATCAGATTTTCTTTTTAAAAAACACCTGCCATTAAATTTTTAATTGCCAGTGAATTGCATGTTTATTCAAACAGCATTGGCTTGTCTTATTTTAAAAGGTTATTAGGATCATTTGTTTTTGTCTAAACAGAGAAACACTATTGTTTCATTTAACCAAAATCAGTGATTTCCCAACCCACCTGTTTCATTGTTAAAAGCTGTAATACTAGTCTATGTAAAAAGTCAACAATGATGACTGCAACAAGTCCATAAAAGGGAAAATGCAGTGAAAAGGAAATATATTTTTCAACTGTAGATGTTTCATTTATTCATCATTAATGTCCCCCAAAAGAAGGTCTATGATGCAGAATTTATCACATCAACACCAGCATAACAGCAGCATGAAATAAAACAATTGTAGTGGTCCATGTTTTTGATGTCAGATCTTTAATACTAAGACAAAAGGTCAGGGTCACTTTACACTACAAAGAACCAGTCATTGCAACCCTGAGGAACAGCAAACAAATCAGAGCATGGGAAATGTATCTTGAGAAAAAGATACATTTTGGGGCATAATTATGATCACCATGTAATGTACAGGTAGTGGGGATATTAGCTGATGAAATCTATAAAGGTTTGTCTGATTTTGAGCTAAAGTAATGAATGGAGTTAGACAAGCTTGGTAGAAACGCCAGTGATCTTTAGTGATCTTTTAATATTTATTAGCAATACGAATAGAGTCCTTCCAGAGTACTTCTTTTTAGCTGAATATTCCAATCAAGTATTCCAATCAAATTTATCATTGTTTTTGTTCATTCACCAACATTAAAATAATTAATTAGGTTAAAAACACCATGCACAATAAGATGTTGCCATATCCCTGATGAGTTTAAAACATTCAGCAGCAATTTGTGCAGGTAACTAACTCAAAAATGGAATTGAAGTGTGAACTACGGTAAGGAACACATTTCATATACATGCTCACACATATATCTATAAAATAGTTCCCTTGTCAGTAACAATGAAAACCAGAGAATGAAATATCGGTTTAAAAACCAAAAGTAACATGTAGAAAATTGTTGCTGAAACAACTGATATGCTAAGGAAAGAAATCATGGCAATATAGTCCTACACATGTACTTTTCAGATAATGAAAACTATTTGTCTGCCTTTAAGCAGAGCTATTAAACATCATGTTTCGGGAAGCTTTTAATGTTTGATGTATTATAGTATTTTAATATTCTTTTGGAAGCCGCCCAGAGTGGCTGGGGAAGATTATTATGTCTTTCTTACATTAACACACCCCATGATACAGAGTATTTAAAACAAAACAAAACCCAACAACATACAGAAGTACTTGTTCTATACTGTCATTACATGAGTTAGAATTTTTGCCCTGCTCTTAAACTTACACATGCACATTTTTTCTCTCCACTCTGGTCCTCTAACACCTTTATTGTGAGTATACAACAAATCATATTATGTGTTTGATTAAAACAGATGCAACAAGAACCTGCCTCAATAACTCCTCATTGGCCACATCTCTCCATGTGCCCATAAGGGGAAAACATGAATTTTCCTGACCAGAGTTTCCCCTCTCCCACCAACTTTCCAAAGTTGAGCCATTCATATTGCTCTGATTTCCCTACAACAAATACTTGCTTCTAACTCTGAACTTGCTTCTGACTCTGAACAAAGACAAGATATTTGGTAGGTCTATAGGCACCTATTACAGACCATTTAAGGTAAAACATAACCACCGCTGGCCTGGTTCACACAACACTTGCTTTTTCTACGTTTGATCACTGCAAGCTAACTGTGGCAGTAAAGCATGAGCAGGTTCCACTAAAGTACACTGTGTGGTGAGTGGGATGGGGGGCAGGCGACCAACAAATTATGGGTCTGTTATTTGTGATGGTACCGTGATCAGGTGATGAACACTCACGTGTGGAGACAAAAGCACCCTGTTGCAGTCATAATTAAGGGCACAAATAGCCAGCAATCCCACCCACATTTGAGCGCATGCTTATAGGTAAAGCTTTTCATTCACACCGGTGCATGCTAATAAAGAACCAAGAACGAAACTGTTCCAGATTGAAATCCTGAAGTTACACTAGGACATAAATCTTATAAAAACAGAGAGGGGCTTACTTCTGAGTTGCAAACCCTAAATACATTGGCATGTGACAAAATCCGACTGGACACATAAAGCCTACTTCTGAGTAAACCCACTCACTCACAGGGCTGGAACATTAGCTTGCAATTCTGTGCTCACAGATCCCGGAGCAAGTCCTACTGAACTCGGTGGAAAGTAAATCTGAGTCGACACGCCTATGGGGCAGAATTTCACCCTATGCCCAAGCTGAGATTGCTCAATAGCGGAGTCTCCTCGCCTTTCCCTTTGAACCGCAGCTTTACCTTGTAAAGTAAAAAAGATGGAAGCCAGCAGGATTCTTTTGGGGGGGGGGCGGCGGCAAGGGATTTTACTGCCAAGTGAAACCTCGAAAACTCTGGCTCCCAAGAGCCACAATCTGGAAGCGGAGTCACCATTAAGGTTCCCCTTGGCCATATGGAGGGGGCGGGGGCCGCACGGAAAGAAAGCCGCCCCCTAATTTTTAAGCGAGCAGCCCCACCCTCTCTGTCACCCTCCACCCCTCAATAACTGTACCTGCACAGCCGGGACTGGAGCCGGGGGGTTGTCCAGCAACTCCATCTGCATCTCCTGCGCCGCCGTTGCTGGAGTGGGAGGCGATTTGGACATGTCACTTTGGACCATTGGAGAAAGCGGGTGGGGAGGGCAGATGGGGAGGGGGGGGAAACAACTCGCCAACACTTCCAACAACAAAGCGAGGAGCGAAGCCGTTGCCAAGTAGTCGCCGCCTCTCTCTCTCTCTCTCTTTTTGAATCGGCGGCGGTTGGTGCACGAGGATGGCTCTTGCTTCTTCTCCCTCAGGGATGGGCCATTTTGAAACGGTTCAAGTGCCTTTCCTTGCTCGCCCGGCCGCCCGCCCGTCTGGCTTGCTTGCTTAGGTCGGTTGCTTGACTGAGGGAGATGGTGAGAAACAAAACGAAAAGACTCTGGGCTCCTGCCGCAGCTGCTCGCCTCGCCCAACCCTCAAGTACCAGCGCGGCTCCTCAGTGCCTCGTAGAGCCCAGAGCGCAGCAACAGCTACTACAGCCGAGCAAAAGGGGGAGGAGACGGGGAGGAGGAGGAGGAGGCGCCTGAGGGAAGATCTCGACCACCGTCTCGTTCTTCCCCCCGCCCCGAGAAAGGTGGGCGGTGGGAAAAGCGCGGGAAAAGCTGAGGGCGGGGTGTGTGGAATGGCCGCCGCGCGGTCGTCGAGTGGCGGTCCCGTCGTTTCTCCTCAGGAAAGTCGCCGGTCCCTGAATTTTATCCTCCTGCTCGGAAGGCCAAGACAAGCCGTCGTCGAACAAACTGTTTTTCTTTTTTTAAAACACAAGGCACACACTCCAAAGCGAGCGAAGAGTAATATTGGCTAGTCAGGCACGCTGGTTACAAGCTGCACGTAAAACAAAGCAAAAAAAAAAAAAAAAAAAAAAAAAAAAAAGAGGGAAAGTGCTTAACATTGCCGCTTTGCTGAAGGAAGGGCAGCCAAGGAGCCAGCCAGTATCTGGTGCTGGTAAAGAAAAGATATCAAACAAGCACCTCTCCACCTTTCATTTTTTTCCTCCCTCAGGTGCAAGTACTAAGTGCCACTGGTTTGGATCTCTCACCTGTGGAAAACTGTAGGCGCTCACATGCCCTCTCTCTGGGCATTGCCAGAGGAGCCAGCTCCTAGGGGCTGAGGTCCCTTTGCTCCCCCCCCCATTAAAATATTTGAGGGGTCTGGCCCCACAAAGTTGATGGGTATTGCCTTTCAAATGTTGTGAGTGCGCTGTGTCATGGGATTGATTATACCAGGTGGGACTTACCTGCGTCCCCACCCCCCAATTATTTTATTCAAGTTGGCAACCCTGGGCGTTGCAGCAGGAAGGATCAAACCCAACAAGGCCTTCCAGATCTCGAGTGCGAGTGGACAAAAAAAGAGACTGGCCAATCTTCGGAACGGCAGCTGTACCTTCCTTGCCCTCTCTCACTAAGCAGCGTGGAGGACGGGAGAGAATTTGGTCTTCCTGGGCCTATTCCCCACCACTGTGCCCCCCCCCAAAGGAGAGGACATGTGAGCAAGCGAGAATATGAGGTGATGGCCAACTCTCTCTATTTCGTCCTGGCCATAGAGAGAAGGTGAGTGAGCAGAGCGCTTCCTTTTGTTTCTGCTTTCTGCCTGGGCCCAAAGAGGGTCAGAAGTGAGAGGCGGTCTTTTGCTGAGAGGTGCTTCTCGCAACCACCCCTGGAAGCAGCAAATGCAAGATACAGTGGTACCTCGGGTTACATACACTTCAGGTTACAGACTCCGCTAAACCAGAAATATTACCTCGGGTTAAGAACTTTGCTTCAGGATGAGAACAGAAATCGTGCAGCGGTGGCACAGCGGCAGCAGGAGGCTGCTTTGGGTTAAGAACAGTTTCAGGTTATGAACAGAGCTCCAGAACGAATTATAGGGACGCGGGTGGCGCTGTGGGTAAAAGTCTCAGCGCCTAGGGCTTGCCGATCGAAAGGTCGGCGGTTTGAATCCCCGCGGCGGGGTGCGCTCCCGTTGCTCGGTCCCAGCGTCTGCCAACCTAGCAGTTCGAAAGCACCCCCGGGTGCAAGTAGATAAATAGGGACCGCTTACTGGCGGGAAGGTAAACGGCATTTCCGTGTGCTGCGCTGGCTCTCCAGATGCAGCTTTGTCACGCTGGCCACGTGACCCGGAAGTGTCTGCGGACAGCGCTGGCCCCCGGCCTCTTAAGTGAGATGGGCGCGCAACCCTAGAGTCTGTCAAGACTGGCCCGTACGGGCAGGGGTACCTTTAGCTTTACCTTTTACCAGAACAAATTAAGTTCTTAACCCGAGGTACCACTGTATTGGAGGGAGGTGGTGATTTTCACCAGGACTGCAGTATGTGGGGAAAGGGAGATTTAACCCTTCCCTCTCAGCCACTATCCTGATGTAAATCTACACCCCCCCCCCAACACCAGCACTACCGCATGCTGCAATTAGCATTAGGAAATCCTACCGCATAAGCAAACACCTTTCTTGAAAAAAGCCCAAGCAAACAGTTAAAATTCCTGAGTCAGGCATGCTGAGAATCAAGCCAAACATAATGTGCAATTCTTTTAAAGCATGTTTCTTGCTGCCACTTCTATTTTGGAGGGAAAGCAGCAGTTCAGCATTTACTGGTGAGGATAAATTGTCAAATGGTAGGGAAATATGCTGAGTTAGACCTTTGGTCCATCTATCCCTGTACTACAATATTTGGTGTCCTTCCAGATGTTGTTGGACTATAGTTCCCATCACTTCTAGCCACTGGCCATGCTAGCTGGGACTGATAGGAGTCCAACAGCATCTGGAGGGCCACTGCTTCCCCATCCTAACCTTGTTGTTTACCCCAATTGGCTACAATTCTCCAGGGCCTAAGACCAGGACCTTTTCATCCCTATTGTCAGAGATCCTTTAATGTGGTGGAACTAGAGATTGAACCTCATCCTGCATACAAAGTGCACGTTCTACCATGCTATAGACTGGACTTACTGTTGCACTTTAGAAAGTCTTCTTAAAATTATTGGCACAAATAACTCAACCTTTAGCATATTTTAACAATATATTTGTTCATAAGGATCTCCCTCCCCCTGTGTTTATTATTATTCCCCTTGTGCAGTATTTTCCCTTTTGCAGTTTAAATTGTGGCACTGTTGGCTATTTTTATCATAACATGTTGGCTGCTTTAGGATGTGGATTTGTTTTTGCCTGCTTTTTAGTGAATGAATGTGACAGCAGCTATAAAGTAGAGAGTTTCTTTCACTGACATGAGATAGATGTGCTTAAATGCAGAAGCAGTGGGTGTGAAATCCGGCCACACTGTCTGCTCATGTACCGTATTTTTCTGTCTGTAAGATGCCCCCATGTATAAAACTCAGATTTAAGAAAATGGCCTCAGCACTATCTGTGTATAAGATGCCCCTACTTTTTGATATAATTTATTAGGAAAAAAACCTAGTCCTATACATGGGAAAATACGGTAGTTTTTTAAAAAACACCTCACAGTAATAGGCTTTTGGTACATTAAACATACTGTTATATGAAGTAACTGTATAAGGAAAGAGTCAGAAGGGAGGAATGCAAAGTAGCTCTACCAAGATGGATTTTGTCATCACTCGTCATTCACAAACCCATATGTCTGTTTATCTCCAAAGTCAAACAAAGAATCTAACAAAATGCAGCTAGTCTCTTTTCAAAGTATATCCAAGGAGAGGTCTAAGGATTTCACAGTCTATCATATGGTTAGCAAGTTAAAATTATGTTTCTTTGCTGTTAGTGTAACCACAGCTTTTAATTAAACAGACACAAATCTTCAGAGCTACAATGAAGTCCCACTGACAAAATGTACCACTGTTAATGAAAGTCTTATTCATTTCTTTGAAATTCCTTAGACTTTTTTATCTGAACAAAAACCTGAAAATTTGCCTTATTTTTTTTTTCTTTCACCAACTCTAGTGGCAAGTTATACAGCTGTGCATGCAAACCTTCACACAAACCCTATTTTAAAACTTATTTTAATCATATTGTTACAGAACGGGGTGGGGGGTGGGGTCCACTAAACACTAAAATTAATAAATGCTAAGATCTGTGATATGAAGGGAGAATATAAGCTGCAAAGGAATTCCTGGGTAGCCTGGCCAAACTAGGGGCCTGGAGAGAGCCATTGTGGGTCGTTAAAAAGACAGTGTAACTTTTTATCCCAGGTGTGACCAGAGACTGGAGATTTGGAAGGTTGCCAGTGTAACTGCTGGAGGGCGGGCAAGGGGCTTTTGGGAAGAAGGAGGAAGTGAGGCTGAGATCCGTCTTTGTGGAGAAGAGAGAAGGTTGCCTGCAATGCTTTCGGCCATGCTTTAAGATTTGGATTCTCTCTACGCAGACTGTAAATCCTATTTCTTAAAGCATGACAGTCTTTGCCGTGTCTTCTATTCTCCAAAGGGAGAATGACCCATGGTCTCTGCCCTTTGCTTGGTGGAGAGAGAGGCAGGCACTGGGCTTGTGTAACAATATTAAAATTATTTAAGTTTCCCCCAGAATTCTTAAGGCACAGCTAATGGCAGAGACAACAGGTGCTATGGAAATCAGGATATAGATATGCCAATAGATGCTGATGCATGGAAGGTTATGTGCAGAAAATGACCTTTTCATTCAGTAGCTACTAGCTAAGGGCCAATTCCTTTTGAAAAGTCACTTTCCCTGCAAGCTCTTACCTGTATGTTTAGTCCTCAATGTTGTAGAGAGTGCAAGTAGATTGGATCTTTCTTTACACGTGGCACTGTGGAAAAATATTATGATTTTGGATAGATATCTTTAAGGTGGTTGGTGAGATCATGGGACAAAGCCATTCAGTGTGGTCCTAAACTGGCCTTATTACCTTTATTTCAAAAGGGAAACAAAAAAACCCAAACTCCTGTAGTCATTGACTTCTTTTGGTGGCAGCTAGACTAAGGGATGTGGGTGGCGCTGTGGTCTAAACCACAGATCCTAGGGTTTGCCGATCAGAAGGTTGGTGGTTTGAATCCCCATGACGGAGTGAGCTTCCATTGTTCGGTCCCAGCTCCTGCCCACCTAGCAGTTCGAAAGCACATCAAAGTGCAAGTAGATAAATAGGTACCACTCTGGCGGGAAGGTAAACGGTGTTTCCGTGCGCTGCTCTGGTTCACCAGAAGCGGCTTAGTCATGCTGGCCACATGACCTGGAAGCTGTCTGTGGACAAACGCCGGCTCCCTCGGCCTATAGTGTGAGATGAGTGCGCAACCCTAGAGTCGTCTGCAGCTGTCCCTAACGGTCAGTGGTACCTTTACCTTAGACTTTCAGAAGCTGCTAAACTAGTTGCTTACTCATGAGTAGTCTGACTAGCAGTACAAGAACAATGCAACTGGAGAAGTGGCTGCTGGAGTGGTTTCCACATGCCTCCCAATGGTTTATAAGCCTAAGAGGATGTTGCAGTAACGATTAGCCAAAGGCTTCCTCATGAAGGAACAGCAAGCAGACAGAGGTAACCCTGATTCTTGCAGATACAGGAATAGATAGGGATGGGTAAAGAGGATTGTCTTCTCTCACCCACCCACACACCCCAGTGGAGTTGGCTACTTATTTGACTATCTCTGACTGATAGACAGATGGCAGAACTGCATAGTTATGGTATTTGTAATAATTGGGAACCATTTATTCCTACTCTTGGGTTTGTTTCATTCATACACTGGAAGCTGCTTTATATAAGCCAGACTATTGCTCCATTTATCTTTAGTATTGCCCATCCTGAGGGCAAAACTAGACCACATGCCATGTATGCAATAAGCAATCTTAAAAGTAAATTTTAAGTGTGAGGGCCACAGTTTGGATCAGGGCCCTGGTAGGGGAGTGAGAGGCAATTTAACCCTTTCCCCCATGTTCCAGTCCTGATATGGGTAATTAACACACACATTCACTCGTGCTATTTGTACTGAAATAAAATCTTTCATTTGCACCAGTGGAAATGTTTCTCCCAAAGCAAAGCTCAGGCAGTGGGCCTTGCAAACTGAATTGGAACTGCAACAGGAAGCAAAGGATTAAGGCTCCCCAGACTCATGCAAGGATCCCAGTTAGGATCCCAGTCACACTACTTACTTTTTAAAGTTGTTCATGTGTGAATGGCATCTTTGTCTAGTGTCAAGGGAATTGGGGTTGCTTGTGTGTAAACCTTCAGCTGTTCCAAACTGCTTAGGGGTGGTTGTGTCTTTCCCTGACTGAGCAGCCCTTGGCGCTGCTGCTCAGTCGCTAGCAGTATCCGTGAGTGGGCGTCTCCTAAATTTCCTCCAGCATAAGAATTCCTTAACGGACAACCTTCGCCTCGCCTCTCTGCGCGGAAGCCTTCTGTGCAGAGTGGGCGTGCCGAGTGGTGGTCCTCCACCCTCCTCACTGACTTCACTGGAAGAGTCTCGGAGCCTCACCTCCGAGATGCTCTCTGCCTCTCCCTTCTTCCTGGTGTCACCTGGACTTCCTTCCCCAGAGGACGTTCTCTCTCTTCCCTTACTCATCCCCTCTCCTGCAGAATCTGGGAGCCTCGCCTCTCCCCTCTGCTCTGATGTCAGTTCCCTGACATCTAGCTTGGCCAGACTGGAAGTAGCTCTCCAAATTTCTAGACACGAGTGTTTCTGCACACTATCCAGAGATAGCAGAGATTGAACGTGGGGCATATGGTTCTTTGCTAAACATACTTTACATGTTTAAGTGTATACTTGAAATGCCTTCCCTAATAATATAATGCGGTCCTGAGAATACTAAGGAGGATAATGCTTAAATGAGCTTTATTGGAATGGAAGAGATGCAGGTTACAACACACAGGAAATGAGTCCGGGCAAATAGGTAGGATTTATGCTTATAATAATAGCTGAGTGGTGCCCAGTTTGGTAGCAGGAGGAAGGGAAGAGGGGCATTTGTTGTTGCTTTGGATGTGCTCTTTTATAAATGCAAAATAAACCTGTTAGCGCTGCTGTGTATTCTCGTAATCTGAATGACTTGTTCTTCCTTCTCAGGTCTCCTTTGAAGTTTATCAAACTGACTCATTTGTCACAAGCAGAACCTACAATTAGCATGTTTCTGCAAACTGAATAGTGGCATGGAAAATTGCACACTTTCCTCATGGTGAACAAGTCAGATGGCCATTTGCTATGAAGAGGGAGCCATACAGGTAGGAAATGTTAGATTTCTGTCATGATAAATGGAATTGTTAGCACTATAGTGGGAGGAGGGTAGGTTTTCATCAAAACAAATTGCACATATGACTGGGGGCAGGGGAAAGCCTTCTAAAGCCCACAAAGAAAACAAGTGATGACTGAAAATACATAAGGCATTTCTGACATGTTTTCTCTCAATTATATGCTTGGCTGAAGAAAGGATAAAGGAATTATTCACAGTTAACTTAACCTGAATTATATGTGAAGAAATTGTAAATTTTAACTGATCCTTTCCTTCCCATTCCTGATCATCTCCTGCTTTACCTTCGTCTTTTCCACACCTAAAATTTATCCACATGCTCCTTTCTGATCACTGTCCCGCTTCTCTGGAAGGGGTAGCTGGAAGGGGTATATCAGGGGGAAGAGGCATTGCACACACACTTCCTATAGCTATGGATAGGTGACTGTGAAGTTCAATTTCCCTCCATTACTCATTTTTCTAATCTAAAGTTCAGTTCTCTGCATTTGTACATCATTTTGAATTTTTTTATTAAAAGGCCGTCATGAAAATCCATCAGCATCTTAGTGAGAATATCACTTACTGTATACATTTTTATACAATTTTGCATAATATACTCGTTTTCCAAAACCAATTTCCCCTTAAATAATACACTTTTATTTTATTTGCACAAATATATGCATTTTTATGGAGAATTCAGAAGAGTGTTAATTTCAAAGTATAGTTGTGTTTCAGTTCTTGTATTGTTTTGGAGAGAGTGAATTATATAGGTTCACCTTAAATTGTGAACTTCCGCTTCCATATCTATAGCACAATACTTCTGTTTCAGGTCTGATTGTGGGAGAGGCAAAGTGCTGTTCAGGAGCAGCTTATCTCTGAAACATGAAATAATCCTTTGGCAGCATTTCAGTATGAGTGGGAAAATGAGAGTACCCCTAAACATTTTTTTAGAAAATAAAAGCACTGCACATTATAGTTTAAAACATATAACATTGTACTGTATTATGTTCCTGGAGACCATGTACCTAATTAGAAAACCCTAGCTAAATTACACTAGCATAAAATATTTTTATTCATAAGCTGAATAGATAGAAAAGTATATAACTCAGCTTTTGTTTATGGTGCTTAGACATTGTGAACCTGAATGTTGTGGCTATCTTAGGTTGGGCAGGTAGCATCAAACCTTTTTTAAAAAAACCTTTTTAAAAATTATGTTTCATGATTTATTACCTAGAGACTTGAATGTGTAATAGGGTCAGAAGGAGAGAGATTCAAATAATGACAACCAGAAAACTTCATTGTGAGATGCAAAGTTAAAACTTGGGGCTTATCTGAAGCTAATAGAGAGCAGAAGCACCATGGCAACAGGGACAAAGTAACACTCTCAGTAACACTCTCAGTATAGAGCTTTTATTCCCCACAGGGTGTAAGACATTGCTTGCCTATTCACAACATGTAGGAAGGAAGGAAGATCTTTCCTTTGTTTTTACTTTATGCATTTTACAGCATTCCAAAATCTACTTTATGCCATATGAAATAATGTTAATGTAAACAAGTAAACAATGAAAAGTGATCATAATATCTAATCTGTGGAATCAAATAGGGAACAACATTGAGATAATTATCAACTGCCAACTGTGTATAAATAGCTGTTAGTTACAGAGAAAGAACAAACTGCATCTAGAATAAGCAGTTTGAAGTATAGTCCCTCAAATTTTAAGAAACCTGTTTTTAACAGTATTCCTCATACAGTATTTACCTTAAGAATTTCTTTCTCTTAAAATTTTTACATAAACAGAAATAAAAGAACAATAAATATTTGTTCTTTTATATAATAAAGAAAGAACTTTTCTTCATAGAGTGGCTGGGGCAAGGCAGGGTACAAATAACAAATTATCATCATTATATATAATAAATATAAGCAGTTACTAGCAGCAAGGTTATAGAAGACAATAATCAGTTCTTACTGTTATCTAAAATAGTGTAAGTATTAAGGTTTCTATTATATATAAACAGTATTTTACTTTTTGATGTATTGTAATCAAATCAAACTTTTAATGCACTAGCCAATGACCATGACAACATCCAAAACATTGACAGACACTAAATATACAATAAAAATATACAACCATCTAACACTGATGTCCCATTAGGTAGGGAGAGTGCTGCTCTGACAAATTTATTCTGCATCATTTCTAGTCCTTTACTGGCTTTCATATTGATACCCAAAACCTCTGTACCATAAAGCATCTGGGGAACCAATTTACTAGTAAAAAAATTAAGAGCAGTTACGAACAGCTTTCCACCTACCATGCAATAAAACTTCATTAGTGTCTCACAAGCTTTCTGCACCTTAGGTTTGCAGCCTTGATATGCCCCTTCCACCACAGTGTCTCAGCGAAAAGGACTTCAAGGTATACAAAGGAACGCATTTGCTCTAGATTCTACTGCTCCATTTTCTATTTGAATCTAGAACTATGCTTTCCAAGAACCATAATTTTGATCTTGGAGTAATTCACGGAAAGCACATCCTGCTAGCAATACATACTGAAGGCTGCCAGTAGATTATTGAGACCAAAGCAGGAGAGTGATAGCAGCACCATGTCATCAGGTTATCCGTCTGTTCCTGATTGTTTGGACAAGGGAGTGCACCTGTGTTAAATATGGCGCCTTTCATTTTTCATTTATGTCAAAATGAAAAAGTGCAGGGGGCAATATGTAGCCTTGTTTCACACCTTTAGATGATTTGAGGACATCTTACAAGTACCCCCTTAGTCCCACACCCACCCTTGTTTCAGTACCACAATACAGTTCACAGATTAATAAAAGTAATCTAAGATCTATGTTGATGTTCAAAAGTTTCTCCCATAGTCTGATAAATACCTTGATAAATGCATTATGTGTGTTGGATCAAAGAGTACCTTTCCAATAGCAAAATGCCTCTTCCAAATGCTATATCCCTTCTGTCTTGGGAGACAGTGGAGGAGTGCGCCTTTGGGGGTTATGTGAAGCTGTTGGAAGGCTACAGCGCCTGCTGTGGCTGTAGAGACTGATATAGGAGAGACCCGTTTTGTTGCAGCTGGGGCAGATGAAGGCATCTAGTTGTGTTGCTGCAGATGTTTCTTCTCTTTGCACTCCTCCCTGCGCTCATTCCTTCTCTGGTCACTGCTATGGATGCATGACCTGACTGCCTGTCTCCAGGTACTGCAAGGGATTCCTACAGGGCGGGGTTGATGTTGCCCGCGTTCATATCACCTTTGCAGACATCTGTAATGCAGAGTTGGTCTGTCAATGGGCCTAGTACCTGAAGTCAACTCTGCCATCTTCTATTCTGTGGACATGACCAAGCTGGTGTAGATGTCTCTGACACAGGAGTGCGAACATGCTGGGAATGTGGGCTTGGGAGAGCACATCTTTGTTTAAGACTCTGTCCTGCTATGCGATGCTGTCAAGGCTGTGTCATCTGCAAACAACATATCTTGAATAAGGACCCACCACAGTTTTGTCTTAGTGCAGAGATGTGCCAGGTTGAACAAATATCCTTTGTTCCTTGAATGGAAGTACACACCAGTAAGCAGTGACAAACACGTAGAACTACTTTTAGGACTGTTTCATGTGTCACAAAATTGCTGACCATGTGAGAATCTACATTTGAAGTGTGTGGATCTGGTGTAATGATCCTACACATATCTCAGCAGCAGAAACAACATTTTTCCTTGTACAATTTTGCTTCAAAACTTTTTTATGTTACAATTCAATGGCAGGGAATGTGGTGATAGTCAAATTCAGCTGGACTTAACCATCCAGGGGTTCTTTACCTTTACCTTTTATAGCCCCTTCATACAGCACTTCTCATCTCTGTCTTATTGCATCCTAAGTAAGCCAAATGGTAACTTCTGATAGCTTCCATTTGTGAGACTGAAATTAAATGGAAGCTTTAAGCCTCACACAATTGCTCTGCAAGCAAGAATGAAAAGAAAGTTCGCTCATAGGTTTGTTGAGGGCTGTTAGTGCCTTACTGTCCCTTCAGGTACTGATTGCAAGACTGATTTGTAGAGATGGTTGCTAGTTCACAGAGACAATAAACATTGAATCTACACCATCTATGCAAATATAGGCAAATAATTGTATTTGCAGAACCAAGGATCATAATAATGTTATCCTGTGCATAAATCACATCACGGGTTCATGTTAAGAGCATTTCTGCTGTACCAACTGTCCAATTTAATAGAAGTTTAAGAGGTTTTTTGTATTGTGTTGCTGTGGTCACATCCATAAAAATTGTGCTCCAAATTCTCCAAGATATTAACACTGCTGGAGTCCCTGTTCCAACAGTGATACTAACTGAAGGGACTGTTCTCTTGATGCAGTGAGGGAGTCTCACATACAGCTTCTATCAACACTAATCCCTATCCATTGAGAGCAAAAGAAGATTAGACTCCTGTGGTGATTCTTTCCAACTGAAATTCAGATTGTGAGGGAATCTGTAGTGTAATCAAGAGAAGCCATATAGAGTCCTCATTTTTCTTGTACAGCTTGCAAATGAATTACTGACAGAGGGAAAGGACTTGTGCTGAAACCAAACCAATTCATTTAAGGAGCAGCATGCTGCTCCCTGAAACAGTCTAGCGTATTGTGTGAAGTGTCAAAGGGCCAACTAAAGCATGTACATTCAAAGCAAGGACAATGGGCCTGAAAGGGGTGATGATGATAAGCTTCTTGGAACATCTGGTAATTAATCTTAGTTTTGGAAGCTTTGTAGAGTATTGGCTAATGTAATTGCTATTCACTTTCACTGCAGGAAAATGTAAAACAGCAGACAGCCAAAAGACTTGTCATTATAGTTCCCCAGATTTCTTATACAGTACTAGCAGAAAGAAAGAGAAAGAGAGAGAGAGAGAAGGAAGGAAAGAAAGAAAGAAAGAAAGAAAGAAAGAAAGAAAGCAAAAAGAGTGCAAAACCAACATTTTCACATAAGATAAGGGGGCAAAGTGATGCAAAGGCACATGGTAAAAAAATAATAATCTATGCAAAGATGTTTGCCTCTCTTTCAAATCAGAGGTGATAGAACCATGTTTCCTAATACCACAAAAATGTACCTTATTCACTTCTGGCAGGCTACTGGTACAACTTTTGTCTGGCGATTGAGAATCCCATATGTGGATAACTGGAATTTGTGCTTTGAGTTGTTCACAAACTGCTTATAAGGGCTTAACAATCAAATCACAACAGTTAGCAATATGGACACTAATGAAGCAAGGAATATAAAAAAGTATTGAGGTAGTTAGCCATCCAGACACTTTCTCATCTCCGTATAAAACTAAAAATATGGATCTAAAGCAGAGATTCTCAGCTTTGCAACTTGTTCTTGATTATCAAATTGTTCTCCTCTATTTCCCTTCGGAATCTGCCTCCTTAGCAGTGGCGTAGCGTGGGGGGTGCAGGGGGGGCTGGCCGCACCGGGCGCAACATCTGGGGGTTAGGGTTAGGGTGCGCAAATCCACGGGTTAGGGGGCGCAAATCCATGGGTTAGGGGGCGCAAATTACTTGCCTTGTCCCGGGTGCTGACAACCCACGCTACGCCACTGCTCCTTAGGTTATCAGTCCAGGAAGGCTTCTTGCCTTGTGTTTTCCAATGGTATAATCACATTAGCACTTATGCCACATCCAGTGCACTCCTGCTGCTAATTTTTGAAGCCGCAATATGTTGATCCATATTAATCCTGTAGTTCCTTGACAAATACTGTTGCTTGCTACATCCCCCCCCCCAACCAGCTTTAGTTTGATTAGAAAATAGGGCCTGTTCACAAGACCACTTGTTCCACATTCTAACAGCCGTTGTGCAAGTGCACCGGTCACCACGGAAGCACAGATGAGAGCTTAATGAATAGGAGTTCCTGTTGGATTTTCTCTGTGTGTGAGAGAGAATCATTTATTCCAGAAACAGAGAAGAACAGAGAAGAAGTTTCAAGAAGAAGCAGAAGGCTGAGATTGTTTTGTCTATGCAAGGACATTTTCTGTGGGAACTGTTCTTTGGACATGCGTAGTGTGACAGGAAATACTGATAACAAGAGTTCTGTGTAACTTCTTGTAAGTCTCTTGCTTGCATCTTGTGGTGAGAGAAGTAGAGAGAGAGTCTTGGACTCTTGTTGGACTCTAAGCATGCCTTGACCATGGCAGTGGTGAATGTCTGTATATATTTGATACCAACATGCTTTTATGCCTGTCAAGTAAACCTCTACACTTGACTGAATCTTTATGGCATCCATGAGTATCTATTGCCTACTGTGTGTACCTTCAACCCCAAAGATGCTTCCAAGAAAGGAGCTGTATTGCGATGTAACTCTGCTGAGTATGGATACTGGCACACACATGCAGTGAAATTGATGCTAGATCTCATCCTTCTAAATCATCCATCAGAAGTTGATGGATTGATCCAACAGTTCCCTGTGTGTATTGAGACATTCCCATCCCCTGCCTACTGTGGACAAGTCCATGCAAATGCAGTTTGAAATGACGCAGGGGAAAATGACCTTGCTGCATTTCAAGCCGCTAATGTGAACATACCCTAACTGAGTTAGCTTTTGATCCTCAGCTAAAAATTTGGCAAGTTGCTGTCAAGAGTCAGCTACTGAGACACATTATAAAATTCTTCAAGCCAATATGGCAAATTTATTTTCTCCAGCTCCTTTCAATTCCTACAGACAATATGAATAGTTTAATCCCTATTAAAGTGTGACTGAAAATGCAGTTTGCATTCTAAACCTTGCTATTATTTTTTTTAAAAACCTTCCCTCCCTGAATCCCAGCCAGATCAAGGACCCTGCATATGTTTGTAAGATGTAAGGGGGAGCTTAAAGAGGTCTGATGTTAAATTAAAAACTACATTCAAAAGGGATCCCAACTATTCCTAAAATACAGTTTGTTAATATTGTGGAATGGTAGAAATTCTCTACACACAAGCTTCTTAGTTCTCTTAGTCTGAACACACACACACTCCCCACAGTCCACACACACACATCAGCTCACAGCTCAGTTCAGTGTAACTTCTCCCTCCGCAGCAAAGCTGTGTCTTAAAAAACATGGCACACCTTTTCCTCTATTTCATCAACCAGCTAGGCTTGACTACAAGAACAGCCTTCTTCCTCTGATCATCCTTGGGGTGTTCAAGCTTCTGTGGCTAATCTTCTGGTGTCTCTGAGTCTGTTTTAATAGGATGAGGAGGGAAATGAAATTTGCTTAGCAGCACATACTCTTTCTTGCATGTAGGGTGGCCCCAAAAGAGGAAATTCACTACCAAACAAAGAGGTCAGAAGAGGGCATAGATTTGCATAAAATTTGCATATGCTAACTTTTCATTATAGAGCCAACTTAGAAATAATTGCTACAAGTCTGTTAAAAATGCAGCACTATATAATGGGGGAAATTGTCACCAAGTGACCTGCTCAGATGCTATCCAGGTACTAACTGTTGATGGCTCCCAATCCCCCTTAGAATTCTTTGTCTGCACTTGGGCCAATCACTTTCATACAGGATGTCTTCAAAAGGAGGCTGTCTGCTGTAAAGTAGGATATATAACTACAAAATGTCACTTGATTTGAACTTCACTGGAATGCTAATATGTTATGAAGTAATATTAATGTCTCACATTTGGATTGTCAGTTGTAAAAATACCAAATTTTCAGACATTTCTAGTAATTAGGATGCTATAGACTATACCTGTGCTAAATTTCAGTTTTCTAGCTACAGTAGAAACAATGTAACCTTTTTAGGGTACTTTTTTGTCTGCTTGTTTAGAAGGAGAGATTTTGTCTTTCATACTTTTCTATAGCCAATGGGGCATAAACTACATGCTTTCTATTTTCAGCTTTCCAGGTAGTTTAGAGGTGTCTTAACTAGTTCCATTTTGAAGAAGAAATACAAGTGTTCCATTAGCAGATTTTTCTTTAAAAATGGCATTTTGGGCTATATGTTTACTAGAGTTTAAGCTTCATGTCTTGGGTCATCTGAATGGCCTAAGCACAATGGCCTAAGACACTAAGCACAACAAAATTTCCTCCTGAGGCATTATCACAAATGGGTTTTGCATAGAAAAGTGGTTGAATGTTCCACGACAAGTTCTGGAAATATCTCAGGTATTGTGAACATGGCCAGATAGGTTTGTCAAGAGAGAAAGATCAGATGTTTCCAATTTTATTATTTGAGGGCTCTTGGCAGCTTTTGAGCAATCAGCCTGAAACATTGTTATTAAAAGTGCAATAAAATGGTTCTGGTTTATTACAACTGTCTGCATTTGTTTGATCTGCTGTTCTTCATGAAGGTTCAGTAACATGCACACAGCACTATGAAATAACCCTTTCAGCTTAAGAATGCATGAAGAAGAAAATGAGATTGGTTTAGCATGGATATGTGTGTAGTTCAAATGCAGCATATGCTAAAAAGCTTCATATTTTCATTGTACTGATGGATTCAAAATTGTCTTTTTAGGCATCCAGTTTGGAATCATTAAGTTCTATTATCCCAGACCAGTTGGGTAGCCATATGCATCTCTTGGCACGGGGAAAAAGATGTTTTACTGGTTTCCCTATATTCTTGAAATAAAATAAAATGGAGAAGGAATAATAAAATATTTGATAGGGCATTTACACCAGGATAAATTATATGAAAAGTATATTCAATTTGCTCTCTTAACCCTAGGTCATTTGTCATACATATCATTTATACTCTGAGAATCTATTTTACGTCATCACTCAACACCATGGTTTGTTGGAAAACGTCTTAATGGAAAACAGCTAGTCAAGTAAATCCTATCCCTTCCAGGAGAAAGAGAGGTCTTTTTTCACATTCTCTTCCATTAAATTTGCATTAAAGTGACTAGAAGCTGGAGGCACCACTACGAACAGACCTTGCAAGCCCAGCCCACAAAGAGGAATGCCCATTTACTTGCCTAGTCTTGGGACTCTAGTCATTTGCCACACTAAGTGCTGTGCCCACCCCATCCTTCAAAAAGAAGGTTCTGGAGGCATGCCACTTGTTAGGTCAATGTCTTAGCTTGCGTTTAGCTTCTTGTATACCTGCTGTATCCTGTAGCAGTACCTTGCTTATGTACCATTCTTATTTAAGCATTTAAGTTTTTTGATAGTCATCAAACTGGGAGTTCAAGTACTTCAATGAGGGCTGGCACAGTTGTGCACCCAGTTATATCATTGGTGTCTGATTTGACTCATGATTGGGCTTAGAATAAACTACTATAATCTACTGGATAGTAAAGATCGAACCTGGGAACATTCATGTTCTGTTACTGAGCTACTGCTTTCCCATCATACTGGAAAATACTTTATTCTGCCAAATTGGTTACAAATTAAAAGGAGGGAACTGTGATTTTCATCACTAATTTGATACTAGTCATAGCTTATTTTGAAGAGTCATGGGAACTGTGATTTGCTGAATGAAAGTAATGACCTATTTCACAGTGCAATTCATTTTCATATTTATTTATTTTAACATGTATGGCAACTTGAGCTAAGGAGCTCAAGTTGCCATACATTGTTCTTCTGTACATGGTAAGCCTAAAACTACACACACCAATCATATACACACTTCCTTGGGAATGTTCCAAGGAACTCATTTGTGCTTAGTAGCCTTAGTAGAAATCCGCAGGATTGTACTGCGCAGTTAGCAGACCTCTTCAGGCACTAACAATGTCGGCTAAATTGCCACATGAAGGGAGGCTGCATGATGGGAACAAGCTCACTAGCTCCAGTCCTCTGTTACCATGCTTGCCACTTGTCATGAGTTGGAATAATAATAATAATAATAATAATAATAATAATAATAATAATAATAATTTATTATATGTACCCCACCCATCTGACTGGGTTGCCCCGGCCACGGCCACTCTGGGCAGCATTTAACATATATTTATACATAATAAAACATTAAATATTAAAAAACTTCCCCGTACAATGCTTTCAGATGTCTTCTAAAGGTCATATATTTACTCATCTCCTTGACATCTCATTCCTTCTTTCCTATCATAAGATCAATGTGATCTTGATTTCTGCAGCAAAAGCAATCAAACAATGCTTGCAATCCAAAGATCCATTATTGCCATCAGCCTACAAGTCATGCCCATGTACAATGTGAGAAGGTTAGAAAGAATATAGTTAGAAGCAAGAGGGAGAACCAACCTAATAGTAATCCAAGGTTCTATAGCAGAAACATCAACCAGGGCCTCTGTGTCTGGATGTGAGTCATTTCAGGAAGCTAAAAAAAGAATGAGGCAGCAGTAAGAGAGCCAAATATATTAATATCTGGGACTGTGGGTGGGGCAGGCTGAGTCTTATGGGAAACATGACAAACTTCATTAGTAAAGACTTTTAAACCCAAGGTTTCTAAATATAAGATTCAAATCTGTAGTAAGCTTGGAACATATTTTCTACTTCATCAAATGAGAAATACAGTTCTGAGATTTCAGCTCTTACACCATCACTATAAAGAATTACTGGAAGTTTACATGCATAGAGTTTTGAAAGGAATCCTTCCAAGAAAAGAATGTTTGATGAACGCTTTCCTTATAGCAGAAAGTCCTATTTTGGTTGGAAGTGGGTTTGTTACACAAGAGCTGCAAATCAACTTTAATTCTGCAACCTACATTTGCTGTTACATAATTGAATCCTACCCGAAATTAGCAGTAGTCCAGAAGCATCCAGAGACTTGATCCAGTAGTACAGTGCCATATTTATGAGCTAAGCTATCCAACTGTTGGACACTGACTGAAAGTCAGTGTGGTGTAGTAATTAATGCAAGGATCTTTTGATATTGAAAGGCCAATGTAAAGTCTTATGAAAGCAGTTAGAGCACTTAAGAAGTTCATTAAAATGGCAATCTTTGAAGAAAGACCTGTACTTAACAGTACTGCAAAATCTCCTAAGGAGAGGAAGAGAGACATAAAATATTAATTAGCCCATAAAAGGCTGGTACTGTTTCACAGTAGTGGCTACAATTAAGATGGACCTTTCTGTGCAAAATGTTGCACCATTTCCATATGTGACATTGAAATCACCTTTTCCTTATATTCTTTATGTGAATGCCTGAACATTTTTTAATGTGAGAATTGGGGGGAAGCAAGTGTACGTTCTGGCCAAAGAGGGTTTTATATTTGCATAACAGCGCAAACCTAAATGCACTTACTAAGGAGTATGTCCTCTTGTTACTTCTGAGTAAACGTGCATGTAATGTACTATAATTTGTTCTTAAGGGTAAAAGTAAAGGGACCCTTGACCGTTAGGTCCAGTCGCGGATGACTCTGGGGTTGGGGCACTCATCTCACTTTACTGGCCGAGGGAGCTGTCCACAGACAGCTTCTGGGTCAGCTAGCATTACAAAACTGCTTCTGGCAAACCAGAGCAGCGCACAGAAACACCGTTTACTTTCCCGCCGGAGTGGTACCTATTTATCTACTTGCACTTTGACATGCTTTCAAACTGCTAGGTTGGCAGGAGCAGGGACTGAGCAACGGGAGCTCACCCCATCGTGAAGATTTGAATTGCCGACCTTCTGATCGGCAAGCCCTAGGCTCTGTGGTTTAGACCACAGCGCCACCCACATCCCAGTTTGTTCTTAAATAACTACATAGGGATCTCAGTTCCTAGCGTTCCAACCTGGCTCGCTGACAAAAGTTAATGTGCATGCTTTTCCTCTGAATTCCCAATCTTTCTCACTTGGAAATGTGATGCAGAATCATATTACTACATCCCACATGATCTACAGGTCCTTGTTAAGAAGTGATTCATGTTGGGAATTAGAAGCTTAGGACCCAGTTCTGATCTTGCACATTGGTTTTTAAAGGTCATCTGAAAGATCACCTATAGCAGGCATGGGGAACTGGATCTTGCCAGTGGGGCAAATCTTATCTCCCTCACTTTCTGGGGTTCAACATTGATTAGTTGGACCTATCAATCACATAAGTAACAAGTCTCTAACTCACCAGGGGTTTTAGACCCACCCACTGGCTACCCTCACCTGGTTCAGAACCTACCCTCCCTTAGCTTTCTGGTAGTTCTTCACGCTTGGTAACATTGGCAGGCTTCCTAGATTTCTCTGCCAACTTACAGACTAAACCTAGATGTCAACTTGTATATCCATTTAAAAATCATGAAAAGCACATTAGATCATAGAACAAGAGTACCACAAAAATAAAAGATTCTCTTTACCATTTTAAGTTTGAAAATGGCCATGCACATTAGCTAGGTCAAAATCTTAGCATGCCACACCTGAGACTGTTCTAAATTGAGATAGATTATGTATATGGATATATAATGGCTGTAGTAAAAGACAGAACTAAATGACCTTAACATTTTGTACTTTGGCATGCAGGGGTGATAGTGCTGCTAAGCACCATAATAAGCCCAGACTAGATGGAAAACAATTTGTTTTCCATGACTTTACTGTATTTGCTAAATATAGACCATGGAGAAGCAGGCAGAAATCACTGTTACCATTGACCAGTACTACAATATTAAGCAAAAGCCATTCAGCTGATGGTACTCTATTCCATATACAGTGGTACCTCTGCTTAAGTACTTAATTTGCTCCAGAGGTCCGTTCTTAACCTGAAACTGTTCTTAACCTGAAGCACCACTTTAGCTAATGGGGCCTCCTGCTGCCACCGCACCATCGGAGCATGATTTCTGTTCTCTCTTTTTTTAGATATAATTTTTATTAACAGGCCAATCAAATCACATTAATTCCAAATCACATTAGTTCCAAATTATACAGCCAGATTTTTTAAATTTTTGTTGGGGGTACCCATACTTCAAACTCCGAAAGGGATCCAAACGTCACTCTTGCTGCTGCTGCTTTAATTAAACAGTTCTATCCAGTTCTGTCCAGATAGTCTCTTTGTTATTTTCCTCATCTTCTTGTTGTTACCATATATTCATTTCTTTGTGATCTCTGATAATCTTCACAAGCGGGTTGCAGACAAACATATTCTGTGTGGGTTTTACACTCTCCAAAAGTCATATCACATAAAGGACAGACGCCATTTCCACACCTCCGTAAAAAACATTCCCACAGTCTGTCCGTTGATTTCCACAGGCTTGCCAATCTGTAACTCAGGGGGACCTGCCAGGTCAAGATCACATTCCGATAACCATACATTCACATTCCAATGACCCTGGTCCTCCTCCCCCTCGTCCTCCTATGGGCAAGCCTGTCTTAACGAAAGTCCATTTGTAACTGCGTCATAAAACTTTCTTTCCATTCCCCGATGTTTCCACCAGTCCTCTCTTTGATCAGTAATTCATTTCCACACAGTTCTTAACTCCTGCTTGTGATTAGTAATTAGCAGCGATTCTTCTCTCTGGAGGGGAGGGTTATTGGTACTCACATAAGACAAAATAAGAAAAGTTTTTTCCTCCCCCCTTTCCATTTCACTCCGACATACCAGTCTTTTAATTATGATTCTTCACTTGATTTATTTGTCCAGCCCGTCGCTCCTCTCGCAGAGATCCCATTAATCAGCAGTCTTTACTCCCGATCTTTACTTGATGTATGTGCATTAGCTTCTTTCCAATTATATATTTCCAATTATATATTTCGAGCTAATGTGAACCAGTGCGCGATTAGAGACAGTGTCAGGGAGAGCCGACCTCACCCGAGGGCTTCGTGCCAAGTGTCCTCACCCCCTTCTTTCGAATCCGGGGGTGAATTATGGACACAGCTGGCAAGGCAGTCCCCCCCATTCCCTAGGGGGGGGGGCAAGGGAGGCTGCATACTCCCATCACAGCCTCTTAATTATCTTGTGTGGGTCGGAGAGATGTTATTGTTGGCCATCTTACAATGCGCCCCCTGGTGGCCCCACGATTTCTGTTCTCATCCTGAAGCAAAGTTCTTAACCTGAAGCACTATTTCTGGGTTAGCGGAGTCTGTAACCTGAAGCGTATGTAACCCGAGGTACCACTGTACATGCTTACTATGGGTAGCTGCTTATAATAGAAAATAGTAAAATAAGTGCTTACGGAAGTAACCTGTATATAGATGGCTACTGCTTGTAGTCAGTTTCTTAAGCTGGAAAAAGTGACAGTATGCTAAGTCTGCTTAATGCATGTCCCAAATTAAAATGGGGAATCAAGTGGTTGTTGCCTTACATGGAAACCAAATACAAAATAATAAGAACAAAGTAAGGACATTGGAGAAGAAGAGGTAGCAAAGAGACTGAGAAGAAAAATATATATAAGGATAGAACACTGAGCTTTTTTAAAGCTGATTTATATGTATAGTTGCAAATTTAGATCCATTTCAGAAGAAATCCACACTATAAGTAATTTTTTTTAAGGAGGTGGAGGGTTAGGGCTTAGGTAAAATATTCAGTGCTTGGACCTGTAACCAATCCATTGGGGGATTTATATAATAATAATAATATTTTTTTTTTTTACACCCCACCCTCCCCAGCCAAGGCCGGGCTCAGAGCGGCTTACAAGCAATAATAAAAACAAGTTGAATGATTACAACTTAAAAACAACATTAAAATACGTTAAAATATTGAAAAATTAAAATATGATAACGTAGCCTCATCACAGGAGGAGAAGGAAAGGAAAAAAGCAAGAGGGAGGGAGGGAATCAAATTGGCTCCAAGCCAAAGGCCAGGCAGAACAACTCTGTCTTACAGGCCCTGCGGAAAGAAATCAGATCCTGCAGGGCCCTGGTCTCATGAGGCAGAGCGTTCCACCAGGCCGGAGCCAGAGGTGAAAAGGCCCTGGCTCTGGTTGAAGCCAATCTAACTTCCTTAGGGCCCGGAACCACTAGGGTGTTGCTATTTATGGACCTTGAGGCTCTCCGTGGGGCATACCGAGAGAGGCGGTCCCGTAGATATGAGGGTCCTAGGCTGTGAAGGGCTTTAAAGGTCAAAAGCAGCACCTTAAATCTGACCCTGTACTCTACCGGGAGCCAGTGCAGTTTGAAAAGCACTGGGTAAATATGTTCCCATGGCAGAGACCCTGTGAGGAGCCTCGCTGCAGCATTCTGCACCCTCTGGAGTTTCTGGATCAGCTTCAAGGGCAGCCCCGCATAGAGCGAATTACAGTAGTCAAGCCTGGAGATGACCGTCACATGGATCACTGTGGCCAGGTCGGGGCGGGAAAGGTAAGGTACCAACTTCTCACTCCTGGCTGCTAGAAATGAGGTTCTAGTGTAAAAATCCACATTTGAATAAGAAAAATGGTGTTACACAAGTCCTTAAAGGAACCAGTTGTTGCACAGTCTTGAGATGCTCCACTTGTGCAACCATTCTACTTTTAATGCAATAACTCTTGGGTCACTTCTAGATGACCTGTTTATTGAGCTTTTGTTTATGGAAAGATTAGATAATGTTGACTATTGAGCATTCATTCTGATTTGTTAGCAGGGAGCTTAGCTAATGCTTCAAAGCAAGTGCAATCTCAAGCTTTCCAGTACATTTTCCTGTCACTTTCTTTTTTGCAAAAAAGTCCTATTTGGGGGCTGGGGCAGGTTTGTTGAGGTTGACCTAATCAACTATAAATGTGTGGTCTAAATTTAAAACTTAAAAATAGCCATTGTTTGGAAGCACCCTTAGAAGTTGTAGCTATGTATGCTCTGTCAACCTTAAACTGGGCCATAGCATTGCTCTTCAGCTACTAGAAATGCAGAATTTGGAAGCCTTTCCTGTCAAAACTGCAAAAAGCAAAAAAAATCACATATCTATTTCTTTGATGCAGAGAGAGATGATGAGATAAAAGAGGACACTTTCTTAGAATTATCCCCAATGCAGGCACAATTAGATTGAAGCAAATTACTGTTCTGTTACCTAATATATGTTTTATGTTATTAGAGTATGATGATTGAATAGCACAGAAACAGCCAAAGATGGATTAAGATAATAGCATGGAAACTAGCCCTGAAGAAAAGACAGCATTATGCCATCCCTGAAATGGATAGCAAGTCCTATATGCCAGGGAACTGCTAAGGATCATACCAGAGCATTTAGGGGTCATGTTTTGAAATTTCCTAGATTAAAGGAAACTGAAATGTATCATTACGAGATGCAGTTATATACCTATTTGTTTCCATCTGGGCTAAATGAAGTTAGACATAGGGATGGGTGAATCTGTCAATTTCAGTTTCTTATTTTTCTAGTCTTAATGTCTCCAAATTTCCACGTCAGTTTATGATTTTAAAAAATATATCCCTTTGAAAATTCATCAGGTTCTTTGTGTAAATTTCTCCCAATGTACACATTGTTACAATGTAGTTTTCCCTAATTCCTTTTTGTATATTATATTCAGTAATATGTGTACATTTTGGTACACATTACTTGGCTGAAGAACTGAATTGCAAAATTCAGAGAATTACTAAAGGATGGTTCTGTTTTGGTTCACATAGTGTTTTTGAAAGTATGAAAGTATGAATTAGATCCCTTTAAGTGGGAACTGAATCAACTTTCTCTTCCATCTCTAGTTACACATTAATTCAACCTGCTCCATTAGTTCAAAGACTTTCAGAGGAGCTCAGAATTTTAAAATGACTCTAAGAACAAAACATAAAGCACAATAAATAGGTAAAAGAAGTTGCAGTGGTACAATCAATAGAAATACATACACCTCTATGGATAAAAATACTGAAATATGATGTGTATTTGGCTCCTTCTGCAAGGTTTAAGGTATTACATGACAGAGATATGTTGTGTGTGTGGCAGGGGGAGGTTCTCTTAACCCAAATTTTAAGCATCCCACATTAAGATTGCAATCCGATCCATGCATACATTTGTGCTGTAAGATGGCAATCCTGAATCGCTAGGATTCATTTTTACCTCTGAGTAAAAATATAGCTTTGATTCCTGGATCAAAATTTTATAATGAAAATTGAGAGTTGTGAAATTAAATTATTTTTTCTTTTTAAATGGTCAAAATTTAACTCCTTAAGGTTCCAAAAAAAAAAAGCTTATGGCATCAAGACATTGCAGGGTGGGATGAAAAACGGCAGTTGGTTTTTTTAAGTGGCAAAAATATTGGTGGGCAGATATGCTCTATAAGCCGTGGTTAGCCACCCCTAATACCCATAATTTAAGGGAAAATGTCATTTTATAGCCATGATGGGTAGCATAGAATGTGATTATGTAGTATGGAAAGAGAACTGAACCCCTGGATTGTTAAATCCAGTCAAAGGCGACTATGGGGTTGGAGTCTCATCTTGCTTTCAGGCCGAGGGAGCTAACGTTTGTCCACAGACAGCTTTCCTGGTCATGTGGCCAGCATGACTAAACCGCTTCTAGTGCAGCAGAACACCGTGATAGAAACCAGAGCAAACAGAAATGCTGTTTACCTTCCCACCGCATTGGTACCTATTTATCAACTTGCACTGGCATGCTTTCAAACTGCTAACCCCAGAACCCCAAACCACATAAATCATTGGCGCCCTCTCCTGAATCAGCCTCCAGTTCCCCTGCCTTCGTCACACTCTCGTCAGAGCCCTGGCAGTCCCTGACAGCAATAGTTTGGTTGATCATGGGCTTGTCCACATGGTTACATGTGTATTTGAAACTGCTTGTGTCTCCATCTAATTAGCAGCATTCATATCAGGCTGGTGGGTGGGCAGGTGGGTATCCAAGGCTTGTGAAGGAACAGCAGCCCAGTCCAGGCAGTTGGGTAGCCCAGGCTACCAAGTGGAGGTTTTACCATATCTAAGGGGAGGGGAGAGGTGGTAGTTTTGACAAGGTTTAAAGGAAGGAAGGTAGCTTTGAAGAAAGAGAACAGGGATGGGGATGTCTTTGTCAAGGAGTAAGGAGATTGGGGATACCTGTGGCAAGGTATGAAGGAAGGCGTGGGTGGCTTTGGTGAGAAGGTTAAGTGGAGTTGACAAATAAAGCAAGCACGGATGCAGCCCCCAGTTCTTGATAAAGTTTTACACATATTAATATATTAATGGAAGTTTATTTTACTAAATTTGTTTGAAATCATTAGGGTTGCAATCGTGTACACAAAAGCTTGGGATTAAGCCCCACTGAAGTCAGAAGGACTTACTTCCATGTAGACCAGGCTTCCTCAACCTCAGCCCTCCAGATGTTTTGAGACTACAGTTCCCATCATCCCTGACCACTGGTTCTGCTAGCTAGGGATCATGAGAGTTGTAGGCCAAAAACATCTGGAGGGTCGAGGTTGAGGAAGCCTGATGCAGATATACATATACTAATTGCACTGTAGGCCAATTTGGTTTGTGATTTTTGTCCTTTTTTTAAAAAAAATGCTTTTTATTAAATTTTCCACAAACAAAAAAAAGAGAGAGAAAAAAGATAAAAATAAATATAACATTCTTTTACAATCATCATTTTGAATCCACTTCTTTACATTGCGCATATTCACGCCCCGACCTCCTTCCTTCCCTGCTTCGGTTTTCTTAATACATATCTTCTCTTGCAGGTTCTTATTCCCCTTCTATACACATCACAGGATTCATGTTAAGCCTGCTACAGTTTTTAATCTTCTACAGTTAACTTTTATGTACGCAACAAATTTACCCCATTCTTCTTCAAACTTTGTCCCTTTTTGATCTCGGATTTTATAGGTCATTTTAGCCAATTCTATATATAATTTGTGATCATTGTCCTGATGGTGTGCTTTAGAAGATTTGGCAGAGAGAAATCATTTTTCTTTGTACATTTTCCTTTTGGTGTATTTCCAATTGTTGAAGATAAAACTATGTTCTAGTTCATCATCAACAATCCATTTAATACATGGGGCAGGTTTTATCTCTTGCTCCTCCTTGCCTCTAAGGAATATACTTGCATTGTTACATTGCAGAATTCTTGGAGGCACTCGCTAATTACAGGAAATGTTTTAATGCCAACATATTCTGATTCTATATTTAAAAAATTAAGGGCAATGTTTAAAAATAACTTAAGGGAATTGCAATCCTTAAACATCCTGGATGAGTTAGGTAATAAATGTTAAGTATGGGTTGTAGTGACTGATGTACCTACACTTTGTCTTAACTTGTGGTGATGTTACCAGCAATACATAGAGATAGAATTGCTATTTCAAATGCTTAATGACAAGTAATACTCTTATAATCCAGAGAACCAGGAGTGAATTTGTATCAGTGTGGTTCAATGAACTCTTGTTGAACTGGTAGTGGAAGATGTGGTCTACAATGCAGCAGCATGATAAACTGAAGATTGCATTACTATGTAAGAAAAATGATAAATATAGGTAGTGTGATATAAACAAGTGAGGCATAACAAGTGGGAAGCTCACATGTACCCCTCACATGTTTTGAAACAATGGGATAGCCTCACGCACCATGTCTACACTTCCTGCCACCTATAGCAGCAATGCTTCCCTGTCATGCAATTATTTGGATGGCGTAGAGAAAGGCTTTCCACCCATGCTGATTTATGTGGAGACTTTCTCCACATGGGGAGGGACTCTGGCTCAATTAATGGTGGAGGTAGGACTATTCCACATTTCTGTATAGTTCTTTTCACATCCATTTATTTCATATATTTGTATACTGCTTAATACTTAAAATCATCTCTAAATAGTTTAGAAAACAAAAAAATACAACATAACAATGAAACTGAGAAATAAAAATACAATATTAAACAAAAGTGTGATATAATGTAATAAAGCAATAACATCCCAAAAACAAAAACCTACCAGCATATTTTGAAACATCTTTAAAGTCAGGGGCCCCCTCTCTCTTGAGTCTCCCTCTTACCTGACTTACAAAGTACTCAAATTCTGCCCTGCATCTAGACAAGTCATAAAATACTGAAGTTTAGTGCATGTGTAGAATGTTTTTATTTGGGGAAGGAATCAGCAGTTTTAATGTGCAAGAACTGAAACTTAAGGAAATACAAATATTACCTGTGGAATAAGATGTAGTAGGACATCTCCAGAAAGAATTCCTACAGCTAACCCCACAAATAGCTGTAAAATGAGGGTGCAACATTCTTGACAGGAATTAGATAGAATGAGAGTTGTGCCAAACATAGATCCAGTTGTCATAAGTAAAATTGCAAGAGTTCTATAGCCATATTCTATAGAAGAAAAGATGAAAGCAATGCTAAAAATAATTCTTGCATTTCTGTTGTTAAATTAACTTGAAAGCTCAGATTTTGAAATCCAATTGTCAAATAAAAAAGGGGCAAAGAAGCACTTCATAAAGTGAAAGTAAGTTCCATGAATTTCAACAGCATTTCCATTAAATAGGATTTTTGCCTGACCCAGGGTACAAACCATAGGTCAGAGCTCATATATGCTGGAAGGATTAGGCAAAACTGTGATGTAAGGCAGATGAAACAAAGCACAGCACAGCACAGCACAGCACAGCACAGCACAGCACAGCACAGCACAGCAAAGCAAAGCAAAGCAAAGCAAAGCAAAGCAAAGCAAAGCAAAGCGGCTGAACAAATGAGCAGGTCATCTTGTAGTAGGCAAAGTAAAATTGGGAAAACAGTATCAAGTGAATCTGAAGGTTATATGTTAGCTATGCCTAATGTAAGATAATACACTAAACCATTGGAGGCAAATGTAATGCTTGAATATATGTGCGTCTTACAAGTAGAGAAAAGGTGATAGAACCAGTACTTTTGTTATCTTGATGCTCATTCAAAACATTAAAAAATAGTATATGCAATCATTGTTCTGTTAAATAGTGAGAAATGAGACAAGGTGGAGAATGGATTAAAAGTCATATAACTTTTTTATTCCTGAAAAATAACGTATTGTATCAAAATAAATAAATAAAAATTTAAAAATTGTCCAGTAGCACCTTAGAGACCAACTAAGTTTGTTCTGGGTATAAGTTTTCATGTGCATGCACACTTCTTCAGATACCTGACTTTTCATGCAAACTTAGTTGGTCTCTAATGGCTTTTATTTTATCAACTATTTTCTTGAAAATTGATGGTCTAAGTGTAAGGCATTTTATCTGAAGGAAGAAAATTTTGTTTCTTAAATTAATTAGCAGTAGCAAAAACTGCTACCATCTGTTACTAGTGACAAATAATGTTTTTTATGTAAGTGTGAAAAACAGAAGATAAAATTTAGTAACAGCATGAAATATATCACTCTTAGCAATTACTTTCTCAAAGGAAGATGCTCATGTCATTAATGAGGCAATTAAGAGAAACAAGAATAAAGTGTGTTTAGAAAAAATTGCTCTCTCTAAAGATGCTTTCAGAATTACTACTCAACCTAGAAACCATGTAAATCTTGTTTTTTTGTCTTGTTCCTGCCAATTTAATCCTATAGATAAGCCAGTTTGATTTCACCCTGACTACAGTTTACCTGATTTGAGGGTATGATTCTGTGAGGGTTAAACTATAGTACAGAGAGGAGGCTCTCCAGATAATAGGCTCCAATTCTCATCAGCCCCAGCCAAAGATATCAAAGCAAAGATATATTTGGAAATCTGCCTGTTATATGGAGTTCATTAATACTGTTTGAAGAATGGAAAATACATTGCATAAAGAATTATGGTGAAGGTAAACGTGTTTTAGTCAGGCAGATTCCATGCAGGGCCAACCTCAGAATGGCAGCACCCCGCTGGGGAATGGTACTTTCATCAGCACCACTGATGTTCAGAAAAGCAGCTTTCCTTTCCAGAACACTTATGTGTACACACTGAAGACTGAAGAAAATTGGATGAATATTTTTTATGTATTATTTATCAAGAGATTCCTTTACCACCATTCACCAAAATGGTCATAGGATGTTAAAAAGAAGAAGTAAATATACAAACATACGGTAACATTTAATTAACTTGATCACACTGTAGTACAAATAATGATATTCAAAAGACACATGACAGAATTTTCATAGATGGGGCTTAAAGTTGTCTCCTGACTGAGAGTATTTTGCAAGAAGCATTCAAGTTGAACAATTAAAATGGATTAAAGTGCTGTGCTGCCCTAGCACAACAAATCCAGTTGTGTTTTTTAAAAAACAAAAACAAAAACCAGACTTATTGCTGTTAGCAAAATGACAAGGAAATGCACTTAGAAGTGTGGGGTGAATGAATGATTAGTGGAAAGGTATATAAACACCATTCAAGGAAATCAGGATGAATGCTTAATAAAGACCAGATAGTATAATTTCTATGTAAGCTTTGTGCAAGAAAACCAAAATGAATGCGCAATAAATGGGTCATCTGCGGGAGTATCAGTCTGCAATGCAAAAGTACAAACTATATTTGTTAGAAGTAGTGATGAACACAGAGTTTAGAATTCTTGCAGGTACAAATGAGTGTGGCCTCTCTACTGTTGCAACTATCTGTTGCCCTTTCAGGATGGCAACAATGAGAAAGCTTGCTAGCTGCTGCAACATCCATTGAATAGTATCATTGTGGGCACCCAGACATTTTTCTGGTGTTGGGGGGAGAATGAGACTTGTGGCTGTTGTTCAACAGCAACATATATTAATTTTAACAGCCAGTTTAATAATCCTGCTTCTTGTTTTGTGATGATCACATGCAGTCTAAAGGAACCTGCAAATTGGCCTTTAAATTGAATGTTTAATCAAGGAGAATGGGATGTTCTCCATTATATAAAAGAATGTTATTTTACTCACTTTAGATACTGAGCAATTCACAAACCTTTTAGCAGTCAGATATAAAACAGATTAACTAGCAGAGGGTTGATCCATAGAACTCCAGCCTCAGGAAAAGATATTTCGAATACATTTCCAACTACAGTACAGTGGTACCTCAGGTTACATACACTTCAGGTTACATACGCTTCAGGTTACAGACTCTGCTAACCCAGAAATAGTACTTCAGGTTAAGAACTTTGCTTCAGGATAAGAACAGAAATCGTGCTCCAGTGGTGCGGTGGCAGCAAGAGCACCCCTTTAGCTAAAGTGGTGCTTCAGGTTAAGAACAGTTTCAGGTTAAAAACGGACCTCCGGAACGAATTAAGTACTTAACCCGAGGTACCACTGTATTGCTGTAGCAATTTTGCCTCATCCTGACAGACATAAAACGGATTAGGTTCTTCAGGAAAATAATGCAAGGTTTGGCCAGCATTCTAAATTTCCAGTTCATGCCCACTTTTGCCTCTGCTTTTCATCTACAGTACATACAGTTGAAAAGCTCATTGATAAAGCTGATAAGCAAATTACATTTTCTATGAACTTTATTGCTTTGTGTTGATTTCATGTTTCACAATATCCTTGAAGTTTGGGCAGCACTGCCTACTCAAATGTATTTAGTGATTTTAATTGATAAAAAGTGATGGTGTTTAAAAAAATGGGGGTAATACCCTTTGTAGCTGCCATTGTACTTTCGGCATGAGTGCGTACCAGCTAGCTACAGTACAAGAATCTGCTCATCATTTTACCTGTGCAGTCCTTCAATTTACTTTTACCTGGTATTCAGATATTTTAAAATGTTTCCTTATTGCTTCCACTACATCTTCAGTTTCATTCCAAGAGAAAAGTCTTCATTGCTTCTTCAGTTGACCATACTAGTTAGGTAAAATTTATAATCCTGGTTCCTCTGACTAAACATTGATGGACAGATATCTCTTTGATGCGTAATATAATAAAGAAGAAATTTTCTGGAAGACTTCTTCACTAAAATAGCTTTCTAAATCTCCTCCAGCAACTAATATCAAAGTGTCTGGTTCAAGGCACTGTGAATAAGAAAAAACCCCACATAAAATTTAAAACATGGCTCAGCAGCAAATCTCAATTAATATTAGAAAGGGTACACATTACTGCCTCAGGTCTTGAATGTTACCTGCAAGTTTGGCTGCAAAACAAGCAGGCGAGTCTGGATGAGCCAACAGAGGTATACTCCAAAAGAAAGACTCCAAGTTTTCTAATTTGTTAGCACACTCTTCATCAGTGGTTGCTGTCCATTGGGACTTATAAGAGCTGAGGGCAAGGAGACCAACAGTAGGTGGTGCCAAAGTCAATGACTACAGGTAATTCTAGTTTTGTCACCATCATGCTCCCTGCTGAGTTCTACAGGGGCAAAGCTGAGGCTGAGGAAGATGGCAGCAACTAATCATAAATAAGAAGGCAGGTTGGCTGAGAGCAGAACTACATTGCTGGAGCAGGTTGTAGGGCTGCCATATGTCCAGATTTTTCCAGACATTATGGGGATTTCAAAGGTGAAATTAATTTCTGGGGAGGAATTTCTTAGACATGTCAACATCTTTTTAGGTGTCCTGATTTTTACTTTTTGAAATATGGCAATCCTATCCATTTGCCCTTATGGATCAGCCTCCGTTGCTCTTCATCAAAACCCTTTGCTGTGCCTAAAAAGAAAAACTCTTTAAAAGAAGTTGCCTTTTATCAAGTCCTTCTAACTCAGTATTGCCCACTCTGGCTGAAAGTAGCTCTTCACGGACTCAGGTACCATTTTCTCACACCGCCTTCTCCTTGATCTTTAAATGAAAAACAAACACATAAAATTGGAACCAGGGACTTACCACATGCAAAGTATGTGCAAATGCAATTATGATTCATCGCTTCTTCATTTTCTCCCTTCCCAGAAGGGAACAATTGGTTATTACCTCTGATGAAGAATATACCATACTCAAAATGCATTTAGCAGTTTGGAGAGGTTCTGTAAACAGAAGCAATTTGTTCAAGCACCTCTTAAAGTTTATCTCTGTTTGTTGGGCTGAAAACTGGTGCTGACCTCCTTCCTTTCCTCTCCTTAGACTTCACCCCAGTTACTCTTGTACCTGCTTTTTTCACCATAGCTACCACTTCCTGGCTACGACCATTTTAGGAGCCATGGTGTTAGGTTATGATGCAGGGTTCTGGAAGTGGCATCAGTAGTAAGGTAGAAAAACTGTGTGATGAGGTCTTTCTTTATTGTTGCATTTTGGGAGTTAATAACTAATGCTTAAGCAGCAGAAGAAGAATTTGCTGAAAGCTATCTGGTAAACTTTATAGCTGTGTTGGAATTTGAACCTGTGTTTCCCACCTGCTCCTCAGCCACACCCAGTGGTGCCCCCTTGAATAAAATAGGAGGGGTAAGCCCCACCCTGCATAATCAATCACATGATGCGGCACATGCACCCTATTTGAATGGCAATACCCATCAACTTTGGGGGGGACCCAGGCCCCTCAAATATTTTATTGGGGGAGTGAAGACCCCTTGGCCCCTAGGAGTTGGCTTCTATGGCCACACCCCTTACCATGTCTAAATGCTCTATACCAGCAGTGGGGAACCTTAGTTCTGGGGACCAAATGCAGCCCTCCAGAACTCTGGCCCTTGGGACTCTCCTTAGATCATGCCCCTTCTCAGCCACATATTTAATGCCCCCTTGCTCTAAACACTGTCTTACATTGGTTTTTAAAAAGTCTAAGAACAGGTGTTATACCCTCCAAAATCTGACAGACAGAAAGGACATGCTTGTAATATGCAGTATACTCTAAGGGCCCAACTAGATGAGATCCTATTCATCCAAATACCATTTATTTGAATGACATTCTAAAAGACTGTTAATCTGAATCACTGGCACATTACCAACATTTTGAACTTGAGGCTTGCAGGAAATGGCAAATGGATCTAAGATAATTTTGGTTATATATTTAGCTCTCAAAATAAAATAGCTTAGGAAGTTCCAGAGAACCATTTTAGTGTTTGTGAATCCCTTTCTAGTGTCTATGTAAGTGTTACAGTTGAAGCGGAAAAAACTAAATGGTAACAAATAAATGTACACATGTACCTGAAGAACATAGTACATCTGTTGAAAACAACATATAAAATGAATAAATATACAAATAGCAACACAATCCTTCTTTGTTGGGATGCGAAGTGAATCACATGAAAATGCTGTGCTTACTAAGTTATCCATACAATTTTCCATTTACCACTTGACTCACTGACCAGATTACAGTCCTCTTGCACCCCCCCAATCCTTTGTGGACATAAAGTTCTCTCCAGTATTTTCTTGATAATTTCTCCTCTTTGGTTCTGGTGGTGTTCACTATAGTTGTTAACTGACATGATACCTAAATCAACTTTCAGATACCTGTGGTGAGAGGCAGAGCTGTTGTCTTCCTTCAGTTCTTTATCAGGATGCATTCCTTCAGTATTTGGTCCAAATATAAAAGTCAAAGATGCTATCCAAAGAATGAGACAGGTAGTCAGGAAACATATTTCCTCCCATAGTCTGTGTTTGCGTTGGTGGTGCTGAATTCTGGTTTGCAGTTCACAGCTTTAAACTTGAAACCTGAAGAATTTATACAATAAAGGGGGGAACCCTCAATTAGAGTGGCTGCAATATGTTTGGAAGGATTTATATGGTTGGCTAAGCTGATTTGCAGCGACAAGCTGTTTCTGAACAATGTGGGGGTCTGCAGGGAAACAGCAGGAAGCTAAGTCGACTGTGGGTAGAATGGTTCAGTAGCATTACAAAGTAAAAGGGTGACTCAAATGGATCATTCCTCTCCCCCATCCCCAACAACAATAATAAAATCCTTGTAGTAAATTGCTCCATTCTTCATTAACCAATTTGATAATGGTAGGCTTCTGTGATAAGTTTATGAAAAGGTTTTATGTTTCCCTTTCACTGCATAATGTCAGGAGGACTAGGAAAATTCAATGAAGATTGCATATTAGTATAAGAGCTCTGCAAGTGTACATACGTACCAGTTTCCAGTCACTTCCAGTCACAACAAAGAGCTTGAACCTATGAGTCTCTGAACTAATAGAAAACAGCAGGTTCTATTTTACCTGTGTTGAAGCATCTCTGCTTTGGTCTACATTTATGAAAGAATGAGGTGGTATTCTGCACTACACAGCTTCAAACTGTAGGTGTGTATTCTGGATTTGAATGTTTCTAAATGAGAGAAGGTGAAGAACACTATTCCAGCACTTTGTTGTGTTTGTTTCTATTCACAAAGGCATAGGACTGTATTAAAAATGTGATCACCCACCCACAGACTGAGTGGTACAGTCCAGAACACCACCTCATCATAACTTCTCAGTCACTGCAGTTCTAGTGCTCTGCCCTTCCCACAAACACACATAATACTGCAACATCCAGTTTCTTTATGTATTACATTTATGTCTCACCTTTCCTTCAAGGAGCTCAAGGCAGCATACATGAAATTGCATCCCAGTTTATCTTCACAACTATCCTTAGCTTAGGCTGTGAGAAAGTTATATGCCCTAGATCATCCAATGAGCTTCATGACTGAGTGGGGATTTGAATTTGATTTTCCTTGTCATACACACTGTCAGGGGCTGGACTGAGGTGGAATGGTTGGAACCGTGCCCCCCATTCCAGCACCTTCCCGAGAAGAGGAGGATAGTATTGATTTAGAACAGTGGCTTGCAGAAGGTTCAGAGGCTACAGAGGGGAGAAGCTGGGAAATACTGGGGAATAGCAGGAGGAAGAAGCACCAGGGGAGAGACAGCTAACAGACTCAGTGTCTCTTGAAAGCATTCCTGACCCCTACTCTCCCAGAACAAGGTGTGCCTTTAGGGTGGTAGAACAGAAAACTCAAAGGCAGAAAGCATAGGTCAGTCAGCGCAGGGGTGACATAGAATAGGGGAAACTGATGTGGTGGAACTTTACTTGGAGCAATGCCATTTACTAAGAGAGACTGCATTCCTTAGTCTCTCTCTTTGAATATTGAATAAACTACCTGGTAAGAACTCTTTTTGTTTTTCCACTTCTTGGCATCCCACCATAAAAGGGATAGGATTCTCTGAAGCCTTGACACTAACCACTACAACACACACTGGATTCACATTGGACTTAAGATTATCTTTATTGGCCTCAGAACCAAAGACAAAGTGAAGACAGCTGTCATGTTGTTTTCATCAAAATAGAACCTGTACAAACACTTGTACAACACTTATTTAAGATAGTATGTCATTGCACATTTGTAGAATGTCATTGCCTCCTCATTTTTTTAAAAAATCAGTTAGTCTCTACACATCTATAGACAGAAGATGAGTTTCCATGTAAGAGGACCAACAAGTATGATTTTCAGATGAGGTTGACTCCACACTTCTTGTTTAGCAGTTAAGCCATAGAGCATGACATCATTTTTAAAATTCATTTATTGTTTGTACCTACACACCCACTGCCAAAAACAGACACAAATACTTTTAAAATGTGAGGAAACACCTGCTTCTAGTTGCATGCAGTTTTCCTCCCTGCAGAAAAAAAAAACCACACCAGTGAACTTTTCATTATCCAAAACCATTCTTTCTCTAAATTTAAAGAACAAAGAATTCTGTGGCACCTAACAGACTAAGAAATTTATTAAGACGTAAGCTTTTAAGGGCCACAATCCATTTCATCAGATGCCTGAAATGTAATCCTGAATTAGCAAGTTTGCATACACATGGTGGTGGTAGTGAAGAATGTAAAACAGTGAGATTAGAGGGAAATGAAATGTAAAGAGAGAAAAAAAGCAAACTAACATCACATTTTGCTAAAAGTTATTAATGTTCTCATCATGAACCTGAAAAGAACCCTGCAAATATGTAATTTTATCAAAACATGCTTAGATATGTATGAAGATTCGCTTGTGCCCATGCCAGGAAACTCCTATAGACGTACAATTTATTCTATATCTAATTCCAGATACTGCAAAGGACATCACTTTTTTCTGGGAGGACGTAGGGGGAAGTATACCCCTAAACATTTTGTGAATCTAAATTTGGCCTCATTGAGGGGCAGTATTTAAGTATGAGTAGGAAAATGACAGTACCCCTAAACATTTTTTTAGGGGAAAAAAGCACTGGCAAAGGACATCGCTCATAAAATGTCCTTCATCCCAATACAATATACCTTCTGTATCAAAAGACAAACTTTTGCTTTGAAATAGGAAGTTTGGCCTACTGTAGCCAATAATAATAATAATAATAACAATTTATTATTTATACCCTGCCCATGTGGCTGGGTTTCCCCAGCCACTCTAGGTGGCTTCCAACAAAAATTAAAATACAGTGGTCTGTTAAACATTAAAAGCGTCCCTAAACAAACACAGCAATGAATGTATCCATCCCTTTACTGGAAGCCTCCTCCATACAGCATTCATGCCTGTTATACACAACATCAGACCTGATTTACTGTAAAAGAATGTAGGTTTCATTGCGAAATAAAGCAGTGCTAAGAAGCTATAAAAGTAGAAGCAGCTAATAATGCCTGCCAAAACAGTGCCTGGCGTACAGTCAGATGGGAAATTAACAACTGTGTGGATGTTGAAGAAGGGCTTTTGATGATTAAAAATAGTTTTAGTTTTAGGGTGGCACCGGGAAAGGATTTAAAACTGAAAAAATGTTAGAAGGAAACCCCCATCTTGAATTTTCTCCTCTTACCTTTGCTCTGGGGGATAAAAGGGAGGACTGTGTATCTTTAGCTTTGTGGCCTTTTGAATCCCTCAAAGTATTAAGCTGCTGGGAAGCCCAGTGTTTTTTAAATTCCTTGGCTGTGCTCTGCAAGCCAGAGAGGATTAGTTTATTCCTGCTTTGAAAAGTTTCTGGTTGCTATGGAGAGAGTTGTACTTAAGGTAACAAGGGAGGTGGATAGACATTTTGTACAAGTTCTTCCTGGCAGGTTTCAGAAAGTACATTGTAAAATATAGCTAACTATTTTAAGTGTATATCTTATGCAACTATATCCTAGTTAGATACATATCTGAATAACAATTTATCCATTAAAAATTATAAAGTAATCAAGAAGCACTTCTATCTTTTAAATGATATTTTCCTGCAAAAGAAAAAAAAGTATTGAAAATGTAAATGCTTTCTATTTCATTCACAGAATATCTAGATTCCAGGCCCTCCTCCACTCCTTAAAGTAAGAATAACTTAAGAAAGAAACCTCTATATCAATTTTTATTATTTGGGCTCCTTCCAGGCAACCCATTTACCGGTAGCAAACATTCATCCTGATTTGTTTGCAGGGAGAGTAGATGACATTGGCTATTTATCAAACATTCGTTCTGATTTGCTTGCAGGGAGGTTAGATGATGTTGGGTCAATGCCAATGTTATCCCACTCTTCCCAGTACATTCCCCCCCCAAAAATTCCTTCTTGCAAAAAGTCTCCCATCTTTTTGGGGAAGTGGGTTGTTCTGTAATACATTCAAATCAATATCTCCTGCCTGAGTGGTTCTGTGTTCTCTTTCTACTTTCTGTTATCCTGACTGTGTGTTTTGCTTTTGTAACTGGATGCAGTCTTATGAGCTGAAGTTTTTGAATCTTACTGGGGATCCAGAAAGATCCTGTACGCTTTTGAACCTCAGTAAACTATTACTGAAGAATTCTACTGCCTGAGTGTATATATTTTATTTTGAACTTTGCACGGGAGTTGAACCCCACACACTCTGCTACCTTCTGCCCATGTTCTGGAGTTGCTGTATTTAGGCATGGAGACAGGGGGGTGCTGGATTCTAAATGGAAGCATTGCAGACAAGGGCATGCTCTGTGGCTCACTTGGATTCTTATTCTCTGCTCACTGCTGGAGATAGAGCCAAGTAATGGCTAACTTGTATATTTTTTAAAAAAAAAAGGGGGGGTAACAACCATTCGTGTTTCTATGTCCCAGCAGCCCTTGATACAGTCTGAAATCTATTTTGCACCCTAGCACAATATACTGTAATTTAATTCAGTCTACATAAAACTTCCCATGTTCCACCTCAAGATAGTTAGATTATGTAGAATTCCAGGCATTTCCATAATCTCCCTTCTCCCCTCCATTAATGTTATGGTTTTGCTTTACATGTAACATGACTTTGTGATATATTAGTCAGCCCTAATAAAGGCTGCTGGATCTCTCCCCCCCACACACACACATTGGACCAATTACATGGTTGCCTGAAATTTTTCTAAGCATGACTGCATAGTTTAGTCAAGACAGCCAGTGCTATGTAATGCATAAGAATTCCCTAAATGCAAATATAATCAGAGGGATGCACTCCATTAAAGTCATGCATACGACTGTTAGCCAGCATTTGGATTGCTGAATCCACAGGTAAGGGCATCTATCTCTCATTAGCTCACGACAAGGATTACTTTTGCCAGGGAATGGATGGTGGGAGTGCAACCCTATTGATTTTCCTGGACATTTCAGCAGCTTTTAATACCAACTGTCAAGTTCTTCTGGATCAGCTGTCTGAATTGGGACTGAGGCGGGGGAGCACAGTGTTATGGTGGCTCTAGTCCTTCCTGGAGAATCATTTTCAGAAGGTGCCGTTGGCGGATTTCTGTTCCATGTCTATGGACTGCCTCAGGGTTCTATTCTGCCTCCTATTCTTCTGGAGATCTGAAGTATCAGCAGTGTGAAGATGACACATTGCTATGAACAAGGGCCCCAGATTTCTGTATTGCACAGTTATTTCCATCACTGTCAGCAACTGAATAACATGGGGATGTTAATAAGCTTTATCATACTCACTTCTTGGCTAATAGCAGAAACAACTCTATATGTGCCAGCAGTTCAGCATAAGAGTTTAGTTTTATTTACACAGCGGTGTGGGATATTATATTTTAATGATGCCCTCTTGGTAATGTGCAGCTTTCTGATAGAGGACCACAATTTACTGAGCAACAGCCACTACTGAACTGGTGAACTACTTATCTTGACGAACTTAGTAAATGAGCTTTGAGCTACCTTACTAAGCACAGCAATTGTGAGGAATAAAGGATGAAACCTGCACACTTCAGATTTCCCCTATGCTATCAGTGTGCCGTGTGCATATATTCTGTAATTAGATCCATGGGGTGCATTTTTTATGAAAGAATCTTACTCTCTGCACAAAATGAAGTGGTGGAGGAGTACACGTGGCAAGTCTGCCAATGCAGAAATGATGACATAAATAATACCCACATTTCAGAGTAATAATAGAAGTACCATGCGCCAGTGTAAATGTGTAGAACTAGATCAGACAATACTTCTCCTCTAACCTAAGCCATCAGGTGGTCTTCCCATGGAGACATATTGAATTTGGTGGATTCCTGAATGTTCTGGGGAATTTTGCAGGATGTAGTCAGATTTTTAAAAAAAAATTAAAAAAAATTCCACTGTTGTGCTGTAGAGATCCTGGCAGCTAACAGCATCCATATCAAAAGTTCCTTTTGGTGAAATGTTGTCATAGAATCTGTCCACATATTTAGTAGGATAACTGAGGAGAAATGTGAATGTGTGTTTTAATAATTTCCGATATCTCTTGATGAATTTGATTCCAGAATAAACCATTTTCACCTGAGAGAGGGGGAAAGTCCCCATCACCTTTCCCAGCAGTTTGTTGCTGTGTTGTAATAATATTTGAATGGGTGTGTGATGCTACCAGTGTAGAATTTTTAAGGAACACGTTGCAGATACTGATTTGTATGGTTTAATTTTTTTTAGTTAGTTAGTTAGATTTGTATATCACCTTTCATCCAAAGATCACAGAGGGGTTCACAGCTTAAAAATACAAAATGAGAGCACAAAATAGTTAATATAACAAAAACAAACAAACCCCCACAACACATTTAAAAGGCCCTAGAATGTTAATCAGTCAAAGACCGGGTTGAAGCAAAATGTTTTTGCCCAATGCCTAAAGATATGTAATGAAGTGTAGTTGGGCCAGGATTGGTGTAATATGCTCAAACCATCTTGCCTTGGTGAACAGCCTGGCTGCCGAATTCTGTACCAGCTGAAGTTTCCAAACTGTCTTCAGAAGCAACCCCACATATAACATGTGGCAATGATCTAACATAGAGGTTACCAGAGCATAGCCAACAGAATTTAGGCTAACCTGTCAAGATAGGAGAATAGCTGGGCCACTGAGGTCGCCACTGCAATTTTCAATGGAAACAACAACAAAACCCCGATTTTAAAAACACTCAACTTTAAAAGCAGTTAAAAGCAATTTAAAAGATTTTAGACGATCGGGGCAATAATAATATCAACAAAACCTGCTAAACGGTACCCTAACCCAAAGACATGCCCTCTAACAAGACAGAAGCCGAAACAGTCTTAGGTAAGAAAATGCATTTACAACTAGGTGCTATGTATGCAGTTACTCTTTCTTACTTAGCACCTGGGCTGCACATATGGAAGCCTATTTTCATACTGATGATTGGCACTTCTGGAGGAGAAGTGCAAGGGTGGACACAAAGAAACATTTCACTATCATATTTAAGAAAACAAATAAAACCATGCCATTTTAAGCCATAAGCAGAAATGCCACCAAACAAGCAAAGGCTAGACATACAATGCAATCAGAAATAGGCCTATCTACGGATACAAAATTAGGTACTGAATCAGAACCTGGGCTGCACATATTGAATCCTTTAAAAAGAACAAAAAACATCTTGATTATTATCTTTTCTGGAAGAGTGGAAGAGGGTGAGATACACCCCTTGCTCTTTCTACAACACCGGACAAGTGGGTTTTTTTTTCATGCATGGCAAAAATATTGTGCAGTACCTTGGTTGCCAAAGGATAAGGACGACACAATCCTTAATTTTTCAAGTCAAGTAATATTTAATTTGAACATATTTTGTGAATATGTTTTCACTAAATAATAATTATGCATTCAGAGAATTCCACATAATAAGCATGATCATAGAAAGTACCCTTGCATATTAAGGCTTCGGACAAACCATTCCCAACAATGGTTACTTCTCGGAAATGAATGAATAAAATGTGCAATCCTATACCTGTCAATTCAGAAGTAACTCCTATTGAGCTCTCTGGGACTTACTCACAGGTAAGTGCATATAGCATTACATTCCTTTGTCCTCCACGTGCACTTCTGACTCATTATTCTGAATAAGAATCCTATTGTCATGATACAAAGCGTTGTCAAAGCTACCAGTAGTTTGTTGTTGTCGAAATCTTCTTCTGTAGACAATATAAAGTGCAGTGCCTGCACCAATGAGGATGAGGATGAAGAACACTGGGAAAACCACCTTTATAACTCGGCCACGTCCTGATGCAGAACTATCTTCTTGCTCTGCCAATGGGGGAAAATGTAATATATATATAAAATATAATAGACAACACTGAATACTATATACTATGGCAAACCAGTGACAACCCCCTTGTAAGAACAGGAGGGATGTCTGGGTGGTATTTTCTGCACATAAGCATAGTGTGCTGAAAACTTACCAGCCAATGAAATGGTCACCTGACTGCAAGGAGGGAAGGGGACGCAGAAGCAAAAAAGATGCACTGGAGTAGCTCAGATTCCTCTTAAAATAGGAATACACCCCCCTTTTAAAAAAAAAAACAAAAAACCACTATGGCGAAAGATTTTGAGTTGAGGGTTTGTTATGGTCCCAGTTATTTCATCAACCCCATGCCTAGAAATTTGAGTCAGAAGTTCTTTTTGGAGAATGTTTGGCTCAATGTTCTGGATAGCACAGATGTTTGTAATTTTACCTGAGGTTTTTTTTAAAAAAAACCCAGTCTTACCTGCAGTTTTTGTAGGTGACTTAGTTGTCTCTTCAATAACTGTAAAACAAAAGAAATGTTTAAGGTGTGTGTGATTGTTGTGTGTATCTATTTATCATCTATCTATCTACAGTAATAGCAAAGTACAGAAGCAAATGTTTTCAACATAGTAGGGAAGACAGGTATGCAAGACAGTATTATTAACCTTTTTTTTTTTAGTTCAGAGCTTTGATTAGCAATAAAGTAAGCCAGACTAATGTGGAAGAGTAAAAGGAAAGTTAGTCTGCTTGCCAGCAAATTCAGCCAGCATTATCTATTAAAAAAATGTAGGAATGGTCAATTGAACATTCAAATATTGTCGTATAATGGATTCTACCATGAGTAGCTTTTAAAAATTGAAATGAATGTTAAGTTCTCACAAGTTAGAAAAGGGTTTAAAATGTGAATGGTTCACTGAATGATTCTTCTCTTTAGCTTTTGTTCTGGAAAACCAGGATAAGGTTACAGAAATAACTTTCAAAAAATAAATGTGAGCTTTTAAAATCAGTTGTGTTAAGTAAGCAGCAAGCCATTTCAAGCATCATTTGACAAGGAACAAATAGGTGGTCAGGTGACATTATCAAATTGACTGGAGTACCTAGAAACAAACTACAGTAGTACCTCGGGTTACATACGCTTCAGGTTACATATACACTTCAGGTTACAGACTCCGCTAACCCATAAATAGTACCTCGGGTTAAGAACTTTGCTTCAGGATGAGAACAGAAATTGTGCTCCAGTGACATGGCGGCGGCAGCAGGCCCCATTAGCTAAAGTGGTGCATCAGGTTAAGAACAGTTTCAGGTTAAGAACAGACCTCCGGAATGAATTAAGTTCTTAACCCGAGGTACCACTGTACATGGAATGGATTTAATGGGGAATGTGGGGGGTAGGGAGAGGGAGTTTATTGAAAGGATTGCATTCAAGTAGATTGGGCCCTTGTACCTCCTAATTATTCCTCTGCTTGGTATACTTATATCCTGCACTTCTTCCTAAGAGATTAGGGCAGTTTACATATGGCTTGGGGTAGTATCATATCCAGGTAACTTTCAGACCTGCTTAGCTTTAGTATAACTGCTTCTTATGCTTTCAAATTGGTCCCTCTCCATTTCTCCCTCAGCTGATTTCATTGTTCTTGTTAAGAAAAGTGTTGCAGTAAAAGTAATTTATTTGGAAACAAGTCCTGCTGGTTTCATTGGCATGGAATTCTGAATAAATGTGGCACACTTGTAACTCTCTGCCAAGAACCGATCCCCTGTAGACTGAAATATATCACCTTTTGGAACGAATGTCTCAATAAGCTAACCTTCTGCTTTTCCATCCAATGTAATCAATTGCTATCTACAAGTCTTATCTGAGGTTTTGTTACAACCAAGCAATATATAAATCTTGTGAAATAAATACGCAATTATTATCCATTTACCACATTTGTATTTCAACTTTTCCAGAAATAGCTTAGTGTGCTGCACATTTTTTACCCTTCTATTCAATACTCAGAGGAGAAACTAGAGCAAAACTGATTCTTGATGGGACATTCCTAGGTAAACAAGGACTCTGCCAGTTCCTTTGTCTCTAGCCTAGTGTAAACATTGAATTCTGGAGATATGGCAAGGTCTGGTAGTTTAGGATGGGGACTGCCAGTCTATCTGCCATGTATGCATTGGGCTGTGCACATATCTCTCAGTAGGTCTGCACTCCTGATTCACAATGTCCTTCCTTGGAGGTAATGGACAAAAAAGAAAAGTGGACTACTAAAGTCACCAAATCTGTTTCTTTAAGTAAAATTGCCCTGGAGAGTATTAAGTCACTCTTTTGCAACTGAAGAGTACAGATGACTGGAGAGGGTCTTATCACTTGGAGATTGGTGTGAGTGTAATAATGTTACAGGGAAAGAATAAAAATGCACCTCAGATAGGACATTTGCTTCCAGATGTGCTTCTTTCAATTAGAAAATATGTTACTGTTTAAAAATGGGGACCAAGTTTTGAATTTGAAATGTTCGGTCTGTTCACTCAATCCCTATGCTTAGCAAGATCAGGCATGGTGACCTGAGCCTTAAAACTATCAAAGTGGAATCTATTAAATGGTTTTTCCTTTTGAATAAAAGGAACGATTTATTAAAATGTTGAATATACCCATTCTGAGGACTGTAAATAATAGTGGGAACCTTTACTATTATATATTTAGCAAATGTTAAGAACATTATTAAATATAGAAGTAGTGAAAATGATTATTCTCTAGCTTTGGTTCTATCTTTTAACATTTGTTGTTAGAGAGTCGATGACTGGAAGCTCCAGTAAGGTCTGCCAGAAGTTTGAAAGAGAATGGGAAGTAACAAAGAGTATGGAGGACACACAAAAAAGAGGACCAATTTGATGGAATGTGCAAGAAAAAGAAAGGCAGTTGGAAAAGATTGCACCCCCCCAAAAAAACCCCACTGAGAACTTGCTAGTAAGGATAGAACAAGGCAGAATATTATAAACATGAAGAGACAGGAAACAGTCCCTCTCTGGACAGTAGTCTCACAGAAACACCTTTGTTACACAACTTTAAGAAGAGGGCAGATAAAGAGATGACACGGATAAACTTATAGTAATATGAATCTAGCCAGAAAACAATTACATAAGACTGTCCTAAGACAGTTACAGATAGGTAGCCGTGTTGGTCTGCCATAGTCAAAATAAAAAAATTCCTTCCAGTAGCACCTTAAAGACCAACTAAGTTAGTTCTTGGTATGAGCTTTTGTGTGCATGTATCTGAAGAAGTGTGCATGCACACGAAAGCTCATACCAAGAACTAACTTAGTTGGTCTTTAAGGTGCTACTGGAAGGAATTTTTTTATTTTGTCCTAAGACATTCACTGTAGTTCTATACAACTCACCTCAACAATTAAATACTGCTTTGAATAATAATTATTGTTAATAAATAAGAAAATGTCTTACTTTTGTGTCTTTTACAAATAAATCCATTGTCTCTTCTGCAGCGTTCCTTGTACCACTCCCCATTATCTGCCTTCATGTAAGCGCAGATGCCACTATAGTAAGAGGAAAAATCTTCAGCCTCGATTGTGGGCTCATTTGCTTTCCAGTTGACAAAATCTACTTCAGTCTTATCTTCCCATAACCATTCTCCTAGTATTAAAATCAAATCATATTATTAAAATCAATAGATGTTGTAATGACTAAAAAGGGAAGGAGCAGCACAAACATTGCAATGTGTTCTATATGGAAACACAATTTAAAAATACACTCACCATTTTTAGTTTGGAAAATATGCATGCAACCAGCAATATTATATCAGAACACTGAATACACTAACAGTATGGGGAGGGTGTCTGATTTCTGGCTACAGTGCCCCCTCCCCCCAGACCATATTGAGCTCTATTTTGGACAGCTGCCTGGCTCTCAGGAGCAGCTTTTTTTATAGACAACATAGAAGTGTCATGGGAACAGGGACTGCTCACACTGCTCGGGATCAAAACCAGATTATATGTAGCATTTCTTTTTAAAATGACTAGTAGATACATCTCTTTTTCTCCTTTCTCTAAACTAGGAATTACAGGAAGGTCCCCGTTTACATGGGAGTTACATACCAAGGCATCACATGTGTTGGTGAAATCGTGTATAATTGAAACCCATTGAAAAAAGCCTGCAAAAACCCCATCCCAACCCCGTTCTGCCCTTTTAGTGATATTTCAGTGCTGTCTTTATGACGTTTCCAGGTCACTTCTGCATTTGGTGTGATGCATGTATACATGGTCACACACATACTGAATGCGCATAAATTGGGGGGGGGGCTGTCTATACGTATTTTTCATACCTAAAAACACTTTTTCTAGATCAGTACCCAAAACTCCCAAAACTATTTTGGAAAAATTGTTGGCTCTGCTTTTTCATAAAGTGAACTTTAACATATAGATGCCATTTCCTAATGTAGACTGTTATTCTTCTAATCTGAAGCTATAGCTTCAAGCACACTTACCTCGAGCTCACTGGGAACAACAGACTTATTTTTTTAGTTTGCTAGGGTAAATACAAATATTCTGGTTTCCAACATCCCTTTTGGGGCAAGGCTCTGGAGCATATGGTGGCATCTCAGCTCCATTGGTTTCTGGAGGAGACGAATTATCTGGATCCATTTTAATCTGTTTTCAGGCCTGACTATGGGACAGAGATGGCTTTGGTAGCCTTGGTGGATGACTTATGACAGGAACTGGGGACTGTGTCCCTGTTGGTTCTGCAGGACCTCTCAGTGGCTTACAATACCATTGACCATGGTATCCTTCTGGGCCACCTTGCTGGGACTTGGAGACACTGTTTTACAGTGGCTCGATTCCTTTCTGGAGGACTCCTGGGGGGTACTGGGGAACTCCTGCTTGATGCCTTGGCCATTGGCCTGCGGGGTCTCTCATGGTTCTGTTCTGTTGCCTATGCTATTTAACATTTACATGAAACCACTGGGAGAGGTTGTCCAGAGTTTTGAGGTGCCGTGCTACCAGTTTGCTGATGACACCCAGCTCTATTTCTCCTTTCCACCTAAATCCAAGGAAACAGTCTCATTTCTAAACTGGTGTCTATCTTCAGTAATTCCAGCAAGGCTGTTTGCCAAACTGTGTTATAATATTAGTCTATTCCTAGCAAATTTAAAGTTTTCCAATTACTACCTATGGCTGTACGTGCTGCCATTAGAAGATGTGTTACAAATGCTATGCTTTTTAACTGTTCGATTTCTTTGATATATTAGTTAATGCAAAAAAAGAAAAGAAAAGAAAAGAAAAGAAAACTCTGAGATGCAATTAAAGAAATTCCCTAGACAACATTTTCCTAAAACAACTTCACCTTTGAACATTCCCACCACATATGCCTTTACATTCTTACGCTGGTGTGACCCCTCAAACACATGGAAGAAGTGTTGGGCTTGATGTACGAAGGTTTTCTGGGAGTTAGGTATCATCTGAGCTCTTTCACTTCCAAAAATGTTTATAGTTTTAACCAATTTTTACCTTCTTATATTGCATTTTTTGTAAACCACATAGAGAATATTGTATATAAATTGTTTTAATAAATAACTATACATATTAGAAATAAGTATTATAAATGTTATTATAGTATAAACATTGACTGTAAAACAGTTACCTTCAATATTTCTAATTAATCCTATCCAATAATTCCAACGTGTGTTTTGCTGTGTGTGCTCCACTAAAAATTTCAGTTCAGCTAAATCTTCTATAGAAGCCAAGGTGCTACCTAGGAAACATCAGATGAGTTAAATTCTTAATTCATTAAGAATTTGTCATACCACCTTTAATTTATTTAAATAAATACAATTTTCATACTGCATACTTTTATCATTGTAAATTGCTCTGGGACCTTAGGGGCAGGTAAGACGAAACAGAAGCAACAACGTATTTAATAGATACACACTGGCAAAACTGATCATTGGTTTCAAATTACAAGGAAGGAGATTCCAACTAAACATCAGGAAGAACTTTCTAACAGTAAAAAATGTTCAACAGTAGAAAAGACTCCCATGAGAGGTGGTGGACTCCCCTTACTTGGAAGTTTCTAAGCAGAAGTTAGATGCCCATCTGTTATGTATGATCATAAGTCAATTTAGAAGGAAAGCACTGCTGCTGGCACACACAATTTTTGTTTCCCCACAGTGCTTCTCTGGCCCCAGTGGAGCAACATTCTATCTGGGCTCAAAAGTATTATGGAGGAAATAAAATGGAAAGTTAATAAATGTGTGTGTTCATATGGCATGTGGCTTTTTAACACCCCACCAATGAACTTTTATTCAGTAAGATTCATACATAAATCTCTTAGTTGGACAAATGAGGATAATAAGTAGAAGAACAACACAACCCACCTCACACAGAAGCACCCAACAATAGAAAGATTTATTATTAGGGATCAGCACAGTCAGGCATTTTTCTGATGACCTGAGCGCTCTGAAGGTCAAACCACCTGTTCTTCCAATCTTCCCTGAACTTGGCCTCTCCCAAAGTAAGTGTGGGCAGCATTGTCAGCCAGAAACCCCACTTGCTGTGCCTTGCCATTCTACAGTACCTCCAAGGACTACAGGGTCATTTCCAGGCTTGCTTCCTTTCTGCTTTATCATCATAGCAACCCAGTGAGACATATTAAGCTAAAAGGTGGGGAATTGGCCCAAGGCATCCAGTGAGGTTTGTGGGTGAGCAAGATATTGAACCTCTGTCTCTCTGGTCAAAGTCCAAGGCTAAAATCCTGTACCCACTTCTTAGCTATAGGCCCCACTAAACTTGATGGGACATATTTCTTGACATGCATAGGATATGACTTCCCTGCAACACCATCCACTTACCACATTGGTTTTACATACTAACTAGGAGTTTCCTAACATGGAAAATTTATGTCATGATCTAATTCAAAACGATACCCACCTAACTGAGAACATTTGAAGTGTGCTTCCGGGCGATCAAACCAACCAGTGAAGAATTTATAGCAATGTGCCCGAAAAGGAATCCAAGATATCTGGTTCTGTTTTGATTCAGGGCATTTTCCTGGTGCCTCTGGAGGTTCAGTTGGGATTTTGCCTATTATGAAACAAGTATTTTATTTTATTTATTTTAAATAAATATATTAGAAACCTATAAATACTAAGGATGTGCAAACAAATCCCAAATCATGAGATGAAGCAGAATATCAAGGTGGCATCTTGGGCTAGTGGCATCTTGGGCTAGTGAAATGAGATGTCTGCAGCTTTGCACATGTCAAAGCAGGGCCCTCAGAAGAGCTTCATGGTGCCAATCCAGGCATTAAAAAACTGTTGCAGATAAGTGTCCAGAACATAAACATGAAATGATGGGGGGGAGGAGAGCAAATATGTGCCCTGCCCCACATAATCAATGACACTCACGCCATCTGAATGGCAATGCCAATCAACTTGGGGGGCAGTACCCTCAAATATTTTATTGGAAAATATTTAAATTTATCTCATTTGAGTCATAGCCAAAACCATTGTCAGTTCATGGCATCCTTGGGCACAGTGGCAGGGCCCACCAGTAATACCTGCTTTGCCTTCCCACCCCCCTGCACATAATAATAATAATAATAATAATAATAATAATAATAATAATAAATGTTATTTATATCCCGCCCTCCCCAGCTGAAGCCGGGCTCAGGGCGGCTAACAACAATAAAATAATTGTTGTTTAGTCATTTAGTCGTGTCCGACTCTTCGTGACCCCATGGACCAGAGCACGCCAGGCACTCCTGTCTTCCACTGCCTCTCGCAGTTTGGTCAGACTCATGTCTAACCAATAAAATAATACAACATTCCAAAATAATTTCATTATAAAATTAATTCAAATCAATTTGATGGCAACCATTGGGCTACAGTTCTGTGAAAATTGCCAAAGGAAGGAATCAGGCTGTGCTCTGGCCAAAGGCCTGGTGGAACAGCTCTGTCTTGCAGGCCCTGCGGAAAGATGTCAAGTCCCACAGGGTCCTAGTCTCTTGTGACAGAGCGTTCCACCAGATCGGAGCCACAGCCGAAAAAGCCCTGGTCTAGTTGAGGCTAACCTAATCTCTCTATGGCCTGGGACCTTCAAGATGTTTTTGTTTGAAGACCGTAAGTTCCTCTGTAGGACATACCAGGAGAGGACATGGGCTTCCGGCAGATGCTACATTAGGAGCATTATGAGAAATTGTAAGGAAGACTGGGGGATGCTTGGTGCTCATCAGAGCATTCTTGCCACCACCTGATAAGCCCAGCAGGATGACACCCCAGCATAGGGTGCTGTGCCCATCAGCTGGTGCTTTGGCAGAAATCTCAAATTTAGAGCTGGCATTGTTCCCAACTATTTGTAATATTACAAGTCATTGCTCTCTGAGAAATCAATGCCCTGAATGGGCATAAAGTGGCCACCAAAAGAAAGAAAGAAAAAAGAACCCTCTTAATGAAACGTGAGCTATTTTAAACCCTATTGACTTCAATGGTAGGTTAACAGTGCAACCCTATGAGAGTTTACTCAAAGTAATGTTCACAGAGTTGTGTGGAGCTTACTCCTGTGTTAATATATATAGGGTTGCTGCCTTAAAAACACTTGCCTAAGTCTCTTCAATTGAAATCAATGGGTACTAAATGTGGTTACCAAATCCTAGATTACTTATTGTAACTCCATCATATTTTTGTTTGCCTGATAGTTATGGCCTGATGGTTCGAACTGTAACAGTTATTTCCATATGAAAGAGGCAGAAGTTCCAATAGCACATTTCTCAGCTCTATCTTCAAATGGAGTAGGCAAAGTCCCATATTAAAAAAGATACATTCCTTTGCTTACCATGATGCCGCTCACAGACAGTGAAGAATGTTTCATTGCAATTTCCTGTTTTCCAGTGACCATCAGGGTGTAAGTAGACACATGCTATTTTCTGCTTTGGCTCTTCAGGGCCCCAATCAGTATATACTAGTCTCTGGTTGCTTATCCACTTGTAACGCTCACCAGTCTAAAATTCAAATGCACATGGGAACATCACATGCTGGCTTAGAAAAAAACTTTGACATTTGCATCCCATAACATCAACTCCACATTATTTACTTTTTCTCCTTTTCATTTTATTTACACACACTCTCACACACCACCATCTTTCAGGGGGTTAACTTAAAGTACTACTATATGGGTGACACCAGAGATAATACCTATACTATTTAACATCTAATTGAAATAGGCGAGGTGTTATCCAGGAATATGGAGCATGATGTCATCAGAATGCTGACTGCGCACAGCTCTGTTTCTCCTTTCCATATGAATAAGGAGAGGCTAGGAAGCTGTTGACCTGGTGTCTAGAAGCAGTAATGGGTAGGGGTCAATAGAAGGGCTGAATCCTGATAAGTTGTAGGTGTTGTAGGTGGACAGTTCCTATGTCAAAGAATTTGGCTGACAACCTTCTCTGGGAGGAGGTTCCTTGTGAAGGAACAGATTCACAGTTTGGGAGTACTGCTGGATTCCAACTTATCACTGGAGTCTCAAATGGCTTCTGTGGCTAGGACTGCTTATGTCCAGGTTGAGCTAAGTTGCTAGCTGCAGCCGTTCCTGGACCACAGTAGTAGGGTCTCAGTTGTCCATGCTCAGGTGATCTCCCACATGGACTTCTTTAATGTGCCTGCTCTTGAATATGACCTAGAGGCCACAGCTAGTGCAGAATGTGGTAGATTGGTGGCAGCATGATGGGATGATATGTCACCACACATCATCACTGGCTGCCAGTAACCTACCTGGCAGAGTTTGTCGTGCACCCAGACCAAGCAGAATCACCCTCCCATCACATCAGCCACATCTCTTCCTTTAGAAGAAGAAAGACCCCATCCACTTAGCAGCTCCTTGCTGCATGCTACGTGTGCAGCCAAACCAAGCAGCTTCAGGTGCATGAGAAAGCTCTCTGTGGAGCTTGTCATGCACCCAGACCAAGCAGAATCACCTCCCATCACATCAGCTAATGCACATACATGTGTATGTGGCCCTGTTGGATTCTTATGCCTGGGTTTCAGCCTGCAATGGGAGCACTGGAGCTGCCTTAAAGCATTTTGCAAAAGTGCTGTTTGAAGCAGTTTGAACTTTTCTTTAAAGCGAGTGGGTGGGCAGTGGCCATGGTAGCAAGTTGGGTGGCATAGAGGACTCTCCTCCATCGCACTACCCCTACGTGCTCATAGGTAACCCACAGATTATATCCAAAGCTGTTTGTGGGAAGTAATGCTGAGGGTATTTTCAATGAAGTCAGCTATTAAAAGTTCTGTGTTTTCTAACTATGCCCTCAATACAAGCCCTTGATGTGGATAAGCAGGTTTATGTTCATGTATATCATATGTTCTTACCATATTGCTGTTTAAGCCAATCCACACGGGCTCCTTGTATTTTAACACATGTAGCAATAAGAACGATTGGATGTATGGATTCACAATGCTGGCAAGCTCTGACTGTATAGAATGACATTTTTTCCTGGCCGCTTCCCATGTCATTTTGGGGCCAATGAGAGAGTAACTGCTGTTCCCAAAAACAGTATAGCCAGAGGCTGAAATTGTTGTTTCAGGGTGTGATAATGCAGGGTCTACAGGAAAGTAATAAAGAGAAAAGGCAGAGATCAGTTTAGACTGTACACCATCCTAAAATTTGATTTCACTTGATACTGAAATTTCAGAATGCCATTATCTCCTAAGTTTTAACATCTCAAAGTACTAAAAATCTGAAGTGAAACATTTAAAAACCTTGAAAATCAACATTTTAAAAGTTAACAATTACAGGAAAGTTCTAGTTAGAGATTATATGGATGTGGCCTCAGAATATATTTTCTTTACAGTTACAAAAAAGTCAAATTCTTAACATGTAATCAACAGGACCTTTTGAAACATATCTTCATTTCTTTCCAGAGAAGTCAAGAGATTTCAATTAATTTCCTATCTGCCATTCTTCTTAGATGATAAAACTTTAGTTCAATCATTCAAAGTGGACTTTCTTCTTATATTCAAATGAATTTACATAGGTCATAGGAGAAGCCTATCACTTTGAACAGGGCTAGATACAACAACATTAAACTGAAAAATCCTGTGCCAGCATCCTCCTCCTGCCTGTCCTAGAGATAATGTGTAAAAAATGAGGCATATAATTGTAGCAACTCTTTGGCATTAGAGTTCACCTCTTTGCATCTATAAAAACAGGTTCTCGTGGCTGCTTCTCCCCTAACCCCTGCCAGGTGATTTATACTGGCGAGTGTGGAATCTCTTATGCATTAAGAGCTTTCAATGTTGTTTTCTTTTTGACCAATATGGCATAGAAAACTGGCTTTGGATTCCAGCAGGCAATCTGAATTTTTTTTTAAAAATCTGTTACTTCTGTTTGAAAAACATACCAGTGTTTCTTTGGCAAATGTAGGATTTTTTAGCAGAACATGGTCCATCCTTCCAGTTTCCTGCCTGCTTTTCAGGCTCCTTCATCATAAAAACACAGTCTTCCTAAGGAATAAAAATATAACAAAGGAACAAGTAACACAAGAGCCACCTATAACATGTAGGGTTTGATTATTTTGTAACATATTATGCTTTTCTACTACTTAAACTAGATGAAAATATTAATCTATACTTTTTTGAGCCAAGTTTGTAGATTATTATTTCTCACTTCTTATAATGTCCTGTTGAACCCAGCCCAGAAACAAGCTCCACCACTTAATGACTCCGCAATCACCTCTGTGATTCCAGGTCAGCGATGGTGTGAGGTTCACACCAAAACCTGACTAAACAGGCAGTGCAAGTTTGACAGCAACAGGTATCCTATCTCTGAACCCTACTTCTGAGAAGGAATCTGTAACTGATGCATGCTGATGTTTTCAGGAAGTGGGGTAGGGTAGCAGGGCCAGCTATAAAACTGCTTAGGTGAAACCTAGCTGTTGCTGGTGCAACACCTTTTCAGACTGGCTCCTTGACTTGAGACACCTATGCTTCTTACCTGAATGAACAACTCTCCTTGTTTTCTCATCAGCTCTGCTCTACTAGCAACTCCTCTGACTCACCAGGAAACAGGGAGTCTTTCAGTTTCAGTGTTGGCAGGAATAGTACACAATGAGTACCCCAACCAGTAAGATACATTTCCACACAAGCAGTGTATTCAGTTAGTGCTAAAGTGAATGTTCCATCAGCACAAGTATTTCTTCTTGTGCAATAGAACCTTCTACCTGTCTCCTTCCTCCATGTGCTTCCTACATCAGTTGATGGGGTTCCCCAGTGCTCTGGAGTAGATTTGGGGATGGCATAGTGAGATGAGATGGGGGAAATCCTTTTTTTTGCTAGAGCTGATCCTTGCTAGCCAAAATGTAGTTGAATATTGTGCTATGACGATGAATCAGAGATAATGTGAATTACTATATGTCTAAGAGTAAGGTGCCCAGAAGGGCACTGCCTGAAAACTGGTCTGTAAAAAGAGTAGTAGTAATTGTAGAGTTTTTAAGTAGTGGTAGGGAACTGGACCTGGTCAGCAGACACTTTGAAGCCCTGACAATCAGCTGATGATTACAACTTCAAAGTGCTGCTTGGGACTCTTTGCAAGCCCTTAGCAAATAAAATAAGAACTATTCATTCTCTGTGCACAACATGTACATTTATAACCAATTCTGAGGAAAGTCTATGGCTGGCACTAAAAATGAACAAACTAGGAGCCAGATGAAGATTTGATGGGAGAGTGGTACATAAAATGGGTTTTCTGAATAAGTAGTCTCACTGCAGGATGCAGTACAGAAGACCTTTTTTATTTTGGGGGTGGGAGAACCTTTGCAGGCAGTACTTACACTCCAGAAAAGTGGAAAACCTTTGGCCCAGTTTAAATAGTGGACTCCACTTCCATCTGTCCACAGAAATGTGTACTCTGAATGAATATCATTCAGTCCAATCCAAGCATCAGTTGAAGCACTTTTTAAATGTACCGTGAGGAATGCTGAATAAAAACAAAAGACACGTTTCACCGTAAGAGATTCGACAAACACATCCCCTTAACCTATAAGTGAACCATGATTCCAAGTTCTTCACATCTCTTCTTGCCATGTAACTAAAGCATTTTATGACCAAGTATATTGCTGAGAGGTGTATGGGGTGTTACGGGGTGGATAGTACCTCTGGTGGGGGGCATGTCGTGCTCCATCTGGGATAGTTTGTCCCACCTTTGGTCCCCACCCTGCCCTCAGCTCTCACCTGTGGCTCCTAGAAGCATTCAGCATGCAACAGCAGCCACACCCTGGCAATGGCCAGGTGAGGGTAACTGATGGATTTCAAACCCTCAATGAATTAGGCCATTGGTTGTCAACCTGTGTGCCATGGCATGCTGGGGAGACTTGAGGATCATCCAAGGGAGCTGCAGGGAGCCCATCCTTTAATTAACTTGCAGCCCATTATCTTCCTGCATCTCTCTCTCTCTCCCCTGTGGCCATCCTTCCTTGAGTCCTCCTCCTCCTGGATGCCTCCCAGTCATTTCCCAGATTCCTAGTTTCTGTGCCCTCCCCCCCCCCCCGGTTCTCCATTTCTGGCGTGCCAATTTGGTGCAAGGAGGAGATTCCCTGGTGGCTGCCTTTGTCTATTGTTAAAATGCAGGCAACTGGGGGGGGGGGGGTTATACTACAGTGACGTTGGAGGGGAAGGTTTTACTCAGAAATAAAACTGCACTTTGGAGAGCCTGTCCAAGTGCATGAAGGGGCTGCCAATGTGGGAGGAGGGGTGGCGGTTGAGATCTCTCCAGCAAGGGAGGCAAGGAGGCAGTGAAAAGTAGCTTGCATGCCTGTGCCATCAGGCAGTGTAGGCAGCAGCCTATAGGCCCCACACCTTTTAGGGGCCCCATGACAATGAATCAAAATAATATTGATTTGATCTTGAAAGAAAATTACAATCAAGTTTTCTTAATTTAATGTTATCCCACTATATCACGCACACGAGGGCCCCCCTGAGATTTTGACTGCCTAAGGGCCTCCACTGGGTTTAATCTGGGACTGTGTGCCATTTGCAAAAACGGGGTTGTTTCCATCCAAGCTCGCAAGTAAATCCCAACAGAGTTCAATGGGGCTTCCTCCCAAGTAAAATGTTCATGAATTGGGGACCCGAATGGCTAAAGTCATATGTGTATGTAAGGAAGGAGGGAACTCTGTGCATTGCAGCAACACTGCCCTGGTTTCCAGCTCCTCCAAGTCACAAGCAGTTAGTTACCTGAGTGGCAAGGGCAGGAGCCACATTGTAGCAGTTCCTCTGGCATGAGGAGAAGTTGAGCAGGAGGTCTTGGACTTCTAAAACTTTAAGTCCATAAGAGCAATATGTTTTAAAAGAACTGACCTTGAAAAGCTTTGCTTGTTATAGAAGCCAAGTTTCCTCCTTGTTTTTTACAAGCAGTTCGTGCATCAGACCAATTTTTTCTGTCTTCTTCATTAAACCCAAACAGTTGGAAGCACTGGGGGAAAGAATACAAACTCAAAACTCTCATCAATCATGATATGGTTAATGAAATCAACAATCATGAAATGGTACTGGAGTAGCAGACATGGATTATTTAATGACTTCAGAGAGGAACCAGAAATCTGAGATTTGTTGACTAGGGTTATCATAGAGTGGAGGATGGGGCAGAGGTGCCTACCTGCTGCAGCTTGGGGGAGAGACTCCCTGGCAACTACAGCTATATCTGCTGATAGCTCTACAAGTGTAGATTTACCACTGATAGGAGTTTACAAAGGAGTGATTGAATAACATATTCTTCTACTTTTTAATTGTATGCTTTTTGTAATATACAGCCCACTCACAACTTGCGCTGGGGTTACATTCTGAGGTTTGTGCAAACCCCACAATTGTGTATAGTCAGAATATTTTGGAACAGCCCACACACCTTTTGGAAGCTTTGCACTGAGTGGGCCTTGCCCCCTTTGCAGGACAGAGAGCTTTTAAGCTTTCCACCTTGTGTGCATTTAATTTCTCTGATCGCAGCTGACCAGCCACCAAATGTGTGAGGCTGCCATCATGCAAGTTGACTGTAATATTCATTGTAAGCTCTGTAAAGAGCCCTTGCATAGAACTGTGGACACAGAGAGCAATCTCTGCATTGTCATAAGCTCATTGTATGCACTATGATAACTGAGAAGGGACAATATACCAGTTATATTTGCAGTCACTTTCTTAGTTACCTTGTTATTAAAAAAAAGCCAGCCATCAGCACAGCCCCCAACAGGTACAGGCATTGTGGGAGCAACAGTTGAACGGACAGAACTGTTATGCCTTTCACAGATGAATTTATTAGCAGTACCACAATTTGTATCATACCATAAACCTGAAAGAGGAATTATGTCTTGATCAGTAAGATTAAATCACTCCCAAGTGAAAAAGCACACAGAGACCTTCAAGTATATATTGCAAATGAAAGATTGGTAACAACAAAGAGCAGCCACCACTTTTCTGAAAATAGAGCTTGTGAGAGACACCATACTGTTCTTACATTCTGTGGTATATGTCAATCATTCCAATCTGCGGTCTGCAAGCACATGATACAGAAGCCATGCTGAAATTAAACCTATGTGGGTTAAGCCTCAAAGAGAGCCTGTCTATGAACTCTGTGTTGTTTTAAGTTCCATATTGGATGGAAGGGGGATTACGTATACAGGAAGTCCTTGTTTTGCACAGGGGTTACATTCCGGACCCCTGCAGGTGTTTGTGGAATGTGCATAAGCCTGCTCTGTCCCATTCCCCCTCTTTTCATGACATCTTTAGGACATTTTGGGGCTACTTCTGGGTGCAGTGCTGTGCATGCGTGCATAATTGCACGTCATTCAGACACGCCTAAAATGGTTGTCGCCTGTAAATGTAATACGCAATTATCAGTGCTTTTTTTCTGGTACTCAATGGTACGCAGTACTGGCACCCCCCCCTTAATCTAGCATGGCCTCCAGCCACGAGGCCCAGTCAGCATCTCTCTTACACAGCATTTTCCTTTCTGTCTCAAAAACCTTGTGCTTCTTGCTGCTGCTGGTCTCCAGCCTTGGAGTCCATGGGACTGCAATCTCATAGTCTAGTGAGGAGGGTTGTGGGCATTTCCTGGGACTCTTCGCCACTGAGGTGGTAGCAAAAGCAGCTGCTCAGGGCCGAAGCTGGTGTGAAAGGAACGATGAGGATGCCGAGCAGCCATGGCAACTGTCACTAATGCAGGAGGGCAAAGCTTGGGAGCGGAGGAGGCCCGAAGCCTGCAGGGCCAGTGAGTGGGTGCATCGCTGTGTCATACAGTGGCTGAAGCATCCCATTCCCTCTTATGCAATGGCGATGACTGTCCCCAGCTAGGAACTCCCACTGCTCCACCTACCCTGAGGCTATTTCCTCCCTTTGTGAGTCATCCCTGTCTTCTCTGCGTTGGCTCTGTCTCCGCAATGGGTGACAGGAGAGAGGGAGAGAGAGGGAGGCTTCAGGTGTGTTAGTAACACTGTGAGGTTTCTTTATCCTTCAGCATAATCTCTTTCAGCTCTCTGGCCCAAGAAGGATACTTCATGGTGAGTACCAGCACCTTTTTTTCTAGAAAAAAGGCACTGGCAATTATCCAGAATATAAACTGCTTAAAGTCCCAGAGTTAGTAAAGTAGCATATATAAAAGTCCATGTGGCAGTTCCCAAAATCTCTCTTACTGTATAAACTTGTCCACATGATAAATATATAGTGTCTTTTAAAATATTTTAATATCCTGTCATATTCAAAAGAAGACAATTAAAGAGTTGTAAAACAATTGATTTCCACTCCCATTTAATGTATATTTATGGATGGAATAGTCACTGTAACTACAGATTCAATATGTGATATGTATTTATTGTCAAGTTTGCAGATTCTTATGACCCCTCCCAAATGATAAACTTTTATTCTACTTGCCTGTGATAGCCTTCATAGCAACACATGTTTCATCATCATTTCCAGAGTTGGGTTCACCAGGTGCCCAGGACACATAGGTCACTGGAGTTTGATCCAACCAGCTATAGAAAATAGTAAGAGAAAACGGGACAGAATAATGTATTTTGCCCTTCATTTACATTGCATACTTTTACAAAAGAAATATTGGGGGGGGGGCAGGGTTGTGGGGAGTTAGCAAAGGGAACACCAGGCTGATAAACTATTTAGCAAAACTGAGCATTTAACAATATTAATTTACAATGATAAAGAATATTATTTACACTGTTATTTCATTCTTATTTGTACTGTTTTATTGTTGTTAGCCACCATGAGCCCGGCTTCGGCTGGGAAGGGCAGGATATAAATAAAATTTATTATTATTATTATTATTATTAATTATCACTAGGCTTTGCATCTCTTGGTGGCACTGTATATATCTAGCATTACTTTTTCTCCTTTTACCTTTAGAGGGACTTTCTTTAAAATGCAGGGTCTCATGATTAGCAGCCATAGCAATTTCTAAGGCCAAATATGGAAACACAAGAACCTGCTCACTGAGCTCCTTTGTCTTCTTGTCTTCTTAAGAGTGGTCATGTGCCCCATTTTAAAGTGAACAGCCCTTTATCTGACAGGCTTTTAGGGGACAATCTTTTATTTGAAGATCTGTCCACTATAAAGCTGGTTTAAAGAACCCCAGGTCTCCTGGTCATTCTCTTCCCTCAGCATGGTGAGATGTATTGAAAATATAATGAAATTATAGCAATTATTTATAAATTCATACATACAATTATAAAACATCCCAAACAGGACTTATGCAAATCAGTGCCTTCTTTTGTTCCCTGCCCCTGCTTTTTGGCAATGCAGTTCCTCTTTTCTTTATGATGTCTAAGTGGCCTCTCTATGTCTTTCCAGGATTGCACCTTTCTGACTCACTCTGACCTCAGCCATGGCCTAGCCCTATAAAAATAAAAATAAAATACCTATGACTGGCAGGTAGAAGTAAGGGGCCTGTCAGTTACTGGGGCCGTTTATTTTAATTAGAGGAAAATGATATGCCTGTATTTTATAGGAAGGATGTAATATTTATATTTGAAAAAATGATTAAATTGGTTCTTCTTTTACATAAAAGCCTCCTTTTGTGGCTGTAATCTTCAAGCCTGAGGGGAAGCAGTAGCGAGGAAGATCTGAAAAAAGCTTGTTAGTGGGGGAGCAAGGGGCAGCTTGCCTTTGCACTGCTTCTTTGCCAACTCAAATGGAATGGGGGGAGTATACCAGGTGTGGAGAGGTATGACAACAATGAACTCTCAGCTCTCTCCATGAGGCAAGGTGAAGCCATTTGCCTCAGGTGGCAGATCTGACCCATGTCCCACTCCCATCATTATGCAGCTGCCAGCCCCACTGGGGCTTCACCTGTGCCACTGCCACCACAGCACTGTTGCTCATGCTGCTGCCACTGCACCCTCTGTGCTGCTGTTGCATTATAATGCAGATGCAGGCAAGGGTGCAGCTGCTGTGTTAGGATGGCAGCAGCATGGGCACAACAGCAGGGGCAGGGAGGGTGTGGGAAGGGAGCTTAGATCTGTGGGGGGTGCTATCGTGGGGGTGGGGGTGTTGGGGTGTTTTGCCTACAATGACAGAATATCTTGGGCTGGGCCTGGTTCTCAGTCTCTTGCACTGGAGTCATAAAAGGCCATCAGTATTAAAGGGAGGATGTCATGGGAGAGGGAGAGTATCAGTGCTGCAATGTTCAGAGCATGGCTGGGAGCAGAGCAGAAGGGAGCAATTAACTAGGAACACGCTACATCCAAGCTACATACAATAGCCATAGAAGTCAGGCAGATAAAGTGGTGCCCTCTTCCTCAACACATGAAGAAAGAGGGTGGTGCCCCCAAAAGCTTTGGAGGAAACGGCATAAAAAGTGAGAAGTTCCATGCAAATGAAAGAGACAAGGGTGTGATGCCAGCCTGGTGAATTGTAACATTGTAGTTTTAGATTGTTGTAACCTATCCTGAGACCTTATGGTTAAGGATGGGTAAAACACGTTAATAATAATAACAAGGCCAACAAGAACTAGAATGCATAATTCTGGGTCTGATAGAGCCAGGGGCAAGTCAGAGTAGAACAGCGGAAGGAATAGAGGGAAATACAACTTGCAAAGCTAAGAAAGGTAGGTCAAGTGATTAGAATGGCTACTGTGATCTTTGCGCAAAGGGCCCACCAGTTAAGAATTAGCCTGTGGCTCTGTAGAACCTTTGTAAAGTCTACTTTAACAGAGCTAAAATAGTGAAACAACTAAATTGGCTGAACTACAATATCCAAATCCCTGTTGGGCTCTCACTGACATAGCAGAAGGAAAGGTGGTATAGGACTTTTATTCTCTATTCTTTTCCGGCTACTCCCCAAACTATTTCACTTTTATTGGAGACATAAGTTTTACCACCTTGTGGGGGCATGCTGGGGGCTAAGTGCTGGATCCTTAGGATCAAAGCCTTCCCCTGGTATGTCCCTTGCATGTATGCATTCATTCCAACACTGGGCTTTGATGTCAACAGAGCAAGGGCTGTGAAAGTTTCTGAGGTAGCACAGAGGAGGTAACTGACAGTTAGTTTTCCTCTCCAAGGTCAGTCTTCCCTATCCACCATCCCTAGTCACCATTACAGCAACCATAGGACTGCAGAGTCAATCTATATATCTGGGAGATTAATTGAATCAGTTTAGAGAAAAATGGTGAATATAACATCCTTCTATCCAGATTATTTAACATTAACCTAGATATTATCTAAGAAACTTAGTATGATTTACATTTTTTAAAAAAGTTGTTGACTTACCCAAACTCTCCATCAAGACCCACAGTTAAACCAATGTAAAGGTCACCAGAGTGAGTTCCATAATAGTTGTTCTATAACATACAAAGGAAAAATGGGGAGTAAATGTAACAATAAAGTAATCAGATATATTTACAAATCAGCCAATACAAAAAGAGACTTGTAATTATAAACATAACATGTTTGTACTTTATTAAAACACAAATAAAGCTTTCAGTTAAAAGAAATTAAAGCCTGTCAGCTAAAATTAGAGAAAACAAGGAAGTTATTTATTATGGATTAATAAACTGATGTACCCGTAATAAGACCATTAGTACTTAACGTGAAAAGGATTTTTGGGTCAATGTAAGAATGGGCATTTAGCTCCCTCTAGCAGTCGCAGGCAAACTGCAAACTGGAAAAAAAATATTCAAATTCCTCCCTCAGTTTGTGAGAGGCAATAGACAACTTGGGAGGAAGATTTCTTAAGTGCTGAACTAGGAACTGAGAAATCAAGGTCCAAATCTCCACAGCCATGAAGTTACCTGGGTGACCTTGGGACAGTCACTGCCCAAGTTGTTGTGGGGATTAAATGTAGAAACCAAGAGTCCACCTTTTGCTCCTTGGAAAAAACCCCAGAGGAAAAGCAGTCTGACTTTGTTTTCTTTTGTTTGGTTGCTTCCTTTAATAAAGAAGGGAGAGGGAGAAAACTGATCTGCCTTTCCTCTGCTGTGGGAGAGGGACAATGAGGGGAGGGGGGAAAGAGTGGTGCTTCAACTGGCTCCGGAGTCCCTCATAAAAACCAGACAGAAGCCAAGCTGTCATAGAGAGATAAAACATAACAGAAGAGTGTAGTGGGGCTGTTGCAGGTTGCAAGTTGGGGGAATGTATGTGAGGGAATATATGTACGTATATATAAAATAAAAAATCTTTAACAACAAGGGAAAGCAACACACTACAGTAACACAAACAAGGAGATACAGAAATAATACAAGCCTATAGCGAAGATGTAGAGAGTCAAGAACAGACTGCTTTCCTGAGGCAAAATTGAAGAAAAAAACCAATCTGGATTGTGCTCTAACCTATCTTGTATATACATTTTTTTGTCTGATGGCAAAGAGTCTCTCTGTTTTCTTTTGCTGTCATGTGTCTGGCTTCTCTTTCCCTTCTTTGGCTTGTCTCAATATAAAACTGGCTTTCAATGAGGGAACAGTTTGGATTACGGTACTTCTTTCCAGCTTGCAATTTTGACTGCAACTGCTAGAGGGACCTAAATACCCATCCTTGACATCAGCTCAAGAGCCCCAAGAGAACAGATGGTTTACTGAAGATTTTTAATTATATGTGGTATAAATTACAATGCACCTGCTTTCATGTCATAATGCTGCCCATTTCACTTCACTCTTCACTTAGTGAGTTGCACTTCTTTGTCTTCTAAATGAAGAGATGGGGAAGGAAAATTAAACAAGCAATGAAAAAGAACTAGAAGAGGGAAAGGATAAGATGGATCCATAAAGAGGGTTTCATAATGGATCTAGGCAGAGCTTTTTTTCAGCTGGAACTCACCGGAACTCAGTTCCGGCACCTCTCAGGTGGGCACCATTGCCATTATAAGAGAACAAGGGAGGCGTTCATGGTGAGTTCCATTCCTGTTTTTCTAGAAAAATAGTGCTGGATGTAGAGAAAAGCAGGGAGGGAGGTTGGGGAGGTGAAGGCAGAGGGTGAAACCCTGAGTGATAAACCCACTATGCTTTCATTATAGGCCCCTGATAATCTGTAGAGAAGCTCCTCTTCCCAAACATTTTGTTTGTGTATTTCCATCATGTTTCTTTGAAAATTGTATATTGCTGGATAGAATATTGAACTTTGCTGGCATGAAAATTAAATGCTTAGGCACAAAAATACATTTTGACCTATTGCTCTGCATCAGGCCTAGATCTGTGATGATTATTTGGGTGAATGGATCATACCCCCCCCCCCAATTCTCACTTCTTTGTCAGTGTCTTACACTTCAATTGAAGTACATGACCACATGTATAAGATTAAGGTTCTGATGACCCTATCCAGAAGAAAATGTTTAGCAGGCATCAAAATAGCCACAACCCATCATTCATCTGGTTCTTTTTTTTTTAACCAAGCTGTACTTCATTAGGAAAACATATGTTCCAAATATTTCTTACGTATTTCCACAAAAACTTTCTTTCAGTTTCACTTTCAATGACAGTAAGATCTCCACCATGCTTCTTGCACAATGCTCGTGCTCTTTCTGCAGATGTACTTGTATTACTGACATAGTACTCATGTTCCTCATACAAAATCCAGCCATTATCAATTATTTTGAATGAATAGTCTGCAAAAGAAGACCTATTTTTATTTATCTTATTCAAAGCAGTTCTTAAATACCCTTCACCAAATGATTCCAGAGAGTTATATAAAAATATGCATAACGGTATTTCACGCAATCAGTGCTATAACTAAGAAACTTTAATGATATTAAAGGGGATCTCCCCTCCTCTACATTAGACAATCGTGCACATCAGTTCAGTTTGAAACACACAATCAATACCACCCATGCATTTCTTATTGCTGGTTCACACTGTAAAATTAATTTAAAAACAAAGCAGTTTAGTTACCATGATACTATATTTTATATATAAAATGAGCACCTATTTATTTATTTTATTTTTATTTATTGAATTTATATATTTCCCCAAACCCACAGGTCTCAGGGCAGTTCACAAAATAAAATCAGAATATAAAACCACAAAACATAATCAAAATAAAAACAACAGCCCAATAACACACACCCCCAAACACATTTTAGAAGGGCATAGGATGTCAATCACATCAACCCTGGTTAAAAATGAATGTTTTTGCCTGGTGCCTAAGGATATATAATGAAGGAGCCAAGCAAACTTCCCTGGGGAGAGCATTCCACAGACGGGGAGCCACTGCAGAGAAGGCCCGTTCTTGTGTTGCCACCCTCTGGACCTCTCGAGGAGGAGGCACACAAAGAAGGGCCTCACAATTTGATCTCAGGGCTCGAGTAGGTTCATATGGAAAGAGGCAGTCCTTGAGGTATTGTGGTCCTGAGCCGTTTAAGCTTTTATAGGTCAAAACCAGCACTTGGAATTGGGCCCAGTAACAAACTGGTAGCCCGTGCTTTGGGGGGCAGGGTGCTTGAGAGTTTGGTGGTAATTCATCTGCAGTCTTGAAGGAACTGGTTAACAGGACCTATTTCTGTCTGGATTCAGATCTAGATCTGGAACAGCCATAGTTTCCCTGACAGCCCCCTGACAGATGACCTTATTTGGGAGAGGAACAGAGAGAGTGTGACCCCATTAGTCTTACATTGAAGGTGCAACAAACCTTCAGGCAAGCAGCCAGCTAGAGAGCCTCTCTTGAGGCCCCCCAAAAGTCTGCTGGAGTGTGCTGGCAAGTGGCTAATCGGCGTACCTCAAGCTTTCAAAGTCACAGTGGAGGAATGGTGAGAAGAAAGGGGATGGGGTGATCCTGCATTCCAAAACTGCAATGTTTCTACTCTAGACAATTCGGGTGACAAAGGGACATGAACTAAGCAGATTATGGGGGAGGAGAAGCAGAAAGGGAAGTTATAAGGATATAAGGTACAGCAGTCAAGGAAACCTGACGCTTAGGAGCACAGGAAGCTACTTTATACCTCCAGCTAGCTCAGTTTTGTCAACACTGGCTAGCAGCCTTTGTAAGGAATCTTTTCCAATCCAACTTGGAGATGCTGATGGTTACTTCAACACTGAAAGGATGTGCTTTACCGATGAGCTAAAAAGCATGCCTTCTAGAGGTGAATCTTAACAAGTTCAGCAAGCCCATACCAAGGAGAATTTACTGACAGAACTTTCAATGACTGAAGAAAACTGCTGGAACAATCCTGCGCCCACCTTCCCCAACACTACTTAGGACCTACTTGTCCTGAGAGAAGGCAGAAATTTGGGTGCCCAGACTATGGAGCACACTTCTCTTTCGCTCCTGAGAGAATCATCCTTGGCCCGAGAGAGCTGTTAAGGCAGACCCACCCCCACCTTCTATAGTGCAGCTTTAAAAAGACCAATGTGACTTGAGCGAAGGCAGAATCACCCAACATACCAAAATCGTTGCTTGGTTCAGGTTTCAACGGTACACCTGAAAAACCAAAGACAAATTAATTATAATGGATTATGGTATCATTTGTATCATATTATGTTATTTCATATAGCAAGCAGGAGTTCATAAAAATGAACGTAAAGTTTTATTTATAGCATTCCACATTTCTACATCTCTGTGGAAACACAGGTAAAACCTCATGTGAAAGAACAATCAATAGCTCTGTACTCACAATAGCCTCAATGGCCTAATTTCTTGTTCTTATTGAAATGGAATAGAGGCGACTCAGAACTTATGCTGGGGTTATGTTCCAGGGATAGCACCTAGAGCCCAAACCATGTATGGTCAAAATGGGTTCAATGGCAGGGGCAAGACGGGGCTTGCCAAAGTATTTTTTTCTAGCCATCCACCCCCGTTTGCAAAGCAGATTAAATGTGGATAATTTGTGAGTGACCTGTGTTTCACATCTCAGACTGTCATAATCTGAACTCTGCAACATTCATAGCAAAGGTTGAATGCATTTCTCGTTATTTTCCCCTCCTCTCAAAAAGGCATGCATCTTAAAAAGCCAGGCTTCAGCAGTGCAGCAAATGAAGGCCTTGTTGGCTTTGTTTAATGGACCGGTAGTAAATGAAAAGGAATCTTACCTCTTTTAATTTGGCAAACCCAACTGAGAAAACTGTCACAGTGGAAAGGGATCCAACGATTCCAATTCTGTCCTATTCCTCCACATTTTACATCTGGTTCATAGAAAAACCGAGGGCTCCTCATTTCAAAGTTTAGCTACAGTAGAAACAAACTTTTCTTATTCTTATTCTTTTTAAAATTCGTCCGTGGCAACATACCAAAAAGGAGACAGACTTACAATAGCAGTCTTAGAATGATTTGTACCCATGTGAACATCTACATATATAGAAAGAAATGGGTTGCCATTTCCTTATTAATACTGTGTGGGTGCAGGCTAACATTACTCTTATACCTAAAGAGGGGCAAGAGTTGACCTTAATAAAAAATTATTGACCAATCTCATTACTGAATAATTATTTCAAATGATTTTGTTAGGAAATTTTTAAAAAATTCTATAAGACTTAATATACACCATGACCAAAGCAGATTTTTACCTATCAGACAATTAAGAGACAATGTCAGAAATGTGTTTGAGTATTTGAGCTGTCATAATGAGAAGCAAGCTGCACTGATTTTTCTGCATGCAGTATTTTTACGTGAAAGAGTAACTGAACTTGAGGATTTGAAGATGGAAAAAATATTGTTTTAGAGAAGATAGAATTGTTAGATTTTAAGGAATGAATACTATATTTAGCTGCAAGATAGAGATCCAGAAGTCCTTTTATTCTTTTTTATCTTTCTCTAAACATTTCTCTCTCTTTCTCCTCTCTTGCTTTCTCTTTCTTTAGGTTTTCCCTTTTTTGTCTTTTCTTCATTCTGCCTATGTTCTTTTTTAGATTAAGTGGCTGTTTTATATCAGTAAATTATAAAACAATACTTTGTAATGGGCATGTATTTTTGTATATCAATAAGTAATTTCAAGCAAATCTTGTAGATTGCATACAAGTAATATGTTTAAAGACTTCATTGCTGGGTATTTCAATTACTAAAGGTTTTAAAACGCTGCTATGTGATTTGTCCAATGTAAATATGAGAACAAGAGGGTGTGTACGCCAAGCTTAAAGACTTTTTTTGTAAAAGTAATAATAACTTTGCTATCAATACATCAGCATTACCCTTTTACTTACATTAGATCCATCACTCCAAGTAAATCCTTTATCAGGATCCACATTATTCAAACCAATCCAATATTTGTCATTGGAACGCCTAAAATATATAAAAAAATAGTGATACAGAGTCTAGAAAAATTCAACAAAGGAATGGATTTCATAAATCTGATACTCTGGTTTCTCTTCAGATTGTATAAATCTTTTGCCTAAGGATTTCAAACATCTGAGTTTTTAAATTTGCATTCACTACTTTGATATTCTCTAGAAAAATAATATACATGTGTATCATCAGTTCATTCACTTAAAGCTTGTTACATTATCAAATTTCTGGAACAGGTGTGCCATTCTGAGCAGGAAGGATTAAAAACAAACAAACTCACATCTCTTCTAGAATCTTCTGTTCTTCTTCACTGTGAATAGAAATGAGTTCTCCTCCAACTGCTCTACAAAAATCACGTGCTTCAAACCAAGATTTCTTATTACTTTTGTTTTTGGTATAGGCCTAATGCATAAAACATAATTAAACACTGATAATAAGCACCAGCTTTTAATATATAACACTCCCTCCCTCTAAATATTGCTAATTTCCTTCTTTGTTTGCACCCAGGATTCATAGCCTGATAACCTTTTGAATTCAGACTCCAATTTCATATTCTGCATCAGATTCTACTACTTTTGCTCTTGACCACTAACCAGTACCAGGCCAGTACCCTGTTCTGTCTTTATTACATACCAACAATTTATTCATGTTATAGAAAAGAAAGGAGCTTTAAAGTGTGAGCTTCATTCATTCTGCTACAACTAGAGATATGTGACAAGGGCTGTCCCATAACATTTTGGCACCTAAGGCAACCATGAAATAGTATCTCTCTCCCCACCAGGGATACTGCCACCTGAGGTGGTTGCCTCACTTTGCCTCATGGGTGGGCCAGTCCTGTGTGTGAATCATCCCTAGGATAAATCTGGTGAGCATTCCTTATGAAATTCCTACTTGCTCTTTCTTTCTTTTCCTGAAGACAAATAACATATTTCTATGCTAGTTGTAATATAAAATGTGGGACTATCAAATAATCTCATTCAGAGTATGGTTTGCATGAGTTCCCATTTCACAGATAAGGAAAGCAGCTAAGGGCAAGGCAGACATTGCATTGTTGAATGTATTTACACCAGAAGAGTTCAACCTTTTTGAGTCCACGGCTCCCTTGACCAACAACATTGTTTCTGTGGCACCTCTGTGGGGCTTAGAAACACAGTTGTGTCACCCCTTGTCTACAGCACTGGCATCCTCTCAACCTTTTTCGGACACCCTTCATTGTGGAGTGTTCCTCCAGCCTCCTCTCCCCTCCTTGGAAGTCCTCTGGGAACCTGCTGCCGCCGCCCCTGGCCTCTGAACTACCCCACCCGAAAGAGAGGTGCCTCCTTACACTGTGCCAAGGGGCCTGGCCTTAGCGACCTGACGGAGACTGGCCAAAGGTGAATGTGAGGCCAGCACCTTACCTTACTTATGCACACTTGTTAGAAAATAATGCTAGGTGGCTTTACTGCCATACCTTAGAAGAGCATCTACAGTATGTTGGGCTGCCATACGTCTGGGGGGAATTTCCAAAAGGTGGCACTTTGTTCTGGATCTTGAAATATGGCATCCCTAACAGTATGATCAACACCAGTTTGCTGAACCTTTTTTAAGGATTCTGTCACTGTCAGGATACAAAAGATCTGGATAGCTATGCAGCCTTCATTGAGAATTAGTTGCGCTGTTTTTGTTGCAAGCCTCATTTAATTATTCTTATTCTTATTCTTATTAAGGTAACTGAATATTTCAAACTCATTTCAAAAAGTAAATTTGAAGGATCCCCTCCCAATCCCAATTCACAAGGAAAATTATCTTAACATTATCTGAAAGATGTGTGTAGAATTTTTCTCCAGTTCCTCAGGCTGTAGTGTCACAAATTTTAAGATTCAACAGAATATACAACAAACATTTTTGGTTGGTTTGAATTTGGTTGGTTTGTGCTCTACTTAACAGGTGACAAAAGTCGCAAAACACCATCAAAAATATTCCTTCTGGATAATGACTCCATAAATATAATCCAGAATTATCTAATTATGCCAGCACAGCTACAAATCTCTGGGCCCTGGGTACCCTTTCCTCTCCCTCCCTTAAGCCCATAGCTGTTTTACTGGGCTACTGTCAATGTGGAATTATATTTCACAGGCCAGTTTGAAACTGATCTTATTGAACAATTTTAGGTTAATGTTGAAAAATAGGAGACAAGAATTATGAATGGTCACACAAAATATGAGAGCCACAACAAAAAGGATCAGTAAAACAGAAATAAATATGCAGCTACAATATGTTAAACCACCAACAGAAAAATTCTGAGCCCAGAATTGAATGAGATTCACAGCATTTCCACACAAAAATCTAAGCTTTCTTCGTATCAGTAGTAGAATAAATAGGGCAGCCAAGGAAGGGGGAGTCATTTTGTTGCTAAACAGTGGGGAGGCAGAAATCCATTCTGATCTACAGCAGAAATCTATTCTGATCTACAGCAAATCAGCCAAATATCAATTTTGAAGTTGACATTTCAAATAAACTAAAGTTCAAAACATTGAACTAAACTACACAATAAAATGAATCACAATTAAAAAAATCCATTGAACATTTATATTTAAACTAAAACCACACTCTCAGGGACTTCCGGGTTAGCGCGATCGGCTAATGGCGGATTCCCTCCGAGCTCCAGAGGGAATCTGCTCGACAGGGGCTGGGTCTTGCCGTGCCGGCGACACGGGGACCCTTAAAAACCACGGCGCGGATGCCCGTGGACGTGGTGACTCGGCGGGCACCGTTAGCGCCCTCCCGACCTGCAAAGGAGCCTTTTTAAAGGCTACGGAACGGGTGACGGGGAGCGGCGTGGTGCTGTGAGTCCTTTGCTTCCCCTGCCGAGTGAAGCCGCATGCCATTTGCCGGAGAGCGCTGACTTCTTCCTTCTGAAATTCGGACTTAAAATCAAGAACAACAACCCGTGAGTAATTTGGAAACTGGACTTAAATTATTTCGTTTACGGATTTGGCACGAGCGGGGGAGGTGAAAAGAGGAAGTCCGTCTCCCCCCCATTGTAAACAGTTTAAAGCAAAGGATCTGCCAACTAAGGTTGAGAGAGCTGTCTTTTTTTTTCTTCGTGATTGGACTAAAATTATTAATTCCACGGATTTAAAAGTCTAAGGTATTGTGCTGGAGGACAAGAGTTTATTTGTTTTGACCAAGTACCACTTTTCTCGAGACTGGGAGTAACCCGTGAAAAGAGCCTGTTGAGGATTTACAGGAAACTTTTGACAGCTGTCAAATCAGCTGTCAAAGTCTGGAAAAACTGAAAGCTTCAGCTTTAGCCGGCTATATTGCTACAAAGTATTGAAAATAAAGAAAGATTGATACAAATAAATTTGACTTTTGGGTCGGAAGGGAAAGGAATACTAAGTAACCAGAATCCCTCTAGAGGGGATTCACGGACATTACAAGAATGGAAATAGGTAGGAAAATACGAGCTGATCTGCAAGAGCTTGTCTTTCTCATGGGAAAGCTGCGAAAAATGTGTGAGCAAGGCCATGTTTTGTCTACAAGTCCTACAAAACCGAAGTCAACAGAAAATATAACTACTGAGTTGGAAAAGGACTTGATGTTCAAAACACAGGCAGCTGGACAAGAAAAGAAATCAAAGATTGAAGAGGAGGAAAAGATACTTGCTGAACAGGAGGAGCAGGGGTGGCCGAAATGCTACAGAAGACAAATGAGAGCCGGGGACCTGTCAAGACGACTTCAAGCTCGACCAAGGTGATAGCTGGACTATTTGGGACATATGGACTTAAGAAACAGAGCTGGAGCTCCACCTTTAAACAAGTAGGCCTGGCTGGAAGAATCATGGCCAGTATTGAGAAAGTACCTTTTCGACTATGGGTGTTAAACATAAGAGACCTCCAAAGAAGCCGGCTGAAAGGGACTGAGAGGGATTTGAGAGCCTCGGACGTAAGGTCACCAGGCTAAAAAGATGGACTAATGGCTTTTGGTTTGGAATTGAAACCGGGGAGAGAAGGGTAGGGTTTGGAAGTCCAAAGGAGGCCTGATTTTTATTTTGCAGTGTAAAATTTTTATGTTGTTTATTATTATAAAATGGGGAATTCGTGGATGGGAACTAGGGTCAACCTTAGGAAAAGTATTTTCTTCCTTGTTTTTTCTTTTTTTCTCTCTACATATGACTAAGGTATATAATTTAAAAGTTATTGAATAAACTGAACTAAATACAGTAACTGAAAGTTACTGAATGAACTGAACCAAATACAATAATGAACCAAGGGTTAAACCGATTATAAAGAAGTATATTAACAAACTATGGTTAAATCATTAAGGATAAAAACTTGCTGAACAAATAATTGGAGCTGGAATACATGAAGGGGAGGTGTGGGGAAGTCATGAAAAGAAGTTACTGAAAATGAGACTTTAAAAGGTGGAACCTTTCTTTTTGTTTTGTGTGTTTCTCTTTGTTTTCTGTTTTGTTCTTTGTATCTTTTGAAACTTTAATAAATATTTTTTTTTTTTTTAAAAATAAAACCACACACTCAGATGGCTTGCATGTCTACCTTTGCCTTGCTATTTAAGCAAACAAGAACCTAGACACAAGAACGCTATACCTACCTTAAAGCACACATTTCTAGTACTGCTTGGACGCCATCCTACTGGGCACGGCTGCAGAGGAGTTGGTTTGGGGGCAGGAGTTGTCACACCTTCAGCCCATTGTTTGCAGATGAAGGTTGCCTTCTCCTCACAGTTCACAACATCCCACAATCCAGCTGCAGTCCCAGTTCTCATGGCAACACAGCCAGAATGTTGCCCTTTTGGAGATACAATCGCCAGTCCAATTGAGTATCTGTTCATATGTGTAAAACTACTACTAATAATGACAATGTAGAAGCCCCTTGTGAAATATTACTCCAGTTAGGCTTCAGGAAGTACCTACCAGGCATTTCTGAATTCCAGTGGGTGAACAGAGCACTGTCTCCACTGGTCCAGATAAATGTCCCTGGTTGCTGTACATCTGAAAGACCGATCCAGAGATATTTTTCAGAATGAAGCCCAACTAGGCTAGTCAGGTAGGCTTGTTCATACCTGCAAAGAAAAATAAGTAATAAGTGCATTAAAAGTGAGTGCTTCTTTTTTAAAAAAGAAGAAGTTAATTTTCAGGACATAGTGGAGTTGATGTGCATTTATTTATTATTATTATTATTATTATTATTATTATTATTATTATTATTATTATTATTATTATTCCCAGGGCATAGTTAAGGTGGTATCACTCTGTATATCAGAGAAGACATAGAAGCCAACACGCTGGAAAACCATGAAGGGTTAGACTCCACCACAGAGTCGCTTTGTAGGTAACAATACTAAGCCTGATGAGTAATTTAGTACAGGGGATATGCTATTGACCTCCTGCTAAAAGTGCTCAGGGAGATCTTCAGATGGAGACTGAGATCAAGGAGGCATTCAAAAGAGGGAATGCTAGAAAAATAGGTGGCTTCAACACTCTCACAGATTGGGTGCATGTGTGTTCTAATCACAACAAAGAGGTAAATGTTCTAGATATCCTCAATGACTGTGACCGAGGGCAGCTGGTCACGGAACTAACCAGAGGGATCTCAGCCCTGACTTAGGCTGCTTACACACCATATATAAAAAACAATGCTCTTAATAAAACTGAGAAGTATAGTTTACCCTTCACAGAGCTACAATTCCAAGCACACTTAATAAACTACAGTTCCCAGGATTCTTGGGAGTGGGGGGGAGATGTACTTGAAATGTATGGTTTGTAGATAGCTTTAATCTTAGGTGGTGGACAGAACCTGCTGCAAGATGTAAACATTATTGAACCAACTGGGGAAAGTGACCAGAATGCTATCAAAAGTAAAAGGTTAAAACAACAACACACAGCCATGCCTTCAGGTCAATTTTTACTGAGGAATACATCTACATTTTGTGTCTACCAGCATCATCTACAGCAGTGTTTCCCAAACGTTTTTGGGCAACGGCACACCTGTTAGCCGGAAAAAAATCTCGCGGCACACCACCATTAAAGCCCCGCCCCGTGACGTCAGCGCGCAGCGTCACGCCGGGAGGGACGCACAAAAGCGAAAGTTTTTTCCCTCCCCCTTGCCGGGGTGGGAGGAGGCAGCAGAGCGAGGGCAGCTGAGGCGGCGGCGGCGATAGCGGGCGGAGGAGGGGGCGGCGGCGGGAGTTGCTGCTGCTGTTGTTGCTGCTGCTGCCCGGACATGCCGGCCTCCTCCTCCTCCGCTGTCTCGCGCTCCTCCCTTTTGCGCGCGCTGCCCCGCCGCTCGGCACCACCACCGCGGAGCCGCCCCCGGCTCGACGCGGATCCTCGCCGCCGCCGCCTCTCACCGCCCGACTCGCCCGCCTTCCTCCCACGGCACACCAGCCGGTGTCTCACGGCACACTAGTGTGCCGCGGAACACCGGTTGGGAAACACTGATCTACAGGTCTGTCAAAAGTCTGAAAAAAGAATTACAAGTGCATCCAGAGTAGGTAACTGAGGCACATGATTCTCTGTTCAGACTACACACATATAAAACAGCAAAATACATATATACAGGAAATCATCAATGGGTTTAGAAGATATATTAGAAAACATGCACCCATTTGAGATAGAAAAATCATTTGAGATAGAAAAATCATTCAAGCTAAGCGTCTTGTATTCATAAGGACAACCAGTAAATCCCTGATGAGCAAATTGAGATTCATGATCAAGGAAATCAGTAAGGCCTCAGATTGCAAATCTAATAGGAAGTTCTCAAGAAATGCTGAGCAGATCATTCAAGAAAGTACCTTAGTCACAGACTGTGGTTCAACTCTTAATATGTATTATGTGGCCAAAGAATTAGGCCTCTAACAATTGTAACCATTGTACTTTTCACCCACATAACACTCATAAGCTTGTATCCAATGTTCGTTCTATTTAGTGTAGACACAAAAATAATAATGAACATGGCTGACTTAGGTCCATTAATGTCAACAGGTCTAGTCTGAGTGACATTTAGATGGACACAAGCAAGAGTAAGAAAGCTGTGCATAAATGTTAAAAATAAAACTAATTGAGCAGATAGTCATAACAAAATCATCTTTTTTCTTTCATGGCCAGGAAGTGGGGAAAGTAGAGTGAAGAATGCCCTCTGAATATCAAGACCAATTATTTTTCAGTTGGAATATTGAGAAATATAGCTATTTTGTAGTTTATCAATATTTAAAATGCTCGTTTCTTCATTCTTGATCTAAGGAAATTCTTTTTCATACCTGTTCTCCACAGAAGTTAAAGATCCCTTATTTGTTTCACAGAACATCTTTGCTTCTGAAAATGTTAGAGATGTTTGTCCAATTAAATAACAATAGATACCGTGCCTTTTCCAGCCCTGTTGATATAAAAGAACCAACAACCACATATTAGGTTGGAGACAATGAGGTTTTTCAAATTACGCTGCTGAATATGTACTAAAATGGGAATCTCTGTCCATCATGAGGCGCCACAGAAGTTGCACAGAAATGTCCTATATGTTGCCTGGGTCAGTAATGTCACCCTCTGAAATGATGCAAGAGTCTTTATCCCAGCATAATAATTAATGCTTATTATTATTAATTATTAGATTTATATACTGCCCTTGATCATAAGATATCAGGGCAGTTCACAGTACTTTGACCATTTGACGATTCCTTTTCGAGCCCAGACTATCAATATAACAATCTAAAGCAGATTATGGGGAATAGTCTGGTGTAAAGCAGATGAGTCTGATTTCTTCTGGTTCTAGAGTAAAACATACAAGACTGTCTTAAACAGAGTCAGAATGTAATCTCCTTCAGTATTGTCTACTCTGAATAGCAGCAGGTCTTCAGTGTTGCCAACTTCCCTTTTCACTGGAAATGTCAGGGATTGAATCTGAGGCCTTCAGCAAATGTTTGCCACTGAGATGCATCACCAGCAATTTTGCCCATCTCTATTATATTTTGCTCTTTGGGAAAACACAGTTGTGTGAAATTAAAAAAACAAATAAACAGAGCAATCCTGCTAGCTAAGGAATAAAGTTGAATCTAACCACTGAAATGCATAAATTGCTGAATGGATGATGACCTTCCAATGTATACTTGTACTTTTCTCTGAATCAGGAAATGTTCCATGTATTCAACGAAGAATTCCCAAATTACAAAATCTGAATCCAATAAAGGAATTACATTGCCCCTGTGAGCACATACCTCCATGAGCACATCAGAGCTCTATCACATTTATTAGCTATAATACAGAACTAGATTAAAGTGACCCACCTAGCCCAGCATCCTATTCTCACAATAGTCAACCAGATGCCTCTAGGAAACCTGAAAATGAGAGCTGAGTACAAGAGTACTCTTCCCTCCGGCAGTTCCCAGCAACTAGAATTCAGGAATTCCCGTAATTTTATCTATTAATTTCCCCTCTGCTTGTGCCCCCTACAGGAGTCCCTCATTGATGGATCTGAGCAAGCCATCATGTCCGCACTCTTATGGTCACAAGTTGCTGCTGAGAAATTTCAGCTATTAATTAGCTTTAAAACCCTGGTAGAGAACATAAATGATAGACATATATGTGCATTTAACTTTTTAAACCACTTCAGACTTACTCTCTGGCAATTTGAATCAGCAATTTCAGGTTCTTCAGGAAGAACTCCTGAAGGTTTTCTTTTACAGATGTAACCAAGTTCCACTTCACAGAAATAATCTGCCCAGTATCCACCCTGGATGAAGAAACACAAATATTAGTGAAAGATGATTCACTATCTTTACATTTTCTCATTTTCTTGATGCTTGGTGGATTAAACCACAGAGCCTAGGACTTGCCGATCAGAAGGTCGGCGGTTCGAATCCCTGCGACGGGGTGAGCTCCTGTTGCTCGGTCCTTGCTCCTGCCAACCTAGCAGTTCGAAAGCATGTCAAAGTGCAAGTAGATAAATAGGTACCGCTCTGGTGGGAAGGTAAACGCCGTTTCTGTGCGTTGCTCTGGTTCTCCAGAAGCAGCTTAGTCATGCTGGTCACATGACCCGGAAACTGTATGCTGGCTCCCTCGGCCAATAAAGCGAGATGAGTGCCGCAACCCCAGAGTCAGCCACGACTGGACCAAATGGTCAGGGGTCCCTTTACCTTTAACCTTTACATAAGCCACATTAAGCAGTATTAAACAGTCATGGCTTCATCTAAAGAACCCTGGGAACTGTAGTTTGCTAAGAGTGCTGAGAGTTGTTAGGAGACCTAACAGAGCTTCAGTTCCCAGAATTGCCTGGGAATTGATTTTTCAACTATTCTAAAAATTGAGGGTTTGGCATTCAGTTTGCCAGACTGACTTTCAATATTTCACCCAAAAAGTCAGTTCAAGACCAATATATCTCTACTGGAAGTTCCATATTTTTACCTCCCCATTCATGATGACACATTCATTCTGGACATCATTTATTTGTGTGGGTTTTCCTTTCTGCCACTTGGTGAATGTCACTTTAGTACCATCACTCCATTCATAATACATCTGAGTCTTCTGGTCATTCAGTCCTATCCATAGAAGATCTGTTGGCTCTAAGAACATAAAGGCACCATAAAGGCTCTCACGCTTTAGGTACAAAGAGTCCAGGTATTGAACGTGATCCTATCACAAACAGTTCTATGGTACATAGATGTGGAAATAAGATAAAATTCACAACTGTAATTCAAATAGACATGTCAATGTGCAGCTAGCTAAACAGCTTATTGGAGAATGTCAGTCTTCAAATGCAGCACTACAACTGAGGATAATCTAACTGGCCAACCTCGTGCTCTCCACATGTTTTAAACTATACCTCTCAACATCCCTGACAATTGATTATATTGGCTGGGGTTGATGACGACTGAACCAGGTTGTTGAAAGCGATAATAGTCCATGTCATCTCATGTTTGACCTGTTTATCTTCATGTATTTTTCAACAGGACAGAGACCTCAGTAACATTCCATCTTTGCATGTGTAACAAAAAAGCAACACAAAATACCCTCTTTCTTAATCACACATATAGATCAGATACCAGGAGAACCAAATTTCCAAGATGTACTTACGGTAGCCAAGCTGAGATATGACAAAGCTGTATTCTTCAATGTGGTGTATACTTATTAAATCACCACCTTCCTTCCGACAGGATGATAGGGCACTCTTCCATGTCTTGGGGTCTCTGCTAAGGTGGTAACAGTGACCTGCATATGCAACCCAGCCATCAGGACAGCTAATTGACTGAAATCCATCTAAAAAGAAAACAGTCCTTTGTAAGATAGCATGACTAGATGGAGTTTTTAAAAAATAATAATTTATGTGCCATTATGATGTCATTGACTCAATACAGAATTTAGTAGATGCAAATCTGGCAATTGATATTAACAAAAGAGGGTAACCCATCCTCTCATATGATTATATTATTGTCAATAAGTTAACAAACAATTCTTGTAGTCATATACTGTACATTTTTTGACATGAGAGAATGTGGGTTTGGTGCACAATGGCAGTCATAGATGGAAACGCTCCTTATCTCCCTTGTTGAAGGCAACCTGCTCAATGCCCCCCACCAGTCCTTATAAATTATCTATTCTCAGTGACAGAATTTGGGATAGAGAGAAGCCTGATCTGTGAACATACTTCAGAGCACCCCTTTACTGGGGCCACCAGATTTATATTTGCCAACTCCAGGGGGTCCCTCACCCTTGGACAGGGTTGAATTGAGACAGGTCACAAGGAAGCCACTAGCATCAGCTGCACTTCCAAGTCCTGTTCAGTGGCACTCAAGGAGGGGGTGCATCAATACCACAGGTGGCCAAACCTCCTGAGGAGGTGGCTTCCAGGAAGGTCACCCTCATTCTCTAACTAGTTCAAAGTTCAGCTGTTCTGAGATATTTCTTCCTTACATTTAAATCCCACCTTTATTTCATGGAATTCTAGAAAATCTACTACCCAGGTACTGACCAGACCTAGACCAGCCTAGTAAAGTTTCTGAAGCACATGCATTTAGACCATGCCTGCAGTCTTTATTGATTGATAACCTATTATTAGCTACTGTCAAAATACTCTCAGCCATCTCAATCCAATAAAATGTTTCCCATTACATATGCCACTACAAACAGCAAAACTGCATTACTGTATAAATATGGACAATGTCACCCTCCATAAATCATGATATAATGATATTTAGGGAAGCTTCATTCCCAGTTTATCGTCCTACCTGAAGGAATAACAGAAGCATCTAATGAAGAGTTTGCTTTTTTGCAAATGTATCCAAGTTTCTCTTGACACTTATTATTCTCCCATTTGCCAACCTTAGACAGCATCGATCCACATATTTTTTCTGTTTCTGGAGTTGGGCTGCCTTTAAGAAAGAGTGAGACAGGTGATAATTGCCTATGTTAAGCTATGTTAACATTGCAACATTATTTTAATAGTACTAAGCCATTTTCATAAAACACTTTTTAATATATAGTCAGCAATGATAAAGTTTAAATTCACCAGCATAAAAAAATAATAAATTAGCCATTCCCCAGTAACTGCCCTCATCTGTCCTGTCCCACCACTATCAACAACTTATGGGAAAGCCTCATTAAAAGTGTGAGAAAAGAGGGTCTGTCTAATTTCTACAGGAATTGAATTCCAAAATTGTGGAGCCACCACCAAAAAAAGCCCTATTACACATATACTTCAATCTATTGCCATCCATGACTTGTTTGTGGATGGAGGAATTGACCTGGCATGTGTAACAGAAACTTGATTAGACGTGGCAGATGGGCCTGTTTTTGCCACTGCTTGTGTGCCAGGTTTTTCTTACAGCAACCCAGATCATTGGGGGGGGGGGTGTTTCCAATGATTTTTAGGAAGTCACTGGCTTGCACCAGGGTGTCCTACTAGGGAGACCCAGTTTTCTGAGTGCATGATCTGGAAGCTGGGCAATAGGATTCCTACTGGTGTACCAACCTCCCTGCTGCACCAAGAATTCCCTGCCGAAGCTGCTTCAGGTCATGTGGATGTTCTCCTTGGAGACACCTCATCTGGTTGTCTTAGGGGATTTTAACATCCATGCCTTCTAGAGAGCTCTTTGAAAATCAAATTGAGTTATTTGTTGGATTGCTGAATTATGTTATGCTGAACTATTGTAACAATTGATTTGCATTTTCATCGCTCTGTTGTCAGCCACTTTGAGCATGTTTATAGGGAATGCAGCATTCAAATTTAAATAATAAATCAAAAGGTTCCTATTAAAAAAGAGGTAACCGAGTGGACAGAAAATGGCAGATGTTCTCAGAATGATGATCCAAGCAGCTATAGCAAAGCACTAAGAAAAATAGCAATACATTATATTTGGTTTATCATTAAACCTGTTTAAATTGATGTATTTTATGTAGTATAAACTCTGGATCTTCTAATCTACTGTAAATCCCTTCATGCAATTAGCATATGTGATTGAATTGTTGGCACCTTGTTGGCACATAGATGTCCACTCACCTGGAGCCCAATTTAAATATCTTAAAGGATAGTTGCCCATCCACTGCCATCCACTCTCATCATCTAAACTGTTCAGCCCAATCCACAGATCAGTAGGCATACAACTTGTTAATCCTATTTAAGGAAAAGAAAATCAATTAGATTGCATTATGAAGCTAGGAAGTTTATATTTATGAAGCTAGGGTCATGGGAGCAAAAACCAAACATGCTCATCCCAACATTACTAGAGTAGTCAGCTTTTTCTACTGGTAGAGCTGGATATCAATCAGAAATTCTTCAACTGAAGCCTTTCACTCAGCTTATAGATGCAATGCTTCATCAGCTTCAGCCAATGAATTTCTGCTTCTCTTACAGTTGTTAAAGACACAGAGGACCTGCAAAAGATTGGTAACCTGAGATGCAATGAATATTTCATACTGAAATGGTCTGAAAATGACTGAATCTAAATTAATTCTTTGGGTGATGGGAGGGTACATCTAATATTATCATTTTGAAAATGCTATTTCTAGTTGAGACAATATTAATTAACAGAATATCCTAATAAACTGATCACTTCTTTAAATATGCCTTGTTATGTCCTACCTGTCACATACACTTGTTCCTGTAAATCAGTGATGCTCAGTAATTCTGCATTCTGTTGCTGACAACTTTTTCTTGCTTGGTACCATGTTAGAGCTGAGTCAGAATTGATCTGATAGAAGTCCCCGGTCCAGTGGTTTCTGGTCCAGAATAATTCATCATGGTCATCTGTAATCATTGTTAACGAGTGTCTAATCATCAAATCACCAATGGTGAAGAAAATTTAGAAGCTGGATATGCTCAAGTCTTTAATAATCTGGGAACCACTTTCCCAAAGAATACACAAAGCAGAATGGTGAAACACAGAAGTTTATGTGATCAAAAGACAGTATTGCTGGCAGTCCACCATTAACTGATGGCTTCCCCAGTCCCATCTTCAGTGTTAATGCATAAGGTGTGGATATCTGCAGGGGGGAAATCTACACATAAATAACTCACTATGTACCCCAGGACATGGAACCCCATGTGCAATCAGGACTTCCAAGTTCCAGGAAAGTTTCTGTGAGTTGACTTTCTCCCTGTAAACATCCACACCTAATGCATTGAACTGCATTAACCTGTGTGACTGGTACAAACCCAGGGTACCCCCATCCCTTCACAGCTGCCTTGCTTTCTGCCCCCATCCATGTCAGTGAATCACTTTCAAAATACAAGTCTACCCTGCGGGGATGCTGGAAGTGTCATTGCACAATCACACATATACATAACAGAGGCATATATTTAATTATTACCCACTCCAAATTGTACATGCATTTCCTCCATGGACTATTTGACCTAAAGCGGAAAGAGCTCACTAATAAAAACAACAGCACACCATTTCTATCACCCTTTCTCTGTCCTGTAAAAGGTAAAGGTAAAGGGACCCCTGACCATTAGGTCCAGTCGTGGATGACTCTGGGGTTGCAGCACTCATCTCGCTTTATTGGCCGAGGGAGCCGGCATACATGACTAAGCCACTTCTGGAGAACCAGAGCAGCGCACAGAAACACCGTTTACCTTCCTGCCAGAGCAGTACCTATTTATCTACTTGTACGTTTGACGTGCTTTTGAACTGCTAGGTTGGCAGGAGCAGGGACTGAGCAACAGGAGCTCACCCCATCACAGGGATTCGAACCACCGACCTTCTGATCGGCAAGCCCTAGGCTCTGTGGTTTAGACCACAGCGCCACCCACGTCCTTCTCTGTCCTGTACTTGCAAGCAAAAATCACTCAATAATTCCAGCAAAACAATGCAAACAAAGTCAATGCACGGATGAACTGCAAGCCATGCCTTACCCTTCCAAAGGCTCAAACTTCAATATATAAGTGCATCCTGAAAATTTCAAGTATGTAATTGAAAAATGCACAGGAGCAGAAGACTTTTATGACATTTCCCTCTCTGCTTTGATCTTCTTACCACAGGGGAAGGACTTGCAATTGTAACCTTGTACAACATCAAACCCCAGCCTCCGTCAACTGCTCCCAGTTGAACAGCTGATGGTTGTAATGAGACCAAAATCCCAGACAAAATTTGTCTGCATCCTGTATCTAGCAGCTCCCTATCTCTCTCTGCTCTAGACCTTGATTTTGGCTCAAACTGAGCTACTTCCTTATACCTTTCCCTTTCAGCTGTAAGCCTGATCCTGTAGGGGGCCCTGACATCATTGACAATTCTTTTGTTCTTATTCACAGGGTAACCCCCTCCCTTTTCTGCTTTAGTTGCACAATCTGTAAAGCAGAGGCAATAACAAAAGCTTCCCTTTTTGTATGGGAAACCTTCCTCTAAGCAGCTAATATATGGTGGAATAGTATGGGCTTTAAAAAAAAGATTGCTAAGTGCTTACCTTTTATTGGACAATATCCAGTTAAAGAGTCTCTATCCACATCTGCAGTTGTTCCACACCAAAGCTGTCCATGTTCATCACCATCTCTTATGCATTGAGCATACAATTTATCCTGATACTTGAATGGAAATACACAGGGGGCTCCTTGGGCATTGCCCCTTAAGGTATACAGAGCTAAAAGAAAAATGGATAGATGTTATGCTGAAATAATTTTGAACATTTAAAGAAAAGAGGAAGTTGGTATTCATTTCAGAAGCAGTTTCCTCCTAATAGAAAGGGTGTGGATGTGGGTGTAAGAGAGAGAGAGAGATTTTTCATGTCCGTTCACGGAATTAAAGAGGCCTTTTCCATTTATTGAGGTCCTGGTGGAAACTGGACTCCCATGCCTGCTATCAAGTTTGGGTTGTTTCCTGAAATAATTTGAAATTTTGTGATTATTATGCCTGTTTTGGCCTCCAGATGCAAGGGATTCACCATGCTTGAAGCAGGACACAACAAGCTATGTATAAAGAAGTGATCATATAGAATAATATAGAAGTGATCATATAGATCATATAGATAAAGTTTGCTTCTCTGAATTTTACCTTCATAGTGCTTAGAACACAAATTTTCTTTCATTCCATACATCTTCCAGGTACTCTTGTTGGTGGCTACTTTAGACAGTATAAGACGACTTTTTTGGCCACTCTCAGGATTTAAAAACAAATCTTCCAGATCAAGTACAAGGAGGTTGTCATTTCTACATTCCCATTTCTGAAGTTCAGTGGTCTCATTACAGGGGGAGAGCATGACTCGGACCTGGTCTGACTTGGAAGGCACTGCCAGGCATAACTTCACTGCCATGTTCAAAATCCGGTCATTGGAAATCCACTTAAAATGTTGCCCCTCATTGTCTTTATCACAGTAGTCCAGGATGGGGGATTGAGATTTCTTAGCCTGAATACAAAGCTTGAGGTTTTCATTATATATCAGAAAGCTGTCACTATCTGTAAAATTAAGAGGCAAAATAACAAGAACATTGTGGGGAAAGTTTCACATAACTTCAAATATCATCCTAATCATTTTAATTTATTACCTGCCCTTCACTCGGAAGTCTTATGGCAACCACTGACAGAATAATACCAGGATTCATAATAAGAAGCAATAACATGGAAAGACGAGAGAGAGAAATGCCTCTTGTGTTAATTCTGTAGTTAATTTTCACTATCCACTGCTCTGTCTTATTGATTTGTGGGCAATAACTTTCTACGTTCATATAGCTAAGACACCAATTTTGATGTCTTTTTGCAGATTAGTTTGCAGCTTATTTTACTTTGAATAATATGTGAATTACCTTAGTGTTCTCAGCATCTATTTTTAAGGAATGCTGCGCTTTTTAAAAGGTGGTTGGTTAAAAAAATCTGTATTATTATTATTTTTTAAAGAAGACATCAGAGCCACTAGGAATATTTTTATTTTACATTTCTTTTGTATTATAGTTATAAGTACAACAACAACAACAAATCCGTTTATTGTGAGGACCATGCCTGTACACAAACATCAACACAACAATAGTTAAAAATATTAAAATTCATTACATACTATGCCAACAAGACCTTCATCCCACAAAATAGAAAGAGAGGGAAAACAAGCAACGAGTTAAACAGACGATGAAGGGGTCTTTACATTGTCATCCATAAATCTTTCCCTGGCTTTCATGGCCTTCATCACAAAAACCGCTACCACATGGGTAATACGTGGGTTAGTTATAAGTATTGTATTATAGTTAATATTATTTTTAATATTTTGAGGACCTAACTAAATGTGGCATATGAGAGTTTGTACTGGATCTTCCCAATGTATTTTTGTTTTTCTAAAAGCATTGGGGAGAGGAGAGAACAGAGGGGTGTGGGCTGAACCTTTCCTCCAAATCAGTTCCTTGATGCTAATACTCTCCCCATTGGTTTTATTTGTAAAGGGAATAATATGCAGGCACTTGTTATTAAGCTAGGAACTCATCTCAAGGTATGATGATGATGATGGTGGTGGTGACAATATACTATAAAAAGTAAATATGTACACATGAGAAGTACAATATCCTTGAGTCATTGAAAACGGTATGAACAGTTGGGATAGAAATAGACAGATACAAATAACATAGCTATTTAAGCTAACAGCCTATAACCTATATTATAAAACTCCAGCCACTTTAATAAGTTGTTTCCCTTGTATTCAAGTACAGTTAGGCATCAGGAAGGGAGCATGTGTTTGTGCTCTGTGCCTGCTTGTGGGCTTCCCACAGGCATCAGGTCGGCTACAGTGAGAACAGAATGCTGGACTAGATGGGCGATTGGCCTCATCCACCAGGCTTTTTTTTTACATTCTTATAATAATGTGGTTGTTTCCTTTTGTGAGGAATAAATGCTATTCAGATTTGCTAAAGCACAGGGGGCTGTGACCAGTGGTGTCCTTCTCTCGGAAGGAAGGCTCTTTGACCCTGCAGTATTTTCCATTAGCAAAAAACGGGACATTAGCAAGGAAACACAACATTTCGTCAATTCCCTCTTACTCCATCAGACCTTACATATTCTCCCAATCTTCTCCAGAGCTGTAGAGGAAATATCATCATTTAGGGGGAGTGGGAAATGGCAAACATTGCCCCTTTCCTGCTCTGTTCATGGAAGCCTCCACTGGATCAAAGAGTTGGTGCAGAGGACATCACTGAGTACAATGCAAATACTTTTTAGTGATGGAAAAAGAAATGTTGAATATTTTTCCTGTTGAAAAGTTATTGTTTACACATTTATTATATTTACAGCTTATTTTTATATTGTGAAGAAAATAAGTAGCAGCATATGACTGCTGCATAGGAAAAAAGCAAATTCTTTCTTGCAACCATGTAGTAAATTGCATTTAAAATTATGTTAGCCATTCTTTTACTAAAATTTAAACCTGATTTCAATGTTAAAAGCAAATTAATTGTTTAATTAACACGCCTTGCATCTAACACTTAATGGATTTCCCTTTAACAGTATCTTCCAGAAGATTATTTAAAGGTAAATCTACAGTATGAAAGATGCCCTTCCACTTACTGTTAATAATCATAATGGGAATGGAAGTGATGAAGAGCTTACCTGATACCTGCAAAGCTGGCTGAACGAGGATCAAGATATTTAGGAGCAAAAAGGCAGGCATTGGACACAACCAAACCTTCCACATAGCTCCCCCGAAAATAAGACAAAGTCAGGGATTGCTGCTTTTCAGTTACTTCTTCATCATGAAGAAGAGCTGACAGTAAGAGCTGTTCGACAGTGGAATTTGCTGCCAAGGAGTGTGGTGGAGTCTCCTTTTTTGGAGGTCTTTAAGCAGAGGCTTGACAACCATATGTCAGGAGTGCTCTGATGGTGTTTCCTGCTTGGCAGGGGGTTGGACTCGATGGCCCTTGTGGTCTCTTCCAACTCTATGATTCTATGATTCTATGAGTCATACAGAATGAAGTTTTCAGTCTTATATATACGCACAGTACTACACACAGAGCATAGCTTCATGGGAAGTACGGTACCTATTCCAGAATAATAGCTTGGGCCGTATTGATTCTTTCCCACCACTTAGCCTTGTAAAATCCACCAGTTTAAAATTCAAGATAATAATGCTCAGGGCTAAAAATATATATAAATAAATAAAAAAGGAGGGAAGAGGGGACAGGTGATACAAATTGTTAACCAGTGTTTTTCTTTCTGGGAATGCTCAAGAGTACATGGTACTGGCACCTTTTTTTTCCACATGTTAAAAGTGTGGCACTTGGTGTAACAACTTCTTGGTGGGCACCAGCACAAGCACAATTTTTTCTATTAAAAAAACTCCCAAACACTGTTGTTAGCTATAGTATTGTCAGAGACTTGCCAAGCTCAGAGAAAGTCTTCAGCTCGGAGTCTGAGTCCCTTTCCTCAGACATGGAACTTTCAGAGTTGATTCACAGAACTGTTCATTTAGTGGCTGGAGCCAAGTTCCAGCAACATCCATGGCTTGCTTTGGGGAATGGGAAAGTAGAAGTAAAGTAAAGTAAAACAGAAGCAACCGTCCAGGGCCCACATGCCGCTGCTGTGTAGAGCATGGGTAGGCAAACTAATCAACGTGTTTTTACATTAGTAGAATGTGTCCTTTTATTTAAAATGCATCTCTGGGTTATCTGTGGGGCATAGGAATTCATTCATTCCCCCCCCCCCAATTTAGTCTGCCCCCCCACAAGGTCTGAGGGACAGTGGACTGGCCCCCTGCTGAATAAGTTTGCTGACCCCTGGTGTAGAGCAACAAATTTTAATTTTCACACACACACACACACACACATGCGGTTTTCTCATATTCTCCCCCCAGGCATTCAAGAAGCATTATTAGTCTTCAAGGGCACATTTTAGGCAGGCAAAAACATCCAAAGATGGTACAACATAGGAATGGTATGTTGGGAGGGTCCCAAAAGCCAGATATACATGCTTGGAGGGCCACATTCAGTCCCTGGGGCTAAAGCTTGCTCTCTCTACCTGCCTGCCCGAAGAAAGAAGCAAGTCAAGCAGGAGTGCAAGCTAGAATTCACTTCTCTTAGCATTGGCTTGGAGAATAAACATAAAGAGATAACAACACAAACCATTTTCATAGAGGCCATGTTGGAGCTGAGCTTGATGTTTCAGTGCATGGTAAGCTTATCAGCCTCATTTACTATTATTATATTTGTATCCCACCTTTTTCCCTTACAGGGACTCAAGGTGGTTTATAGATTAAATCTGGTTTATTAAATGTTCAGAGCTTTACAAAACTGACCACATTATTAAAGGGATAGGGAACCTGTGGCTCTGCAGATGTTATTGGGCTTTAGCTCGAATCATCCTTGACTGCCGCCATACTGGATGGGACTGATGAGAGTTGGAGTCCAACCACGTCTGAAGATGCACAAGTTCCCCACCCCCATTGTACAACTCCGTGTTGGGTCTTTCTCATGACTTTACCTGCCCATTCAAGCAAACACTACTAATGCAGATCACAGGCAGAGCAAACAGCTGACAGTCCACATTGTGAGGTATACTAGACCTATTGCAGATAGTAATATTGTGCAACTTAAAGCAATAGGATGAATAAAATCTGACTCTCTTGGAATAAAAATTGTCCAGACCAAAATATGGTTCCAAAGCTTTACTAATAGAACTTTCTTTGAATAGTCTTAATAATGATGCATCCAAATAGTTGTATAAAATCCTATGCTTGTTCAAGCACAGGAACATCTTCTTAGAAATATAATATTACTCCAAACAGGCCTGAAATCAAAGGTATATTGCTCCATACACAGGCTCCATTAGCCTACATCCAGCCTGAGGCTTTATTCTCCAGGACAGATTTATTTGCATTCTTTTATTTTGCTGTGGCTTGAGAACAAAGAACTCCCTCCAAATGGAGATTTGCAACTGAATAACCCTCCCATGTAATCTAAAGTTAAACACCATGTGAGAGAGCAGCAGACATACCCTCAACAGTTAATTATCAGCCTCTTAGGTACCCGGAGAGCTCTTCTTAGCTGCACTGGAATTTTCCATGCCCCTTTAGCAATACACATACGGAGTCATTTTCCATTTCAAAGTACAATTAAACAATTATACTTAAAAAGGCCAACATTCTTTAACCTCGAGCCTCCAGGTGTTATTAGAATCACCAGGTGTTATTAGACTACCTCTCCCTCCATTCCTGATTATGCTGACTGAGGATCATGGGAGTTATAGACCAACAACGTCTGGGGACCCAAGGTTGAAGACAATAAATTTGGGATTTACAATTGAAACGGGGGGGGGGGGGACCTATAGTGGTTCTGATCGTTGTGCAGGCCCTAAGAGCTAAACCTGTACTTGGCTCCTATAGTTAGGAAAGGTTCTTCAAACTAGTATGCACTTTTGAAATCTATGTAGGATGACTCACTTTTACTATTCATTATTGACTGGCTTTTCTATTCAGCTTTAAGTTCTATTTAAGTCAAATGGACACTGTTTTCAAGAAATGTATTTTGCAACAGGATATTAAGAAACCAGTTTTCAAGTCCTTGAGTGCATTAAGCTATTATCAGCTAATAAACCATTATGTTGTCTGCAGTTGAGCCTAAAGTTCAGTAAGTCCAAAAGTGGAAGTATTTGCAGGTAAAATGTGAAAAGGCACAACAAGAAAATAAGAAGGGATGAAAATATTGCTATTAAATCTATACAGGCTGCAAGCTTAAGCACCCTTCCTTGGTAGTAAACCCTTTTGAAATTGGATTTTCTTTGTAGCAAATTTGTTTAGGATTGGGCTGCCAGAATAAACTTCATTTTTTAAAAAGGTGAATAAATATAATATTCAACAGTTTCAAGCCATTCAACAGCTATTCAGATTATGTGAAAGTGGGGCCTCATTCACAGGGACTGAAAATCACTTACTTATTTTCTTTATTCTTACATTTATATCTTACATTTATATAGTATTCTTGCATTTATATCTTACACACACACAGACACACACACACACACACACACACACACACACATCTTACATTTGTCACCCTCAAGGTGACATACATTGTTCTCCTCTTCCCCATTTTATCCTCACAACAGTCTTGTGAGGTAGGATAGGTTGAGAGACTGTGACTGGTCCAAGGCCACCTAGTGAATTTCATGACTGAGCAGGGATTTGAACTCTGGTCGCCCCTTATTTGAGCTTCAGAGATAAAGAACAGTGATTTCCAAACTGGGGGCCATGGCCCCATCCAAAGGGTACCATGCCCAACTGCTCATTCATGGAGGGGGAGCACAGAGATTGCCTTAAAATGCTTGCAAAAGCACCCTTTGAAACAGCTCCTCCTCCTTTAAACCAGTAGGCAGGGGATGGACTCCCCCCCCTTGCTGCCCTCTCACTTGCTCTGAAGTCTAAAAGAGAAGGGGAGCCCTCCTCCCACTCCCTTTGTTGCCCAGCTCAGACATTGCATATTGGGTAATGGTGTGTATATCACATGACTTGGAATAAATTTATGGGTTTCAGCAGCAGCATCTGGGCCTACTCAGCCACCTTGTCTGTCTGTGCACCTCCAGCACAAGGTCCAGAAGATCAAAGAAGCACAAACTGCCCAGCTGCCCAAGCTCCTGGTAGGCATGTACATGAAACAATTTCAGTAACGACAATAAACTAATAATCACCATCATCACAATCATCTATCAAATAATTTTTGAAGAGAAATATAAAATGTATGTGCAATTTATGATGGCATTAAAATGTGTTAATGGTGTATTCATCTGACATCTTCCTCCTAAGGAGGCCAGAGGAACAGAAGTGTACTGTAATTTTTCCTTGGCTGCTGATCAGGGAAGTTTATTTGTATAATTTATAGGCTGTATCTATACTGACCTTTTAAACATTATTAGAACGACATTACTCACTGTGAGAGTAATCACTGGTTCCCTCACTGCGAGAAGCCAAGTTACAGGGAACCAGGCAGAGGGCCTTCTCGGTAGTGGCGCCCTCCCTGTGGAACGCCCTCCCACCAGATGTCAAAGAGAACAACAACTACCAGACTTTTAGAAGACATCTGAAGGCAGCCCTGTTTAGGGAGGCTTTTAATGTTTGATGTATCACAGTATTTTAATATTCTTTTGGAAGCCGCCCAGAGTGGCTGGGGAAACCCAGCCAGATGGGCGGGGTATAAATAATAAATTATTATTATTATTATTATTATTATTATTATTATTATTATTATTAGATATATTATTCTAAAACGTCACAGGATGTACTGGTAAATTTAAAATGTTTCTACCTTGTTTTGTTGGTAACAACAGTTTCCCTATTGCTGGTTCATGGCAACCATGGTTCCTCTGCAACATTTTAATAACGCATTATTAACACTCTAAGCTAAATGTAATGTGTCCGTTATGTTGTGTAAATCATTCCTTAACCCTTCCTTAATGTTGTAAACCAGGAGGGAAGATCCACCCATAGCCTGTTTGGAATCTGGTCCTTCCCAGCACCTTATACCAACTTTGCTGGGAGTAATTCTACAATCCTAATCCTGATTCAATAGGACTTACATTTGAGTAGACATGGTTAAGATTGTGTGGTAAACTAGTAGGATTTACTTTTTTAAAAAAATAAAAATATTTTATTAAGTTTTCAAACACAAGATAAAAAATGAACACACAAAATCCCTTCACCAAGAAAATGACGAAAATAAAAAACAAATACAAATACACCAACGAACAATGTAGAGAAAAAGAAATAAAAAAAAAAACCCAACTGTTCGAAACATTTTTTTATATAACTGACTGGACTTCCTCACATCTCCCTAACCCTGCGTTCTTTGTAATAAAAAAATACCAGCAAATTATTACCTTGTTTCATACCTTATTTTGTACTTCTCAAATGTTATATTTCTAAATTTAAAGTAGTTTTTGTCAACTTATTTGTACCTTAAATTAAACATAATATTTCTTTAAATTTCAACCTTTTCTTACTTATGACTTAGTTTTCTGTATCTCAAATTCAAGTTACTGGAGCCACATTTTTCTGAATCATGCAATTTCTTAACATTCATACGGCTTATATTGTTTTTGTAAATAGTCCTTAAATTTTTTCCAGTCCTCTTCCATTGTTTCTTCTCCCAAATCTCGGATTCTGCCAGTCATTTCAGCCAGTTCCATATAGTCCATCAATTGCGTCTGCCACTCTTCCAGTGTGGGCAAATCTTGTGTCTTCCAATATTTTGCGATGAGTATTCTTGCTGCAGTTGTTGCGTACATAAAAAAAGTTCTGTCCTTCTTTAACACTTTCTGGCCGACAATGCCCAAGAGGAAGGCTTCTGGTTTCTTGACAAAGGTATATTTAAATACCTTTTATAACTCATTATAAATCATTTCCCAGAAGGCCTTCACTTTTGGACAAGTCCACCAGAGGTGAAAAAATGTCCCTTCAGCCTCTTTACATTTCCAGCATTTATTATCAGACAGGTGATATATTTTTGCAAGCTTGACTGGGGTCATGTACCACCTATATATCATTTTCATAATATTTTCCTTCAAGGCATTACATGCCATTTCATTCCGGCGGTCCATAACCTTTCCCAGTCTTCAAACATAATGTTATACCCAATATCCTGGGCCCATTTTATCATGGCTGATTTGACTGTCTCATCCTGAGTATTCCATTTAAGCAGCAAATTATACATTCTCGAAAGTACCTTAGTCTTTGGTTCTAACAATTCTGTCTCTAGTTTCGATTTTTCCATCTGGAATCCTATCTTTTTGTCCAATTTAAAAGCCTCTTGGATTTGAGCGTAATGTAACCAATCTCGCACCTTATTCTTTAATTTTTCTAAGCTCTGCAACCTCCAATTGTCTCCAATTTTTTCTATTATTTCCCAATATTTCGGCCAACCGGCCTCCATATTGAGTCTTTTTCGGGCCTTAGCCTCCATTGGTGATAGCCATCTCGGGGTCTTGTTTTCTAATAAGTCCTTATATTTAGTCCAGACAATAAATATTGCTTTTCTGACAATATGGTTTTTGAACCCTTTATGAACCTTAACCTTGTCGTACCACAAATATGCATGCCATCCAAAAGCATTATTGAACCCTTCCAGATCTAGGACATCAGTGTTCTCTAACAGTAACCAATCCTTCATCCAGCAGAAAGCTGCAGCTTCATAATATAACCTTAAGTCCGGCAGGGCAAATCCCCCCCTTTCTTTTGCATCAGTTAGAATCTTAAATTTTATTCTGGGCTTTTTGCCCTGCCAGACAAACTTAGAGATATCTTTCTGCCACTTTCCAAAACATTCCACTCTGTCCACAATCTGTAGGGTTTGAAACAAAAACAACATCTTTGGCAATACATTCATCTTTATAGCTGCAATTCGACCTAACAAGGAACGTTTCAATCTTGACCAAATTTCTAGATCCTTTTTAATTTCTGACCAACATTTTTCATAGTTGTCTTTAAATAAGTTCAGATTTTTAGCAGTCAAGTTTACCCCTAAGTATTTCACCTTCTTTACCACTTTTAAGTCTGTCTCTTTCTAAAACCTTTCTGATTCCTCAGTTGTCAATTTTTTTCCCAAAACCTTAGTTTTTTGCTTGTTCAGTTTGAACCCCGCCACCCGACCAAACTCATGAATTAATTCTAAAACTCTCTTCGTACTAGATTCTGGCTCCTGTAATGTTAAAACCAAGTCATCTGCAAAAGCTTTCAGTTTATATTGTTTCACTCCGACCTGTATAGTAGGATTTACTTTTGAGTGGATATAGGATTGTGTTGTTAATATTTGGCATGGAACGGATACTGTTTTTTAAAAAATAAAAAATATATATTATGCAGTGTCCAACTAGTTTTGACCACAAACTATTATATGTGATTTGGCAGGAGGATTTTGGTTAGCAAATTTTGGAATTCAAATGATCAACTTTTGTTGGCACCACTCAAAAGTGAATTAGGAATATTTCTTTTCTGTATAAACATCTACCTTCCCCCTACTAATAGTTTGTCACAAACCACCAAGATTTGGTCAGAGCTAACATCCATACTGGAGCATATGAATTCTCCAGAGTATTTATACTTTTTAGTGTGGAGATTTTAATGCCCAAACTGGAGCAACTGCAAAGGGTATCTTACTGCCTTTAGGCTTAGACATGGAAGATATCTGCCTAACTTCACATTGTTCTTTGGACAAGAAATATAATACACAGGGCCTGAAAGTTTTGAAATTTGTATGCCAACATAACACAACACAACAACACAACACAACAGCACAACACAACACAACAGTCAGGAGACAGTGAACATCCACAGCAGTGACCAGAGGAAGAAAGACTGCTAGGAGGAACACAGAGAGAAGAAACACCATGGTGTACCTGCAGAAGCATAACCAGATACCTTCATCTGCCCTCCTACTATAAAATATGTCTCTCCTGTATTGGTCTCTACAGCCATAGTAGGCACTGTAATGGTTTGAATTTACCTCCAAAGGCACACTCTCCCATTGTCTCCCAAGACAGATAGATGCCAACAACAAGAACAATTTATAAATTCTAAAGGTCAATATACAAACATGGTGGAAGTGCTATTGACTACATTATAGTCTCCTTCAGTATTGCCTTTTGTGAACACATTTGAAGTGTTAGAATGAACAGAAATGGTTTGGTTTCTTTTGAGTGACAATAACAGCTTCATAACACAGAGAGTGGCCCTCTATATAATGGCTGTGAAAAATAATCAGGAGATCGGAATTAGATAAAATTGTGATAAATTGTTGTGATTCAGAGGTTTAATCTGAAATCAAGCTGGATTTGAGTTTGTTGGTGTCTTTGGAACTTTTCCCTCTTACATCATGAATGTTTGCAAATTGGATTTTTAAAAGGCAAAATAATATTAGAATTGGAGGTGTTAGATGCATAAGGGAAACTGCTTTAACGCTCAGGAATTTGGCAAAAGTCTTTGCAGATTTTTACATTATGAATGGATGTTTTGCATTATTATTTTATTAATACTATTGCTTAATACAAGTTTGTCATGGCCTTTGGCTAGAACAGTAAATTTATGAACTGAACTATTCAAGTGACTTCTTCATTCCCATGGCTGGAGTGACTGACCAGGATATTACAAGATAATTCAGAAGAATTAATTCAGGAAAAGAGGAAATGCTATATTCGAACATCTCAGCAGTGAGTTCATTGGTGTGCCATAAGCTTCCTCTTTCTCTGCAATTGGGCGGGAGCCCCTCCAAATGCATTATAATTGTGTATAAGTGGGGTGAGTGGGTTGTGTATGTATGCTTTGGCCCTGACACTTTTAGACACTGATTGTTGTTCTAGAAACCCAGACCTTAAGCAAACATGGCTCTCAGGTAAAAATATTTCCTCACCTATGAGGTATAAGACTGTGCTGCATCTCTGTAAAAGACCCACATAGAGTGCATTGCAGGTTATCAATATATTATCAATAAACAGGTTATCAGTTTCAGGTTATCAATATGTAGGATACTTTGACTATTCCTTATTCCATATTCTGGAAAGAAGGCATAAGAGTTAATAAAGTATGAGACAGCGCAATCGGCAATGGCGGAGTTTCTCTGACAGAGAGGAACCCGCTCTGTGAAAATCGGGTCTTGCCGCTGCGGCGAAGGCGGAGACCCTTTAAAAATCCCAGGCGGAGGAAGCCTGGGAATGTGGGATTCGGCTGACACCAGGAGCGCCTCCCCTACTCGCAGGGAAACCCTCTTTTGGGGGGTCCGAAGCAACGTGGGGTGAGTGGCGCGGTGTTTTGAATCAACCCCTACTTTTACGGAGTGAAGCCGCACAGCCGTTGCCGGAGAGCGCTGACTTTTTCCTGTGGACAATTGGACTCTAAACAAGTACCCGTGAGTAGAACGAAAAATTGGATTAAGTATTAAGAAATATTTCAATTTGGCACCGAAACGGGAAGGTTCTAAACAGGAAGTCCGCCTCCCATTTTTTGTAAATAGATTGAAGCAAAAACTTTGTAAGCTAAAGTCTGGAAAGTTGTATATAAAGTTCTAAATTTCCTTCATTCATCATCACTAAAACCCCTCTTGGAAGCAGGAGAAAAGAGGGGGATTTTTGACTGTTTAAGCCTGCAGGAGAGAGAGTAAAGAAAGAAAGAGAGTAAATTTTCCACTGTCTCAAACCTGGGAACGGGGTGTCAGAGACAGAAATTTATGGGGAAAGTTCATCGACTGTGAACGGAATGTCTTTTGACAGATAGTAAAAAAAAAAAAAGATTAAGAGCCTCGGACATAAGAGCACCAGGTTGATGGACTAGATAGACGAGAAAGGACTGACAAAACCCGAGACCAGGAAGAAGAGACGATGGATGAAGATTGGAAGAAAGTTTCAAAATTTATTTAGAAAAGTATTGTAAAATTAGTGAGTATTAGAAAAATGTTGGAATGAAATTATTTGGCCTTAGCAGAAATGTCAAAAAGAATTATGAAAGAATGTGTTATGGTTAAAAGAATTTGGTATATGTAAGTTTTAAGTTTTAGAGTTTTTTAGGTAAGATAAGGTTAAAATAGATTAAGGTAATTTAAATGACAGAATATTGTGAAAGATGGAAAGGATTTGCTGAGATAATTAACAACTAGAATACAAAAAAGGGAGGTGGGAGGAGGTCGTTGAAATAAGTTAATGAAAGTTAGGGATTTGGGAATATTAGACTTGTTTTTTAATTGTTTGTTTATTTTTGTTTTTTGTTTTAGATGTATTGTGTGTTTTGTTACTTTTTTTTTACTTTGGTTTTTATTGATCTGTATTGTTTAATTGTTATGTTTATCTACTTCTTTCTCTCTTTTTCTCCTTCTCTTGCCTTTTCTTTCTTCTTTCTTTGTAACTTTAAAATTCTCAATAAACATCATCTTAAAAAAAAAGAGTTAATAAAGTATGTTTGTCTGTGGATGATAATATTTTCCTGTGCGCCTGGAAGTGTATGGGGAGCCTTGTTAACTGTTCTGTGTGGTACCTTTTAAGAATAACCAATTCAGGTTGCAATCCAGTATACACGATTTGTTTAATGCAGTGGGGTTTGCTTCTGAGTAAAGTATAGTTATTGTTGTATAAACCCACACAAGCCCATATAATGTTTAGTAGCCTTTTTAAAGGCATGTACTGCCCTAAATAGGCCTATTTGGAAAGGAAACTATGTATACAAAATTAGGTACTGAACCAGCAGAGCTGCACATATGGAATTCCTTTTTTAAAAAATAAATAAATATGAGGATTGGATTCCCTGGAAGAGTGGAGGAGGGCTAGATGCACCCCATACTCTTCCTATAAAACCAGACAAGTGGGATTTTAGCTTTATGCATGGACACTGTACTGATTTAGGGAAAAATATTGTGCAATACCTTGGTTGCCAGAGGATATCAATGACATGGTCCTTAGTTTTTCAAGTCAAGTCACCTTTAATTTATTATTTTTTTATTTCATAAAATGTATACACCTCTTGATTTTTTAAAAAACCACAAAGTAGTTTACAAAATGGTAAAACAATAAAATCAAGGAGAAATCCCAACCATACTTAGAAACATATAAAAGTTAAAATACTACAACAGATTAAAATTACCTTAATTTGAATTTATTCTATTTAGAATATTTTTTTTCTAAATAATAATTATGCATTCAGAGCATGCCACACAATGAATGTGATGATAGAAAGGACCTCTGCATATGCATATGGTTACTTCTTGGAAATGAATTAATAATGCAATCCTACCCCTGACAATTCAGAAGTAATTCCTACTGAGCTCAATGAGACTTACTCCCACATTACAGCCTATCTCCCTCTTTATCACCCACAAGCACTTCTGAATCATTGTGAAGAACGATCTCACTGTCACGATAAAGAGAGTTTTCAAAGCTGCCGGTGGTTTGTTGTTTTCTACTTCTTCTTTTGTAGAAAATATAGAGTGCAGTACCCATGCCAATGAGGATGAAGATAACCGGTAGAAGTACCTTTGCAACTTTGCCATGTGCTGATGCAGGAATATCTTCTTGTTCTGTGAATGAGGAAAGATGTATATATCACACACACACACACACACACACACACACACACACACACAACTAGACCCCCTTGTATGAAATGGAGGGATAGCTGGGTGGTGTTTGCAGCTCATAAGCATAGTGTGCCAAGAACTTACAGACCAATGAAATGGCCACATGGCTGGAGGGCATGGAGAGGGGATACAGAAGCAGAACAGATGTGGAGTCAGAAACATCTTGTCCCTTCTTAAAGAAAAGGGCTTTGGCAGGCTGTGAAGGAATCCAACACAGCTGAAAAAAAACTACAAAATGCCAAGGCAATGGTGTACCACCCCCCAGTTATTTTTGTACTACATCTTAAACAGAATACTATTCTGTTCTTTCATGTTCCATCTGAAACACTGTGAAATATTCCATTACACAACCCCCAATTCTCCGCTTCATAGTGGCAGTTCTGTACCAGAAAGGAGAGTCGTCACCACCCTTTTTCCCCAGTAGAGAGCTATAATGCCTCCACCTTTTCCCAGAAATTTCTCTCTTCAGCTTTGAACCAGAAGTTCTTTTCTCAGAATGTTTGGTGCAAGGCTCCGGATCGCAAGAATGCTCATAATTTTTCCTGAGTTCTTTTCACAAAACAGCCTTACCTGTCTTTTTTGTAGGTGCTTTAGTTGTCTCTTCAATAACTGTAAAACAAAAGATATGCTTATGTTCTCAGAACAGTAAGAAAGTTAGGTATGCAAATCATTATTTTTTATTAAAAAAGTAGCATAGATTAGCAACAGAGTGAACCAGACTGAGGAGTGAGAAGAAACTTAAGCAGCATGCCAGCAAGCACATCCTGGTGCCATTCCCATCTAGAACAAAAATGTAGGATTGGTCAACTGACATTTCATAGCTTGTCATAAGAAGATAAGAAGAATCTGCTGGATCAGGCCAATAGCCCATCTAGTCCAGCATCCTCTTCTCCCAGTGGCCAAACAGATGCCTGTGGGAAACCAGGAAGCAGGATTTGACCACAAAAGTTCTCTCCCCTCCTGTGGTTTCCAGCAACTGAACAGAAGCATTGGTGCCTCCAACTGCAGTGTCAGAGCATAGCCACAGTGGCTAAAGAATACAACAAAAATACAGCTGAAGATTAGAAAAAAAGGTTGGCATGTCCTCCCCCTACTCTGACTCTGGCTGGTACTAGTGTTATCTTTGATCGAGAACAAATAATAGGCAGTCTTGGTTTGGCAAGGAAACCAAGCTGGAAAGAAGCCTGGATCACGCTCTGTGATGAATCCAAAGCTAAGGGGTTGGAGACACTCTCCCCTCCAAAACCTAACAGGTAAAAAAAACTGTTGGAGTTTTAATGCTGTGTGCACTTTCACCTTATGCCTCCAGTGATTTTCCTCCCAATGAAACAAAAACCAAAGGTATGTGATGGGACCTCTGGAATCCCCTAGTGCCTGAAAAATGTGTGTGTGACAATATTATAGGAAGCATATTTATCCTTTTATTTTTCAAACTTTGGGCCCTGACATATCACACAATGAAAATAACATGATTATGCACTTTAGACACTGCATTTGCTTTTGGGTGTGCTTCTTTCAATAAAAAAATCAATAAATATATGTTACTATTTAAAAATGGGAGCCAAGTTTTAAATTTGAAGTGTTTAGTATAGTCACTTAATCCCTTTGCTTAGCAAGATCAGCAATGATGAGCTGCATTTTAAATATGTAAATGTGGAGACTACTAAATGCTCTTGCCTTTTGAGGAAAATGACAAATTTATGATATTTATCACACAGCAATCCTGGGGACTGAGAATGATTGTGGAAACCTTGACTATTAGATAAAATGTTAATAACCTTATTAGTTTTAAAAGACAGAATATTCTATAGTTAGTAGCAAATAATTAATAGACTTCAGCTTTGGTTCTACCTTCTCTCCTGCCATTTATTATTAGGGAGTATTTAGTTGGTTGGAAGTATCAGTAAAGTCTGTCAAAAGTTGAAAAAAGAATAGGAAGTGACAAGGAGTAGGAAAGACAAAATGCAGAGTATCAATTTGATGAAATGTGGCTTATGCTAGAAAAAGGATGACTGACAGTCTAGAAAGATTACCTAGTAAGAATAGGACTAGGTGGAATATTGTTAAAATGGCAAGAGAGAGAAAAGTCCCTTTCTGTAGTAACATGGAAGCCCCTTCCTTGGAGAGCTTTAGGAAGAAGGCAAATAAAGAGATGACAAAGATAAACTTCTAGTAGCATAATCTAGTCAGAGAGCAATTAGAGCAGAGTGTCCTAAGACACTAACTTTAGACAAGTGACTCAATGTTCAACAGAATTATTGTGAAATGCAGCTGAATAGCCATTTCAGACTTACTTTTGCGTCTTTTACATATAAATCCCTTAGAGTATCCGCAGTGCTCCCTGGACCACTTCCCATTGTGGCTGTTCATGAGAATGCAGTTCTTATCACTATCACTGAAAATAGCTTGAGGATCAGGTGTGGACTCTTCATCTTTCCAGTTGACAAAATCCAGTGCAGTGTTATCTTGCCATATCCATTCTCCTAATTATAAAAGTAAAATAAATGGCATAAAGACTATCGAGAAAAAGAGTAGTGCTGCTGCACGACCCTGGATTTGCATGAAGTCAGACCGGGAAAGAGCGAGAGGAAGGAAAGTGGCAGTTTACAACAGCAACATTTTGAGTAAAGCAGGAATGGGGAGACGTTTGGGGGAGAAAGGGAAATGGCAGTTGTAAATCATAGGGATGCCATATTTCCAAAAGTAAAAACCACGCTACCCTGGTTTGAGCGCAGTTTTCTGTATGACTTGCCTAAGATCCAGTACAAAGCTCTGCCTTTCAGAAATTCCCAGTAATGTCTGGGAAAATCTGGACATATGGCAGCCCTACCATAGCAGAGGTTTGAGTAAAGCATGGATGGACAGAACTGACTGGGCAATGGTGCTTTAAAACAACAGCAAGGTTTGTGTAAAACAGGGATGAGGTGGAGGAACAGAGAGGAAATGGCAGGTTTATACGATGGCCAAGGTTTCAGTAAAGTGGGTAAGGGGGAAGCTAGGGAGGAAGATCTAGAGCAGTGTTTCCCAAACCTGGGACGTCAGCTGTTTTTGAACCACTATTCCCATCATCCCTAACCACTGGTTCTGCTAGCTAGCTAGGGATGATGGGAGTTGTAGTCCCAAAACAGCTGGAGACCCAAATTGGGAAACACTGGTCTAGAGGTTTAATGTGGGGGGAATGGCTGGGGTGGGTGGGTGGGTGTTGATGAGTGGAGCAAGCAGGGGCACAGCCCCATGTATTATAAATAAATATTGAATGTTAAACCATTACCATCTATGTTTCTGAACAATCCTATCCAATAGTCAGCATGTTGGGATTGCTGAGTATGCTCCATCAAAAAGTTCAGTTCAGCTGAATCTTCTATAGAAATCAAGGTGCTACCTAGGAAACATCATACAAGTAAAGTAAGCTCATTTAAAAATTGCATTCCTGTTTTAAATTTTATTTATTCTTTTTAATTTATTTAAAATATTCCCATTTTAATATTGTTTTTTTTAAAATATAACTGTAACCCACCCTGAGACCTTATGGTGATGGGTAGGTGACAAATCACCATCATATATGTATTAGACATGCACTGGTAGAACTGACATGAGGTTTGATGGGATTCTTGACAGCCCTGGCAAGTGGTCCTTGGCAATAATGAAGTTGTCAGGAGTGTTGATGAAAACGCCTGCCCCCAGGATGCAGGAATGGTGAGCTAGGTGGCAAAGTCCCTTTCTTAGTGGAGCGCTTTTTCCAGGCAGCAAGGACTCTGCTCACCTCATCACCCCTCTGTTTATCTCACACCTCTGGCCAATCTCTCTTCCTCTCACTTTACCTACAGGCAGGCATGTGCACTGCCAGCAGCAAAAAGTCAGCTTAGCAAGAAAGCACTGCTGCTGCCACACACCATTTTTGTTCCCCCACAGTGCTTCTCTGGCCCCAGTGGAGCAACCTTCTGTCTGGGCTCAGAGGTACGGTGGAGGAAATAAAATGGCGAGCCACAGCAAGTGGGGTTTCTGGCTACACTGACAATCCTGCATGCTTCAGGTGAGGACACATGGAGGGGAGCTGTCCTTCAAAGTGCTTGGATCATCAGCCAATGCCTGAGTGTGCTGATCCCTGATACCAGGCCTTCATATCAGGTTTTCTAAATGTTCTTTTAATAATAAATCTTTCTGTTTGCTGGATTCAGACAGTAAGAAAGAAGCTGTTGTTTGCAGTGAGATCTCACGGGAGCCTCCCAGAGCCAGGATGAGAATTCTCCAGCTTGCATAAGAGGCAAGACACTCTCGGTGTGCTGGCTCTGGACAGGTAGGGGTGGTTGTGTGGGTGGTGGTTCCAGGGTTGTTCCGGCTTTACACGCAATCCCTAGAAACCAACCCCCCTATAAGTCATCTGTACCTCCAATGAGTTCAGAGAGATATGCCCTTCCTGATTTATCATCACAGCAATCCTGGGAGATAAGTTTAAACTGAAAGGTGGGGATTGGCCCAAGAACACCCAGTAAGCTTTGTGAGTGAGCAGGAATTTGAACCCCTGTCTCTCTGGTCAAAGTCCAAGGCTGAAAGCCTGTACCCACTTACTTAGCTATAGGCCCCATTGAACTTGATGGGACATACTTCTGAATAGACATGCTAGGATTGTATAGGACTGCACTGCAACACTAACTGGTGTACAAACTGGCTTTGGAGGCTAACTAGGAATCTTCTAGCATGGAAAAATCACGTTGTGATTTGAATCAAAATGACACCCACCTAACTGAGTACATTTGAAGGATGCATCCGGCCATCCATTTGAAGGCTGGTTGATTTGATAGCAATGAGCCCGAAAAGGAATCCAAGATCTCTGGTCCTCTTTTGAGTCAGGGCATTTCCCTGGGACTTGTGGAGGCTCAGTTGGGAGTTTACCTATTATGAAACAAATATTTTATTTTTTGAACAGGTATCTTAGAAACCCTTAAGTACCAGAGATATGCATAAGATTTGAACAAATCCAAAATCTTGAGGTGCACATGAGTATCTTGGAGGAATCCTGGAAATGTAGAAGGTGAAATGGGAGGTGAAACTCTGCAAATTTGCACATGTCAAAGAAGTCCCCCTAAAATAATAGGTTTGTAGTTTCTGAGTACTCCTGGATGCTTACTCACAGTAATGTCAAATGGGGCTTACTTCTAGGTAAATGTGTATAGAATTGCTGTCTTAAAACACATGCCTGAGTCTGTTCAGTTGCTAAGCATGGTTACCTAATGCTGGATTGTTTATTGCAACCTCTATTCTATTTTTGTTTGACTATTTATTATAGCCTGATGGTTTGAAAAGTAACATTTTATTCATTCCCTACGAAAGAGGCAGAAATGTCAATAGTACATTTCTCAGCTTATAGTACAATAGTACATTTCTTTGCTTACCATGGTAGTGCTCACAGAAAGAGAGGTATGCTTCATTGCAAGTTCCGGTTTTCCAGTGACCATCAATGTCTAAATAGACACAGGCTTTTTTCTGCTTTGGCTCCCCAGGGGCCCAGTTAGTATATACCAGTCTCCAGTTGCTTATCCACTTATATTGCTCATCAGTCTGAAATCCAAATTCACAGTGAAATGACACATGCTGGCCCAGAGAAAGCTTTTAAGTTCATTTTCCATAACATGAACTCCACAACACTTACTTTTCTTTCCCTTTCATTTTATTTATACACACATTTCATCATCCTTTAGGGGATGAAGTCTGGGTAGTAGTACTATACTTATTACGTCTGAAGTCATGAGTATGAAACAATTCTGAGCTATCAAAGGCAGGGGCAAAACTAGGCTTTGTTTCATCCAGGTTGGCACCCCCTGCACATGTGTTTGTGCATGCACACACACACACACACACAGACATAGGCTGGGAGCCTGAATGGTGCCCTGAAGAGGCTCCACCCTGTGCAAAAAACCTGACTAACCCCTCTGTAGCTATGGCTCTATCCAGGGATTTGGAGCACAATGTTTTCAGTATGCTCATGGCATGAAGCTCTAGCTCTTCATTCCATCTGAATCATGAGAATCTGTGAAGGTTAGGAGCCTGGATAGGAGCCTGGAAGCAGTAATAGGCTATGCGGGGGCCAACGAATTGAGGCTGAATCCTGATAAGATGAAGGTGCTGTGAAGGGGTGGTTCCTATGTCTGGGAATTAGGTGGATAACCTGTCCTGGAAGGGGTTGCAATCGCCCTGCAGGAACAGGGTCATAGTTTGGGAGTGCTCCAGGATTCCTTACTATTGCTGGCCTCTCAATTGGCTTCTCTGACTAGGAGAGCTTATGTCCACTTTATATCTGCCAATCAGGTCCATTCCTGGACCTCCCACCTGGACTACTCTAATGTGCTGTATCTGTGGCTATCCTTGAAGATGGCCCAGAGACTGAAGCTACTGCAGAATGTGGCTGCTAGATTGGTAAGTGGGGCAGCCTGATGGGACAATGTGTGGGTCACTCATCCAGAAATCACTGCATTGGCTGTCATTGACTTATGGGGCTTGACTCAAGGTATTAGCATACCAAATCCTGAACATCTTGGGATCCAAGTACCTAAAATATCAGGAAGGAAGCATCTTCCTGAATATCTAACATCAATATACAATCAAGATAACATTTTATAAAAGAATGGAAATAGTTGATTGAATATTTACAGATAAATTATAAACAGATAAGAACATTGGCAGGATTGTTATAATAACCTGCAGTTTTATGAGTATATATTAAGATATTAAAAATAAATTTAAGGAACCACAGAGAGAAGGAAAAGGATGTCAAGTTTTGAATATATATATAAGAATCCTGGTTGGTGTTGATCCAGTATGGTACTTAGTTTACTGTATTCATTGTAGAAAATGCAAGTCATCTACGGAACCTGTTGCCCCACCCCTCCTAAAGCAACATAGAAGTGATTGATTTCTCTTTCTGAGGGTGAAAAAGGAGTCGAGACTAAAGACTACTAAAGATCTTGCTGCCTGGGGGTGTGCTGCTGCACTGAGTGCAGAAGCCCCTTTACAGACTGGAAATTGTTATATTTCTGTTAAGATTTCGTGTACAGATAAAGTATAGCCACTGGAAATAGCTCATAGGTAACCCACAGATGATATACAAAACTTTTGTAATGCTTACCAAGGATATTCGTAATAAAGTCAGGTAATAAAAGTCTTTTCTATGTCCTTCTGAACACATGTTCTTGATGTGGATATGTAGTACAGTATTATGTTAATGTATATCATATGTATTTACCATATTGCTATTTAGGCCAATCCATGCAGGTTCTCCATATTTTAACACCCACAGCCATAGGAATGATTCGATGTAGGGATCCAAAATACTGGCAAGCTCTGACTGTTCAGATTTACACTTTTTCCTGGCCTCTTCCCATGTCATTTTGGGGCTGCTGAGAGAGTAACTTCTATTCCCAAAAGGGGCATAACCAGAGGCTGGAATTGTTGTTTCAGAGTGTGATAATGCAGGATCTATAGGCAAGTAATCAAGAGAAAAGACAGAGATCAGTTTAGACTACACACACCTGACACTAAATTTCTGAATACTATTATTCCCTAAACATTTTAAATCTTGAAAATCAACATTTTAAATGCCAGCTATAACACTTAGTCAAGTTTTCTTCAAAAACATATATGGATGAGGCCACAGAATACATTTAATTTACTATCACAAAAGCAGCAAACAAAATACCTAAAATGTAGTCAACATGACCATTAACAACACACCTCCATTTCTTTCCAGAGAGGTCAAGAATCTGTTCTGTAATTAGCTTCCTGTCCACCATCATTCTCAGATGACAAAACCTCAGTTCAGTCATTAAAGCTGGCAATCAGCTTTTTAATTTTTTTTTTACCAGAACAGAAAACTGGAGTTAGACTCTATAATGCAATCTGCATTAAACACTGTTTTCTGTTCCTTCTCTTCTAAAAAACATACCAGTGTTTCTTTGGCAGATGTAGCTTTTCTTAGCAGAACATGGCCCATCTCTCCAATATCCTGCCAGCTTTTCAGGCTCCTTCATCATAAAAATGCAGTCCTCCTAAGAAATAAAAGTATAACAAAGGGACAGGTAACACAGTAGCTATTTATACAATGTAGGGGCCAATCCATTTGTACTTGAAACTTTCCTTTTATACTCTTGACCCGAAACTCCCTGGAACTCTCAGGTGGGTGCCATGGCCATTATAAGAGAACAAGGGAAGTGTTCATGGTGAGTTCCGGCACCTCTTTTTCTAGAAAAATAGCACTTCTCTTGACAAATACCAGGCTCCACAATCACCCAATCATAGATAGTGGCAAGATCCAGACTACAAGTGCAGTGTGCATCTGTCAGCGCAAGGCTTCCTATCTCTGGATCCTATTCAGGAGTAGGAATCAGTAGCTGATACGTGCTCTAGATCAGGGATTAGCTGATGCTTCCTGGAAGTGGGGTAGGATAGCAGACCAGTTATAAAACTGGTTAGGTGTTGCCTAACTGTTACTTTACATACTAGCTGCTTAGCTTGAGACAGCTGGCTCTAAAAATAAACAAAGGAAACACCAGCCAGAGATTGAATGGGGAATTGGTACAGAAATGGGGTGCTAACACTGAAGGTTCTCTGAACATGTAGTTTCACTGCAGGAATGGAATATAGAAAATATTTCTTGTTTCTGGGGTAAGAATGATGAAAGCCTTTGCAGGCAGGACTTACACCATAACCTGGAAAACCTTTGGCCCAGTTTGTGTAGTGGACTCCACTTCCATCTGTCCATACAAACATGCGCTCAATATTAATATCATTCAGTCCAATCCAAGGATCAGTTGCAGCACTTTTTAAATGCACCGTGAGGAATGCTAAATAAAAACAATGACACATTTTTTTCAAAAAGGATTTGGCAAATGTACGCCCTTCACCTATAAGTGTTTGATATAGTGCATCATAATGTGATCTAGTTGTAGTTTGGGTTCATGTTGTATCATCATCATCAAAACACATTTGATTAATGCAAGAATTGCCAGTGTGCTGGCCTTCAGATGCTGTTGGACTAAATCTTCCGCCTTTCCTGACCACTGGCTATGCTGCCTGGGGCTTAATGGAGTTACAGTCTCACAAAGTGTGGTGGACATCACACTGGCTACCCTGTTTTAATAATAAAAAAAGGGCCACTGAATCCAGCACACCACATTCTGTACTTGGATAAAGCATTAATAGGCCACCCTTACAATAAACAAGCTTTTTCCCAGCTTAAGGATTTAGATCTGAACTGGGAAGATGTTTGGTGAAGTGAGGTTTTGCCTTTTCTAAGATTTAGAATCATCACCCATTTTCCTTTCTTTTCCCCCAATATAATTTTATTGAATTTCACAAATTAACTTCAAATTAAATACATTGTTTCATATATTGACTCCCCATCGCCACAGTATTTTTATTCAAACTATTTTCTACCGCATTCTGTATCAAATTCTCATCTATTACCAAAATCCCTCTGATACAATTACTTTATCATTTTTCTTCCGCTGTTTCTATTTCAAATCCTGCCATCAATTTCATTTCTTTGTAATGCTTTTCCAAATAGTCCCTCCATTTTCTTTTCAAAATGATGGACAACAGATTATTTCCCTCAGACTGACAATATACATATTAATTAAGACTCATTATCTTATCAATATAAGCGTTGTTGCTCGCCAAATATAGTCCATGTACAAAATTATGCTTTGGAAGACAATAAAATTGGAGTGGGTAGCTTAATTTTGGCTATCAGACTAATTTCGTATGGGTGATGGGAAAGGGGAAATGGTGGCAGAGAAGTGGGCAGGGAGGAAAGGATTGGGAGAGAGAAAGGGTGCCCTGGCCACTTTTGCCTTCAGCTCTACCCATTGACAGTATGCAGCCCCTGTGGAGGTAAGGCACACCTCGCACCCGGCATGCCACAGCGTGCCAAGGAGCTCTGTGCCCACACTCTCTGGACTTTCACCTCCTGGCCAGAAGACAGGGTTTCCCCCTGACCTTTTGGAGCTATGGAGGTAACGCTCTGCTTGTTCTGAGGCACAACTCACACCCGGCATGCCACAGTGTGCCAAGGAGCCTTGCACCCACGTTCCATGAACTTGTGGCCTCTTGGCAAGTAGACAGGGTTTCCCCCCTGACCTTTTGTCCTTTCATATGATCTGTTTACTAGACAGAATGCTTGGCTAAAGCATAACAAGGAACACAGACGCAATCCACTTTCACAATGCCTACGGGAAACACCTGCTGACACGTGTATTAGCTAATGCTTAGAATGTGCTTAGATGGAATATGTTAAAGTTCAGAGTGGTTTCACTACCTCTTTTTCCAACTGTATTTTATCCAATAAAAAGAGGCTCTGCAAGGCTTGCTTTTCAGCTTGCTTCTGCACAGCTCACTTGCATCCAACCTTCTGTCGTCCTCGTTATTCCTGCAGCCCCTAATGGATGGCCCCTCAAGCAAATACAGCTCTCAACAGGTAAAATTTTCCCCACCCCAGCTATTGATCTTGCCTATTAAATCTCTTTTAACTGCTATTAAAATAGCAGTCACTCTTTCTCAAGTTCCCCAAGTATTATCCAACTGCAGCCACCAAATGCATTATACAGAATAACTACGGGGTCATTTTATTCTTCTTGCACTTGTCTTGTGGGAATCTTTGCAGAGTAGATTCTTCCTGTGCTACTTGGGGAATCATAAAATCATAGAATTGTAGAGTTGGAAGGGACCTCCAACCTTCTGCAATGCAGGAATCTTTTGCCCAACGTGAGACTTTTGAACCCACAACCCTGAGATTAAGAATCTCATGATATACCAACTGAGCTGTCGCTGAGGTCTACAGCCATGTGGAAGGAGCTGGTAATATGCACTGCTGCATCACTGCCCTGGTTTCCAGCCCCCCCCCCCAATGTGGCCTGAAGTTTCTCAAGCCACCTGAGGAGTAAGGTGCCACAAAGGAGCCATTTCTAACCCTTCTTCTGGCACAAACGTAACTTGAGTCGAGGCTCTTGGACTTTTAACATGTCAAGTCTATATGAACAATCTGTTTTAAAAAGAACTGACTGCACCTTGTGTAGCTTTGTTTCGTATAGTTGCCAGATTTCCTCCTAGATTCTTGCAAGTGGTTCGTGCATAGGACCAATTTTTCCTCTCTTCATTAAGACCAAATAGCTGGAAGCACTGTAGGGGGAAATAACAACTCTCCAAAATTCCATACATGATGTAATGGTTAGTGAAAGTAGCAATCATGAAACAGTATTGAGCAAATAAAGGTAAAGGTACCCCTGCCCGTTCGGGCCAGTCTTGCCAGACTCTAGGGTTGTACGCTCAACTCACTCTATAGGCCGGAAGCCAGTGCTGTCCGCAGACACGTCCGGGTCACGTGGCCAGCATGACAAGCTGCATCTGGCGAGCCAGCACAGCACATGGAACGCCGTTTACCTTCCCGCTGGTAAGCAGTCCCTATTTATCTACTTGCACCCGGAGGTGCTTTCAAACTGCTAGGTTGGCAGGCGCTGGGACCAAACGACGGGAGTGCACCCCGCCGCAGGGATTCGAACCGCCGACCATGCGATCGGCAAGTCCTAGGCGCTGAGGTTTTACCCACAGCGCCACCCGCGTAGAGCAGTCCTACCCCATAGGATTTGCTAGTTAGAAGGGGATTAGGATGGGATGGAAAATGGGGCAGAGGAAGGAACTGGGGAGAACATCCACGCTGGTAGCTCCAGTTGTTAATTTGAGCTATTAAAATATCCCCCTTTAATCAAAAATTTAAACTATTCAGATACAGATTTAAAAACCTTTTTTTTTTTTTTTTTTTTGGTATTTACTATTCTAACACAATAGTCCTTTTCAGTTCTTAGTGGGGAAGAAGGATGTGACAACATAATGACAAGCTGCGCCTCCTGGTCTACATGCCTCTTTATTTTAAGCTCTATACAGAACACCTGAGTAAAACATGAAGGGCAACCTCTGCATGTTCAGCAGCTCTGGGGAAAGTATTCACTGTATGCTATCCGAAAAGGACTAGTATGCCAAGCAATTTGTAATGACTACACTAGTTACCTTTTTATCAAAGAAAAGCCATCCTTCAGCACAGCCTCCAAGAGGTACAGGCAGCGTGGGAGCAACAGATGAACGGACAGAACTGTTATGCCTTTCACATACAAATCTGTCCTCAGTACCACAATTGATATCATTCCATAAACCTAAACAGAAAAGTTATTAAATCACTTGCAAACTGAAAAGGGCAAGCAGTCCTTCAGGTATACAGTACAAATGAAGGCTTGAGAATAACAAAGAGCAGCGGCAGCAACTTATTCCATATTTGAAGAAAACGGGACAATCAGTGGCGGAGAGCAGGCGGGGGTGGGGCACCCAGCGTGGGGGGGGGGGGCAGCCGTGATGGCACCCTGCCGAAATTGCGCTGCCGGGGGTGGAGTGCTCCCCCCGCACTCCTCTTCCTCCACCAGTGGGGACAATGTGTAGATGGAATAAGCAAGCAGTTGTTCACAATACAAACTGCTTAAAAGTCCCAAAGTTATTAAAATAGCATTGAAACAGTGTAGTATTTCCCCAAATCTCTCTTGCCCTATAAAGTTGTTCATGTGATAAATATACAGCATCCTTTAACTTTTAATACCATGTCATTTTTTTTTAAAAGGCAATTCAAGAGCTGTAAAATAATGAATTTCCCCTCCCAAACAATGTATATTTATGGATGGAATAGTCATTGCAGCTATAGTTTCAGGGTTTATCCACACTTGCCTTTCCTCCCTGCTTCCAGGCACAGTCTGCACTTTAAAGCGCCATGTCCGAGTGCTCTTTCTTTCTTTCTTTCTTTCTTTCTTTTGCCTTGGAGCTTTCTCCATGAAAACCCACTATTTAAATCTCAATCGGAGCAAACAGCAATCTGTGGAAAACCCAAATTGCTGTTTGTTGCACTTCAGTTTTAAAAAGTGGGTTTTTGCAGTGAAAGCTATGGGACATGAAGCTTTAAAGAGAGGACCTGTACCTGGAAAGAGGGGGGCAACAGGTAAGTCCAGATAAGCCTGTGTTGTACTTGTTCTTTATTAATTCCTTTCCCCGTCCTCAAACACACAGTTTCTCAAGATTTTTGTTTTAATGGTAGTATTTTATTCTACTTACCTGTGCTGTAATACATGACCACACAGTTTTCGTCATCATTTGCAAAGTTGGGTTCATTAGGTGCCCAGGCTGCATAGGTCACTGGAGTTCCATCCAACCAGCTAGAAAAAATGATACGACAGTATTGGACAGAACAATGTAATTGTCTTTTATTTACATTGCATATTTCCACAATGGTTTTTGCTGTTTGTGGGCTTTTTTAGTCAAGGGAACAGCAGGTCCAGAAAACATTTCACTGTTGAACCTTGCAGGGCAGCATTAAGTTGGCAGCATTAAGAATATCCAGCAAAATTACGGAAGTAATGTAATCAGAATGACTAGGAAAACAATCCTAATCTTGAAAGACTGAGATGCTGTTAAAGAGGAGCAAATTGCCAGTTATTTTCTTTAATAATAATTTTGTATCACCATGCCAGGAAGCATTTGGAATTTCTGCCTGAGGCAAGGAAACGTCTTCTTTAAGATAATGCATTAAGACTTTGCTTCAAATAATGTTAATAGATAGAATTATGAACAGCTCATTTATTAGGGTTAACAAAATTGGTGATGAGGCTTTAGCCCTGGCCCAGCCCTATCCTCAAAAATGAATTAGTAGTAGTAGTAATAGTAATGATGATGATGCTGATGATGATGTGCCCAATGGCTGACAGGTAGTGAAGTATGGGGTTCTTACAGTTACTGGGGCAGTTCATTTTAATTAGAAGAAAATGAAATGCTTGTATTTTATAGGTGGAATGTAACATTCATAGTTGAGAAATGATCAAATTGGTTCTTAATTTACACACATTTAAAAAAACCACCTCATTTACAACTGCAACCTTAATGTCCTGATTGGGGAGGGGGGCAGTAGTGAAGGAGAACAGCAGATGGCTCATGCAAGGGAAGAGGAGCGAGGTTGGGCATGCCTTCACATTGCTCATTTGCTGGCCTGAATGGAAGAAAGGCCAGGTATGTCAGGTGTGGGGACAACCATCAGCTGGAAAGCACTCTTAGTCTCTTCTAGTGGCATCCCAAAGGGCCGTAGGTGGGAGATGGGGAATGTCATTGCTCCAACATTCAGAGCATGGCTGGGAGGAAAGCAGAAGACAGACATAACTGGAGACACACCACACTCAAGATACATAAAACAACTGTAGGAGTCAGGCAGATAGGAGGGTGGTACCCTCTTCCTCAGTGTATAAAAAGAAAGTTCACAGGGGGAGAGCAGCCTGAGACCTAATACAGCTTAGAGAGACAAAGAAGTGGTGACAGCCTAGTAAATGGTATTCTCCACAGTTTGGGGGTACATTGTGGGACTAGGAAGGTGTTGGATCCATAGGATCCAAGCCTTCCCCATGTTCATTTTCCAGCCATGCCAAAATTGGGGCTTTCATGTTATTAGGCTGTGAGATTTTATGAGGTGGTGAGGAGAAGGTAACTGACATTAAAGCTTCCTCTTCGTGGTCATGGAGGGAAATCTGAAGTTTCATGTAGCCTCCAGGACACCATTACAAGGAATGTACCTCTGTATTTGGAAGAGTCCTAAATTTCCTTTAGAGATCAACTGGGGGGGGGGAATCTTATAGCTTAGATTAATTAATATTAGCCTAGTTACTTAGGAGAAACTTAGATTTACAATTTTGTTAAAAATCTGATTTCCACTTTTAATTTTTCTTCTTCTTTACTTACCCGAACTTTCTATCAAGACCCAATATTAAACCAATGTGAATGTTCTTGTAACTTCCATAAAGCTTGTTCTACAACATACAAAGGAATAATTAGAAGCAAATGAAACAATATAGTATTCAGATGCAGAGCAATGTAGGTTATTCCACAGGAAGTGCAGAATTCATAAATCAGGCAATACAGAAAGGTTTGTAATGATGAGCACAGCATCTGTGCTTTTTACAAACTTCATTAAAGGTTGCCAGTTAAGATAAATTAAAACATGCCAGCTAAAATTAAACTAAGCATGGAAGAAAATTTTGCATCATGTTGTAATATACTAATGTAGAGCTTCACTGATTTAAGCTGGTTTATTGAAGATTTTTGGTTCTATGTAAGAATTACAGTGCAACTCAAACAATCAGCTTTCATGTAGAATTCTACCCACTATTTCCCAGCTCACTCGTCCACTTAGTGAATTGCACTTTTTTGTTTTTTAACTGAGGAGAGGGAGGGGGGAAATTAAACAATGAATGTAAGAACCCTGAATGTCTGGAATCCTGATTACACAGAGACATTTTTCAGCACTCTTCTGTGCTCATGAGTAAAGCATGAATCTGTGATGATCAGTGGAGTGAGTGGATCATACATTCTTTTTTAAACTTGGAAAGCCTCACTTACCTGTTAGTGCCGGATGCTACAGGGAAAGTATATGGCCACAGAAAGTCAAAGTCCTTTAGGCTGCAATTTTCTACACACTTACTTGGAAGTAAAACCCATGAGGCTTACATCTCAGCAGACCCAGCTATATTTGATTAGGAAATCATATGTTCCAATTATTTCTTACATATTTCCACAAAAACTTTTGTTCGCTTTCTCTTTCAATGACTGCAAGATCTCCGCCATGCTTCTTGCAGTATGCCCGAGCTCTTTCTGCAGATGCTGTTTCATTACTGAAATAGTACTCATTGCCCTCATACAAGATCCAGCCATTTTCAATTCTTTTGAATGAATATTCTGTAACAGAAGAAGTATTAATTTCATTTAAAATATTTCTTAACTATTCTGCATCAAAAGATTTCACAGTGGTATTCAGACATGTGAATAGCTTTAAATCACCCAGCCAGCAATTCTCCAGTGTTTCAGGAAGGAATCTTTCAATCCCTACCTGAAGATGCTAAGGACAGAACCTGTGGCTTTCTGCATGCAAAGGATCCAGTTGAATGTAGCCAATTTGAGGAGCGAGAAAGCCCAAGCCAGAGAGTATCTACCATGGGATCCTCATGACAGAACTGCCCACTTTCCATTAGATTACAAAAGACCTCTTTGTTCTGAGGGAAAGCAGAAACTGGGAAGCTGAGGCCAGGGAGCAAACATATCTTTGGCTCCTGACAGACCCCCCAATAGCCTGAAAGACCTGTTAAGGCAGCTCCACCCCTGCTTTCCATGGTGCTGCTTAAGATAGACCTGTGTGAGCTGAGGAAAAGTGAAATCACCCAACATACCGAAATGATTGCTTGGCTCCGGTTTTAGTGACACACCTGAAAAACCAAACACATATTTATTATATCCTAGTGAAATTTATTGTATTACGTTATTTCATACAAACAGGAGTTTGTAAAAATGAAAGTGTTATTTTTACATTTCCATGGCAAAATTAACAACCTAATGCAGAGGAACTATCAGCAAATACCGATATTCACCATGGTGTACATGGCTCAGGTTCCTTGTTCTAATTGAAATGGAGTACTTTACATCTCTGTATGAAAGCCAAGGATATTAACCCTGCAACAATCATTATGAAGGCTAAATGTGTTTCATATTTCTCATTTTTAACCTCTTCTCAAAAGGCAAAAGGTTAATAATCATGTTTTTAAAAAATCAGGTTTCAGCAGTGCAGCAGATGAAGGCCCTGTTGGCTTTGTTTAATGAACCTGTTGTAAATGAAGAGGAATCTTACCTCTCTTTATTTGGCAAATCCAATTCAGAAAATGCTCACACCAGGAAGCTTTCCACCATGAATAAAACGAAGCCACTCCTCTGCATCCCATGTCTTTATCTCTTAAAACTTGATAGAGAAAGCTTCTCTCTTCGTAGTTTAGCTACAGTAGGAATAAAGTTTTCTTACTCATTTTCTTTCTAAGAATTATCAAGGGTAACATATAGAAAAGGAGAGACTTACAGCGGCAGTTTTTGAATGACTTGTACACTAAGGTTACCAGACGTCCCCATTTCCCAGGGACAGTCCCTGGATTTACAAATCAGTCCTCATACAAAATCCATTGAAGTTGAAAAGTGTCCCCAGATTCATTGAAAAAAAATCTGGTAACCTTATTGTACACACATATGCATGTATATACGTAGAGAGAGATGGGCTGTCATTTTCACATTAATACTCTGTGTGTGTGTGTGTGTGTGTGTGTGTGTGTGTGTGTGTGTGTTACAGGTGTAAGCTTCTGCAAGTTATTCAGATGCCTGGCCATGTCATCTGGGCTAGAGGGGAGCAGATGTATCACCTGGTCAGCCCACAGCATCATGGTAATGGAAATGCATAGATTTAAGGAGATGGTAAAAAGCAAATGCATTTTTTTCTGGTTATCTTATCACTCTACTTTTTTAAAAAGATGAAATAATTTGCATCTGGGTTGTTGTTGTTTTTACTTTAAGTTGTTCTAATTATTTTAGTTGAAATGATTGCTTTCCCAAACCAGGTTTGCCTCAGGTAGTGCAGCACCAGCAGAACCAGGGAAGTAATGCAGCAGCCACAATCTCTGTTTGCCCTAAGCCATAGCTTGGCTTTGCGTTATATGCAAAGTGGATAGTTAGTCTGTGTTCTCATGTTTTTCCTTTTAAAAAAAAATTAAATTAAATGTTCCTTACACACACACAACTGAGCAAGCAATAACTTCAAGCAACTGTGCAGTAATTGCCGTAAGTGTTGGGTCCAAAAATTAGATTACCCATCACATTTATAAATACTTTAATGCTGGACACTTCAATAACTAAACTTTTAAAGTATTGCTATGGTCTCAATCAAAGTTCACTCTGAGAACAAGAGAACAAGAGGCTTGAATACTAAGATTATAAATGAATTTGCAAATAATTTTACCAACAATGCATTAGTATTCATCATTTACTTACAGGAGTTCCATCACTCCAAGTAAATCCTTTATCGGACTCCAACTCACTTAAACCAATCCAATAATAGTCTGCAGAAGACCTAAAATATATAAAAAAATATTGTAAGCAGAGAGTTGATTTCAAGAGTTTTAAAATTTACAATATAATGACTACTCTGAAGATCACCTTAGATGAGCCATTTGGAGCAGGAACTCTGTGTGTGTGTGTGTGTGTGTTCAGATTACACGTGGTCATTTCTTAGGCATGCTTGCATTACATGCTAAGTCATTGGATATTTACAGGTGACTGTATTATAAACTAGGACATGAGTAAGCAAACTAAGGCCCGGGGGCCGGATCCGGCCCAATCACCTTCTAAATCCAGCTTGCGGATGGTCCTGGAATCAGTGTGTTTTACATGAGTAGAATGTGTCCTTTTACTTAAAATGCATCTCTGGGTTATTTGTGGAGCATAGGAATTTGTTCATCTTTTTTCCTTCAAAATATAGTCTGGCCCCCCACAAGGTCTGAGGGACTGTGGACCAGCCCCCTGCTGAAAAAGTTTGCTGACCCCTGAACTAGGAGTTCCCAATGCAGTCCATGGGCACATTTAGAAATCTTATAAAACTATCATGGGCACCACACCAAAATGGGGCCATAACAAGTGATGATGGATAAATAAGTTTCTGAAGAAACTGAGTATGAGGCAGAGGTTTGATCTGAACCCAAACAATCAAAACCCATATCATAACAAAACACCTATTTCACAGAAGTCAAACTGGTGATTCTTAGAGAGAAGTAACCTACCAGCCAATCCATAGAGGGCAAGCCTAAGACATATTGCTGCCTGATGCGTTCCTGCCCTGGTCCCAGGAAACATCCCCAAATGTGTGCGCGTACACACATTCTGCCCTAGGATCATCATTCAGACTTTCATAAACATAAACTTTTCTCCCCCAGGATTGTCACGCAGACATGGACCCCACACAAATCTCATCAATTTTCTCACACACTCAAATAGTCGGCCAGAGTAGTGTGTGCTATGGTTGCAAGGTCTGTGAAATTCCTTGTTGTTAAAGGTAATAATGACACAGGATTAATACACTGATATGTACCGGTAACTATGATATTTTTGTTATATGTATGTTTGTGGCACAACACTTCCTTTTATTTTGAAAGAAATGTGGTGTCAATTAAAGCCCATATACCATTCTTGTAGGTGTATGCACTTTACTCTGTATAGAATGGACCTTTATTCTTTGCAACTGTATTGTTTTACTTAAAAAGTCTCTCTCTCTCTCTCTCTCTCTCTCTCTCTCTCTCTCTCTCTCTCTTGCAAATGGTTTCATACTTAATGCTATCACTCAATTGTTTTATATTTTGGGTATTCTTGGGGAACATTTCACCACAAAACCAAACTGACATGGTACTTAATAGATAAATAAATGATTGCGCATCCATTAACACTTATCTCAGGGATAGCCAAAGTGATCCAAACTCTCAGTGTTGGAGTACAGTTTTCATCATCCATGAGTAGTGACCAGATTGATTGGGACTGATGGAAGTTGGAGTACAACAACCTCTGGAGGACAAGTTATGCTTGACTTAACCCTTTCCCTGCTACTGCTTCTATGTTGCAATACATCACCAAGTGATGTATTTGTTTCTTTTAGTTCCGTTTAACAGTGTTATTACTCTAATATTTTATGTGGTTTTTATTTTATTTTTTAAGAAGTGGCTCTCTGTGCTCACCAAGTATATAAAAAACAATTAAATTTTCCCTTTTGCTATGCATGCAAGCAAAATGTGCCTTTAAAAAGTCACAATTTAAAGGTTGAACTGATGTGCTCCAACCCCAAAACCAGCTGGACTGTACATGGGTAGCAAAATTGTGATACATGTTGCAATTTGGGGGTAGGACAGTGGTGTTCCTTCTGGGTTCAAGCAGCTGGGAGTTACCTCTTTTATTTCCCAGAAATTCCCTGCTCCTCAGAAAAGAGAAAACTATGTGATAATGTAGTGTTATTTTGAGGAGGGCGTCTAGAAAACAAAAATGGCCATTGCCAGCTGTTGGTCATTGCAATGTGTTTGCAAAAGATGGTGGGATAAAGGAAAACTGGGAGGTGCCAGTCTCAGCTCCTCCTTTCAGGAAAGCGCAGCAAGCAAGAGAGAGGGATGACACTGTTGCTGTGACCTCCACTTCTGCCAGTTTGGATTAATTCCTCTGTTTGCAATAAATGACAATTTCTAGTGATGCCTCGGGTACCATGTGGTTTTGTGCCATGGCTGAAGTGTGTGATGCAGCAGGATTTAGAGTGTTAACTTTAAAAGGGAAATAGGTTTTGGTATGTGTATTGGTTTGGGAAGTGTGAACTGGAAAGCTGATATTAAAATGCCATTAAACCAGAAGAGTTTTTGATTCTGAGACAATGAGGATTAACATTATATGAAACTCACAACTCTGATAGCATTTTCTGTTCTTCTTCACTATGAACAGAAACGAGGTCTCCTCCAATTGCTCTACAGAAATCTCGTGCTTCAAGCCAAGATTTCTTGCTCTCTTTCTCTTTTTTATAGGCCTAAAGGCATAAAAATATAGTTAAACATAAGTAATATTAATCTGTTTTAAATCTATAACGTTCCCTCTCCCTGAATATTGGTAATTCCCTTCTTTATTTCCTAACCAAGGTTCATATCCTGATACTCTGATACCCTTTTCTATTGGTTCTCCAACTTCATATTATACATCTGATTTGACTACTTTTGCTTCTGAGCAATAACCAGTTCCAGCACCCATGTTTTTATCCCAACACAGCTGTAAACATTTTATATTGTCCACCCTATTCCTGTCACTGTAATCCATTTTTACTTATTTAAACTTTAAATTGTTGAAACCCACCCTGGGATCTATTGGTGAAGAGTGGATAGCTGTAGTAGTAATAGTAGTAATACCAATTCAGTTAAAAGGTTTTTCTTGCCCTTTTCTTTGACAAATCACAAATTACTTCCCCCAAGTCAATTTCTTTGGCAAGGTCACATTTGGTAGAAAAAAGTATGATGAGTGCCAGTTTTCGGAATATTTTTTTGCTACTGTCACTGGCAGGGTGCAAAAAATCTGGATCGCTATTAAAATTAGATGCATTGTGTTTTGTTTTTGCTGTGAATCTCATTTAATAAGATAAGTGAGGATATCTAAAACTCTTTCTAAAAAGTAAATTGAAGGATTTTTCCTCCCAGAACCAATGTTACACAAGGTGAACTATCTGAAAGATCTGGTGGATACTTGTGAGGCAGCCATTTAGAATCTTATTTCAGTTCCTTAGGCTCCAGAGTCACATATTTTAGGACTCAGCCAAATATGAAATGAATATTCTTGGTTGTTTTGAACCTGTGTTTGAATTCATAGATGACAAAGACACATAGAAAACATTCCCTCTGGACACACTCTCCGTAAATATCATAAACCATGATCTATAGTTGAGAGCCAAAAATCCATTCTGATCTACCTCTAACCTCCCCAATGAGCTACATTCTGCCCACTCCTCCACTAAAATATAAAAAGTCTGTACTTCAAATCAACTACAGTTCAAAATATTAAAGTAAAACTCCACAATAAAGAGAATCACAAAAAACCTGCATTGAACATTGACTTTAAAACTAAAACCACACCCTCAAATATCTCAAATGGTTTACTGATAGAGAAGAGCCGTTTCTGCCTTGCCTTTCTATTTAAGCAGACAAGAACTGGTATGCCTACCTTGAAACACACATTTCTAGTACTGCTTGAACGCCATCCTTCTGGGCATGGAGGTGGAAGACTTGGTGTGGGGGCAGGAGTTGTTGTTACACCTTCTGCCCATTGTTTGCAGATGAAGGCTGCCTTCTCATCACAGTTCACAACATCCCACAAGCCAGCTGCAGTTCCAGTTCTCATGGCAACACAGCCAAGATGTTGCCCTTTTGGAGACACAAGACAAGAGCCAATTCAATTGAATTTCTGTTCATATGTGTAAAACTACTACTATTACTATTACTATTACTACTACTACTGCTACTAACAACAACAACAACATTGATGTAGAAGCCTTTTGTGAAATATCATTCCAGTTAGGCTTCAGGAAGTACCGTATTTAGTACAGTATATAAAACAGTATATAGGTTTTATCAGTTAAAATAGGCCACAACTTTATTTGTTACAGATGTGAACAATTTGGCACAGGCATTGGGTGAAGCGAGACTACAGCACTCCAGCCTGTCTGCTGGGAGTTATCTAAGGCTAAACCACCACTAGGGGGGCCCTATGACCTACATCAAATAGGGGTAGCCCCCCAGGAGTCCTTGTTGGAGGATTGCTATGGCCCTGTCCCCATCTGGGCACCAGACAGAAGCTGCTTCTCCTGGATCCCTTTAACAGGATACCTTCCACCAAGGAGGGGGAGATAGAGTCTATAATCTCCTCTCCAGCCAAGACCAAGGTTTACCCGATGCCTCACAAAGTTGTGAAAGCCTGCCCACAGCCTTTAGACCTTTACTGGTCTTTACTGATAGACAAAATACTCTCAGCCATCTCTGTCCAATCAAACATTTCCCATTGCATATGCCCCTACAAACAGCAAAACCTGTACTACTGTTAGAAATGTACCGTATTTTTTGCACCATAACACTCACTTTTTTCCTCCTAGAAAGTAAGGGGAATGTCTGTGCGTGTTATGGAGGAAATGCCTACGGGTGGCATGCCTACGGATTTTCCTCCTCTAAAAACTACGTGCGTGCTATGGTCAGGTGCGTGTTATAGAGCGAAAAATACGGTACTTAACACACAGCTGCCCAATGCAGGTTAATTCTGCGTCCAGGGCAGCAGTCTACCATCTCCACTTGTTATGCCTGCTGACACCCTGTCTACCTTCACCCTGTCTCACCAGAGTGGTGCATGCTCTGGTTATCTCCTGCCTGGACTACTCCAATGTGCTTTATGTGGGGCTACCTTTGAAGGCAACTCATAAACTACAGCTAACCCAGAATGTGGCAGCTAGATTGGTGACTGGGAGCAGTTGCTGGGACCATATAACACTAGTCCCAAAGGATCTGCATTGGCTCCCAATACATTTCCAAGCACAATTCCGAGTGTTGGTGCTGACCTTTAAAGCCCTAAACGGCTTCAGCCCTGTATATCTGAAGGAGTATCTCTACTCCCATTGTTCAGCCTGGACACTGAGATCAGCTCTGAGGTTCTTCTGGTAGATCCCCCACTGCAAGAATGGAAGTTACAGGGAACCAGGCAAAAGACCTCACTAGTGGCATCTGCCCTGTGGAACACACTCCCATCAGATGGTAAGGAAATAAATAACTATATGACTTTTAGAAGGCAGCCCTGTACAGGGAAGTTTATAACAGTTCATGTTTAATTGTGTTTTTGATATTTTTTTGGGAGCTGTCCAGAGTGGCTGTGGCAACACAGTCAGATAGGTGGCATATAAATATTGTTGTTGTTGTTGTTAATGACAATGTAGAAGCCCCTTGTAAAATATTACTCCAGTTAGGCTTCAGGAAGTACCTACCAGGCATTGCTGAATTCCAGTGGGTAAACAGAACACCATCTCCATTGGTCCAGTTAAATGTCCCTGGTTGCTGTATGCCTGAAAGGCCAATCCAGAAATATTTTTCAGAACGAAGCCCAACTAGACTAGTCAGGTAGGCCTGTTCATATCTGTGGAGAAAAATGAGTAATAAATGCATTAAAAGTGGGTGCTTCTTATTTTTTTAAGAAAAAGTTAATTTTCAGGACATACTGGAGTTGGCCACTCTGTACATCAAAGCAGAAGTGAGTTCAACAGCTATAAATCCAAAGTGTCAGACTCCACTACAGAATCATTGTGGTTGGTGATCCCTGTAATTTATATGAAAAATATGCTTTTGTCCTGCTGATCAAAATGCTGAAGGAGATCTTCAGATGCAGGAGATCAGAAGGAGATCACATGCAGAAGGTAGCTGTATACTTAGTTAACTTCAGCTACCTTCGCATAAATTGGGTGCATGTGTGTTCAAATCGCAACATAGAGGTAAATGTTCTAAATGCCTTATGTGGCTGTGCTGCCTGACCCAGAGAGGCTGTGTAAAGCATACACAACTCAAGAATTCTGGGAACTGTGATTTACCCCTCACAGAGCTATAATTCAAAGTACCCTTAATAAACTACAGTTCTCATGATTCTTTTTCCGGGGGGGGGTGCGCGTCAAATGTATGGTGTGTAGACAGCTTTAGTCTTATGTGGTGCCTAGGTGGGCCTGTTGCAAGAGTGTCATTGAACCAGTTGGGTATATAGACCATAGTATTTTCAAAGAAAAAGGTAAAAACACACACATGCCCTAAGCTTTCAGGTCCACTGTCACGAAGCAACACATCTACATATTGCATGTATCAGCACAATCCATACCGATTATTTCTCTGCTAGTAATCTTAGAATATTCAGAAATAAACCAATTTTGCATTTCATCGATATTAAAAACACTTCTATTTGTTCCTTTCTTCTGGAAGGAAAATCTTTTTAATACCTGTTTTCCACAGAAGTCAGAGATCCCTTATTTGTTTCGCATAATTTCTTTGCTTCTGAAAATGTTACAGATGTTTGTCCAATTAAATAACAATAGACACCGTGCCTTTTCCAACCCTGTCAATATAAAAGAAACAACAACCACTTATTATTGCAGTATTAGGTTGGAGACACTGAGGTTTTTAAAATAATTTTATTTTCTCATTTTACAAATATTATAACAAAGATAAATTTACATAAGCAATTTAAAAAACCGAATCTCAATATCGTCCCCCTCCCCACTTTCTGTGGTTACTTATATTATCTATTTTACCACTACATATCCAATTCAAATCTATTTACTAGTTATCCTTTATATTCTATTTAGTTTATTCTCACTGCACGTTTTTATGTCAGTTCTGCTAATGATTTAAGATGAGGATTTCTTTTATGTACCACCCCTCCTTTGTGAACACAGAACCCTCCTTCCAATGACTAGCTAGTTCCAGCTGCTCTGCAGTCAGCAACATTGTGAACAATTCTCTATTTAACAACAACAACAATGTGGAATATTGAATTTATTTTATTATTATGTTTATTACCACTTCCAATCAATAACAGCATTAGAATCACATCTAAGTATAGGATATTTTTTTTGGTAATTTTGCCTAATTAGAAAAATACACCCTTCCAATTTTTTTGAGCTAGTATAGGGCAATCCCACCACATGAAGCATGAAGTATCAATCCTCTTTCACTGCATCTCCTCCAGCATAGCAGTGAAGTTCCTTTTATAACATACGATAGTTTAACAGGTGTCCAGTACCACCCGAATATTATCTTTAAAGTAACTTACTGAAAACACACTGGAATTGAGAGACTGAGTTTATTTTAGTGACACTGCTGAAAGTTTATTAAAACAGGAATCTTCGTCCAGCTTGAGGTACCACCGAAATTGCATAGAGTATGCCCCAGATAGTGTGGTTGCTGACCTTGAGCCAGACATACTGGAGAGTGAAGTCAAATGGGCCTTAGAAAGCACTGCTAATAACAAGGCCAGTGGAAGTGATGGTATTCCAGCTGAACTATTTAAAATTTTAAAAGATGATGCTGTTAAGGTGCTACACTCAATATGCCAGCAAGTTTGGAAAACTCAGCAGTGGCCAGAGGATTGGAGAAGATCAGTCTACATCCCAATCCCAAAGAAGGGCAGTGCCAAAGAATGCTCCAACTACGGCACAACTGCACTCATTTCACACGCTAGCAAGGTTATGCTTAAAATTCTACAAGGCAGGCTTAAGCAGTATGTGGACCGAGAACTCCCAGAAGTGCAAACTGGATTTCGAAGGGGCAGAGGAACCAGAAACCAAATTGCAAACATGCGCTGGATTATGGAGAAAGCTAGAAAGTTCCAGAAAGACATCTACTTCTGCTTCATTGACTATGCAAAAGCCTTTGTGTCGACCACAGCAAACTATGGCAAGTTCTTAAAGAAATGAGAGTGCCTGATCATCTCATCTGTCTCCTGAGAAATCTCTATGTGGGACAAGAAGCTACAGTTAGAACTGGATATGGAACAACTGATTGGTTCAAAATTGGGAAAGGAGTACAGCAAGGCTGTATATTGTCTCTCTGCTTATTTAACTTATATTCAGAATTAATCATGTGAAAGGCTGGGCTGGATGAATCCCAAGCTGGAATTAAGATCGCCGGAAGAAATATCAACAACCTCAGATATGCAGATGACACAACCTTGATGGCGGAAAGTGAGGAGGAATTAAAGAACCTTTTAATGAGGGTGAAAGAGGAGAACGTAAAATATGGTCTGAAGCTCAACATCAAAAAAAACGAAGATCATGGCCACTGGTCCCATCACCTCCTGGCAAATAGAAGGGGAAGAATTGGAGGCAGTGAGAGATTTTACTTTCTTGGGCTCCATGATCACTGCAGATGGTGACAGCAGTCACGAAATTAAAAGACGCCTGCTCCTTGGGAGAAAGGCGATGGCAAACCTAGACAGCATTTTAAAAAGCAGAGACATCACCTTGCCAACAAAGGTCCATATAGTTAAAGCCATGGTTTTCCCAGTAGTAATGTATGGAAGTGAGAGATGGACCATAAAGAAGGCTGATCGCCGAAGAATTGATGCTTTTGAATTATGGTGCTGGAGGAGACTCTTGAGAGTCCCATGGACTGCAAGAAGATCAAACACATCCATTCTTAAGGAAATTAGCCCTGGGTGCTCACTGGAAGGACAGATCATGAAGCTGAGGCTCCAATACTTTGGCCACTTCATGAGAAGAGAAGACTCCCTGGAAAAGACCCTGATGTTGGGAAAGATTGAGGGCACAAGGAGAAGGGGACGACAGATGGTTGGACAGTGTTCTCGAAGCTACAAACATGAGTCTGACCAAACTGCGGGAGACAGTGGAAGACAGAAGTGCCTGGCGTGCTCTGGTCCATGGGGTCACGAAGAGTCGGACACAACTAAACGACTAAACAACAACAGAAATTAATACATTGGCCATTTCATACAGTCATAGAATTGTAGAGTTGGAAAGGGACCATGAGGGTCATCTAGACCAGCTCCCTGCAATGCAGGAATATTTTGCCCAGCGTGGCGCATGAACCCATGACCCTGAGATTAAGAGTCTAATGCTCTACCAACTGAGCTGAGCCCAGGCAATTGTTACAAGAGTCTAGAGCTGATTTTAGGGAAACATCTGGTAGAAATCCAAATGATGAGTGTGACTTTTACAAACTGTTTCTGGAGCTGAACATATGAAGCTGTCTGCAACAGTTAGATAGTTGGTTTATCTCCTTCAGTATGACAGAAGGTTTCCAGGAGTGTTGTACAAAATCCTCTTGAAATGTCAAGAGTTGATTCTGAGGCCTGCAGCATGTGCTCTGCCCCTGAGTTGCATCACAAGCAGTTGTGCCCATCGCTATTTTGAAAATTGCAGTTGGGTGAAACCAAAAATTTAAAATAGAGCAATAACTAGAGATTGAAATAAAACTGAAATATTTAAAAAGTATGAAGCAGTGAATCGATGTTAAGGATCTTCAATGCACCCATAACATCTCCAAGACATACACACAATCTTCACATGCCCCATATCTTTCTCTGAACCAGGAAATGCTTCATGCTGTCAAATGCATGCAGACCATTATTTGAATGAAATGAAGGAATTGCACTGCCCCTATAAGCAAATACTCCCATAAGCACCTCCACCATATTTTGATTACTAGCTATGATCCATAAGAAGTGATTCCAAGTGATTACTGTTCACACTTGATGCCTTGGAGACTAAGACAGATATATGGGAATATTTCCTGTTGTTGGCAGTGGAAGCAGGGTATCCTGCATATATGTAGTGGATCTGTTCTCAAGTTTAAACATTCTGGAAACAAATTATTAAAAAATAGAAGAAATAGTTGATGTAGTAGCTGTTTTAGATCCATTAGATACATTTTTTTAATGTAAGATCAGCAAAAAAGGGGGCTCTTCCCTACTAATAGGCACATGGGTATAATTACCCTATTTTTTTGGGGGGGGGAGAAGCAGTAACTCTATTGATTAGAAACTCTCTATTGAAACTTTATCCAAATTGATATTGTCTTTCAATCTTTGATAAAGCAGCCTTCCTGCGGTCAGCAGTAAAAAGGAAAAGAAGCAAAGAAAGCTGACCCATGGTGTAGTTGCTGAAGAGGCTTGAGTGGCGATAGGAAGGGTACGAAATTGGAGGGGAGTGGGAAGATAAATTTTACATCTTCCCTCAAGGCTAGAGGTACCTCTGTATTAATGGACAGCTTTAAGAAGAGAAATAGTTGGTGTCTATGCATATTTCACTTTTTAAATCACTACACAGTTTACTTTAGACTTACTTTCTGGCAATTTGGATCAGCAACTTCAGGTTCTCCAGGAAGAGATGCCAAAGGTTGTCTTTTACAGATGTAACCAAGTTCCATTTCACAGAAATAATCTGCCCAGTACCCATTCTAGTGATGGGAATGTGAAGAAATACAAATATTAGTAAAGAGGGGTCTACTGGCTTTCTCATTTTCATCCTGCTTGATGTCTTTGTGTCAATGCAAAGCTTTCCATTTTTGCATGAGTTGGACAACTTCACGAAATTCCTATTACATTTGAACTTCACTGAAATCTTCAGCTGAAACTAATAAAGTATTCAGCTTGAGGATCTGATACTTCTGCTGCTGATGATTAGGACATTGAGTTGGCATGATGGCAGAGAGAGCAGTGCAGGAAGGAGGAAGCAGTGGCCAGCCAGCTGGCCTGGTAATCTGTTTCCAGTACTGCCATTGTAAACCAGCCTGTGATCCTCAGATGAAGGACAGTATAGAAATTTAAGAAGAATTGGTCCCACTTGGCTGGAGAAAATTCAAGGGATTAGTGAAGGTAAGTGTGTGGTGAGGAAGTTGGTGAGGTGTGGGCATTTGGGAGCAAGGTCTAGGAGATCATGGGGCTGGCAAGTGAGTCCAAACAGAGCTTCAATTCCTAGGGCAGCCTAGAAAGAGGGAATGATTGTTAAACCATTCTGGGAATTTTAGCTTTCAATGTGCCAGATTGGCCCTCAATCCATTTATTCAGTCTTTTGTGTAGTAGGCTGAATAAATGTATTGAGGACCAAAGGAAATACATCTCTCTTATAGGAGTCATATTTTTACCTCCCCACTCATGATGACACATTCGTTTTGTACATCATTTATTTGTTGTGGTTTTCCTTTCTGCCACTTGGTGAATGTCACGGTAGAAGCATCACTCCATTCATAATACATCTGAATCTTCTGGTCATTCAGTCCTATCCATAGAAGATCTGTTGGTTCTAAGAACATAAAGCCGTCTTATTTATTTGCCCCCAGTCCAGAGTGCCTAGGATCCTACTGCACACAGCTCTATGGTGCATAGATTTGGAAATGGGAGACCATTTTGAACTGTAGCTCAGTTTGACATGTGCAGCTAGTTACATAAAGATTAATGGAATGCTGAACTACAAATGAGTAGCGTCTAATTGACCAGCATTCGCCAAGCTGCTGCTCTGCAAATATTTTGAGCTGTAACTGTAATCATCCCTGACCATTGGTGATATTGACTGAGGTTGATGGAAGTGCACCACGTTGTGGAAGGCTATAATAGTCAGTGTCATCTCTCATATTTGACTTGTTTGTGCACCTTAATCACTTCAACAGACTATCGCTCTGTGGTGCTTTTCAATAGGGGAGGGCCTTAGTAACATTGTATAATTGTATGTGGTTAGGGGGAAAACCCCGCCCTCTCTCTTTTACACACACCAAATACCAGGAAAACAGAATTTTCTGGATGTACTCACTGTAGCCTAGCTGAGAAATGACAAAGCTGTATTCTTCAATGTTGTGTATACTTATTAAATCTCCACCTTCCTTTCGACAGGACCATAACGCATTCTTCCATGTCTTAAGGTCTCTGTTAAGGCGGTAACAGTGACCTGCATATGCAGCCCAGCCATCTGGACATTTAATTGGTTTAAAGCCATCTAAAAATAAAACAAATATATCTAAGATTGCATGACTGGATGAGCTTTAAAAATTCTGATCTGCCATTATGTTGCCATTGACTCACTTGTGTGCCAGGACCCTGTGACTCCACAGTTCCCCTAAGGGGGTGAATAACCAGACAAGACAACAGTATATAGGTTTTATCAGTTAAAATAGGCCACAACTTTATTTGTTACAGATGTGAACAATTTGGCACAGGCATTGGGTGAAGCGAGACTACAGCACTCCAGCCTGTCTGCTGGGAGTTATCTAAGGCTAAACCACCACTAGGGGGCCCTATGACCTATATCAAATAGGGGTAGCCCCCCAGGAGTCCTCGTTGGAGGATTGCTATGGCCCTGTCCCCAGACAGAAGCTGCTTCTCCTTTTAACAGGATACCTTCCACCAAGGAGGGGGAGATAGAGTCTATAATCTCCTCTCCAGCCAAGACCAAGGTTTACCCGATGCCTCACAAAGTTGTGAAAGCCTGCCCACAGCCTTTAGACCTTTACTGGTCTTTACTGATAGACAAAATACTCTCAGCCATCTCTGTCCAATCAAACATTTCCCATTGCATATGCCCCTACAAACAGCAAAACCTGTATTACTGTTAGAATTGTAATTTTGGACTCTGGCGCCCTCTATACATAATGATGATACAATTATATAGATATAGGTAAACTTCATTCCCAGTTTATCATCCTACCTGAAGGAATAACAGAAGCATCTAATGAAGAGTTTGCTTTTTTGCAAATGTATGCAAGTTTCTCTTGACACTTATCATTCCCCCACTTGCCATTCTTAGACTGCATTGATCCACAGATTTTTTCTGTTTCTGGGGATGGGCTCCCTTTAAGAAAGAGTGAGACAAGTGATCATTGAGTCCTGTGTTAACACTGCAACACTGCAGTTTGAGTTGATCTTTCACAAAGCAGCCTACAATATTTTAAATTAGCACAAAACCATTTAATATATATATGGCCAGAAACGATAAAGTTGAAACTAACCAGCATAGAACAATAATAAATGAGCCACTTTCCAGTAAATTAACCTCATCCATCCATTGCCCCTTCATCAAGAGCTTTTGAAAAGGCTTCTTTAAAAGTTTGAGTCTGCCGAATCTCTACTGGAATTGCATTCCATAATTGTGGAGCCACCATTTTATCACCATATCTTCAGTCTAATCACCTTTACTGGTGAACAATGAAGCAAACCATCTGAGCTGAAAAATGAGTCCAAATGTGTACCCGCTATGCAAATTGGAAGTGGGTGGGTGTGCATAATCTGTGATCTACCTGATAACTGGAAATCTCTGTTTGGGTTTAGGTACCTTTTCACTGGATTATGACTACTGAATTACACCACAATTCCATATTCTATGCAGGAGGAGGGCAATTACATTACTTTAAGAATTATGGCACGAACTGATGTTCTGTTAAGTGTCATTTCCCCTACCACTTCAACACTGTGATGGGAGAATGTGCACTAAAAGATTGCTGTCTCCTACAGAGCTCTTAAAAAACAGAAGAAACTGAATGGAGAGAAAGTGTCAGATCTTCTCAGAATCATGGTACAAGAACTTTAGGGAAAGTTAAACTATTGGTTTAATCATTACAAGAAGGCTACAAAGAATTGTTTTTAAATGCCACATGATTATTCAAAACTAATTCCTTTAGATAGTATATTCTGGATAGTCTAACCTCCTGTAAATCCCTTCAAATTTTTGGCACTTGTGCCTGAAAATTAGGCAGCAATGTTGTTCAGTATTGATCTGATTTGGCAGATAGTTGTTCACTCACCTGGAGCCCAGTTTAAATATCTGAAAGGGTGGTTGCCAATCCACTGCCATCCACTGTCAAGATCCAAGCTGTTCAGACCAATCCAGTAGTAAGTAGGTATACCATTTATTAATCCTATTCATGGAAAATAAAATCAATTAAACTGTATTATATAGCTAGGAGATGTATATTGATGTCAGATCCCCCCCATAAAGCTGGATACCAAATAGAAATTAATCAGAAAAAACTTTTCATCTGGTATGCCGATACAATGCTTCAACCAGCATCAGTTTCAACCAATGAATTTCTGCTTTTCATACAGTTTTTGAAGACACATGGGTCTTATGTCTAAAAGTATTGGGAAAGTGAGAGACAATGTAAGATTATGGCTTTTTGTTCACAACAACAACGTCAGAATTGTATTCCATTGATTAAAAGAGAACATAACACGGTGCATACAACACCAAAATAAATAAATGTAGAGTTTCAAAAGTATTTTACTATATATTCTCCAAGTATATTTTACTTTTTTTTTTCAACCAAAAGGCACTTTAAAACACCAAAAGAACAATATACCAACAATAGGAAGGTGATGATTTGCACAAAAAAGTCATCTGTGTAAGGCAGCAAATGTACTTTAAGGCTGTGTGTGTACACATCCTAAGATATTCTAGGAGTGGAAAGGCACTTTCCATAATTTTCATGTAATTTATGCTTAGAGCTAAGACAGTATTGACTAATTAGCAAAATATCACAAGACACTGATTGCCTCTTCAGGTATGCCTTGTTATGTCCTACCTGTCAGGTATGCTTGTTCATGTAAATCGGTGATGCTCAATAATTCTGCATTCTGTTGCTGGCAACTTTTTCTTGCTTGGTACCATGTTAGAGCTGACTGGGAATTGATCTGATAGAGATCCCCTGTCCAATGGTTTCTGGTCCAGAAGAATTCATTATGGTCATCTGTAAGCATTGTTAACTTGAGTGTCAAATCTTCAAATCACCCATAATTAAGCTAATTCTACAGCTGAGATATATTTGATTCTTTAATGATCTAGATTCTTTGAATTTTCCAAAGAATACTCAAAGCATATTCACATATTAGGTGTGGTTATCTACACATACCTAGATATCTAACTATTTGTGCTTTCCCAGGACCTGGAAACCCTGTGTGCAATCAGGACTTCAGGTTCCAGGATAGTTTTGATGAGTTGGCTTTCTCCCTGTAAACATCCATACCTAACATACCTAATGCATGAATGTACCTGCACCTGTATGGCCGGCACCAGTCCAGAGCTCTTCCCACCTCACTGCTGTTTTGCTTCACCCCATCTCCATTGACACTGCTGCTGGGAGGACACCATGGCCTCCGCCCCACTCACTGCATGAGCCACCACTGGACAGATCTCGAACTGGGAGGGACTCAGGCACAAACACTTAGTTTAACCCACCATCACATAGAGAGACCTATTCCCCATAGAAAGGGAGGCATCTGTTAAAATTTTAGTAGCTCCACTCAAATTGTACCTTCAGGTTCCCTCTCTGTTTTAGTCTTTTTGCCTCTGGAAAACTGCATGCTTTGTTCAACATCAAAACCCAGTTGCCTCTCAGCTGCTCCCCACTGAACAGCTGATGGTTGCGAGGACCAAGGAGTCAGGTGAAATCTGGCTGCAGGCCAGAAGGACCCATGTCTGCTCTATGCTTTGATTTTGGCCTGAACTGGACTACATCCTTATCTCTGTTCCTTTTAGATGAAGAACTGGAGGCTTGATCCTGTAGGGGTCCTGATGTTAATGATAATTCATTTTGTTCTGACTTGCAAAGGAAAAGTTCTTTCCACATTTTCTTTTCTTAAATTGCACAATCTGTAAAGATGAGGCAACAATAACAGCTTCCCTTTTCTTTTGTATGTTAAACATTTCTCTAAGCAGCAAATACGCAATACATAGTAAAGGCTCAAACAAAACATTGTTAAGTGCTTACCTTTTACTGGACAATATCCACTTAAAGAGTCTTTATTCACATCTGCTGTTGTTCCACACCAAAGTTGTCCATTTTCATCGTCATCTCTTATGCACTTTGCATACCATTTATTCTTATACTTGAATGGAAACACACAGGGGGCTCCAAAGGCATTGCCTTCTATGGTATACAGAGCTAAAGGAACATTGGACAGATCATGTTAGGCTGGAATAATTTTGAACACTACAGTGGTGCCCCACAAGACGAATGCCTCGCAAGACGGAAAACTCGCTAGACGAAAGAGTTTTCCGTTTTGGAGGTGCTTCGCAAAACGAATTTCCTATGGGCTTGCTTCGCAAGACGACAATGTCTTGCGAGTTCCTGCTGGGTTTTTTCCTCCCCCCCCCTTTTCTAAGCCGCTAAGCCTCTTATCAGCTGATCCGATCAGCAGATAAGCCACTAAAAGCCGCTAATAGCGCTAATCCGCTAATCCTTCAATGGGCTTGCTTCGCAAGACGAAAAAACCGCTAGACGAAGAGAATCACAGAACGGATTCTTTTCGTCTTGCGAGGCACCACTGTATTGAGAGGCAAACACAAATAAAGCCGAAATAATGAAGACAAAGCCCTCTATAGGACTCTATGTAAACTCAGATATGCACTGTTTGTGTGTACAGGCTTCCATGTTCACCTCAGTGGAATTTTGAGCATCCATCCCTTTGCATGTACGCAGAATAAATGCATGCAATTCCTCCATTATGTGGAATGAATTGTCAGCCTCTGGTGTCTCCAGACAGGGTTAGGAAAGTAGTGTAGAGGAAGGGTACTAAGTTCCCAAAGGTGCCACCACTCAGGTGCCCATGCTGGTTGGTCCAGCTTCTACCTAGCCAAAGCTTGAACCCTCCTGACTGCCCAGCCATCACTTGAGGACATCAACCAGTCAGACCAACAGTCAGCAGCAATCAAGTATTGGGCTCTGTGTGTGAAATCCATAAAAACAACAATATTATAAAACAGTAATATGTATGTTTATATCAGATATATGAAGGTATGTTTAACATCTAAAAGCTATTGTTTGTATGAAGGGGGTATTTTTTAGCTGCTTAATTTTTCAATTTGATCTTTAATTCCCTGACTATATATATAGTTGGTGCTTAAGTTGAGCCACTTTCTTTAGTACTCTGCCTTTAGATCCTATTTTGTCCTTCTTATATAGCTGGAGTCTGGACTGATGGTTATGTGATTTGCATCATACCTATTTTGGGTCCCAGATGTAGGGGATTCAACATGCTGGAATCAGATACACCAACTGAATATCTAAAGAAAGAGGATTAACTCTCTCATTTTACCTTCATAGCCCTTGGAACACAAGCCGTCTTTCGTTCCATAGATCTTCCAGGTACTCTTGCTGGTGGCTACTTTAGAAAGTATAAGACGACTTTTTTGGCCACCTTCGGGATTTAAAAACAAATCCCCCTGTTTGAGTGCAAGGAGGCTCTCATTTCTGCATTCCCATTTCTGAAGTTCAGTCGTCTCATTGCAGGGGGAGAGGGTGAGTGCAACCAGGTTTGACTTGGAAGGCACTGCCAGGCATAATTTCACTGCCATGTTCAAAATCTGGTCGTCGGAAACCCACTTGAAATGTTGCCACTCATTATCCTCATCGCAGTTGACCAGGATGATGGAACGAGATTTCTGAGGTTGTATACAAAGCTTGAGGTTTTCATTTTGTATCAGAAAGCTCTCACTTTCTGCAAAATCAAGAGAGGAAAAATTATAGGAACATGGTGACAAAATTCCACATAGCTTCCAACATGGCAACCACTGGCAGGATGATAACACCAAGAGGCAATAAGATTGAAAGAGCAAACAGAGAAACGCCTCTCATGTTGATTCTGCATTTTACAGTGGTGCGTCTTATTTATCAGAGGTCCATAACTTGCTTAATTCCTAGCCAGGACACTGACTTTGACGTCCTTCTTCCAAATCCTGTTTGCAGTTTATTTTATTCTGAATAAGTTTTTAATCATTTGATTAGTCTCAAAATACTGCATTTTTAAACAAAAAACCCATACATTTATAAATAAAGCTTTTTAAAAAATGAATTTTAAAAAAATAATTCACTCCTTTTGAGTGCCAAACTAGACATGATGCAAGACATCTGAGATTGAATCTTCCTAATTGTTATTTTTAAAATTTATTTATTGCTAAAATAATGGGCTGGGGGCAATTTGGACTGGAGAACAGAGGTGAGCAGGTTCACCTATCCTTCCACATCAGTGCCCTGAAGCTATTTGTCCCCCTGCCACCCACCCCTATCCTGCACTGTACAGGGAATAATATGCTGGCACCAACATTCTGTGAAAAAAATTCCTCTGCCCCATGGCTAAAAACAGCTTTGGTGGAGGATTTGGACAAATGTGTAGAAGGAAAAAGGTTTAGCTCCTCTTGCCTACCCAAACCATTGATCTCATCCAAATATTCCCCACTTGTCTGCTTTTATTAACACCAAGACATCTTCTATGGCCCACAATATGTGGTGACCAACTGATTTCCTATTTATTTATGTAATTAAAACCATTTGCTATACTGCCCATCAGTAGGAATTAGTCTGATGGTGATTTCTTTTTTTTTAAAAAAATAATACACATAAGACATGAGAAATACAGTATCCTAAACGTAGTATCAACAGTCATAAAAAACACCAGGACAAATTCTTACCCGATAGATACAGTAAAAACAGTCATGTAGGCTAACAGCCTGCATGATTATAACACTCCAAACATACCAATAAATAACCTGAGAAATATCACATTATATTCAAGAACAGTAAGGATATGATGCTTTCCTTTCATGAGGAAGAGATGTAATTTAGATTTGCTAAAACACAAGGAATGCACTCATTGGGATCCTTCACTCTGAAGGAAGGCTCTTTGATCCTGCAGTTTTCTGTTAGCAAAACAGGGAGGAAGGCAATATTTTGGCAATTCCTCATTCCTCCTGCACCATGTATTTCCTCCCAATTTGCTCCAGAGACTTGGGAGACCGCTTGGCACAGCTTGGGAAACACATGAGGAAGGAGGAATGGCAAATATTGTCTCCTGACAAAAGGCTCCACTGGATCAAAGAGCTCTAGGTCAGTGCAAAGGACACCAATGGAAACAACAAAAGATGCCTTTTTTTGTTGTGTACATAAATATGTCAGTTACAGATCTGAAGAAGTCAGTTACAGATACTGAATATGTCAGTTACAGATCTGAAGAAGTGTGCATGCACACGAAAGCTCATACCAAGAACTAACTTAGTTGGTCTTTAAGGTGCTACTGGAAGGATTTTTATTTTATTTTATAAATATGTCAGATATTCTTCTTGTTTAATATTGTTAAAATGTTATTGTTGATGCATTTCTTATATTTACAGTTCATTTTTATATAGTGAAAAAGAAAGTAACAGGATGCAGAGGAGTGTTGCATGTAGAAAGAACAAATTCTTTCTTGCAACAGTAAAAACTCATGATGTAAATTACATTCAAAATGCTGTTGGCTGTGATGTTATTGTAATTTAAACCTGATTTTATTGCTATAAGCAGATTCAATGTTTAATTACTTCTCATTGTATCTCCTGTTGCATGGATTTAACTTTAATGACGCAACATTAACTTCCAGAAGATGATTCAAATGTAAACAGTTAAATTTACTGAAGGTGCACCTTTACTTACTAAAGTAACAATAGTGGAGCTTACCTGGTACTTGAAAAGTCACTTGAATGAGGACCAAGAGATTTAGGAGCAAAAAGGAAGGCATTGATCACAACCAAACCTACCACACAGATCCCATGGAAAAAAGAAAAATCAGAGTCTGCTGCTTTTCAGTTACTTCTTCATAAATGAGCCAGGCAGAATGAAAATTTCACTTCTGTGTTTGACATGTTATAATGTACACAAAGCCAAATTTTGCAATACTGCATTTTTTTGTCTTTGACAAATGCAGCAGTGGACTTAATCTGAATACAGTATACCGGGGCCAGAAGATCCTCTTGGCACCCTTCAATTTTTTGGGATTGAAAGGGGTCCTTTGACTCTTAAAGGTTGGGAGCCACTGATATAAAAGAAATCTTTCTTGGCTACAGGGAGAAGTCAGCAGGCATCTTCAAGAACTGTAGAATATGTGGAGGGTAGCAGGCTATATAACCCATACATGTACAGGACTCTTACTTCATAACTGCTGACACTTTTTTCTAATGAGAATAGGCAAATAAATATGTTGCACTTCACATTTAATGTCTTATATGGAGCTTCACATTTAGAAGGATCTTTTTTTAAAAAACCCACACCCAATAGTTGAAATGCCTTGATGAGTTTCTTCATATTTCTGGAGAACTAAATTTCATTTTTACTATTTCTTTAAATTTATTTATTACTTTTATACCATACTTTTTAGCCACGGACCTTAAAACCACTCACAAAATTCATATTTTGGTGTAGGTGTACAATGGTGTCCTTGCCTGCCTTTCACTCAACAGCACATTAGCACCTGCCATGATATAGATATGCTGGAACCCAGAGGGCTGACAATGATCAACACAGTATCCTACATTCTTAGAATCATAGTTGTAGAATTGGAAGGGACCCTGAGGGTCATCTAGTCCAACCCCCTTGCAATGCAGGAATCTCAACAGACAGTTCCCCCATCCAATTTTAAACCACATTGTTTCTAAAAAAAACCATTTTATAGTCAAGGTTGCCACTGACAGCATGGTTGCAGAGGCTCATTTTACTTCTGCTTTTAAAATATATGCTTATTATATATTTATTTATACCCCACCTTTCCCCCCGACAGGACAAAATATATTATCCTTTCTGGGGCAGCAGAAGCTAACTGCATTTTATTCCTGTAGTCATGAAAGTACTACAGTTTAAATGAGTTTAAAATGCAGAACGGCATGTGTTCATAGTATTTCTCTCTCTTTTTTTGTAAAATTATGATTGGCAAATGTGTTTGTTTTGATTTGTTTTGCTATAACTAATCAGGAATATGGAAGCAGCTGTAAATAATGGAATAGCCAGGAGTGTGGGGGAGAGATGCTGATTCGGTGCTTCAGAACTGAAGTAATGAAAATTGCAATCTAAAAGGAGGACCCCTTAAGACCATTAAGTCCAGGGTCTAAACTCAATTAGCTGCACTACTGCTCTTTATCATTCCACATCCAGAAGCAGACTGGAGTGGCAGTTGACTTTTCCTTCAACAGTGGCAATGGACTGGCATCCTGGACTTCACCTTATTCAGCAGGTTAGTTTAGCAGAGTGGGCCAATCTTCCAGTTGGGAAGATGGTGGTTAGGGGGAATAATAATAATAATAATAATAATAATAATAATAATAATACCTTTATTGTCATTGTACAACCTGTGTACAATGAAATCAAATTAAGACGAATAGGCAGAGGAATATATTGAGAAAAATTGCACACAAACATGTTTTTGCTCAGAAAACTTCACACTAAAATTATGTTGAATTTTCAGGACCCCGTGAATGCAAATGGGTGGGGAAATGTTGAGAAACGAATTTAAGATGGAAAAATGCCACAGCCCTCCAACATCTGCCACCTAAGGTGATCACCTGACTTTGCCCAATGGTAGGGCTGGTTTGCTCCCAAGGTCTCCTTCTCATTACAGAACTTTGGCAGAGCAGAACTGTATGTAAAGGTCCTCTTCCCAAAGGACAAGCTTGATTAGACCAAAGGCCTGGCCCTATCTCGTCCAGATTGTGTTCTCAAAATGGTGAAGCCCTATGGGAAGCTCACAAAAAGTGCAACAGCATTCTCCCACTTGCGGGCCCCAGCAGCTGGCATTCTGAGGTCTTCTGCCTCTGATACTGGAAGCAATATAACCATCAGGACTAGAAGCTATGGACAGCCTTCTCCTCCATTGATATCTCCACCTCCACCTCTGTAGAAACTAATTTGCTGTGCTCTGTGTTTCCCTGCATCATTATGCTGAGTGTTTTTTCTTGTCCTCGCCAGCAGCAGCCAATGCCTATTTCTGGAGCAGGGGCAGGAAATAACGCCAGGGCACGAGCTATAAAGAACAACATGTGCGGAGGAGGTGGGGAGGATCATGGGGCTGCTCTTGTGTCTTGTGCAGTCCAAGTAATGCCTAGCCCCTCGCCCCCTGCCCCAAAGGAGAACTGAAAAAATGTGACTCAAGCATAAAGAGAAGTGAAAGCGTGCTGTCATGTTCAGAAGTTTCCTGGAAAAAAATGGAAAAATTGTTCAAGTCACTTCTTAATTGCAGACATTGTTACTGTCTGGTCTGGATCCTACTAGACCATTCAGAAGAATTAATTCAGAAAAAAGGAAATGCTATATGAACATCTCATCAGGGATTTCCAGATATGTGAAACCCCTCTGAACACATTATGTGTGTGTCTAAGTGAGGTCTCCATACACGGACATGAGTTTGTTGTGTATGGATGCTTTGCCCCTGTCCTTTCTGGACATTTATCCCATTGATTGCAACTTTGTCCTGTTGCCTATTGTGCCAAAATTATGTAACTTACATTAATTATGCAAGTTCTGGTGGCATTATGTAATTCCACCCCGTTCATTTAATGCAAAGGAAACACAATGCAAATGGATGTAATCAGTTATCTGTCCTTTGTGGATTGTACACAACAGCAGTAGGGAATACTGATCATATTGGCTGGATTGATTTCTGTTCCGGGCGTGGGATAAGTAAGGCAACCTCAGCAATTTCTGTTCCTGTTTCTGGTTTTCTTATAATTCTCTTAACATCCCCTACTGAGTGAAATCTTAATTAAGCTGCTTATGTATGTTTTAGTTGTTCTTATTCATTTTTCAATTTCATTTCATTTTTATTTTTGTTTTAAAACTATTGTGTTAGTACTTGGTTATTTTTTTAACCCTGGGCTCCTTTCGGAGGAAAGGTGGGACAAAAATTAATACAAAATAATCTCCAGAGCAATACAGCCCTTTACTCCCAGATAAATAAGGGGTGAGGTGCAAAGGCAAGGGAGAACTGGCCAGCAAAGGGAATGTGTGAGTCACGGTGAGGCAGTGGCCTCAGGTGGCTGGCTGGGGAACAGTCAGGAGGGGTAGAAGATCTGGGTCCCAAGGAGTGTGCTGCTTGCCTCCTAAGCTTGTTGCCCTCCTCCTCCCTGGCTACTGCCTGCTGCTGCTCCTCCTCAGCTGCCTGCTCCCCTTCCTTCTCCTGAGCTGCGACCTGCTCCTCTCGGGCTTCCTTTTCTCTCCCTGGCCACCTTCAATAGTGGCAGGCAGTGGCTTCGGTGGCAGCGGGGAGGCAGCTTTGGTAGGGAGGGGGGCAGCACCAGCTTCGCCTCAAGCAGCAAAATGTTTCCAACCGGCCCTGTGTATGAGAGAGTGTGAAATGGAGGAGGAACAAGCAGATAACCATGTGGTAAACAGGAAAGGAAAGAATAGAATAGGATACTGACTGGCACTGGAATAAGAGAAAGGGGCACTACCTGTGGTGAATTAATGGAGGAGAGGTTACAGCTGAATAAGAGGGGATTGCCAGCATTACCAAGGATCCAGGAAATAGAGAAGAGAGGAAATAGGGTTGTAAAGTCTGGGGCAGCAAACCAGTGGTAGCCTAAGTGGCAGAAGGATAAATAAGGAAACCTGTCTGGCGTGCTCTGGTCCATGGGGTCACAAAGAGTCGGACACGACTAAACGGCTAAACAATGACAAGAAAGTACCTAGGGATGAGATGAACCATAACCTTGAAAGGGGAAGAGCTCAGCAGGTGGCTCTGAACATAAGCGACTGACTGGGACTCTGAAGTAAGATAGGAATCTTCACACTTAGTTTTTCACGTCAAGTAATCTTTAATTTGAAAATATTTCATATAACATTTGTTTTCACTAAGTAATAATCATGTTTACACTGTGACATCATGAGTCTTGTCACAGGAAGTACCACTACATACTGCAGCTTGGAACAATTAATTTCCATCAATGGTCCTGGTGAGCTCAATTTGAGTTACTCCCAGGGAAATGCGTATAGAGTTACACATTTGTTAATCTCCCTCTTTTTCATCCTCACCCATTTCTGAATCTTTATTTGGAAGAATGACTACTTTGTCGTGATACATAGGGTTGTCAATGCTACCAGTGATTTCTTGTCGTCTGCCTCTTCTTTTGTAGAAAGCATAGGCTGCTACACCCACACCAATGAGGAGGAGGAAGATAATCGGGAGAACCGCCTTCAGAACTTTGCCATGTGTTGATGCCAGACTGTCTTCTTGCTCTACCAATGAGGAAAAAATGTATATCATACACACAGAGAGAGCAGTAAGTACTTTATACTATAACCAATGGCTATCTCATTGTATGACTAAGAAAGACAGCTGGGTGGTATTTAGGGATAAGGGATAAATTAATGTCAAACCCACCAAATCCACACTTTCTAAAACAATATGAAAACTGAAAAACAGCCATTTTAAAAAAAATTCAGCTGCCTGAAATTTGTAATCCAGTTATCCTGTGAAGTAATATGTTCAAAAATGCATATACTGGAGTAAGGAGTACAGATATTAGTTAAAATAACATACAAAAATGCATTGTATTTAGCGAAATTGTTTTGTAAAAATGTTTATATTGGGGAAAATTGCACACAAACATGTTTTTGCTCAGAAAAAAAATCACACTAAAATGTTGAATTTTCAGAACCCCGTGAATGCAAATGGGTGGGGGAATGATGAGAAATGAATTTAAGATGGAAAAATGAGACACTGAAAGAAACCAAACCCAACAGAGTCACACATCCCTGGTGTTGTTTGCTTCACCTAAGCATAGTCTGCTGTGAGCTTACAAACCAAGGAAATGGCCATCTGACGGGGGAGGGGCAGGGAGGAAAGAAGATGCAAAAGCTGAACTGATGTGGAATCAGAACCTGTGTATGAGAGCTGCTCTGATTCTCCTTGAAGTAGAAAAAGAAAGGCCCTTTTTAAAGAAAGAGTTTTGGCAGGTTCTGAAGGAATCCAACCCAAAAGACATTGGATATTTCAGTGCAGCTGAACAATTCCCAAATGTCAAGGCAATTTGCACTACAACTTTAACAGGATACCATTGTTTTATGGATATGCAGATGAGAGAGGAACTTACCCTCTCCCCCCCCGCCCCACTTTTCACATGTGACACTATTGAACTTTCAATTAAATCAAGATCTCTCTCCCATCCTCCACCGCTCCTGCTTCCTAGTATCTGTTCTTCACCAGAAAAGAGTTGCCATCCTTTCTTCCCCAGTAGAGCCAGCAGAACCAGTTCGTGCCCACATATCTGGTAGGAATTACGCTGAGAGAAAGTTCTGCTGTTGATTTTTGCCTGCCATCCTGCTACAAAAGACATGACTGCTACCGGGGTGGGGATGGGAGTGGCAGCCCTCCAAGCAAAATGACATAATAGTAGTGAAACAACTCAGAATCATTGTGATCAGCATGCCCACCATTCTGAGTAATGACTTGATCTTGATCAGAGAGGTTGTTGCGGCCTCAGTTGCACCATTTATGAGACTTCCATGATTTAGAATAAGGTTACCATTCTCATTACAAATGGGGAGCAAAGAGTGAGAGCTGAGCTGTAGTAGGGAAAATGACCTGATGTCTGCAAGGTCTTTGCAATGTCCACCTGAATGTCAGCCTGAATTCCTTCCTCTGGCCCCATTAATCTGGATTTACTCTTTTTGATAGAAAATCTTATAAATTGTCTAAGGGAAAAACCCACCTGCTGTTGCCAATGGTAGATGCTTAACACTTTAACTTAGTTATTTTAATAAGAGTCTTACCAGGAATTTTTGAAGGAGCTGTCATCTCTTCAATAACTATAAAACAAAAGATATGCTTACTGTGTAAATTATAGATATCACAGCAAAATATAAAACCAAAAGTCAGGCATGATTCTTTACTAGTGCTTATTACCAATGCTGATGTTTCAATACAAAACTTGACTATTTAAAAATGTTAAACAAGCATTGAATCTGAAATGTTTGGTGCATTCACCAAATCCCTGTGATAGCAGCATCAAGTATAGTGACCTTAACTTTAAACCTGTCAGTGTGGAAACTATTAAATTATATTCCCTCTTGAAGAAAAGGACTGATTTATAAAAAAACATTATGAATTATAAAAACTCCACAGTTCTAGGGACTGTAAATGATAAAGGGGGAGAACATTTATTATTAGGTATTTATCAAATGTTAATAATCTTATTATATTTAAAAGACAGGCTATCATATTATTAGCAGCAAAAAATAAATACGCTTCAGCTTTGGTTCTGTCATCACTTCTGCCATTTATTATTAGGGTGTCAACAATTGGAAGCATCAGTAAGGTCTGCCAGTAGCTGGACAGGCAGTAGGAAGTGACAAAGAGCAGTAAAGACAAAAAGCAGAGCCTCCATTTGATGAAAAGTGGCTTATGCGACATAAAGGATGGTAGACAGTATAGGTATGGAGAGATTGCCACAAAGAATGCTGAGAACTTGCTAGTAAGGATAGCTGGGGGGGGGGGGTGTTGTTAAAATGCCAAGATAGGAAAAAGTCCTAAGCAGTAGCTCTACTCATCATTAAACTACTATATTGAATCAGAATTATTGGTAAATTAAGTCTAATAACCATTTAAGACTTACTTTTGTTTCTTTTACATATATATCCCTTGTCATAGTGGCACCTTTCCCTGAACCACTTCCCATTTTGGCTGTTCATGAAAACACATTTCTCATAATGAAAATAGTATGACTCAGGATCAGTTGTGGGCTTTTCATTGTCCCAATTGACAAAATCCAGTGCAGTGTTATCTTGCCATATCCATTCTCCTATTTATTAAAATAAATAAATTACATAATGAAATGGAAAACAGTAGAATAATAAGTGTAAGACAATATTAACAAAAACAATAATGTTAGTAGTAGTAGTAGTAGTTTGTACCCCTCCTATCTAACTGGGTTCCCCCAGTCACTCTGGGCGGCTTGTAACAAATTATAAAAGCCCAGTGAGACGTCAAACATTAAAAACCGTCCCTATACAGGGCTGCCTTCAGATATGAAAATATGTTTTAAAACTGAACTGACTGCTTTTCCTCTCAAACGTTTGCAGTTTTGAAAATGTGCAAGCTACCACCATTATCATATCAGAACACTGAATGCACTAATGATCTCAGTGATTTTGGGCAGCATTAACCCACCCCCAATACAACGGTGTAGCTATCAGCTTGGGTGCCTGGTGTGGTGCACGCATCCTGCAGCCAGGGGGTGGGGTGAGCTGCCATGGGGGCGGGGCAAGCCAAGGCAGGGCAGCTGCGTGGAGCCTCTCTGCAGCCTCTCCCTCAGTTTTAGGGTGGCAGAGGCAGTGGGGAGACGCAAGCCCTGCACTGCTCAAAAAAGCAGTGCGGAGCTTGCAGGCAATCCACCTGCCACCTCCCCCTCAGGAGATACACATGGCTCAGGCACATTGCAGGCCTTGTGGTGAGCCGCCCAGTGCCCCCACCTCACCTAGCTACCAGTGGCATAGGAAGGGGTGTGTAGTGGGTGCGGAAGTTGTTCTTCTTTTTTTAAGTCTTGTGAGCCCAATTCTTTAAAATTTATTTTAAAAACACATATTTTTGCCATTTTGTCACCCTTCCTCAGTGATGACACCCAGGGTGGACCGTACCTGCCGTACCCTCCTTCCTATGCCACTGCCCCAATGCCCCCAGAGACTTACCATCATTGTGCTCCCCAACATTTGCCTTTTGCTGCTGTCACCCTCCTCTGGAGGAGAGCTTTTGGAACCAGCTATATGCCATCTACCCTTCTGCTCTGAACTGTATTTAAGCCTCATTGGAGTGAAGCAAGACCAGCAAAAGAACCTTTATTGTTGTTTTGCTTTGTGTGTTGGTACTTAAGCCTTTTGAATTTATTCTATGTTTGCCAAATTGTTCCTTTTTTGTTTTTTTGAATTTACTGACATGTTCTGCATTTTGTATATTCGAATTTCCAATGCTTTGCATTTCAATATTTTGAATGTTTGCTGTAAGCTGCTTTGGACACAGCTCATTGTGGGAAAGTGCCATATAAGTGGTCCCCATACTACCAAGTTCAAGATTCTTATGTTGATACACAAAACCCTGAACAACTTGGGTCCAGGATACCTTAAGGTCTGAGGCCTCATATCTCAGTTCAAAGGACTTCAGCAGAGATATGGGACAATAATTCCTGTTTGATTTAGTTCAGCATGTCTTCTGAGAGATAACAGAGTCTAAATCAAGTCTTAGAAGGAGCACTTAAAGGAGCTGGGTGAAGGAATGATCGCCGGGTGTGGAGCACACTTCCATCCTCAGACAAACCGCAGCTGTCTAAACATCATGCCCTCTATCTAACCTTTTACTTTCTTAGTAGTCTGCCGTGCCCTGTCTGTGACCTTTGTCTCCTTCGTCATACATTGTTCAAGGGGAAAGTGACGCGGTGGAAACAGGTGCCAAAATAACTTTGTACTACCCCTCAATCTTGGGATTGGAAGATGTGTAAAGGTCACAGTCCAAAATGTATCTGACTGGTTTTGCATATTGTGCTAATAAAAAGACCCTCGGCAGAGCTAGCTGGCAGCTTGCTTATGCACAGCTCACCTGCATTACCAACTCCTGCCTCATGTCCTTCACTTCAGCTGGGTATGTTTATATTCCCAATACAGTGGTACCCCGCAAGACGAATGCCTCGCAAGACGGAAAACCCGCAAGACGAAAGGGTTTTCTGTTTTGGAGGCGCTTCGCAAGACGAATTTCCCTATGGGCTTGCTTCGCAAGACGAAAGCCCATAGGGAAATCTCCGGGGACCTGTTTTAAATTGCTGGCGGTCGGGAGCAAAGACTTTCGCCCACAGCCGGCCTTCAGAAGAGGTCCTGGACCTCTTCTGAAGGCCGGCGGGGGGCAAAAGTCTTTGCTCCCCCCCGCCTGCCTTCCCGGGACAGCGGAGACTTCTCCGCTGCCCCGGGCGATCTTAAAATGCTGGCGGGCGGGAGCGAAGCATTCGCTGCCGACCCCCAGCATTTTAAAATCTCCCCGGGACAGCAGAGAAGTCTCCGCTGCCCCGGGCAATCTTAAAATGCTGGCGGGCGGGAGCGAAGCGTTCGCTCCCGCCCGCCAGCATTTTAAAATCTCCCCGGGACAGCAGAGATGCAGCCCCCTGCGACCCTCTCCCGGCTGGAGAGGTGACGCGCGCCTATGGCAGGAGCCTCCATAGGCGCACGTCACCTCTCCAGCTGGGAGAGCGCGCGCAGGGCTAAAGCAGCCCCCTGCGACCCTCTCCCGGCTGGAAAGGTCACGCGCGCCTATGGCAGGAGCCTCCATAGGCATGCGTCACCTCTCCAGCTGGGAGAGCGCGTGCGGGGCTAAAGCAGCCCCCTGCGACCCTCTCCCGGCTGGAGAGGTAATGCGGGGCTATGGCAGGAGCCTCTATAGCCGCGTGTCACCTCTCCAGCCGGGAGAGCGCGCGCAGGGCTAAAGCAGCCCCCCGCGACCCTCTCCCGGCTGGAGAGGTGACGCGCGCCTATGGCAGGAGCCTCCATAGGCGCGCGTCACCTCTCCAGCTGGGAGAGCGCGCGCGGGGCTAAAGCAGCCCCCTGCGACCCTCTCCCGGCTGGACAGGTGACGCGCACCTATGGCAGGAGCCTCCATAGGCGCGCGTCACCTCTCCAGCTGGGAGAGGGCGCGCGGGGCTAAAGCAGCCCCCTGCGACCCTCTCCTGGCTGGAGAGGTGACGCGCGCCTATGGCAGGAGCCCGCCAGCATTTTAAAATCTCCCCGGGACAGCAGAGACTTCTCTGCTGTCCCGGGGAGATTTTAAAATGCTGGGGGTCGGCAGCGAAGCGTTCGCTCCCGACCCCCAGCATTTTAAAACCTCCCCGGGACAGCAGAGACTTCGCTCCCGCCCGCCAGCATTTTAAAATCGCCCCGGGACAGCAGGGGCTTTTAAAATGCTGGCGGTCGGCAGCAAAGCCCTCCTGTCCCCGGAGCTTGCGGGGCGGGAGGTGGGAAGAAGGGCTTTTCTTCCCACCACCAGCCTTCAGAACAGCCTTCTGAAGGCTGGGGGTGGGAAGAAAAGCCCTTGTTCCCCCCCCCAGCCTTCAGAAGAGGTTGGGGGACAGACTGTCCCCGGACCTGGTCTGAAGGCGGTTTCCCTAGGAACGCATTAATTGATTTTCAATGCATTCCTATGGGAAACCGTGCTTCGCAAGACGAAAAACTCGCAAGAAGAAAAAACTTGCGGAACGAATTAATTTCGTCTTGCGAGGCACCACTGTATGCCCAGAGGGACATCTGGGGCAGATAGCAGAGCAATAATCAAACTAAAAGGGATGTGATTAGGGACAGGGTTTAAAGATTTGAAAGGAGGTTTGCTTCCTTTATTACCATTTACTATCTAGTTGAAATTCTTGTTGATTGCTATCATTTAGATGCTCAAAGAACTTGACCAAGCAGACCTTTTTTGGCATCTTTTTTGGGTAAATTGATTTTTTGCCACATTTTATGTAGTTGCCCCCTTTCACATATAACCCTTTTATTATTCCCAGTGGAGTTTGGTTGGATGCTTCCATGGCTTGTGATAGGAGATGAGTAAAGAACGGGGGGTGGGGGGTGGGGGAACAAATAATTTCACTTTTCATGGGGCAATAAGATAGTGCACATGCCATGAAAGAACTCACAGAAAATTGGTGAATTTCCTGAATGCTTGCCAAGCAGACTCATAAATACAAGGTGATGTGAATTTGCTAGTACCATTTGCTTGCGCTAACAGTTATTCCTGCTGAGCTCTTTTACTTCCAAAAACCAAAACGAAAATGAAATGCCATATGTTTGAACATATTTTTGCATTAATAATATAGTATACATTAAATATTGAATGTTAAACAGTTACCATCGTTATTTTTGAACATTCCAATCCAATACTCATCATGAGATAATTGTTGAGTGTGATCCATCAAAAAATGCAGTTCAGCTAAATCTACTATCGAAGTCAAGGTGGCACCTAAGATACAGAAGAGGAGTAAATTTAGCTCATTAAAAAGTTCTCTTCCCCTTGAAAAATATGAGACTGCCTAACAGAGTATGACCAATGATTCACTGTGCAGTACTGGCAACAATATAAGGTTCTAGATACCTTAGAGAAAGTGCATATCTTTTTCTTTCAAATGATTGTAATTGCTATCCTATTGCATAATGTTGTAGTAGAAAAGAATCATTGTAACCTAGCTCCTTTCCCCAATAATAATAGTTAAGAAAAACTTTTAAGGACACTGTATTTCACTGTGTAATGGTCACATTTTTGGTGCCGCTTTTTTCCATTCCAAAAGGGTATGTGTGCAACTATTACACAGGGAAATACAAAAGTGTGACCATTATGCGAAGGAAAAAATGGGGACAACAGCAGATGGATCTGAGGAGCTGGGCCGATGGCATGGGAAGGGCAAGCACGAGCTGGAGACAAAATAACTGTTGTTATCGGGACCATGGGGAGAGAAAACACTTACGGAGAAAGACACTAGCATACCTTTCTGTAAAAAGCGAAGCCCCTCCTTGTGCATATAATAAATAATAGTAGTAATAATAATACCCTGCCCATCTGGCAGGGCCTCCCCAGCCACTCTGGGCATATGTTCCATTGCCCAGCCTACTGATGTGCAGCAGCATCGCTCATCTATCATAATCTCTATGGTGAACAATAGTCACCGCTCTATGCTTTGAATTGCAAGAGCGGAACAGCCATTCAAATTTAGACAGGAAGTTCTAGTAAGGAACGCCATGGGAACAGCAAATGAGTGGTGACAGCAGTGCCTGTGGCCAAGCCTGCCGGTGCCCGCCGTATCTCCCTCAGCCCACATGTCCCAGCCACCCCCAGCATCGGTTCCCACTGAAACAGTGATAAAAAAGCAGCAGGAGGAAAGTGGGAAGAAACATTCCCACTCGCTCCACTCCTGCTAGGAGCTCATGGCCAAGCTGGCGAGGTATGAGGGGAACAGGGGTGGCGGCAGCTGGAGGAGGAAAGGAAGAGGCCTCAGGCCTAGAGGAGCATCAGAAGTAGTTACCCAGCGCTTATTATGCAAGGAATGCTCTGGGACCATTTTCGGGGTTCAAAAAAGGGGATGCGACTATTATGCAGTGGTGACCATTATGTGGTGAAATGCGGTAATACTATCAAACATTTCTCTCATCTTATGTCACTATACATGATAAAGCTATTTTAGCCATCTCACCCTTTGCTTTTTCCTCTAAGACTAATTGCAGTTGTTAACAGTCGTCAACAGGTTTCCCAGACCTATTAGCCAACCACCCATTCCCACCACCCTTCTGAGTCATACCCCACCCTGCCCTCTTACTATATGTAAGGGTCTGGTGACTTCTGTTTCAGTGTATCTGAAGAAGTGCATGCACACAAAAGCTCATACCAATAACAAACTTAGTTGGTCTCTAAGGTGCTACTGGGAGGATTTTTATTTTATTTAAAATAAATGTCATTTTTGCAAGTTAGCACAAATCCTGAACTCCAATACTTAAAACACATTTCACTCTGTATTTCTAACTGCACATAAAAGGAAAATAGCCACACAGTTCTTTAGTGTCAGCCCATTAATTGTATATGTTTGGTAATTTATTACATTTTCATCATACATTACCTCCAATGAGAGTTTACGATGAGACGCTGGGCTCATCATGTTTCCCAATTTATCCTTGCAACTGAGATATACTAAGCTGAAAGGCCCATGGTAATCTAGTGAGCTTTCTGGGTGAGCAGGAATTTGAGCTTCTGCCTCTCTTGTCAAAGTCCAGGGCTAAAATCCCATATCTACATAGGCATCTATAAGTGCCATTGAACTCAATGGGACTTACTTCTGGAGAGAAGTATAGGAGAGAATTGCAGTGCGGGTAATCACCATACCACACTGGCTTTCCGTACTAACTAGAATGGAAAATTCATGTTGTGATCTAATTCAAAATGATACCAACCTAACAGAGCACAATTGAAGGAAGCTGTTGTCCATTCATACCAACCAGAGTAGAATTGATAGCAATGAGCCCGAAAAGGTACCCAAGCTTTCCCATCTTCTTTTGATGCAGGGCATCTTCCTGGGAGCTGCGGTTCCTCAGTTGGGATTGTACCTATTATGGAGAACATATTTTTCTTTCAAAAAAGAGAACAGGCATCTTAGAAATCTATAAACACTAGCGATGTGCATAAGGTTCAGAGAAATCATGAAGCAAAGCACGATATCTCAGAGAGAACTTAGGCTCATAAATGTGAAATGGGATCTGTATGAATTTGCACATGTCAAAGCAGGGAACCCCCACTGTGCAATCCAGACATTTAAATGAACTGCTACAGACAGGTGCCTACTACAGTGGTACCTCAGGTTAAGTACTTAATTCGTTCCGGAGGTCCATTCTTAACCTGAAACTGTTCTTAACCTGAAGCACCACTTTAGCTAATGGGGCCTCCTGCTGCTGCTGCGCCACCAGAGCATGATTCTTGTTCTCATCCTGAAGCAAAGTTCTTAACCTGAGGTACTATTTCTGGGTTAGCGGAGTCTGTAACCTGAAGCGTATGTAACCCAAGGTACCACTGTAATGCCTTTAGCGCAGAGGTTTTCTACCTTTTTGAGTCCATGTCTCCACTGACCAACTACATTCTTTCTGTGGCAGCCCTGTGGGGGCGCAGGATCCCAGTTATGTCACCCCTTGCCTGCAGAGCTGGCAGCCTCTCACCCTTTTTCGAACACCCTTGTGCAGTGTTCCCTCAGCCTCCTCTCCTCTCCCCTCTCTCCTTGGGAGTCCTCTGGGCAGCAGCTGCCAACATCCCTGTTCTCTGAGCCATCACCACGCCCTGCCCCCAAGAGAGGTGCCTCCTCACACCCCCACAGGGGCCTGGGAAGTGGGTGCCCCCAGGCTTAGTGGCCCAGTGGAGACTGGCCAAAGTTTAACGTGAGGCCAGCACCTTACCTTGGGAAGCAGCAGTGGCAGCACCGGGCCCTCAGCTCCCAGGCACACAGCATGCATAAGAAAGGCCAGCGCAACGCCTGCCTGCCCAGCCTCACACTTGCCTGTCCATTCCCAACAGCAAGGGCTGGCACCTGCTGGACTGGCTGGCTGGGCTCCCTCACCCAATTGCTTGTTTACTCCGAGGCCGCCTCAGTTCCTGGCAACCCTCACCCCCTGGCCTGCCCCAGAGGCACGATTCGCTTGTAGCCAGGGCTGCTGCAGCAAACAGCTGCACAAGCCTTTGGGAGGCAGAGAATTGAAAGGGCATCAGAAGAGGGAGGGAAGAAAAGAGGGACATTGACCAGTGATGCCTGCAACACCCCTGACCATCATCCAAGGCACCCCAGGGTGCCACGACGCAATGGTTGAAAGCCACTGCTTTAGTGTACCAGGATGCTAGAGTCAGATGATGTCAGAAGGGAGAGCAAACACCAGAGTGAAGTGGCGACTAGGAGAGAGAGCTCTGTTGTGATTGACAGGTCAAGCTCTTTAATCAGAGAAGATGGTTTTACATGGAAAGCCAATCCTTTAGTTTTTCCAACCCTAAAAATCTAAATATTTATTTTTATTTGTTTAATCAAAAACATATAATTCTGTAGCATCTAGGAAGTAAAGAAACAAAGAAGAAAGTACAAGAGAATTTCAAATTGAACACACACACACACCAAAGGGGCAAATTTAGATTGTTACATTCACAATTCCTGTCAATAATTTTAAAAAAAAATAGTATTGAAGGGTAGTAACATGTCATTTTTAGACATTTGCAAAAAAAGACGCGTATTTCCACCTATGGTGGGAGTGTAATCCTCTGGCAGCTTTTTGGAAGACAGTGTTTCCAGAAATTAATTTAATAACATAGCAAGGACTGATAGCAATTCCCTCACTGGCATTCCTGGAGATGGGCCAAATGAAGATGGGTTGAATAAAGAATTGATTCTGTATTTCTTGTTAGCTGCCAGGATGGTTGTTGTTAAAAAAAGAGAGGAAATATTTAGAAGGTTAAAAAATCAGCTTTAAAAGTACCTAGAAAACAGCCCCTGGACTGATAGCAGGTTTCTTACCCAGAGACTTCCATGTTTCCCATATTCAGGCTAATTTGTCCACAAAACACTAGGGAAGATTAACCATTTCTTTTTTTATCCACCTGAACTGTAACAGCTGCCACTATCCTTCTGCAGTTATTGTTCTGCAATGTGACAGGATTCCTACCCTCAGGGTGGGTGAACCTTACCAACAAATTTATGTCCCAAATAAACATAATACAGTTGTATGCATTTTCTCTCTCTCCCCTCATCCCATTTTTAAAAGCAAACTTTAATCAAGGTATTTAGCGTAAAAACCCCTGGACCAATTGGTTTATAATTTGGCAGACTTTATCCATGCTCTTACCATGCTGGCAAATGTTGGCCACTACTGTCATTTTAAAAATTCAGAATAGTGAACAGAAGTGAAGGTAGGGGGAAGAGAACTCCACCCCTCAAGCTGAATTGGACAGTCAGGGAATTGGCCTGAGCAGAATCAGGTGATTTTATAAAGCAACACCTAGAATCTGAAATACACACCCACATGGTGGGTGTGGGTGTGGAGAAATAATGAGACACTTAGCCGCAATCTGGATGAAGATGGTTACTGTGGTCAGAATTGTATATTCTGAAAGTAGAATAAATTTGTTTAACAAGGCTCAGTTCACCATTTGATCAGTCTTCACGGTTTAGTAGAACACAATTTTGTTGTATCCTTAGTGGCAAGCCATATCCTTAAGCATGTGGTTAGACAATCTGCTTCAGTAGCAATCTCATTCAATGGGATTGAATAAGCATCAATGGAAATTATTTATAAGTATTGTTCTTGTTATATTTTTCTACCCTTCCTCTCACAAGAGGGTAGGGCAGCTAATTACAAAGATACAACAGTAAAAAAACTCAAGGAGAAAGACCATTCGGGAAGGGGGATTTCAAAGCAGGAAAAAGATCCCCTACTTCATTACCCCTCCTTCCTTTGGAAGCTAGTTGTAACCTCCGTTCTATTTTTGTTTGTTTATTATTCTAACCTGGTGGATTAAATAGTAACTTTTTACTCATTTATTCCTTTCAAAATAGTCAAAAGTGCCAAGAGCACATATCTCAGTACTGTGCTCAAATGGAGACTTTATTGGAGTTAGAAAGTAATGTTCCACATGAAAACAGATACTTCCTTTGCTTACCAGTATACTGCTCACAGGCAGAAAAGTAGGTTTCATTGCAAGCTCCTGTTTTCCAATGACCCTCAAGGTCCATGAAGACACAGGCTGTTTTCTGCGTTGGTTCTTCAGGTGCCCAATTAGTATATGCCAATCTCCGGTTGTTTATCCATGTGTAGTGCCCACCAGTCTAAAATCCAAATGCACATGGAACAATACATGCTGGTTTAGAAAAATCTTTGTTTCCCACAACATGAATTCTGCATCATTTATTTTCCCCTTTCATTTCACTTGCACATACACTCAATAGAATCAGAGAATTGCATAGAGTTGGAAGAGGCCCAACGACTCAGCTAACCCAACCCCTGCAATGCAGAAATCACAGCTGATTTCTCCTACCCTCCAGAGCAAGAAAACAAGCTTGCCCCACCCTTTCCGTGTGACAGCCCTTTGGATATCTGAAGCTGGCTATCATATCACCTCTCAGTCTTCTCTCCTCCAGGCTAAACATACCCAACTCTCTAAATTGTTTCTCATAAGATATGGTTCCAGGCCCTTGATCCTCTTGGTCACCCTCCTCTGTACATGTTCCAGCTTGTCAATATCCTTCTTAAACTGTGGTGTTATTCCATCACTGGTATCCCACCTGGATTGATTGCCACAGCACACAAGAGCCTCAAACTTGGCTTGATTGGCCAAGTTCTTACCATATTGCTGTTTAGACCAATCCACACAGGCTCTCCATATTTCAACACCCACAGCCATAGGAATGATTGAATGTAGGGATTCCAAATGCTGGCAAGCTCTGAGTGTTCTGAATTACATTTTCCCCTGGCCTCTTCCCAAGTCATTTTGGGAGCAATGAAAGAGTAGCTGCTATTCCCAAAAGGGATATGGCGAAAGGCTGGAGCCATTGTTTCGGGCTGTGATAACGCAGGATCTATAGGAAAGCAATCAAGAGAAAAGACAAAGTCCAGATTAGACTTTATATGTTACAAATATTTTATTTCACTGGACACTGAAATTTTGTAATATTGTTATAACATACATCTTAATATCTCAAAGTTACTAAAAATTGGCAATGAAACATTTAAAAACCTTGAAAATCAACATTTTAAATGTCAACAAAAACATTCTAGTTCTAGTTCAAGATGACACAGATAAGGCATCAAAATATATTTCCTTTATAGTCTCAATAGAAGCAAACCAAATTCCCAACATGTAGTCAACAGGCCCTTTTGAAACACATTCATTTCTTCACAGAGACTTCAAGAAACTATTCTTCAGTTAGCTTCCTATAATAAACCTCTGTTCAGTCATTCAAGGTGGGTTCAAGAAATACACTTAGGAGGACAGCTGTACACATGGAGTTCTGTTCTTCTGGTCAAATGAACTTGCACAGATTATGGGAGAATCCTATCATGTTGAATATGGTTAGATATTATGACACAGAAATAGAACTCAACTTATGCCTCTTTCAGTCCTATTTCAGGGGTGAAAAGCCAAGTTATATCTCAGCAGGTGCACATCTGAGGCTCTCTCTCATAAGAGTTCATTTCTATGCACCTATAAGATATAGTTGTCACAACTGCAGTTTTTTCTTTATACAGCTCAGTGTTGAATCTCTAAAACAAAGACAGGTGGCCATCTAATTTTTATTTATGAACAAAATGATATGACATAGAAAACTGCCTTTGGTCTCCATAAGTCAATCTGATTTACATATTATTTTAATAATAATAATAATAAATTTTTATTTATATCCCGCCCTCCCCAGCCGAAGCCGGGCACAGGGCGGCTAACAACAATAAAATAGTGCAACATTCTAAAAACATTTCATTATAAAAATTAATTAAAATCAAATTGATGGCAACCATTAAGCTAAAGTTCTGTGAAGATTGCCAAAGGAGGGAGTCAGGCTGCGCCCTGACCAAAGGCCTGGTGGAACAGCTCTGTCTTGCAGGCCCTGTGGAAAGATGTCAAGTCCCGCAGGGCCCTAGTCTCTTGTGACAGAGCGTTCCACCAGATTGGAGCCACAGCCGAAAAAGCCCTGGCTCTAGTTGAGGCCAGCCTAACCTCTCTGTGGCCTGGGACCTTCAAGATGTTTTTATTTGAAAACCGTAAGTTTCTCTGTGGGACATACCAGGAGAGGCGGTCCCGTAGGTACGAGGGTCCTAGGCCGTATAGGGCTTTAAAGGTTAAAACCAGCACCTTAAACCTGATCCTGTACTCCACCGGGAGCCAGTGCAGCTGGTATAGCACCGGGTGAATTTTCTGTTACTTTTTTTCTAAAAACATACCAGTGTTTCTTTGGCAGATTTTCCACTTACCTTAAGTCCCCTGGGAGTGATGGTTTGTGGCCTGGCACGACCACAGCTGAGCTGGGCACCTTCTTCCTGTCCCACACATCCGTTGGGGTCAAAATCCTCCTCCTGTGGTCATGCGAGTTGGCGGGAGCCTGTCTGTTTAATGGGACTATGACAGGCAGGCTAGTGGGTATGGCCATGTCATTCATAAAGGGGCGCCACGATTGTGGTTCCTGGCTTGTTTGCCACTAGATCCCGCACCCTTATTCCCTATGTATCAGCCTCCGGTCCTGCCTGGAGGTAAGTGGGCAGGCCATGCTCAAGATCCAGCTATGGAGATTCTCCATCATTCTATTTGGCGCTACGTAGGAATTTTTATTGCTGATGAACTGGGCCTGTCTAGAGGTTTCTGCCTACCTCGTGGCAGTGGTCACCAACTGTCACAACTTTATGGTGGGTAAAGCATTGGGTTGGATCCTTAGCCTGGAGGGGACAGTGTTGGGGACCCCACACCCTCCTGCTAAAAAGATTTGGTACCCCGATAAAGGAGGGGATAGTAGCCAGATGGGGGCTGATGGGCCATGACACCTGTCCCGAGCTGATGGATCACTCTGTTGGGCAGGCACCCCTAAACTCGGCCCTCCAGATGTTTTGGGACTACAACTCCCATCATCCCTAGCTAGCAGGACCAGTGGTCAGGGATAATGGGAATTATAGTCCCAAAACATCTGGAGGGCCGAGTTTGGGGGTGCCTGTCATAGGGTGAACCTTAATCCAAGTTCGACCAAGCCAAAAAGAAAAAATCAGCAGTCTGACTAGTTGATTTAGGATACATACCCAATGCCTACACCAAAAATTGCTTACACCTGTAATCAATAATCAACTTGCAAACATCCGTAATCAATAAAGTTAAAATGTACCAGTGTTTCTTTGGCAGATGTAGCTTTTCTTGTCAGAACATGGTCCATTTCTCCACCTTCCTGCCATCATTAGAGGCTCATGCATAATAAAAACACAGTCTCCCTAAGGAATAAAAACACTTACATTGTGTAGGGGGCAATCCTTTTGTCATAGATTTTTCTTAAGAGCCCTCCTTTTGTACTTCTCAAACTAGATGAAAACAGTATCCTATCTTTTTAGAAATAAGTTTGGAGATGGATAGTTCTCATCACTGATAGCTCTCATCACTCATCACTTCTCATCACTGTCTTGCCCAACCCAGCCAAGAAACAGCCTCCACCACTGAATTAAATATCTAAGGAGGGGCTGGCCCCATTGTATCCTGGGATCAAAGGGAGTTAGTGGAGTCCAACAAACACCCTGAGATTGCTGCAACTAAGGGTGCCTGTGAATTCACGATACCTGATGAAAGCTAACAGATCATACAACTCAACACAATCCAGACTACACAATTGCTTGTGTGATTCCAGGATCAGATGGTGCCAAGTCCACATCAAACCCTAGGCTAAAGGTGCACTGCATGTCTGGCAACACAAGGCTCTGTGTTTTTTAATGATGCATGCTCTGGATGAGGGCCCTGTTGAAGTTTACAAGAAGTAGGGTATTCAGCAGGGCCGGCTATAATTCTGCTCACATGATGCCTGACTCTTCCTGATACAATACTGTTTCCAACAAGCAGCTTGGCTTCAAGCACTCTTCCTGCAGGACAATTCATCCACCTCACCTTTAAGTTCAAGTCTTGGCAGAAATAGTACATTACCACTGAGTACCCAGTGTGATAAATTTCCGCACAAGCTCCTCCACAAGAGGAAGTCCATGTATCAGAGTGAGGATTCAGGACACTTCCTGAAAACTAGTCTTGGGGAAAAATAAAATGGCAGCCAGGCTTAAATGTAGAGTTTAAATGTTGCGGGGGGGGGGGGAGCTGGTTAATCACCTGATGCCACAATGGCATCAGGTGTCAAGGTACTTGAAAGTCAGCTGATTGCCAGGATTTCAACATATAGTGCTTCAGAAGTCCATCCTCCTTTCTTCCTGCTCTAATGACACCAGGTGATTGGCATGTGGGCGTAGCCTTGGCAGAAGATTGACCGCAGCTTTTTAAGGAAAGGGTTGTCAGGTGTGAGCATCAAAGGGGAGCAGTAACTCTACCTAGACAGTGGGTGGTATTCTAATAACTCATCCCACTAGCACACTGACAGGACAATATTTTAAATGCTACAATAGAAGCCATCTCAGATTCTTGCAACTTTCTCAGCATGTTTCTGAATCCTTGTAAGACCTAATATAAGTGATTGCTATTTGAGAAAGATGTGGCAGCACCTACCGGTCTGAAGATCAAGGAAAGTGTGTATGGAAATGGGTGAGATGCCCTTCAGAATGTCTGAATTCCCCAACTCAGTAGGAAATGTACAATTGAAATGAATGGCAATGCTTCAGTGGGTTTTGGGGAGGAAGGTGTTAACTCTAACTAGGAAACTAAGCATTGACAGATTATCTTCAAATCTTTCATCCACTGGCAGAATGCAAACAGAATAAAAATGTCCAGAGAGAGTTGAGGGGAAGTTTCCAACCCTCCAGACCAAATTTAATTGACACAATTAAAGCAACATGCCTTATTTGGCATATAAGTTGTTTCACACCAACTTCTATAGAGGCTCTTCAGAATCTGTTTACAACTCTACTGCCTACTTTTGATAAAAATGTAAAGGTACCCCTGACCAATAGGTCCAGTTGCGGACGACTCTGGGGTTGTGGAGCTCATCTTGATTTACTGGCTGAGGGAGCCGAGGGAGTCATGTGCCCAGCATGACTTAGTCGCTTTTGGCGATCCAGAGCAGGGTACGGAAACGCCGTTTACCTTCCCGCCGAGGCAGTACCTATTTATCTACTTGCACTTCGACGTGCTTTTGAACTGCTAGGTTGGCAGGAGCAGGGACCGAGCAACGGGAGCTCACCCCGTCGCGGGGATTCAAACCAACAACCTTCTGATCGGCAAGCCCAAGAGGCTCAGTGGTTTAGACCACAGTGCCACCCGCATCCCTGCCTATTTTTGATACTTCAGCACTAAAAGATAAACTAAGTAGATGCCCCTCAAAGTAGGTGGGGGGGCAGAAGAGAGATATATATAAATGGGGTTGCTAATGCTGAGAAGGCGTTCCAGGAATAGAATATAGGATACATTTCTCATCTTGGGGGAGGGGGAGAGATGAAAGCCTTTGCAGGCAGGACTTACATTGTAATTGGGAAAATTTCGGGCCCAGTTTGTAAAGTAGACTCCACTTCCACTTGTCCATACAAATCTGTAACTAGAAGTACAATCATTCAGTCCAATCCAAGGGTCAGTTGCAGCACTGTGTAATTGCACCATAAGGAATGCTAAAAAACAAAAAAACAAAAAATGACTAAAACATAAAAATTTCACCATGGTGGATTTCACCACCATGACCAATAAGCAATCAATACCATGAACTGATATATTTTGTATACAAAAAACCTATAAAGTTTGATTAATTCAGGAGTTTCCACCACAATGCCCCTCAGGTATTATTGACTGCATCTGCCACCATTCCTGTCCATTTGCTATGTTTGCTAGAGCTAACAGGAATTTTAGTCCATCAGATTCCAGACACCCTGCCTTAAGGTAACAAAAAGGAGCAACTAATCCAGCACAAGCCCTTCTGCACCTGGAAAATGCAACAATAGGCCAAAATTACTACAAAAAGCTTTCAGCTTAGGAAGAGTCTAGAGCTGAATTGGAAGATCATAGAAGAAGGACAGATCCTGAAGCTGAGGCTCCAATACTTTGGCCACTTCATGAGAAGACTCCCTAGAAAAGACCCTGATGTTGGGAAAGATGGAGGGCACAAGGAGAAGGGGACGACAGAGGACTAGATGGTTGGACAGTGTTCTTGAAGCTATCAGCATGAGTTTGACCAAACTGCGGGAGGCAGTGGAAGACAGAAGTGCCTGGCGTGCTCTGGTCCATGGGGTCACGAAGAGTCGGACACGACTAAACGACTAAACAAAAACAGAAGAAGCAAGGCCAGGATTTTACCAGAGGTTTATGGATGTTTATTGTTTGTTTGCAGATAGTTGCCTTGTTGATATTATCTTGTGTCTATTGCAGTGGTCATTGCATTATCACCCTATTCATTGTTTTATTGTTGCACTTTCCTGGTTAGCAGCTCCTCCATGTGTCCTGCAGTTTCTCAAGTTACCAGAGTGGCAAGGAGCCACCTGTAACAGTTTGTCTGGCATGAAAGTAACTTGAACCCAGGCTCCTGAACTTGCAAAACATTAAGCCTATAAGAACAACATGTTTTAAAGGCAATGACTGCACCTTGTGTTTCTTTGTTTGGTATGCTAGCCAGATTTCCTCCGGATTCTTTGCAATCAAGTCGTGCTTCGTGCCAGTTTTTCCTCTCTTCTTCATTCAAACCTAATAGTTTGAAGCACTGTGAAGAAAAATAAAGAGCTGTGATATCCACTTTCTTTTAGAAATAAATGTCAGAAAACTAATGATTGAAAACTGCATTTTATTGCTTTTAATTTGATGCTTTGGATGATGTCATTGCCTTTTAAATGTTTTGGTATTGTTTTTTCTACAGCCAGCTCTGCTATGCAACAAGATGAAATTGCCTGCGTCAGATGAAAGAACGCCTACACTTTTCAAATTGTAGGAGCAGTATAGGAGGGAAGCATTTGAGCTTCTCTTTGAGAAGAATATAACCTGTTTCCCCCCTAAGAGTGTCATTTAATAAAAATTAACATAACCAAATTCTGAAAATTTAGTTTGAATACCATTTAACTGCTCTTTTGGGTAGCTGATACATAACCAAACTTTAAAAATACCATCTCTTATTTTAAAATCTGGCACTTCTATTTTGCAGCACAGCAGTCCTTTTCAGTCCTTATAGACATGGGGCGGTGGAAGCGGGGTGGCGGGGAGAGATGTGTAATCATGATGGGAGGTTTAACCCCTGAGCTACGTGCACATTCATTTTAACCTCTATAAAGAGCCTTTGCATAGAACTGTGGAAATGCAGAGCAATCACTGCATATTCAAAAGCCCTGGGAAAACATTCACTGTATGTGCTATAATAACTGAAAAGGGGTAATATACCAGTATATTGGAAATCACTTAGTTACCTTTTTATCAAAGAAAAGCCAGCCATCTGCACAGCCTCCAACAGGTACAGGCGTTGTGGGAGCAGCAGCTGAACGGACAGAACTCTTATCCCTTTCGCAGATGAATCTCTTCTCAGCACCACAGTTTATGTCATTCCATAAGCCTGAATAGAGAAGTTTTGTGTTGATCAGTAAGATTAAATCACTCCCAAATGAAAAATAATCAACAGCCGTTCAAGGATGCATTACAAATAAAGGCTTGACAGCAAGTACTACTACTACTGTACTGGAAATAGAGCTTGCAGGTCAACACACTGCCCTTGATTGTTGTGGTATATATACCAATTATGCCAATACACAATCTGAAGGCACATGGTACAATAACTTTTCTGAACTTAAGCTGGTCTCAGTCTGATCAATGTGCTTCAAAGGGAGACTGTCCATGAACTGTATGTTGCATAAGTTCCATGTTGGAAGACAGTGGGGCTTATGGAGAAATGTAACAATAAAATAAAATACTGTAAGCAGTTTTTCACAATTTGAACTACTTACAGTTCCAATTTGAACTACTTACAGTTCCGGAGGACGCCCCGTGCTTTGGGCAGGTGTCCGCAAGCCTTGTGCGCCCGGCGGGAGGTCCCACAGGCTCGCAAGGCTTGTGGGCAGCAGCCTGGAGCCCGAAGCACAGGTGTCTGCAAGCCTTGCAAGCCCAGCGGGAGTTGCCGCCAGGCTCGCAAGGCTTGCGGATAGCAGCCTGTTCTGGGGGCTGGGGGGATAATTTTTTTTATTCCTTCCCCCCCCCCAACAAAAAACAAGATGTGCCCTATGGGCCAGTGCGCCCTATAGGGGAAAAAATACGGTATATGTCTGTATAGCATCTCCCCAAATCTCTTTTGTTGTATACACTTGCTTATGTGATACAAATATAACGCCCATCCACATGGTAGTTTAGTGTGGATTTGCAGCTGCCTTGATTTTTTGGGCGTCACCCACTTGGCGTCTTCCCCATTCAACTGGCAGCCTGTTTCTCCATACTCCACATTGGATCACATGCGTGTAGCCAGAGGGTGCGGGGTGGGTGGGGCAGCACACAATATTGTGCAACTATCTGGGTGTTACATTATTTGTTTTATGTTTGTTTTTGGAACAAGTTCTGTTAGTAAAGATTTTGAATCATATTTTTGGATTGGACTCTTTTTTTATTTCAAGAAGAGCCAGTTTATATTCACCCTTTTGCTTCAAAATGAGCAATATTAATAACTGCAATATGTTGTGTTCAAAGCAAGGTAATGGCCTTCAGTGTATATTCAGACCGAATAGTTATCATGACTAAAGGTTCAGTGTGTAGTAGTTATCTATATATAAATTAATTTTTGTGCCACTATCAGGCACACACATTCTCAGATTTTTTAAAAAGAATGATAATATTTTGTTCTACTTGCCTGTTCTATAATACATGATGACACAATTTTCATCCTCGTTTGAAAAGTTGGGTTCATTGGGTGCCCAGGCTTCATAGGTAACTGGAGTTCCATTCAACCAGCTAGAGGAAATGATATGACAGTATTGGACAGAACAAAGTCATAGCTTTTTCATTTATACTGCATATTTTTACAACGGTTTTCAGGCTTTTTTGGAGCTCCGTGGCCAAAGAACACCAAGCTAATAAAACAGTTTAGCTGTTGACCTTGGTGTTCTATCAGACAGCACTGTCAGATTTTCTTTTTGAGAACACAAGATTAAATATATCCAGCAGTATTGCTGAAATAATGGAGCCAAAATGGCTCCGAAAACAATCATTATCTTTAAAGATTGAGATGCTATTAAAGCAGAGCAAATTGCCCATTACTTTCCTTAATATCATTTTTTTATCACCACAAGGTTATTTGGATTTTATGCCTGAGGCAAGAAAACTTTTTCTTTAAGATAATGCATAAAATAATATTAATAGATAACATTATCTCAATTATGAAGCTTAACAAAATTTATGATTAAGCTATCCACTTCTTCTCAGTGATTATGAACCATAAACTGTCCATAGAAAAAAAGGCAGTAGGGTGCACTGATTCAGATCAGGGCAATTTAAATCTGCATTTTTTTAAAAACCCAAGCATTAAATCAAGTGCCTGGTTGATATGTCATCAGGGGTGTCAACTTGAATAAGACACTGGGGGAGGCAGCTAAGCCCTGCCTCATATAATACATTACATGATGTATTATATGAGGAGGGGCAGCAGTGAGGGAGAAGTGAAGGTGGCTTGTGGTGGGGAGAAGTAAGGTTGGTCATGCCTTCTTTTTGTTCCTTAGTTGGCTGGAATGGAGGAAAGGATGGATGTTCCAGGTGTGGGAGAAAGTGACAACTATCAGCCAGGATTTGTTCTCAGTCTCTTCCAGCGGCATCATAAAGGGCTGCCATTGGGAGAGGGAGACTGTCTTTGCTTCAATATTCAGGGTGTGGCTGGGAGCAGAGCAAAATACGAGCAAGAACTAAGGACACATCATATCCAAGCTATATGCAACATCTAGGATTCAGGCAGATAGGGCAATGCCCTCTTCCTCAATGGATAAAGAAGGCATTTATTTATTTTACATGTATACAGCACACCACCTTTTCCTCTGTGGAGCTCAAGATGGCATACATAGTTCTCCCTTCTCTGTTTTATCATGACAACAACCTAGTGAGATGCATTGGGCTGAGAAATAGTGACTGGCCCACTGAGCTTCTTGGCTGAGAGGAGATTCAGCTCTGGCCTCCAAGCCCATAGTCCAGTCATAGGCAAACTCCGGCCCTCCAGATGTTTGGGACTACAATTTCCATCATCCCTGACCACTGGTCCTGTTAGCTAGGGATGATGGGAATTGTAGTCCCAAACATCTGGAGGACTGGAGTTTGCCTATGCCTCCCATAGTCCAACACTCCAACCATTGCACCATACCAGTTACAAGGAGAAAGGAGTGCTGTGCCCTCAGAAGGCTTGGAGGAAATAGATGACCCTGGGGGTTCCTTTCCAACTCTAAAATTCTACAATTCAATGATTCTAGAGCACAGTAAGTTTGTCATTGGGAAGGTGGTGCCTGCAGTCTTAATAAAGTTGGGGGAGACAAAGGAGTTGTGGCAGCATAGTAAATTTTAAGAATGTATTTTTACATTGTTGTAACCTACCTGGGGACCTTATGGTGGAGGTATGCAATAAGTAAGTAAGTAAGTAAGTAAATCATAGAAGGTATATTTTGAGATCTGTTAGACCCAGTGTTGAGTCAGAGCAGAGAGGGGGGAAGGGTTAAAAAAGGTAAAGGACCCCTGGATGGTAAGTCTAGTCAAAGGTGACTATGGGTGTGGCACTCATCTTGCTTTTCAGGCGAAGGGAGCTGGTGTTTGTCCACAGACAGATTTCTGGGTCATGTGGCCAGCATGACTAAACCACTTCTGGTGTAATGGAACACAGTGATGAGTGGAAGAGTGCACAGAAACACTGTTTACCTTCTCACCACAGCGGTACCTATTTATCTACTTGCACTGGCATGCTTTCGAACAGCTAGGTTGGCCGAAGTTGGGACAGAGCAATGAGAACTCAACACTGTCACGTGGATTTGAACCGCCGACCTTCCACTCGGCAAGTCCAAGAGGCTCAGTGGTTTAGACCAGTGTTTCCCAACCTTGGGCCTCCAGCTGTTTTTGAACTACAATTCCCATCATCCCTGACCACTGGTCTTGCTAGCTACGGATGATGGGAGTTGTAGTCCAAAAACAGCTGGAGGCCCAAGGTTGGGAAACACTGGTTTAGACCACAGTGCTACCCGCGTCCCTTCTAGGCAAAGGAAGGTTATCCAGTGATGAAAATGACAACTGCTATTTTGGGCACAAGAACTAAAAATCTGATTTCCACTTTTTGTTTGTTTGTTTGTTTACTTGTGTTTACTTACCGGTAACTTTTTTCAAAATCCACAGTTAAACCAATATAATGGTCATAATCACTGCGATAAAGCTGATTCTACAACATACAAAGAAAAATGGGAAGTAAATGCAACAATAAAGCAATCACATATTCTCCAGGGCAAGATAATTCAGCTGTCCCATAGGAAGTGCAGAATCAGGCAAGACAGAAAGAGGTTTGTAATTACGAACATAGCATGTCCATGCTGTTTAAAAATAAAATTAAAGCTTTTCAATTAAAACAAATTAAAACCTGTCAGTTACAACGAGGGTAAGCACAGAAGAAAGTTTTTTTTAAAAATGTTTCCATTTTAGCTGGTTATTTGAAGATTTCTATTTTCTATATAACTCAGTAACATTGCACCCCACTCCACCAACTTCCAGGCCATAATATAGCACGGTGTTTACCTAGTCTGTTGTTCATTTAGTGAATTTGTCATTCTTAGTGAAGACAAAGAAGAGGAAAAGTAACAAATGACATAAAAGGAGGAAATAAAGAGGAAAGAAATAATAATAATAATAGTTTTTAAATTTATATCCCACCCATCTTGCTGGGTTTCCCTAGCCACTCTGGGCGGCTTATAACATATATAAAATCACAAAATCATAAAACATTGAAAAAGAAAATATCCTATATGAGCAACAAACAAACCAATAAATTAATAGAAACCAACAGCAGCAGCATTAATAATAAGCAATTTACAGCTCCCAAGTTAAAACAGTACAACGCATCATCAGAGATCGACAACCTCTCCTGGACAATGACAGTTCTCTTTCTCAAGCTCTGGGAGGAAGACCTTTCATTGCCTACAGACAGCCACCCAATCTTAAACAACTCCTAACCCACAATAATACCGCAACCAGACTTAACACGGACACTGGCACCAGAGCCTGCAATAAACCCAGATGCCAACTTTGCTGCCACATACACCCGGACAACACCATTACTGGCCCCAACAACATCACACATACCATCTCGGGACTATTTAATTGCTCGTCTAACATTGTGTATGCCATCAAATGCCAACAGTGTCCTTCAGCTCTCTATATTGGACAAACAGGCCAAACCTTACGCCAAAGAATAAACGGACATAAATCTGACATCAAGAATCACAAAACAGAGAAACCAGTAGGAGAACACTTCAATCTCCCAGGACATTCTATACAAGATCTCAAAGTAGCTGTTTTACTACAAAGGAATTTCAGAAATAGACAGGAAAGAGAAGCTGCTGAATTGCAACTCATTACCAAACTTAAAACCATGGAGAGACCTGGTCTGAACAAAGACATTGGATTCTTATCTCATTATACATGACTAAGCCATTTTTCACCTTCTCACCCCATGCCTTTTCCTGTAAGCCCTATTGCAGTCATTAAGAGTCGTCAACAGGCTAATCTCAGCTATCTGCCAAACACCCATTCCCACCACCCTTCTGAGTAAGACCCCTCCCCACCTTCTCACTATATAGAAGGATCTGGCAACTTCTGTTTCAGTGTATCTGAAGAAGTGTGCATGCACACGAAAGCTCATACCAAGAACTAACTTAGTTGGTCTTTAAGGTGCTACTGGAAGGAATTTTTTTATTTTGACTATGGCAGACCAACACAGCTACCTATCTGTAAAAGCAATTTACAGTTATACCCAAATTAAAATAACCACCAACCAACTAAACATTTAACCAACTAGAAGAGGGAAGGGATAAGAAGGGGCTAGAAAGAAGTTTTCATAATGGGTGAAGAGAAAGGTAGAAAGGGTGGTTGGGCAGGTGAAGACAGAAGGTGAAATTCTGAGTGATAAGCCCACCATACTTTCAAGAGAGGCCCCATAGAATCTATTGAGAAGTTTCTGCTCCTCCCAAACATTTGATGGCATATTACCAGAACCATCAAGTTTCTTAGAAAACGATTTCTGCATGGCATTTTTAACTTTGGTGGAATTAAAATTACATGCTTAGTCACAGAAATAAATACTGAAACAACTATTTTTAGGTTTTGAAAGAACCCGGTTTGCTGGAAAGTAGTTCAATATAGCCACAGAAAATGCCAGCTCCAACAGGAATGGAAAATATAACTTCTTGTGAGACCTAACAAGAGGAGCATAATCAGAAACTGTTTGATGGGCACTGTACCTCAGTTCCTGTTAAATTTCTTCTCATGTGGTTGGACAGATTGAGATAATTGCCAGCACAAGCAATGCCTGGAAAGTCTAGTACTAGATTTGGCATTTATCACACAACCTGGTCAGCCCATTCAGGAATCCTATTTCCATACCTGTGTGGACCCCTGATCACATGGAAACTATTATCAGCATATTGCTGTGGCTGTGAATCATGCCTGAATTGTAACAATTATTTGGGGGGTGGGGTGATGGTGAGAGGAATGTATGTAGATTTCTATTTGGCAAGTCTTACTTCCCCATCCGTGCCTTGTTTTACAATGGAAGCATATGACCACAAAGGCTCAAATTAGGTCTTTAAATTTAGGCTGCAATCTTCTACAGACTTATTTGAAAGTAAGACCCATTGAAGTCAAGAGACTTACTTCTCCGCAGACATGCATAGGATTGCACCAATTATCTCTGCAAGCTTCGGTGACACCATGCAGAAGAAAATGTTCGTCAGGCAACAAAATGGCTATTATCAAACAATGTATCTGGCTCTTTTTAAAACCCAGCTATATTTGATTAAGAAAGCATATGTTCCATATATTTCTTACGTATTTCCACAAAAACTGTCTTTCACTTTCACTTTCAATGACCACAAGATCTGCATGTTGCTTCTTGCAGAATTCCCATGCTCTTTCTGCAGATGAACTCGCATTGCTGAAATAGTACTCGCTCTCATTATACAAAATCCATCCATTTTCAATTATTGTAAATTCATTTTCTGCAAAAGAAAGCATATTTTTATTTATTTGATTTCAAATATTTCTCAGCTACCCTTCATCAAAAGATTTTGAAGAGGTATATAAACATGTGAATAACATTAATTCACAGAACAAGTGGTCCAGCTAAGCAACTTCAGTGATCTTAATGAGGACCCTCCTACTTTAGACAGATACATTATTTCAGTTTTGAAACTTACAAGGACTCCCCACCACCACCACCACACTCCCCTTTTCTACTCCATGCTTTATTCCTGTTCACATTCAACTAGAAACAAAACAGTTTGGTTACCCTGATAAAATATTTCAAAAGTAAAATATGAAAAGAGCACCTAGAACCATGGACATATATTTCCCAAGGGGGAAAAAAGTTGGTTCAGTGGTGATGATAACAGCATTATTTGGGGGGACGGGACATTAGCTAAAATGCAAGTATGCAAGACACTGCATTTTTAAAGGTACTGTCTTATGATTTCACATAAGGTAGCTGGTAAAGCACCAGTGGTCCTTTGAGGGGCAAGGTGCATGAGAGGTTTAGTAGTAGTTTAGATGCTCTTGGAGAGAACTGATTTTCTTGGCCTTTTCAGTCTGGGTTTCGGACCAGATATGAAACAGAATCAGCCTTCATCCCCATGATGGGCGATCTTTTTGTGGAGAAGGGCAGTGGGGTTGTGACATCATCACTCTTGAACTTATTTCAGTGGGGCTTAATTCTGGGTAGACATACTTAGTACAGTCGTACCTTGGTTGCAGAGCGGAATGTGTTCCAAGAGTCCATTCGGCTTCTGGAACCATCCGAAAACCAAGGCGTGGCTTACGATTGGCTGCAGGAGCTTCCTTCAGCCAATTGGAAGCTGGGGAAGCCACACCAGACATTTGACTTCCAAAAATCATTGGAAAACCAGAACACTCACTTCCGTATTGCGATTGTTTGTGAGCCAAAACGTTCAGTGACTAAGCCTTTCAAATTCCAAGGTATGACTGTACTGAGATGACATCTCTCTTGCTCTCACTCACACTCAGTAGTTGCCTAGTACAACTAAACTTCAGGCAAGCAGGTGGTTTTTCTGAAGCTGGAGAACCACATTCTGCCAGTGTGTGTGCTAATTTGTGTGTATCAAGCTGTTAAATTGTGCACTGGTAGTGCAGCCTGACAAAAAAGTGGAGGGACAATCCTACACTCCAAAGCGGTACAATCTTCTTAGCCTAGCCAATGAAAATGCAAAAATAATAAAGGGGAGGGGGAGGAGAAGTTATAAGAATATGATGTACAGCAGCTAAGGAGATCTGACACTCAGGAACATAGGGGGTGCCTAAGCCAAACCACTGGTCCTCCTAACTGAGTACTGTCAATACCGCCAGGCTGTAATCTCCAGGGTTTCAGTCAGGGATGTCTCCCAGTCCTACCTGGAGATATGGAGGACCTGGGACCTCCCTCATGCAAATCAGATGCTCTATCACTAAGATACAGTCCCTCCCCAATTATATGTAATCCAAGCAAGCAAGCCCAGGTTAGGAAGCAGCTGCCGCTGGCTCCTGACAGAATTTCCAATGAATGAAAAGAAACTGATGGGGTGGCTCCTCTCTCACTTTCCCTGGGGCTACTTAAACCTGTGTGACCTGAGGGAAGGCAGTGTTGAACAAGCCCAAGCCAGCGAGCACTTGCATCTTTGGCAGAACCATCAATGGCCCAAGAGAGCTGATAAGGCAGCCCCAGCCCTACTTTCCATGGTGCTGCTTAAAAGAGGCATGCATGACCCAAGGAAAGGTGGAATCACCCAACATACCAAAACCAACGACTGGATCTTTTTTCACTGTTACACCTGAAAAACAAAACACATTAATTATAATGGACCCTAGCGTAATTTCTATTTTCTTACATCGTTTCATATTGCAAACAGGAGTACATAAAAATTAAAGTGTCATTTATAGCATATGACATTTCTGTAATTCTGACAGAAAAATGCGACAGAACAACCAGTGGCTTCTGTATTCACAAAGAGTTTGATGCACTAGATCCCTCGTTCTCATCAAAATGGAACACAGGGGAATCCCCACTTACACTGGGGTTTTGTTCCCGGCTACTGTGTGCGTCGCTGGGATGAACATGAGTGGGGATTTCCCTGTTCTGCCCACACCTTGTACTGCTCCTGCCCCTTTTGGTGCCAAAAAGGGCACACATGTCAGCGGGAGCATGCATGCTCATCATGTGCAAGTGTGGAGACACCTGTACTTCATATCTCATAATATGAAAGCCAAGGATCTGAACTCTGCAACATTCTTAATGACGGCTGAATGTATTTCACATTATTATTTCCTCCTCTGAAAAGTTAGGCATGTAATAAACATGTTAAAATGCCAGGTTTCAGCAGAGCAGCAAAAAGCCTGTTCACTTTGCTTAATGAACTAGTGTTAGATTAAAAGGGACCTTACCTCTCTTTATTTGGCAAACCCAATTCTTAAAATGTTCACACCAGTCAGAACTCTGCCACGAACTATAGACATAGATGGCTCTGCATCCCGTGTCTTCATGGTGACGATCACGACCATAAATATGCATTTCATAGTCTACCTACAGTGAGAATAAAGATTTCTTACTCTTTCTAAAAAAAAAGGGGGGGGCTTTAGCGGTAATATACAGAAAAGGAGACAGACTTATGTTGCAGTCTTTGAAAGATTTGTACACATGTGTGCATGTGCATATGTAGAGAGAGAGATGGGCTGTCATTTGTTTATTAATATTGTGTTGATCCTATAGGTTATTATAAAGAATCAGTTCTGGTCACTGTAAGTTATCTAGATGACTGGCCCTGTGGCCCATGCCTTTGGCTTTCTAACTACAAGCGAGTTGAGGGAGGGGCCCCACCCATTTTTCCTCTAATGCCAAACCACTTCCTTTGTTACTAGGATGGCCAGTTACCTGACCAAGAAGCTAGCTAGCCTGGCTGTTCCAGGAATCTGAATCATTGCTTTGATTTTAACACTTGTTGGTTCCAGGAATGCAGCCTACCTGCCCACATACTCAAAACAACATAAACCAGGCAGTCAACGTGTGCTCTCCTGCTCCAGTATCCTTGTTTTTGAAATAAAAAAATGTTCATTTAAACATATAAAAACAAATCTAATCCAAGCAGCAACTCTTCAGCACTGGTGGAAGAAGAGGGGGCGGTGGGAGCGCATTACCCCCAGCAGCGCGATCCTGGTGGGGTGCCTACCTGACCCGCGCTGGGCGCTGCACCCCGCAGGCGGCGCGCCACAGCCCCAGGATGCATGCCACGCTCCTCTGGGCAGTGCACAATGCTCCCGGGACGCGTGCCATGCCCCCAGGATGTCAGCCAGCCACGCCCCCGTCTGCTCTCCACCCCCCATTGCTGGAGCATGAAGCTCCGCCACTGCTTTGTAGTAACTGTCGTAAGTGTTGAATCTAAAAATGAGATTACAAGCAAATCATGTTTATAAAAACTGAAATTTCCAGTGACTTAAAATCGAAAACACTGCTATGGGATCTGTCAAAGTTCAGTTCGAGAGTAAGAGGTCATTTACTTACAGGAGATCCATCACTCCAAGTATATCCTTTATTGGGTGCCAACTCACTGAAACCAGTCCAATAACCACCACCATTTTTCCTAATTCTAAAATATATAACAATAAATATACAGAGATCAGAAAATTGCAAACCGAGTATGGAGGTAGATACAGTTGGTGTTTTAAACTTCATGGTACAGACCACTCCCCATTTACACAAGGGATACATTCCAAGACACAATACCTTTAAGTAAAACCATGTTATTGAACACCATTGAAAAAGCCTGTAAACACCCTCCAAAACCTCTGGGAACCTTTTTTTTTATAAAAACAGCAGACCACTGAACTCTGCCACAATTGCTCCCTCCAAACCTCCATTCTCAAACTCCAACTCTCCACTGGCCTCAAAGGTCAATGCAAAGGCTGCTGGGATTGCCCTTGGAAAAGCTAATGAGATTGCTATGTGCTGTTTTTGTGCCATTTTTGCACTCTTTAGGGCTGTTTTTGTGCTTTGTCGTGCCACTTACGGGTTTGCAGCAACGCGTGTCAATGGGAAGTTGTCTGTATTGTGACTAGCTTGATATTCTTTAGAAAAATAGCATAAATGAATCTATCACCAGTTCATACATTTAATTTTTGGTACAGTGTCAGATTTCTGGAGCGGGTGTGCTGTTTGGAGCAGGAACTGTGTGTGTCTAATTTCTGCTCACATGGTCAATTCTTAAGCACACCTGGATTTCAAACTAAGTTATTGGTTCTGTATAGGTGACCACATTATAATCCAGGTGTCCCCAGTCCTCTGCAGCCCATGAGTTCATTTATACATTTGATAAAACTTTCTCCTTTTGCTTCCCAGAAGCCCCCCTCAGAACAAAGCTAACTATGTGACAATGTAGTGCCTTCTAGGAAAATCGGTAGCTCCCAGCTGCTGGTCACTGGGATGAATGTTCAAGAAGTGGTGGGATAATATGAAATATGGGAGGAGCCAGCATCAGCTCTTACTTTTAGTAAAGCTTGGCAAAGTGGTGACTCAAAGCAGTGGCATAGCGTTAGTTGTTGGCGCCCGGGGCAGGCAAGCCACTGATGATGCCGGAGCACCCCCACCCCAGACAAGCAGGGCCATGCTGCTTTTCCACCCACATAACCATCACCCTACAAGTGAGCCTCGCTCTTATTGGACATGCACACAACCCTATGCACATGGTTCATTTATGGAAACAGGAGGTGCTCTTGGAAAGTGTGGGGCAGTAGGAAAAGTTACCACCTCAACATATAGCAAGTTGTGTTTCCTTTACAATCGTATCTTGGTTTTTCAAACAGCTTACTGTATTTTTCACCCTATAGGACACACCGTCCCATAAGGCGCACCTAGTTTTTTGGGGGGAAAATAAAGGGGGGGAAGTATTCCCCCCCCCTGGCGTGGGGCTGGGGTGGGGGAAGCCCGAGCTTCCCCCGACCCCAGCCCCCAGAACAGGCAACTCTCCGCAAGCCGTGGGAGCCCAGCCCCGGGCTCCTGTGCCTTGCGGAGAGGTGCACGAAGTCTGGGCGCGCTGAACTCAGCGCACCCAGCCTTCGGCATGCAGGCAACACTCTGCAAGCAGCGGGAGCCCAGCGCCGGGCTCCCCGCCTTGCGGAGAGCTGCGTGAAGCCTGGGTGCACTGAATTCAGCGCGCCCAGCCTTTGGCATGCAGGCAATTCTCCGCAAGCAGCAGGAGCCCGGCACAGGCTCCCACGGCTTGCGGAGATCTGCATGAAGCCTGGAGAACGAGAGGGGTTGGTGCGCACCGACCCCGCTCGTTCTCCAGGCTTCAGCGAAAGCCTGCATTCGCCCCATAGGACGCACACACATTTCCCCTTCATTTTTGGAGGGGGAAAAGTGTGTCCTATGGGGCGAAAAATACGGTAGTTCTCGAATGTTTTGGCTCCCGAATGCCACAAACCCGGAAGTGACTGTTCCGGTTTGCAAACTATTTTAGGAAGCCAAACTTCCGACGGGGCTTCCGCAGCTTCTGACTGGCTGTAGGAGCTTCCTGCAGCCAATCAGAAGCCGCACTTTGGTTTCTGAACGTTGTGGAAGTTGAACGGACTTCCGGAATGGATTCTGTTCAACTTCCAAGGTACAACTGCATTGTAAGATAGTTACACACAAACTGCAGCTACAGAACCTGTGCAAAGAGAGAGGGGCGTGAGGGAAGTGAGTGAGAGGCAGGCCATTTTAGTACATGCATTTCAGAGGAGAGAAGTGTTTGGGTTCACACCTTGGTTCAGGAAGTGTCAATTGGGAGGTTCACAAGAAAAAATGCAAATGTCTTCCCCAACCCTTTTTGATACTGAGACAAAGTGAAGGAAATACCATTTAATGAAACTCACAATTCCGTTATAACATTTCTTTCATTTTCACTGTGAATAGAAGCTAGGTCTCCTCCAATTGCTCTACAAAAATCTTGCGCTTCGAACCAAGATTTCCTGTTCTTTGTTTCTTTGTAATAGGCCTAAATGCATATAAATACAATTGCATATTGGTAATAACAAATCTTGCAAAATTCATTCATAGTGAGATCTTGTGTGGTTTGCATGAACACCTATTTGGCATTTAACAATGGTGGCTAATGACCAAAGTAGACATGGCATAATTGTACATGCTTTTAAAATGTACGGAAATAGCTTTGTGCAGGAGGCTCCCACTGATGCCAGTTTGAACTTTCCTCCCAACATTTTGTCCCTCCCACCTGCTGCCCTTCCTCCTGCCTTTGCACAAGGAACTCACAGACTGGTGGTTCTTGAGAGAGCAGGTAACACAGGGAAGCACAAATCTCTCTGTGTTTCCATCTGAAAGTCCTGGATAAACTGCACAAGCACAGTCTCTCTTCTACAGAAGGTCAGAAGGTTGCTTCTTCTGCTCTAATGCCAGTTCTGTAAGTCCATTTTGATCTACTGCAAACCTACCAGAGATCTACCTTCCACCCTCCCCATCTATAAAACTTTTAATAAGCAATTGAATATTGACAGTTCAAATAAATCATGGAACCAAACCCCACTATAAAAAGAGTAGCGATAAAAAACCTGCACTGAGCAGTAACACTGAAATTAAAACGGACATACTGAAATATGTATCCATCCTTGTTTTGAAACAAGCAAGAACTGGCACTGAAATTGACTCAAGAAATGGTATAAAGGTAAAGGTAAAGGTACCCCTGACCGTTAGGTCCAGTCGCAGACGACTCTGGGGTTGCGGCGCTCATCTCGCTCTATAGGCCGAGGGAGCTGGCGTTTGTCCGCAGACAGCTTCCGGGTCATGTGGCGAATCAGAGCAGCGCACAGAAACGTCGTATACCTTCCCGCCAGAGCGGTACCTATTTATCTACTTGCACTTTAGCGTGCTTTCGAACTGCCAGGTGGGCAGAATCTGGGGACGAACAATGGGAGCTCACCCCATCACGGGAATCCGAACCACCGACCTTCTGATTGGCAAGCCCTAGGCTCTGTGGTTTAGGCCATAGCACCACCTGCATCCTCAAGAAATGGTATACCTACCTTAAAACACACATGTCTAGTACTGCTTGGATGCCATTCATTTGGACATGCAGGCAGAGGAGTTGGTTTGGGAGCAGGAGTTGTTGTCAAACCTTCTGCCCATCGTTTGCAGATGAAAGCTGCCTTCTCCTCACAGTTCACAACATCCCACAATCCAGCTGCAGTCCCAGTTCTCATGGCAACACAGCCGGGTTGTCGCCCTTTTGGAAGTACAAGAAAAGTTCAGCTAAGCCTTGTTCTTCACAGATATTCAAAACAATTGGAGAAAGCCTTTGTGAAACACCATTCCTGATGGACTCCAGGCAATACCTACCAGGCATTCCTGAGTTCCAGTGGGTGAACAGAACACCGTCTCCATTTGTCCAGTTGAATGTCCCTGGTTGCTCTACATCTGAAAGGCCGATCCAGAAATATTTTTCAGAACGAAGTCCAACTAGACTAGTCAGGAAGGCCTGTTCATATCTGTGGAGAAGAATATGTAATCAATTCTTTCGAATTATTTTTAATTTCCTATATATTAAAACTAAATTGATGGCCTACCACAGGACAGTTCTCTTCCTGTTGAAGTACAGAAGAAGAAGAAGAAGAGTTTGGATTTGATATCCCGCCTTTCACTCCCTTTAAGGAGTCTCAAAGCGGCTAACATTCTCCTTTCCCTTCCTCCCCCACAACAAACACTCTGTGAGGTGAGTGGGGCTGAGAGACTTCAGAGGAGTGTGACTAGCCCAAGGTCACCCAGCAGCTGCATGTGGAGGAGCAGAGACGCGAACCCGGTTCCCCAGATTACGAGACTACCGCTCTTAACCACTACACCACACTGGCTCTCTACAGAGCCTAGCAGGACAATGGAGAGGTCACAGTGGAGAAAGGGAAGTGTCTAAACCAATAGATCCACTATCACTAAGCAATATACCTGCATTTTGCATCTATCTATACAATTCAGTCTACAGCAATTTTACAAGTGAAAAACAAAAAATGCAAGTGCATCCAGAGCAAATAACTGAAGCAGAAGAATCTCAGCCCAGGCTGCACATTAGGCGACATGTGTAACATACATACAGGATAGGATTAAGGATTTTATAAGGAATTCTAGAAAACATCCACTCACTTGAGAGAGAAAAACAATGGATTTGAAAGTCTCCCCACCACCCAGGTACAATACAGGCAGCAACCATTATAGGCACAGCCAATATGTGTGTGTCTGTGCGTGCATGCATGCATCATGTTGAACCTGGAAGTGACCCAAACCCCATACAAAAATGGGCAGAACAGGGTGGGGGTAGAGGAGAACGAGGTGTTTGCAGGCTTTTTCAGTGGTGTTTCAAGTATATGTAATTTCACTTAGACACACAGTGCCCCGTGTAAACCGGGAGTTGCATGTAATGAAATCAGTGACAAGGAGTGCAAGGTCCATGCAGTGCAGAAGTTTCAGGAAAGTGAGGCAAGCCACAGATTGCAAATCAAGTAGGAAATTCTCAAGAAACATAGAGCAGCTAATTCAAGAAAGTAGCTTAGTCACAGGCTACAGGTCAAATCTTAATATTCATTATGTGACAAAGAAATATAGCAATTACACATTTCACTCACATAAAACACATATGGTTGTTAGTCCTGTTCACAATAGAGTAGACCCATTGAAATTAATGAGCACGGATAATTTATGTCCATCAGCAAGTTTAATGTGAGCAAACCTTAGTTGGAAACAACCCATAGTCACAAGAAAAGTAATCATTTCTCTTTCATGTCCAGCAAAGGGAAGAAGAAAGGAATACAGTATATGCCCTCCAAACAGAAAGACCATTTAGTTTTGATACCTGTTTTCCACAGAAGTCAAAGATCCATGATTTGCTGCACATGATGTCTTTGCTTCTGAAAATGTTGCAGATGTTTGTTCAATTAAGTAACAGTAGAAACCATGCCTTCTCCAGCCCTGTTGATATAGAAGAACCAAAAACCATATGTTACCACAATATTACCAGGATGGAGACATTGCGTTTATTTTAATGGTGCTGCTGAACATTTACTGAGATGGGAATCACATCCACCACTAGACATCATGGAACTTACACAGAGTTCTCCTATATGTTGCCAGGGACAATGATGTCATCACCCCACCAGTGCACGAACTCGCAGTGTTTCTTTTTTATTGGATAGATCAATGAATCAGAGACCTTCAGCGCTGTTGCCAGTAAGTTGCTACCCCAGCCAATGTGACAATCTTTATTATTTTTTGCCCTTTTGAAAATTGCAGTAGTGTGAAACCAAAAAGTGAAAACAGAACAATCCTGATATATAACTAAGGGATAAAATAGAAACTTTACATTTAAATACCTTAACAAAGAAAGACTGATAAAGGGCCTTTAATGTACACATAGAGGCTCCAAGGCATATGCATAAGCTTCCCTTGTCCAATACTTTTCTCTGACTCAGGAAATGCTCCATGTATTCAATAGAGGATCTTCAAATGCACGCAGGGCGCTATCTGAATCGCAAAACGTTTTGTGTGGAATTCACCAGGGACAAATGTAAGGTTCTGCACTTAGGCAGAAAGAACCAGCTGCACCAATATAAGACAGGGGACACCTGGATTGTCAGTAGTACATGTGAAAAGCATCCACGGGTCTTAGTAGGCTACAAGCTTAACATGAGTCAACAATGTGATACAGCAAAATGAAAGAAAGAATGAATGAAAGAAAGAAGCTAATGCTATTCTAGGTTGCATAAACAAGTGTCCAGATAAAAGGAAGTTACAGCACTGCTCTGTTCTGCCTTGGTCAGACCACACCTGGAATACTGTGTCCAATTCTGGGCACCACAATTTGAGAAGCATATTGGCCAGCTGGAATGTGTGCGGAGGAGGGTGTGCTGGTCCCGGGGGGAAGGTTACCGTTGGCGTAGTCAAAGTCCGGTCCTGGGTCACTGGTCTGGAAACAGTTCACAAAGAGCGAGGCGAGGTCCGAAGCAGGAAGCCGGGCGGGGACAGGAACACTGGAAGGGCAGGTCTGGGTCCGGGCAGGAGCAGGTACTCAACAACGTTGCTCCCACAACCTGGGACCGGGCTGACTGGCCTTTATCTTCTCTGAGGCCAGGGGCGGTCCCGGCCCCCAGGAGACCCGCCTCTCCTGGCCTTAAGGCGAGCACTCCTCCTGGGAGAAACCAGTTCCCTCCGCCTCTCTGCCCTAAGCCTCTGCAGTTCAGGAGAGGCTGGGGAGTTACTGGACCCAGGGGGAGACTCACCTTCCTCTGGCAGGGCCGGGAGAGGCGCACCTGTAGGCACTGTGTCCTTAATCACCTCCGGAGCTAGAGTGGAGTCACCTGGTACCTGCTCCTGAGGATCCGGAGCAGGTGCAGGCACTTCAGATCCAAGGCCCCGCCTCAGCTCAGCCGGCCCTGGAGGCGGGGACTCTTGTGCAGGCTGGGGTTCCTCCGGTTCAGCCTCTGAATCGGATTCCCAGGCCATCGCAGAGGGTGACCAAGATGATCAGGGGTCTGGAAACCAAGCCTTATGAGGAATGGTTGAGGGAGCAGGGTATTTTTAGCCAGGGAAAGAGGAGATACGCTAGCCATCCTCAAATATCTAAAGGGCTGTCACATGGAAGATGGGCAAGCTTGTTTTCTCCTGCTCTGGAGGGCAGGACCTGTATTCTGATTACAAGAATGGAGATCAAGAATAATGTCTGACAGTAAGAGCTGTTAGACCATGGGCTCCCTTGGGAGATGGTGGACTATCCTTCATTGAAGGTTTTTAAGCAGAGGCTGGATGGCCATCTGTCATGGATGCTTTAGTTGAGATTCATGCATTGCAGGGAGTTGGCTAAATGACCCTTTGGGTCCCTTCCAATTGTACAATTCTGTGATTCTATGACAACCCCAAAGAATACACACTTCCATAAGCACATGAGAGCTCAATTTGAAGTGTGGCTTCAGGCTATAATCCAGAAGTGAAGTTTCCTTGGTTCCAAGTAAATTTGATTAAGCTTAGCATTTGATACCTTGGAGACCAGCACAGATTTATAAGAATGTCTCTTCCTGTTATGGGCAGTGGGAGGATGGTATAATGCGTATCTGCTGGAACTGCCCTCATGAGAAAAAAGTTGCCCCAAGGCACTGCAAATTCCTCCCTGAGATCTGCATTTGCTTTTATTTATTTGCCTTCCAGAGGGTGTGCAAAACACATTTATTCTCTTTGGCCTTTTCACCACCTGGCAAGGTTTTATACATTTTTAGCAGTGATGCTGGACTCCCGAGTTTACTTTATTTTGCTTTATTTATCATTGTTTCAACCTTAAGTCCTAGCAGTGCAGCTAATAAATTGTTATTCTCAATAAATAAACAAACAAAAGAAAGAGAAAGTTAAGTAACAGAAAACACTCTAGGACAACAGTCTAGATTTTCCCATTGCTAGGAGTAAAAAATAAAAGAAGTGGGGAAAGCTAATGGTGTTGTAGTTGCTGAAGATGGGAGAATGCAATTGGTGTGTATATGGGAGAGAAAAACTGTACAGCTTAACTCAAGGCTAGAGGTGCCTCTGCATCAATGGGCAATGAATCCTATAGACTAGAATCTTATAGAATAGAATATTAAGAATAGAAATGGATGGCATATATCCTTATTTCACTTTTTAAACTACTACATGGTTCACTTTATACTTACTTTTTGGCAATTTGGATCAGCAATTTCAGGTTCTTCAGAAAGAATTGCCAAAGGTGCTCTTTTACAGATGTAACCAAGTTCCTCTTCACAAAAATTATCTGCCCAGTATCCATTCTGGAGATGGAAAGGTGAAGAAATGCGTATCTCAGTGAAGGAGGGTAGACTGTCTTTACACTTTCTCATTTTCTTGATGCAAAGTTTTCTATTGTTGCACAAGGGGGACAGCTGCACAAAACGCCCATTACATTTGCATTGCTCTGAATTCTACAGCCTCTACAATAATGAATTTCTATACTGAGAAAAAAGAATAAGTTGTGAGACTGTGAGTGGTGGTGCAGATAACGAGCTAAAATGGCACTCCACCCCCGGCCTAAACCAATAATACCAAGAAAAAAGGATTAGAGAGAGATTTATTGCAAGCCTGTTAATGAGAAACAAAGTCAGGTTTCAGCCTGCAAAAAATTGGTAGCATTTGAAAATATACTTCTATCCCAACTGGAGAACTGAAGGTGAGGTGGCCTAATTCCCACCTTTGTAGTCGTTTCTGATATAAAATTCAGATTTCTATTATCTTGTCTCTAAAAATGCATTGTTTACATTTGTTTGCAGATCATGCATATTATTTTACTTTGCAAAATGTATTCTTCAATTTATTTTTACGAACTGTGTAATTTATTTTAATTTTTCTATTTATGGGAAGGTACACTTAGCGATGCCCAGAACTGAAGCATCACCACCAAAGTGATGGCACAATCATATCTGCTAGAAGCTTCCTCTTTAAAAAAGAAAAAGAAAAAGAAAGAAGGCGAGATTCTCAAGAAGATCATTTTTCATGTAGTGGTATGGAAACTGTGCTAATTATGACTAATAAAGGATGGGATGCAAATCACTGTCTCCTTACACCCCTACTTCTCCTAGAATTGCAATATACAATTAGCTCTCAACAGGAGCAGCTGGCATGGTGGGGAGGGTGTTGTGGAGTCACCCTGCTTACACCAATTATGTTGCTTACCTGGACAGTACAAGGACAGTGTAGGAAAGTTTGGTGTGCACTAGTACAGCTGTGGGAGTGTCAGATTAGCTGTCAGCATATTTGTTTGGTCTTTCACACAAAGACGAATCCAAGGGAAAAACATCTCTATTAGCGTTCCTTATTTTTACCTCCCCATTCATGAATGCGCAGTCATTTTGCACATCATTTATGTGTGTGGGTCTTCCTTTCTGCCACTTGGTGAGTCTCACTGTGGATCCATCACTCCATTCAAAATACATCTGAGTCTTCCGGTCATTCAGTCCTATCCATAGACTATCCTCCGGCTCTAAGAACACAAATTCATCACGTTATTTACTCCCTGACTTTAGTTACAAAGAACTCGGGCGTGGAACAGGATCCTGTGCTACACTGCTCTGTGGGGTACAAATGGGGAATTAGCACCCAATTAGACATGTTAATGTGCAGCTAGCTCAGTGGAGGGGAACCTTTTTCAGCCAGGGATCCAGAATGTCCTGCGAGGAGCATTGCCAGTTGTGCGTTGGGCCAAAAACACGAGTGGGTAGAGCAATGCTACATTTCAGTCACACATAACTTATGGGTTTTTGCACACCCATGTGCAGTGAGCCTCTCTGTGGAAGGGAGCGGCAAGTGATGACAGGAGGAACAAAGTTGCCACAACAACTTTTGGGGATTAACAATTAGCCAGAACTTTATTGATTACAGATGTAGGTAGGCTTAGGCACTGGCTGTGTATTGGCTAGGAGAAGGCTGAAGTTAGGGCAGGGTCATGCCTGAGGTTAAGGGCCAACTCAAGATGTGGGTCAACTAAGGTGGCCTGCCCTAGGCTGCAATTAGAAGCCCAGCTGCTCCCCACTTGCCTTCAGGACAGAACTTTGATTCTGAACACTTTTCCAGGATACCCTGAGATATTGCACCTGCTTGTGGTCGGGGTGGTCCACCATGTCAGCCCACACCTGAAGACAGACTAAAGATTCCACCCAATACCTTATCTGCTGAAAGTTGTGATGATTACTATTAGGAAGACAGAAACCCCAAACAGGCTAAATTTGTTTGCAGGCAAATTCCTTCCCAGACCCTAATACAGCAACCATTTTGAACCACAGCAAAGTCTTCAAAACGAGGTGCCCAAGGAACAGTATATAGGGTTGGTGGGAAGGCTGTTCTTCTGCCAACTGTGCTGGCAGCCCAATGCTCAGCAGGCTTTTAATTTTCCACAGGTGGACCAGAGTGAAGACTAGTACTCGGATCTGTTGCTCAAACCACCCCTCCAGGGTCTTGATTGGCCCAGAATATTTAGAATTTTGACAGGCAATCCCATCATCCCACACAGCTGGCTGAGGAGTATTCCAATGGCCAGCTGTGAGGGCAAAATGATCTTTTCTGCTCCTGGGGAGATGCGCCAGGACTGCAACTGCCACCCACTCTGAATTTTAGGCGAGTGACCCTTGCAGCCATACTGTCTTCTCCATCTAGGCAAGCAAGAGCCACTACCAGCAAAGCAAAAGCTCTTATGGTGGATGTTGAACACATCCAGTGTGTGTCGCCTACGGAGAGCCCCAAAAGCTAGACTGAGAGCCCAGGCCTGAATTCCCCCACCCCTGGGCAAGCCAAAAAGTTTATTTTGGAGTGTCGGTCACATAATGCAGTATTACAGATGCATTAGCATCTTCACTAACCTGGTACCCTCCAAAGTTTTGGAATAAGACTCCCATCATCCCTGCCCATTGGTTATGCTGAAATGTATAGGGTTTGTAGTTCAAAACATCAGGATGGAACCAGGCTGAGGAAGGCTGTAATAGTCTGTGCCATATCTCACATTTGACATTTTTGTGTCCCATATTCATCATCATCATTACAACAACAACAACAACAACAACAGACAATCCCTCCAAAATATTTTTAATCAGGGAAGGGGTCCCAATAACATTCCATTCCAGCATGTGGTAACAACAACAAAACATAAGAAGAGCCTGCTGCTCCATCTAGTCCAGCATCCTGTTTTCACAGTGGCCAACAAGATGCCTCTGGGAAACCAGCAAGCAGGATTTGAGCACAAGAGCAAACTCTCCCCTCCTGTGGCTTCCAGCAACTGGTATTCAGAAGCATTGCTACCTCCATCTGTGGAGGCAGAGAATAGCCATCATGGCTCGTAGCCATCAATAGCCCTCTTTCCCACAAATTTGTTTAATCCTCTTTTAAAACCATCCAAGTTGGTGGCCATCACTGCCTCCTTTGGGAGCGAGTTCCATAGTTAATTCTGAGCTGTGTGAAGAAGTCCTTTCTTCTATCTGTCCTGAATCTTCAAAAACTCTCTTCCCCTTTATCTCACATATATCTTGGATACCAGGAGAACGAAACTTTCTGGATATACTTACGGTAGCCTAGCTGAGAAATGATGAAGCTGTGTTCTTCAATGTTGTGTATACTTATTAAGTCTCCACCTTCCTTTCGACAGGATGATAGTGCCTGCGGCCACGTCTTGAGGTGTCTGTAAAGGCGGTAACAGTGGCCTTCATATGCAGCCCAGCCATCTGAACATTTAATAGGCTTTGACCGGCCTAAAAAGAGAAAAACCGTATTTAAGATAGCATGACTGGATGGATTTCCTTAAAAAAACAACAACTGCAAGCTCAGGTACACTGTGCTCACTGCCTGGTGCCTTGCATACATGATTTTTTTTAAAAAAAAAGCAACCAGGGCTATGTCCTTGGATCAAAACAGGCCACAACTTTATTGATTACAGATGTAAATGAATTTGGCTCAGGCATTGGGTGGTTCTCTTTTCAGTCAGCTGGTCTGCTGACTGCTGGTGATGGGGTCGATTCTGAGATAGGAATGCCCTATGACTTACACCAAATAGGAGCACCCCATCAGAATCGCCACCTAGGGGAGTGCTATGGTCCTCAACCCCCATCTGGGCTTATGAGCACCTCTCTTAGGATACCTTTAACAGGGTACCCCAATTTCCTGGAAGGCAAACCCAAAGAGCTGCACCCCTTTTGATTAATTACTATGGATCCTACCCAATGCCTTAACTGCTACACAACCTGCTCTCTCTCACACATATACACACGCTCCTTAGAAATTATGCATTGTCAATTAATCCAATGACAGAATTTGGGACTGAGACAAATGTCATGTATGATGCAGAAGGGGACTTCACATAGCTCCTTTACTGGGGTCTACCAGACTTAACCCTGGCGACATGGGGCTCCCTCATCCCAGGAAAGTTGTTGAACAGGTCCTAGGTTTGCACCAAGTCACGATAAAGCACTATCATTAGCTGTACTTCAAAGTCCTGCTCAGTGTTGAAAATAGCTGCACCCGCAGAGGGTGCACCACCACAAGTGGTCAAAGCTTCTGAGGAAGAGGCTTCTGGTAACACCCTCCCCCCTTCTGCAACCACTTCAAAACCCAGTTGAGGTAACAAAATGGTGGTGAGCCAAGTCTACAAGATCTGAGGTGGGACTGGGAAGTGGGGTTACTCTCCCCCTGTGAGGCATGTTTTATGAATTTGCACAGCTCAGCCGAGTGTAGTGAGTGGAAGTGGCAGGCTATCTGAGGAGTCCACCCTTTACTGCAGGAAATTGTGAAATTAAATCTGAAGACATCCTTCCACTTGCACAAGATCTTGAGCAAGCAGGAGCACAAGGAAATGTCATAGAACATATAAACTTTTATAGCATGGCATAAACTTGCAATCATATATTCTCAGCAGTCCTAGCAGATAGTTTCCTCAGAGGCAGGCTTTGGGAATATGGCACCCTGAGCGAGGACAAAAATTGGCATTCCCCAATATTTCTTATTTTCGCATTCATTCATTCATTCATTATTTACTTATTTATTTATTTTGTTCCCCCTTGGCTCAGTGCCCTGTGTGGAGGAATCGCCCACATCACAGTTCTTTGCACACAACTCACAGCTTTTCAATGACTTGACTGATAATAATTATATACCACATTCATAAGGATCACAAAGGTCTACACAAAAATGTAATAATCACAAAGTTAGGTGTAGGGGGAAGACTGTTAGAGCTTTGTACAGGAGTTCCAATATATTTCTTTTCTATAATTCCCATCTTTTTTTCACGATTGAATTCTAGATTATATCCATCCCTTGGAAATCTACTCAGGCACCGCCATATGTGGTCCAGGTTCCTTTTTAGACCACGCCTTACATCTTTACCGATAGATAACTTATTCTTGGCTACTGATAAAATATCCTCCAGCATCTGAGTCCAATAAAATGCTTTACATTGCATACACTGCTACAAATAGCAAAACCTCCATTACTAGAGAAAAGCTTTAAGAAATATTGGACACTGGCACACTCCATAACTTATGGTACAACAATATAAAGGTAAACTTCATTCCCAGTGCAGCATCCTACCTGAAGAAATAACAGAAGTATCTAATGAAGAATTTTCTCTCTTGCAAATGTACCCAATGTTATCTTGACACTTTTTATTCTGCCATTTGCCATTTTCAGACTGCATTGATCCACAGATGTTTTCTATTTCTGGAGATGGGCTACCTTTAAGAAAGAGTGAGAAAAACTATTTTTTTTTTTTTTGCTTTGTCCTAACATGGCAACACTGTAATTATTATTTATTTCAAGATGTTGCTTACAAGATTTTAAATACCAATACACTTTACTGATTTATTAAAGCATGTATATACAGCCCTTTTATGGAATGGGTAAGGCTTGTGTTGTTATTGCTGACATCTGTCTGTCTTGAGAGACAATAAAGTGCACCTCTGGGGATGAACTCAAACAGCTGCAGTAACAGCACCAAAATGACCTCCTTGTGGTGCAAGCCTGGACAGTGTGTCTGGAAGTCCTGGGCTACCCAGATGACAAGACCCCACTCTTGGCCTTACTGGTGTGGTTCAAAAGGAAGCAGAGAAATACGTTTGACACTAGTTTGGCTGCAGGAGTTGCTGGAAGCAGGTGTATAAGATGCCATCAGTGATGCAGCAAGCTGATCAGCTGCCTGTGGGACAGGGCGAGCTGGAGCGGGACGCTCTATGGGGCCTCCGAGAAGTCTGCCTGCCTCCTCCCACTCAGCCGACCTACAGCTGAGGGGGAGGCAGCGGGCGGACCATTTGGGGCAGCGCAGAGCCTGCGGGTGCCCAAGCCACCGTGTCACTCCCAGGGGAGTGCGCTGCAGGCCCCGCCATGAGTGCCGCCTAGCATTTTGTCACCCCCCTCAGTGGTGACACCCGGGGTAAACTGCCCCCTGCCCCCCACTTCCTCTACCCCTGGGCGCCATCCCACTGTCTTAGGGACTCCAGATTTGTGTCGGGCTTACTCCTTAGCCTTTTCTTCTCCCAAATATGTTGTTAAGTATAATTGCTTGGTTGACATTGAAATGGAAAATAACTCTGTATGTGTTTAAATGTGTGTGTTTTCTTCTGCTGGTACCTAAGACACTATTATGTCTTAATTGGATATATAGTACATTGAATGATGCCTATTGGAGCCCTAAAGCAGAAAATGCTGGGATGTGTAACATTTTTTGGATATGTCCTAAAATCAGAAAATTCTGGGAAGAAGTAATAATTGGCTAAGTTTTGGAGCCTCTAATATTGTTATTTGAATATGTTAAAGTTATTGTACCAAGAGGGGAGAGGTAGCTAATGCAACATTGCTGACTGCTGCCAGAACGAACATTTGTCAACACTGGGGGGGGGGGGGGGTGCTGGAATGAGAATACCCTCCATGAGACAATGGATAACTAAACTTCAGGGCATTGGTGAGAACCAGAGAATTCCTTTGGGTAGTATCCATTCTAGATCTTATAGGCGCCAGTAAATCCCTTGAAGCATTTACCCTATTTATTTTGATTATATATTCTGTGTTTTTATATTGTGATTTTATCCTGTGAGCCACTCTGAGACCTGAAGGTATAGGGCTGAATACAATGTTATAATAATAATAATAATAATAATAATAATAATAATAATAATAATAATAATACCATATGTGACTGAATACTAAATGGAGACGGCTTTCAGTATTTATTTAGTTGTTGGCATGCCAATGGTTACTCACCTGGAGCCCAGTTTAAATATCTAAAAGGACGATCGCCAATCCACTGCCACCCACTCTCAACATCGAAAGAGTTCAATCCAATCCAGTAGTCATTTTTCTTATCATTTATTAATCCTATTCAAGGAAAAGAATATCAGTCATACTGAATCACTGCCACAGGCACATGATGTCTGCAGCTGCTGTAGGGAGGGCTGACAGAGTGGACACAGGATACTGGTATTGGGTTGAATTAGGCCACAGCATGGCCGGAGGTGGGGAGGGGTACCAGGTGGCCATCCCATCCCCTGGCTGGGCAGGAAGATGGCAGCCTCCTGGGCCCAGCTGCAGTCACACTGTGTGGCAAACATCCTCCTCCGGAGCCCCAGGTAAGCAGATATTATGTAGCATGAGGTTTATAGTTAGGAAGCTGGAGGCAGCGGCCAATGAGAAAATGAAAGAAATACAGTGGAACCTTGGAAGCCGAACACCTTGCAACTTGAACGTTCCTGTCCCAAACGATCGAAAACTGGAAGTGATTGTTCTGGTTTTTGAACGATTTTCGGAAGCCGAACTTCCAGCATGGCTTCAGTGGCTTCTGAGTGGCTTCAGGAAGCTCCTGCAGCCAATTGGAAGCTGTGCCTTGGTTCTTGAACTCGAATAGACTCCTGGAACGCATTCCGTTCAAGAACCAAGGTACGACCGTACTCATTTTTTATGCTTCTAGGGCAGAAATTAGATGAAACATTCTGTCTAGTATGCAGGTACAATGCTTCATCATCTTCAACCAACACAACTTTACATGCAGTTCCTCATACAGTTGTTAAAGACACAGAAGAACTACCAGATCCTTTGGTAACCTGAGATGCAACGGATAACCTGTATGGGGATTGTTCGAAACTCCTCTAGGGGTGAGGTTACTTCTTATATAATGTTTATGAAGTTGCTGTCTATAGTTGAGACGGTATTGACTAATTAGCAGAATATCACAGGACACTGATTGCTTCTTCAGGTCAGCCTTGTTATGTCCTACCTGTCAGGTATGCTTGTTCTTGTAAATCGGTGATGCTCAATAATTCTGCATTCTGTTGCTGGCAACTTTTGCTTGCTTGGTACCATGTTAGAGCTGAGTAGGAATTGATCTGATACAGATCCCCTGTCCAATGGTTTCTGGTCCAGAAAAATTCGTCATCTGTAAGCATTGTTAACATTAACATCAAATTATAAAATTACAAATGGTGAAGCTAAATCTACAAGTGAGATACATTTGATGACTTAACATACCACTTATCAAAAGAATACCTCAAACGTTATGGAGAAACATAGAAGCTTATGTGATACTTGGGCAGCATCACTGGACCTCACTCCATAATCAGAGGGCTTCTCAAGCCCCATATTCATGCATTCAGTGTGGATATCTGCAAGGGAGAAACATGGATACCTGCCCCCAGGTCCTGGAACTGGATAAATAAAAACAAGAATAAATAATGTGTGGCCTGTACTACCCCAGCAGTGGTGTACCTTGGGGTCTCAAATTTCAATGTCATCCTAGGCAATGCCAAAATTCTACCTCACCTCCTCCTTTCACGATCCATTCTAAATAATCATGTGGCATCCCTGGCAGAGCTCCTGAGGGTGTGCACCCAGTGTAACTGAACCTGTAGAGCTTCCCTAAATTCACCTTTGACCCCAGAGCTCCCCTCACCTCGCTTCTGCTTTGTCACACCCCACTCCATAAAAACACAAATAATCACTGGACAGACTCCAGAATGGGAGCCCAAAGCCCAGAGCCAAGCACAAACATTCACCTTTAACATACCATTACACACATTCCCCAAATATGGAGGAACATATTTAATTTTAGGAGCTCCACTCATTCAAATTCCTTCTCTGCTTTGGGCTTCTTACCACAAGGAAAGAACCTGCATGCTTTGTACAATATCTGAACCCCATTCCCTCTCAGCTACTCCCCACTGAACAGCTGGTAGTTGGTAGGAGACCAGGGGACCAGATGAAATCTAGCTGCACCCTGAATTTAGCACCCTACTTCGGCTGTAGGCCTTGATTTTGAAGTGAACTACATGCTTATCCCTCTCACTTTCTAATGAAGAAGTACAGGCTTCATACTATAGGAGGCCCTGACATTATTAGTATCCATTTTGTTCTGATCCACAGGGGAAAGTCCTGTCGCCCCACATTTTCTGCTTAAATTACACAATTTATAAAACAGAGAAAATAATAGCTGCTTCCCTTTTCTCTTTGTAGGAGAAGCATCTCTCTAAACAGCGCATTTATGATGATAAACTAAAAGCCGCCTATCTTATACCATCCACTGAAATATATATTTTTTAATAAAAGTGCAGATAAATGAATTTGTAAAGGGTTTAACTTTACTGGACAATATCCACAGTGTCTTTATTCACATCTGCCCATTTGACATACTTCTTCTCAAAATTAAAGCTAGGAGTCTGGCTTCCCTGTCTCCCCCAAATCTGACCCCTTCGACCCATGTGTCAAAACCCTTGCAGTAATCCCAGCAAAACAATGCAAATAAAGTCAATGCGCTGGTAAACTGCAAGTCCCACTTCAGAGCTATGCAAATAGATAAACTTCTGTATGCAACTGCATCCTTAAAATTGCCAGTATATGAGTGAAAAAATCCATAGATGCATGTTTACAAGGAACAGAAGTCTGCCAATACATTTTGCCCTCTGCTTTGTTCTTGCAGCAGGGAAAAGACGTGCAGTTACACACTTTACACCAGAACTTTCCAAACTGTATGTCACAACACATTAGTGTGTCAGTAGGTGTATCATGTAAATGCTCCTGGGGCTGGAAATGGCTTACTGCATTTATGCGACTAATGCGCCACCAAATCTAATGCACGCCTCAATTTTCAAAACCTTGAAACCAAAAAAGTATTTGCTGGCAAATGTAAATGCACCATTAAATCTAATGCACACCCTATTTTTTGCAACATAATTTGGCCAAAAAAGATGCACATTCCAGTTGAGTAAATACGGTAGTTTAACTTCTGGTTTGCTAGTAAAACTAAATTACTGTGCCATGAAATGATGCATGTCTAAAAAGTGTGTCACCAACATTAGAAGTTTGGAAAGCTCTGCTTTACACCGTACCAAACCCCTTCCCCCCTCAGCTGCTCCCCACTGAAGGTTGGGAGGGAACCAGATGAAATCTGTCTTCATCCTGCATCCAGCAGCTCCTGTTACGAGGGAGCCGGCACACAGCTCATGGAGATAACTGCTGAGTAAATCCATATATGCAGAGACAGTGGCTTTTCAGTCCTTTTATTAGTATCAAACAGAATACACGGAGGCTGTGGAATGTATTCCCTTAAGCTTGAGCTGTTGCCCAGGGTGCCCGCCCCTCTCCCTTGGCGCTGATTTCCTACATCCGAGACTCCTCCTGGCTGGCATGGGAATCTTTCTGTCTCTGTTTGGCTTTCTGCTCTGAGACACAAAGGGAGCATCTTGTTCTAGGATAAGAAGGGAGCTCTACCAGGCTTTCAAGTGCCATGATGTCATTTGTCTGCTGTACTGTTTCTATCACACCTGACTCCTCTCTCTGTTCAGGACTAGGGCACCTGCTAGCTTGCTCCTGTTCCTCACCCTCCATTATTTTCCAACTCTTTGCTTCCTCTTCTGGGGTGTGTCCTGTCTCAAACGACCATGACCTGGGTCCATATGATCTTCATGTGCCTCCTGCCTGGAAGCCTGCTGGGGCGGAGGTCTCTCCCACTCCTCCTCATCTGGTTGGTCCCTGACAGCTCCCCACCTTTGGTCTAGACTTCAGTTCTGGCCTGAACTGAGCTGCATCCTTATAACCACCGCTTTCCAATGAAAAACGGCAGGCCTGATCCTGTAGGGTAGCCTGACATTACTGACAATTCATTTTGTTCTGACTCACAGGGGAGAGATCCCCACCCTCCATTTTCTTCTTAAATTGCACAATCTGTACAACAGAGGCAACAGAGACAGCTTCTCTTTTCTCTTTGTAGGTGAACATCTACTCTAAGCATCAAATATAGGATGGCAAAGTAAAGGTTTAAACAAAACTTTTTTAATTGTTTACCTGCTAGATAATTTATTATGGTCGGAGACCAGCTTATAAAACATACTTGGGGGTACAATCCCAGAAGGAAAACAAACATTTAAAACAATTTACAACAATAAATTTAAAATTTATAAATGCAATAAGTATATAGACACTTAAAACTTTAAGATAAGCTACCACAGAGAGATGAAATTATTTACCTTTTATTGGACAATATCCAGTTAAAGAGTCTCTATCCACATCTTCAGTTGTTCCACACCAAAGTTGTCCATGATTATCATCATCTCTTATGCATTGAGCATACCATTTGTTCCGAAACTTGAATGGAAACCTACATGGGGCTCCCAAGGCATTGCCTTCTATAGTATACAGAGCTAAAGGCAAATTGAACAGACTGTGTTATGCCGGACTGATTTCAAACAGTTATGAGAATTAGCTAAAGCAGAAGAAATGAATACAAAACTCTCAATATAGAGCTACATATATATATATATATATATATATATATATGCAGGTTTTGGTGTCCTCGGGTGTCTTCCCGTGTAAAAGTTGGGGTGTCTAGGCGACGTTTCGACGAGGTCTCACTCGTCATCTTCAGGCTGGTGCTTTCGGCTTCTTGTTACTGGAACAGAGCGGGATCTCAGTGTTTGAGTTCCTATAAATACTGTAGAGGGGTGTGGTGTATTGCCTCAAAAGTTCTGGGCAGAGGGGAAGTTCCCAGGCTAGTGTTCTTTTCTTCTTTTGTTCCTTAATTACTTGAGGGATATCTTGAGTGATTTCTTGAGTGATATTCTGAGTACCACTTAGGTGGGTCATTAGGTGTGGATTAGTTGCTAAAGCCTTCGTGTCTTGACCTCTTGAATTTGTGAAGAGTTTTTCTGGGAAGATGGCTGTACTGCACTTAGTTGTGCTCTGGCTTGGCTTCGTGTATAGGGGCGAGCTGTGGTTTTGTGCCCTGTGCCAGCCAGATCTGTGTAGGGATTGCAGGGGGGTGCAGCATCCGGAGGTGCCACTATGGTTTGGTTACTGGATGGTGTCTGTAATTTATCTGTGGAGAGGGTCTGGGTTTGGGTCTGGTGTGGTTGATTGGTGGTGGCGTTCTGTGTGCCTCTGGATCTGGTGTCGGTTTTTGTGGGGAGGGCTAATTTCCAGATGTCTGGTAGGCGGGACGTGTCGTCACGCTTGTTCATGTTGTGAGGGTGTTTCTCTATCTCGATGGCTTCCATGATTATTCTCTTGTGGTGATGTTCCATGTTAAAGAGCAATTTGGAATCTGCAAAATTAATTTCGTGTCCTGTTTCTTTCATGTGTTGGAAAAGAGAGGAAGATTTTTCTTCTTTTTTGACGGCATTCTTGTGTTCTGCGATACGTGCATTTATTCGTCTGTTTGTTTGTCCAATGTACGTGGCTGGGCAGACTTTGCAGGGTATTTCATAGACCCCTTGGTTTTCCAACTGGATTTTATCTTTGGGGTTTCTGAGGATATTGGCTATTTTTTGGTTGGTGCAAAAGGCTGTTTTGATATTGTGTTTATGGAGGATTTTGCTAATTTTATCTGTAGTGCCCTTGATATAAGGAAGGAGGGCCATGCCATTGTTTTCTTCTGTGTCTTGGTTTTTGGGGGGTGTTTCTTTTTGGATTAGCTTCGTAACCCTGTTTTGCTGGTATCCATTGGCGATTAACACATTTGAGAGATTCTGTAACTCAGTTGTCAAGTGGTCTTTGTCAGCCAGGCGTTTGGTTCTGGAGATGAGGGTCTTGGCTACGGAGTTTATTTGTGCAGGGTGGTGGTGTGATTGAGCATGTAAGTAGCGGTTGGTGTGTGTTTTTTTCCGGTAGATAGTGTGTCCTAGGGAGCCATCAGGTTTTTTGTAGATTAGGACGTCAAGGAAGGGAAGCTGGTTGTTGGCTTCTATTTCCATAGTGAATTGTATTTTGGGGTGTAGGCTGTTGAGATGTGTGAGGAAGCTATCTAGTTTTTCTTTCCCGTGTGGCCAAATTACAAAGGTGTCGTCAACATATCTGAGCCAAAGTTTGGGTTTGTGTTCTGACTTGTCTAAAGCATTGGTTTCAAAGTGTTCCATGTACAGATTTGCGATGACCGGTGAGAGGGGTGATCCCATAGGTGCTCCTTCTATCTGTTTGTATCTTTGTCCATTGTGGATGAAGTACGTGTTGGTTAGGCAGTGGTTGGTCAGGTCCAGGATGTATTCGGGGGGATTGTATTTGTTTTGAATGGCTGTCAGGGCTTCATTAATGGGCACTTGTGTGAAGAGAGATACAACATCGAAGCTCACAAGTAGGTCATCGGGATGTAGGTTTTGCTTCTTTATTGTTTCTATGAACTGGAAGGAGTTTGTAACGTGTGAAGAGATGGATTCTGCATAGGGCTGAAGTTGCTTAGCGAGAAATTTAGCGATACAAACAGATAGAAGGAGCACCTATGGGATCACCCCTCTCACCGGTCATCGCAAATCTGTACATGGAACACTTTGAAACCAATGCTTTAGACAAGTCAGAACACAAACCCAAACTTTGGCTCAGATATGTTGACGACACCTTTGTAATTTGGCCACACGGGAAAGAAAAACTAGATAGCTTCCTCACACATCTCAACAGCCTACACCCCAAAATACAATTCACTATGGAAATAGAAGCCAACAACCAGCTTCCCTTCCTTGACGTCCTAATCTACAAAAAACCTGATGGCTCCCTAGGACACACTATCTACCGGAAAAAAACACACACCAACCGCTACTTACATGCTCAATCACACCACCACCCTGCACAAATAAACTCCGTAGCCAAGACCCTCATCTCCAGAACCAAACGCCTGGCTGACAAAGACCACTTGACAACTGAGTTACAGAATCTCTCAAATGTGTTAATCGCCAATGGATACCAGCAAAACAGGGTTACGAAGCTAATCCAAAAAGAAACACCCCCCAAAAACCAAGACACAGAAGAAAACAATGGCATGGCCCTCCTTCCTTATATCAAGGGCACTACAGATAAAATTAGCAAAATCCTCCATAAACACAATATCAAAACAGCCTTTTGCACCAACCAAAAAATAGCCAATATCCTCAGAAACCCCAAAGATAAAATCCAGTTGGAAAACCAAGGGGTCTATGAAATACCCTGCAAAGTCTGCCCAGCCACGTACATTGGACAAACAAACAGACGAATAAATGCACGTATCGCAGAACACAAGAATGCCGTCAAAAAAGAAGAAAAATCTTCCTCTCTTTTCCAACACATGAAAGAAACAGGACACGAAATTAATTTTGCAGATTCCAAATTGCTCTTTAACATGGAACATCACCACAAGAGAATAATCATGGAAGCCATCGAGATAGAGAAACACCCTCACAACATGAACAAGCGTGACGACACGTCCCGCCTACCAGACATCTGGAAATTAGCCCTCCCCACAAAAACCGACACCAGATCCAGAGGCACACAGAACGCCACCACCAATCAACCACACCAGACCCAAACCCAGACCCTCTCCACAGATAAATTACAGACACCATCCAGTAACCAAACCATAGTGGCACCTCCGGATGCTGCACCCCCCTGCAATCCCTACACAGATCTGGCTGGCACAGGGCACAAAACCACAGCTCGCCCCTATACACGAAGCCAAGCCAGAGCACAACTAAGTGCAGTACAGCCATCTTCCCAGAAAAACTCTTCACAAATTCAAGAGGTCAAGACACGAAGGCTTTAGCAACTAATCCACACCTAATGACCCACCTAAGTGGTACTCAGAATATCACTCAAGAAATCACTCAAGATATCCCTCAAGTAATTAAGGAACAAAAGAAGAAAAGAACACTAGCCTGGGAACTTCCCCTCTGCCCAGAACTTTTGAGGCAATACACCACACCCCTCTACAGTATTTATAGGAACTCAAACACTGAGATCCCGCTCTGTTCCAGTAACAAGAAGCCGAAAGCACCAGCCTGAAGATGACGAGTGAGACCTCGTCGAAACGTCGCCTAGACACCCCAACTTTTACACGGGAAGACACCCGAGGACACCAAAACCTGCATTCCTGTACCCGTGAAAATCTACGAAAACAAATATATATATATATATATATATATATATATATATATACACACGCAGATGCACACATACACTTTTTTCCAGTGTTCACATCCCTCAAGATTTGAACATCCATTCTATTGCATCAATGCATACATGAAAACTTTAATTGAAGTAAATAATCAGTCCTTGGTGTGTCCAGGGTGGGTTGGAAAAGACTCCTGGTTGAAACCACTGCCAGTCAGTGCAGACAATAAGAGGTAGACGAGCCAACATTCTGTCTTCAGACAAGGCATCTTGCTATCTTTCCAAGTCCTTCTGAAGTAGGCTGCATGGTATGCACACTCAAACACTAGTGCCCATAATGGAATGCCTATTCCAGAGTCGGGTGGCCAAATAAACAGAAAAGTACAGCCCATCCAGTTTGGGTAGACCTGAGCCCTTGTTGCAACACAAAGGAGGTGAAAGCATTGCCTTCTAAGGCAAACAGAGCTAAAGGGAAATGGAGCACATACAGTGGTGCCTTGCAAGACGAAATTAATCCGTTCCGCGAGTCTCTTCGTCTTGCGGTTTTTTCGTCTTGCGAAGCACGGCTTAGCGGCTATTAGCGGCTTAGCAGCTTTAAGAAAAAGGAAACAAACTCGCAAGAACTCGCAAGACGTTTCATCTTGCGAAGCAAGCCCATAGGGAAATTCGTCTTGCGGAACGACTCAAAAAACGGAAAACTCTTTCGTCTTGCACTTTTTTCATCTTGCGAGGCATTCGTCTTGCGAGGTACCACTGTACTGTTCAGGGATAGTTCTATCATGGAATGGATTTTCAGTTTCATTGGCAACTGAAAAACTTCACTTGAACACTTTGCTATGGCAGAAGGCACATGTGTGTTTTGTGACAGGAGTGAAGCAGCACCTGGAAGTGGCGAATGTTTCAGTGCAGCATCTTCAGTGAGAGAAAGGGAAATCACACGTTCCCAGCACCCTTAACAAACCAGTTTGCAGGATTCCTTGCGGAGATGTGCTTTAAATATATGGTTTGCACATAAGCCTTAATGTTTGCTCTGCAGTTTCTCTCAGCTGCTAGAGTTCAACATTTTTAGCTTTTGCCCTGTTCTTGTGATAGCTGGAGTTTGGACTGATTTGTACCAGGGGGTATTTGTACCAGGGGGTATATACGAGGAACACATCCACACTTGAATTGAACAATGTAATTGTTTATGTCCTGCTCATTTACTACTGGACTCCACCCCTTGCTAATAAGACTGAACCCTGGAGCATGTTCTCTGCCCCTTTACTGCTGGCTTCTGACAGCAGACTCCACCATTGTCACTCCTGATATTTCCCCTTGATATTTCCCTTAGTTAGCTTTTACCCCTTGACTAGGGATGGAAGAATTTGTCAGTTTTGTTTCTCTCAGTTTCTTTTCCCCCTCCAAATCTAAATTCAGTTCTCCACATTTCTGCAGGAATTTGCACTTTAAAAAATCGTCGTGATTTATTCAGCATTTTAGTGTGAATATCTCATATGGAGCACATTTTATATGCAGATTTGACTAATGTGTATATTTCTGCAAGCAACTTTCCCCAAAATATTTTTTTGCAAATATGTTTATTTAGGTACCTTTTTGTAAGCAATGCTTGGTTGCAGAACTACATTGCAAAATTCAGGCAACTGTACATTTTGAAGGGAAAGTCTGTTTTAGTTGTCCTAACGTTTTCAAAAGTGCAAATGTGATAAATTCAGCTTTAAATGCAAACTGAATAGAATTTAATCCCCACCCCCACCCTTGAACTACCAGGTCTACAGCTGAGACTTGGATTGGTAGCAGCATTTTGTCTTTCAAGTGTTGGAGTCTCCCAGAACAACAACAACAACAACAACAACAACAACAACAACATCCAGTTCTATTGTGACATGAAAGTAACTGGAGTTTTCATAGTACTTAGATTTGGCTGGAATTACATTAGTCCCTTCCTGGGACTAATGTATGTGTGTGGTGTTGGGGAGATAGAGGACAGACAGTCAGAGAGATGGAGAGGCCGGGTGACATATTTGTCTTTACCATGGCAGAAGCCAGAAGTGGGTTTAGGGCTGTGCGAGCAGGGCACAAACACTGGGCGCTGAGCTGAGAGGGCACTGTCTCAGAGCCCAGTAAGCTAGATACTAGGCTTTGGGAATGAGGCACAAGGCCCTGACAGGGTCCTAGAGTCCTTCCGTCTCCTTACCAAAGCCTAGTTAGCACATTCCCATCCTTGGGGAGGCGATAGGAGGCCTATATGCCCCTGCCCAAGCCCTCATGCCTCCTTCCCAAAGCCAAGAGCCTCCTTACCTGTCTTTGAGAAGGCAGAACGAGGGCTGGGTGGGGGTGCCAAATTTTGACCTCACACGAAGTGCCACATTGCCCAAGTCTGTCACTGTAGAAGCAGACTGTTTTAAACAGCCTCTGCTGCCCGTTTACTGTGGTCCTGATGACTGTTATCAAGTTTGGTTTTTCTACTGATATATTTTGAAGTTGCGTGGTTACCATCATGCCTATTTCACCCCCTGATGCAGGGGATTCATCACGCTTGAAGCAAATACACAACCTGGTCATTTAAAAAAAGAGAACAGATTATCTGAACTTTACCTTCATAGTGTTTAGAACACAAGTTCTCTTCAGTTCCATAGATCTTCCAGGTATTCTCGCTGGTGGCTTTATTAGACAGCATAACACGATCTTTTCGACCACCCTCAGGAGTTACAAACAAATCTTGGTGTTCAAGTCCAAGGAACTTTGTATCATTTGTGCATTCCCATTTCTGAAGTTCAATGGTCTCATTACAGGAGGAGAGTGTGACCCGGGCCTGGTCTGACTTGGAAGGCACTGCCAGGCATAACTTTGTCGCCATGTTCAAAATATGGCCGTCGGAAACCCACCTAAAATTTTGCCGCTCATTACTCTTATCACAGTAGTCCAGGATGATGGAACGAGTGTTCCAAGACTGTATACAAAGCTTGAGGTTTTCATTATATATCAGAAAGCTGTCACTCTCTGTAAAATTAAGAGAGGAAAAATAATAGGAAGGAACTTTGTGAGAAAGTTGCACAGGGCTCTTGTAGTGCATCCCACTTCTAGCACCAATTATATGGTGGATCCCACTGCTGTACACCAATTGCGGTAGCTCCTACCTATGGACACATACTATAATCACAACAACAGGTTAACTTTGGGTTCTTGTGTGAGGGAAAACTTTGGTACGTGGAGACCCAGGCAGAAGTTGAACAGATAAGATTTATTTTATAGAACAGAGTTAATAAAACAAAGGATGTGTCAGGAGATAATGTACTTTCAAGAAGCAGTTAACTTATTTAATATTTACACTAAGTCTAATGGATTCCATTGTAGGCCTCCAATCAAGGTAGTAAGCACACAGCTTCTTTTAAGCTTCAGTTGCTTATGTTCAGTTATCGTGCTTCCATTAGATGTTACAGGTTTCTAGACAAGTTGGTAAATGCTTTGCTTATTTTCAGTTATGTTACTTCAGTTCCTGAAACATAATTACTTCGGTGTTACATACACAGCTTCCTCCACAGCTTAATTCTTTGGTTCCTAACCAAGGTGGTACTTTTTGTCAGTTACCCTACCTTTTTACAATCACACTCCTGAGGTATTTCAAGTAACAGACCCAAGGGATCACCGCACCCCTCTTAACTCGTTTGGGAGTCTTCTCTTTCTAGAGGAGCTCTCCCCTCCTGACTGGAATGAGACCTAAGTAAACTGTAACCTCACAACTTCTACTTCTCCTGGGTCAAACTCAGCCTTCCATTTAACTCCTGGCTGAATACTCTCCCTAGGCACTGCACACAGTCTTCTAATCTAAGCTAAGAGTCTCCTTTCTCTAGCTATAGATATTTTCCTCAGAGTGGACACAAACAGACCAGAAACAACTCTCCCTTTTGCTTTCTCTTAAACTTCCTCAGAAATGGCTCCTTTTATTCTCCCTCCCAAAATACTGTTCCACCTACCTCTGGCCAGCTGTCTTGACATTTTTTTAGCCATGATATGACCTAGCCAGCTAAGGCTTGTGAGCTTCTACTTTAACAGTTCTTTGTTTATTGTTTTTAACAAAGCTTCATAATTTCTTTGATTTAATTGTTTGAGATCAACTGTTAAGATTATCCTGAGGTATTTTAATTATCTTTATCTTTGACATTTCTGTCAGCCGCTTTTGAAGTGTCACCATCAAATTAATTGGTAGTATTTTTTTATTTTGCATAATTAATTTGCAATCCTGCAGTTTGATGGAAGATTTCTAAGTGTTCTTTCAAAGACTGAAGCACAACAATTGAATCTTGCACCATTATCAATGTATCATCAGCAAACACTGTCATTTAATGAAGATGTTGAGTATTGTTCATGAATAATATTGTTAACATGTTATTGTTTAAGAATTTCTTATATTTAGCATTTTTTTCTGTATTGTGCAAAAATAAGCAACAGGGATATGACTGACCTCTGTATAGGTAAAAAGCAAAATATTTCTTGAAGCAATAGAACACAATTTAAAAACATGTTTTAAAAATTGTGTTAGCAGTTAATTTATTGTAACCCACACCTGTTTTCTTTGTTGTGAGCAGCTTAAATATTAAATTAGTTATCATTCAATCTAACATGTCATGGATTTAACTTCCAAGCTGTACAACTTTAACTTCCAGAAGATTATTTAAATTTAACCAAATAAAAGTACCTGAAATATGCACCTCAACTTATTGCTAAGGTAACAATGGTGATGGAAGTGAAGAAGAGCATACCTGATACCAGAAAAGCTGGTTGAATGAGGATCAAGAGATTTAGGAACAAAAGGAAAGACATTGGCCACAACCAAACTTGCCACACCGCTCCCGTGGAAATAAAAGAAATCAGAGTTTGCTGCTTTTTAAGAACTCCTTCATAAATGAGTCAGGCAGAATGATATTTTCACTTCTGTCTTTGGCATTATGAAACACTTGTAGCACACTCACTTAGATTTTTTGCTAAACTTTTAATCAGCTTCCTTCAGAGGAAAAAACCTATTTCTGCTGAAAATCTTTGGGTTATTTAGATTTATTTCCCATCACATAGACTGGTTCAACTCACCAAACCAACAAACAGTACACAGTGCTACGGAAGGAAGTAACTAAAAGATTCTCATTGATAACTATGCTACTGCTAAGCCATGACTTGAAGATTAAGTCCCAGATCAAACCAATAAGGAATCTCTGTGGCTAAAGTCAGTGAGATCAGCTGCTCAGAACAAAAAGCTGACTGGAACTGTGTAAAGCTTGGCATGTCCCAATTGTGGGACCACAGACAGCATGGAGGCTGAGTGTGTTAAGGTTAAGACTCAAACTGCATCCTTGGCCCACAAAGTTTACTCTGTAAGGTTTGCTGTGGGATTTCAGGAGAGTGAAAACTCTTGTTTGAAACTCCTGCCCTTTTCTTGGCATCCTATAGATACTTGAAGAGTGTGCAGATACAGTCTGTGATTAAGAGCCATCTATGTACAGTGGTACCTCAGGTTAAGTACTTAATTTGTTCCGGAGGTCCGTTCTTAACCTGAAACTGTTCTTAACCTGAAGCACCACTTTAGCTAATGGGGACTCCTGCTGCTGCCCCTCCGCCAGAGCCCGACTTCTGTTCTTATCCTGAAGCAAAGTTCTTAACCTGAAGCACTATTTCTGGGTTAGCGGAGTCTGTAACCTGAAGCATATGTAACCTGAAGCGTATGTAACCTGAGGTACCACTGTAGCTCCTTCTTGTAATAACCTAGGTCCAGTGGTGTAGCGTGGGGAGGGCAGAGAGGCGTTGGGGTTTTTTTTAGGGGCACAACCAGGCATTCCCATGACTGGCTCCCTCACTGAGGCCAGAGTCGCAGTGAGGGAAGCTGTGCTCGGGTCGGGCCTTTGGAGCCTGGCTCCAATGAGCGAAGGAACTGAAGAGGCAGCTTCCTGCATGATGGCCCAACTGCTGCAGCTGGCCACAGCTGCACTCCCAGGCTCCAATGCGAGAGTGCACCCTTGCACCACTTTCCGAGGCTGGGGTAGGACAGTCAGAGCCCAGCTGTACAGGGCTACCAGGGCAGCATGTGTGCGCCCTTGAAGCAATGCACACTTGCCCCAGGCAACAGTACCATATGCTCTACCACTGTCTAGTTCTTTAAGAATGCACTGGATGATATTCCAAGCCACCAGCCCTTAAGAGAGCTGGAACACACACACACACACACACACACACACACACACACACACACACACCATTTATAGTCTCTGCAGGCTTTAGTCTTTTCTGAAATCTTGAAAGTTTCAGAGCTGATTTTCAGAAGGGTGAATTTAGTGGATGAAGTCAGTCCCAGCAATAATCACTGCAGGTTCTGGGGAGCATGAAAGCAAAAATATATACAACCCACCCACACGACTTACCAGGCAAAGGACAAGAATAATTGGTATGTAACCTGCTGCTGCGTATCACTTAAACAAGGATATGTGGGAAATTCAGCCTCATATAAACAGCATGCGTAGCATGAGGGAGTTAAATCCATAGAGAAAGCTATTTTTGCTAGACTTGACTGGGTCATACCCCCTCACCTTGGGATGAAGGAGGTGAAGTTTCTTTGTTCGCCCCTCTTCCATTATGTGAATCTGGCCAGGGAGGACACCTGGGCTTGTCACTCCAAGTCCACACCATGTGTTTAGAAACCATGTTATCAAATTTTGCCTGTGTTTTTCTTTCTAGTTTTCTATGGAAAACTACATGAATCTGATCTTTGGAAACTTTGTAAGTAAAAAAATCTTTTTTAACTTACCAAACTGTGTGGCTTTTTCTATGCTAACAGGAAACAAAGGGAAGCTTTGTAAGTGAGTTAAAGCGGGATATTTTAAAGGTCTAATAGTCTACATTCCCATGCTTTACTTTGCTGCATGTTTCATTATTTTAAATCTCTGCTGGGCTTACTGACTGGAGAGCGCTTGCCCAGCGTCTGGATCTAGGCATCCAGGAAATTATTATTTTATAATAACCAAATACCAATAGGTTACACATGCTCCGTGGGAGAGCTGAAGCAGGGAGTGGGCACCATTATGGGCAACTAAGTTATATTACCTTAGAAAAGTTAGGGATGATGTCTGTTGTGTCCTTTCTGTAGGCCTTGTGTCCTTGGAAACAGGTCAAGTTTAATGTTGCTCAGATTTATTTATTTTTGTCTAATTATGGTGTTCTTTTTTAAGCAATTATTTTTCTGGCACCTATTTGAAGATCACAGTGAAAGCTGAGATGGAAGGACAGACACAGACTGAGGCAGCAAAACCCAGCTTAAGAGAGAGAATGGTATTTGCGTGCACGTGACTGTGCTCATGTGTTTCCTGGTCTTCTTAAAACTTTGTGGCAGTGATACTGGTTCATGTTAAAGAATCGTAAGTTATTTGGCTCCATCACTGCCGTTGCAGGGAGTTCCTTCAGAAACTGTTAATTCATACATTTGCCATGCAAAAGAACACCAAGAATTGATACTAAACTCATTACACTTTCATTGTGAAAGATGCACTGAGTGCTTCGTCACATACTACCTTCTTTCGACATTTGGTTTCATGTTTGCTGATATGCTGACAATATATTTGTTCCATTGTTCACTTCCTCTTCTGGCGAAATACTGTGGAAGGAGAAGCAGCCCTTGGCTAATTAAGCAATTTATGGCTTTTTAAACTGTGGGAGAAGCGCAGGGCTGCCCTGCCAGGGGCATATGATGGGGTGGGGGGGCGGCTCAACCCAGGTGCCACTCTGTAGAGGGGGGACAAGATGGCTCATTGCCTCCCCCCCAGCTGTAAAGTGGCTGAGGGCGCTTGCGGTGTCTGTACAGGCTGCTGCACGTGCGCAGTCCCCACCCCGAACGCCAGAGAGGCTTCCTCCACCACTGTGCCCTGGGCAGGAAGAAAGGGGGTATGGAGTTGGGTGCAAGGGGTCTTCATTAAAAAAAAAAAATTAGAAATGCTTTATGCATCTGCATGTAATCTTGCCCCGTTTAAAAAAAAATTTTTTTTGGTATGTGGTTTTCTTTTGGTAAATCTACCAAAGAATAAAATAAAATAAAATCAGGACTAAGGAGTTTTCTCAGGAGGGTGGAGGGTGTGTGTGCAGTGTCCTGTTGGTGTAATGGTGGTGGAACTCACCCTTCTTCTGATTGGAAATGCTCAGCAGGGGGCAAAAAAAGGGGAGGTTGTGGAGATAAATGTCCTTATTTTTATCTGGGGGATGTTGAAGGGTATGGAACTTGTATGTGAGCGGTAGTTAGCCCCTTATTTGCTAGTAGGCACGCGTAGGACATATATTTCAAGAAATATATGTCATTGTTTTCAAGAATTATATTTCACAACAGGCTGTTAGGAAATCCTTTTCCAAGTAAGTTGTAACTGAAAAACAAAACTATATATCCTGTGCAGCTGAGGCCAAACTTCAGCGAACCCCAAAGTGGAAGTATTTGTCTATAAATCACTTCACTTAAAATGCCAGATTTGTTACAGGTACGTAAGCAAAGAGAATGAAGAGCTGGAAATTTCACTATTAAATTTATGTCAGGCTGCAAGCTTAAGAATTCTTCCATGAATATAAATCCAGTGCTATTTTTCTAGAAAAAGAGGTGCCAGAACTCACCACGAGCGCCTCCCTTGTTCTCTTAGAATGGCAATGGTGCCCACCTGAGAGGTGCCAGAACTGAGTTCCAGAAAGTTCCGGCTGAAAAAGCAGCAGCAGCACTGGATAAATCCCTTTTAATTCAATGGGATTTTCTTCTAAATGAATATTGATCTATTAGAACCAAATATATATAGTTTCCCCCTTATAAGTTAAATGGCAAATGAACAATGTAAAAATTCAAGAGTTTCAGTCTGCAGGTGTTCAGATTATCTGCCAGCTGTGTGTGAAAGCTGGGCCGCATTCATAGATACTGAAAATCACTCGCTACGTATTTATTTTATTTATCTTTATGTTTATATCCCACCTTTTCTCCATGGACCTCAAGGAGACATACTTGGTTCTTTTCTTTTCTGTTTATCATCATAACAACATTTTTAGATATCTTAGGCTACAGGGGTGGGAAAGCCTAATGGGGCTGATCGTAGGCGTGGGAAGGCCCGGTGTGGCCCGCCACAGTGAGGTCAGGCCCCTGAGGGTGGGTGGGCATAGCCCCCATCCCAATTTTGCAGGGGGTGGGGTGGTCTGAGGTCCCCTCAGCCATAGGGAGTTGGTGCCTATGGGTGTTGTGGTCAGATGAGGACTGCCTTCTTAAACCTTCCCTAATCTAGGTAAGTGCTTTACAAAATTGCATGTTTTAAAAAAATCCCCCAATTGCAGGAAGTGACGCTGGAGCCCACCAGAAGAGATTTTCCTTTCTGATTTTCTAAGTCCCACTAGTCCCTTTCAGCCTGAAGGTTCTTCGCTTAGGCAGGAATAACCAGCTGCACCAATATAAGACACTTGGTTTACCAGGATCTAGGAGTCTTAGTAGACCACAATATGAGTCAACAATGTGATACTGCAGCAAAAGAAGCTAATGCTATTCTAGGCTGCATCAACAGAAGTCTACTCTCTAGATCAAGTACCACTCTACTCTGCCTTGGTCAGACCACACCTGGAATACTGTGTCCAGTTCTGGGCGCCACAATTTAAGGAGGACATTGACAAGCTGGAACATGTGCAGAGGAGGGCAACCAAGATGATCAAGGGTCTGGAAAGCAAGCCTTATGGGGAGTGCTTGAATGAGCTGGGTATGTTTAGCCTGGAAATGAGGAGACTAAGAGGAGATATGACAGCCATCTTTGAATATTTGAAGGGCTGTCACATGGAAGATGGAACAAGCTTGTTTTCTCCCGCTCTGGAGGGCAGGACACAAATCAGTGGCTCCAAGTTACATGAAAGGAGGTTCTGACGAAACATCAGGAAGAACTTTTCTGACAGCAAGAGACCTTCAACAGTGCAACAGGCTCCCTTGGGAGGTTTTGCACTCTCCTTCCTTGGAAGTTTGTAACTGGAGGTTGGATGGCCATCTGTCATGGATGCTTTAGTTGAGATTCCTGCATTGCAGAGAGTTAGACTAGATGATCCTTGGGGTCCCTTCCAAATTTACAATTCTAATATTTTATGAAAGGTCCTTACAACATAATGCAATTTAGTCCCATATGATTAAGCAATTATAAATAAATGAGTCTCCCCCCCCCCTGAAAATAATACACTCAGATAAACTGGTTTGTGCAGATCTTTTTGGGTAACAACGGTCTACATCCAACTAAATTCTACTTAGGGAAGACACTTTGAAATTAATGTTTGGATTTTTAATTCATTTCAGTGAGTCTACTCCGAGGTAACCGTGTGTGAGAGAGATAAAGAGAGAGGGAGAGTGATATGTAAATTTACATAGGAGGGCAAACGAGGGATGAGAGCAAATGTAAAAAAGAATGGGACAGCGGCAAATTCCTGCATTGCAGAGGGTTGTACTAGATGATACTCAACAGGGTCCCTTCCAACTCTACAATACTATAATTCTAGGGGAAAGGAGCCAAAAGGGCAAAATCGCTTCCCAAAGGTGTTTTTTCAGGTGAGAAAGGATTTAAAGTGAGGCAGGAAACAGTTAAGTGGGGATATGTGGAAAGGTGGGAGGGGGCACAGAGAGAGGGGGGAGAGAGTGAAGGAGGAAAGAGTCGCCCTGTTAATTTGTTTGCAACTTCAAAAACACAGGCCATTACTCAGGAAAAGAAACCCATGAATACCTGAGTGTAGGTGCTTAAAAGACACAGAGTGCGTGGCAGTGAAGGGAGAAGTGGCTTCGCGCAGCTCCCAAGTGCTGGTGGGATGGCTCGCTTTCCACTCTCACCTGCCTCTGCCTCCCGGCGGTGGCTTTAAGGGCAATGGCTAGGCCTGTGTGGGTTCAGGGGGCAGCGGCACAGGCACACGCTCCCCCACTGGTGGAGAGGGAGGGGGGAAAGCCCTGTGGCACTGCCAGTGCAATTCTGGCATGCTTCCTCTGACCTTAGGGGCAGAACATAGCTATGCTGACTCCTTATCCATACGCTTTTCCCTTACACAGCTAGTTCAGCCGTGTTTCATTTGTTCGCTGAACACCCCCCTCAGTGATGAAACCCGGGGCAGTCCACACCCACCACCCACCCCCTTCCTACACCACTGCACACAGAGGTACAAACAGACCTAGCTTTATAGGGAACTACAGGCACACAGTTGGGTGCTGTGCATGCAGTCACACTCTCTGCAACAACACCTAGGCTCCTTTTTTTAATCTTGAAAACTGTCTCTTCTGGAGGAGATTCACCCTTCTGCTCTTCTCCTCCTCACAACAAGTGGGATTTTAGCTTTCCTGAAAAGGCCCACTGAATTGGGGAAAGAATATATTGCAGCACCTTGGTTGCCAGAGGATAACATTGACATGACCCTTAGGTTTTTTTTGAATTGCATAATCTTTAATCAGAATATAATCAGTACAACTTATGATTTTACTCATACTAGATAATATGTATTCAGAGCATTCTGCATCATGAGTCTCATTGTAGAAAGTACCTCTGTATACTGCTGCTTAAGACGAGTAACTTCCAGCCATGGTTACTTCTTGGAAATGAATGAATGAATGGTGCAATCCTACACCTGTCAATTCAGAAGTAAGTCTGAATGGGGGTTCAATGGGCTTACTTCCAGGTAAATGTATACAGATAGCATTAGTGCCTACATTTGTTAATTTCCCTCTTCATCCACCACATATGATTCTGAGCCATTTTTTTCTGAAGAATTATCACACGGTCACAATGGAAAGGATTGTCAAAGCCTGCTGTGGTTTATAGTTGCCTGCTTCTTCTTCTTCTTCTCCTGTAGAAAATACAGGCTGTGATACCTGCACCGATGAGGATGAAGATGACTGGGAGAACGACTTTCAAATATTTGCCATGTGCAAATGCAGAGACATCTTCTTCTTGCACTGCCAATGAGAGAAAAGGTGTAGATATATACATACAAAACATTAAATACTTTACACTATGATAAGAAGGATGTCTGGGTGGTGTTTACTGCACCTAAGCACAGCGTGTTGTGAACTTGCAAACCATGAACATTGCCCCTTATTTGTAGGGAGGAAATGGGATGCAGAAGATATGTGGAGTCACAACCTGAGCATGTAAAGAAGCAGCTTTTATTCTACTCAAAGTAGAAACAGACTGACCTTCTTAAAAGAAAGGGCTATGAAGGAATGTAACCCCAAAGCTGTGGGACACTGCTGAACAATTTCCATGTGTCCAAGAAATAGTGTATCTTCCCCCAGTAGTTTCAGCACTGTGGCTAAAAATGACAGCATTATTCTGTGCATGTGCCCGTGAAAGGGGAACCTAACCTCAGGTGTTCCGCCTCCCCACTTTTCACACGCAATACTATGGAATTTTCCAATAAATCAAAATCTCTCTCTCCCACTCTCCAACTCTTTCACTTCAAAGGAAAAGTTCTTTACCAGAAAGCAGGGCTGTCATTATTCCTCCCCACCCCCAGTAGCCTGCACAAACCTCCTGAGAGGAGGTTCAGCTGCTGATTACAGCCTGCCATTTTGCTACCAAAGACATGAATACAACCGGGGGAGGCAAGCCCACCAAGCCAAATGGCCACCAGTTGTTTGATGGTATTGGACAACACAGTCTTCTTGTGCTCAGGAGGGAGGAGTTGTTCACCATGCAGAGCGATGCCTTGATTAGAGAATTTGTTGTGGGCTGGATTAGTCTATGGATGGGGTCATCCATGCTGCACCAACCCTTCTAGTGTGGAGCAGTAGTTCATTCATCGTGGAATTTGATATTTGATGAGCACTTTCAGTGCTGTTTTTGTTCTATGGACTTGGACTTTCTAGTTATTGCTTTCTGTTCTAAAGCGATTTCTTCCTGCCATGTTACTTGCTGACATTCAGGGGCATGACAATGGTTTTTTTATTTCAGCTGGCATTTCAAGGTAGGGTGCTGTTGTTTATAATAATGGAATTTAACTGTCTCTCCCCCCACCCCTGGTATGTTTTGTTTGGAATAGAAATTTTATGTACACCACTTAATATACAGAATTTCTAAGCGGCATATAAATGTATGAAATTTATATTTTTTTAAAAAATACTGACACTAGTAATACCAGTGAGGGGGTAGTGCCAGCTATCCAAGCAGAATGACCATGTGTCATTAATAGTCTTACCTGTACTGTTTGTAGGTGCTTTAGTTGTTTCGTCATTAACTGCAAAATAAAAGACATGCTTAAGGTGTAATCATATACATTGTGCAAACCACAGAACTTCCTACTCAGCCCAGTAGGAAGATAGTTATGCAAGGGAATGTTGCTGCTGTTTAGCTCAAGAGTTCTGATCAGCAGGAAAGTGAACCAGTGGGAGTTTTGAGTGGAAGGAAACCTAAGCAACCTCTCTGCCAGCAGGTCTGGCCCCCACCCCCACTCCCCAGCGCAAGAATCCAGGTTTGGGCATTTGATTCACCAAAAGATGATTTGGCCCATTGGTCCTTCAAATGTTGTCAAACACTTAATGGTAAAGTATACTGTATTAAAAAAGATAAAGGACCCCTGACAGTTAAGTCCAGTCGCAAACAACTCTGGGGTTGTGGCGCTCATCTCGCTTTACTGGCCGTATTAGTGCAACTTTATTTGAACAACAGCAAAAAAGCTGATTTTCAAATATTTGATTGCAACATCCACTTGGATATTAGGCAAGGTTTATCAAAATTGTAGGGAAAACTTTATATTTTTCAGGCTTTGGGCCTTGACATATCACAACATGAAAATAACTTAGCAATATATGCTAGACAGGGCTCTTCCTAACTTTGAAGTTTCAATCCAACACATTACTATTTAAAAATGAGAACCATTTGAAATGTTTATTGCATTCATGGCTTAAACAAGCCATCTTTGTGTTTCTCTACAAACGATTTAGAAACTCTCATCACTTTGGAACCTAAGTCTTACTGCCTGTCTTTTCTTACTGCTGTATGGAAAAGCACATGAATCTGGCCTTTGAAGTGTTTGTAAGTAAACCATTTTTAACCAGCCAAATGTGTGGTTTCTTTCTATGCTAAGGGAAGTGGGGAACTTTGGAAGCAACCTAAAAGAGGATATTTTAAAGGTCTAACAACCTAAATTTCAATGCTTTACTTCACTGCATATTTTGTGATTTTAAATCTCTGCTCTGGTGAGAGACACCAAAGCGTACTTACCTCAAACCTGGATCTTAAGCATCCAGGGAACTCTCTTTCTCTTATACCTAGTGTTTTTTCCTTTAACCAAAATACAAAATACCAGCAGTTTGTGCTAGAAAAGGAATGACTGACAGTTTGGAAAGAATGCTAAGAACTTGCTAGTAAGCATAGTAGGGGGTGGAAGGTTGTTAAACTGCTGAGGTAGGGAAAAGTCTGTTTTGTAGAATCACAGAAACACCTTCCTTCGAGAGCTTTGTGAAGAAGGAAGCAGATAAAGAGATAAGGCTAAACTTCTAGTACTGTATAATGAATCAAGCAAGAGAGCAGTTGGCCAAGATCACCTTAAGACACTAACTGCAGTTCTATATAACTCAATATTCCCCTCTTGTATTATATCAGAATTATGGCTAAAATTTAGTTTAATAATAATTTATGACCTACTTTTGGGTGTGTTACATATAAATGACATACGATCGTGGCAATCCGTAATGAACCATTTCCCATCATCGCTGTTCATGGCAATGCATTTCTGACCCCGAAAAGCTTGAGGATTGAGTGCAGGTTCTTCGCCTCTCCAATTGACAAAACCCACTTGAGTTTTATCTTTCCACATCCATTCTCCTAATTATAAAAAAATATATAAATAGCAATATGACGGAAAGGAGAAGAGTAGCACCATGACTGTAAAACATACTATATGGAAACGTGTTTTAAAATTACAGTGATCCTTTTTCCTCTTCACCTTTTTCAGTTTGGAGAATATGCAAGCTACTGCCATTATCGTATCAGAACACTGAATACACTAACAATAAGGGGAGAGTGCCTCTGATTTCTGACAGCACTCCCCCCCCCCCCCATATTTAGTACTATTTTGGATGGTTCTCTGCAGTGTTCTTTTCGGTTTAAAAAAAGGAGGGTCTGGTGCCATAGGTGCCAACAGAAAATGGCTGCGAATGATAGCAAAAAAAATGAAATAAGTGACAACACTCCATACCGTCAGGATCATCACAAGAAAGTACTGGTTGTCTGGCTCACATGTGCAGACAACATAGAGGTGCCATGGTAAGTGGGAACATTGACACTGCTCCAGATCAAAGCCATTTTTTGAATTATTGTTTACTAGTAGAACGTGACCAGTGTTGCCAAGCAATTCAAAGAAACCTATAAATCACGGATTTTAAATAGACAGGGCAATTTGTTTTGTTATTAGGGCAGTGCAAGTGTACACACAGTGATCCAACGTTCCCACCTGACCTGGATGATATCACCTGGATGAAAAGCCTCTCCTCTGTAGTTGTGAGTGGGAGCTGTTTCCCACGTTGGCAGGGGGTGTTCCAGCCCCTGCCCAGCTGTCCCAGCTGCTGTGCCCCCAGGGAGCCAGCCAATCAGGTGGAGGCTTGGGGGCGGGGTTTAGCCGCTCAAATGCGGCCGCAGCAGTGCTTCCGTTTCATTGCATTGCTGGTTTTTGAAATCCTTTATGGTCAGGAGGCGGGCAGGGAAAAGAGGTGCTGCATCACATTTCTTCCTCCTCCCAGTTATTTCATGTTACATTAAAAAGTTGGAAAGAATATGAGTATTGAAGACAGCAGGGAAGGGAATGCCAGTGTTTTTCCATAGGGCTTGAGATGGAGGTTAGCTGTAAATTTCCACTGCAACGGTGTGGCGATCTAATTGTTTATCACATGCAGTCATGAGACTGGGGTGGGGTTACAGGAAGTTTGCATATGTTAATTGAGTAGCATCCTCCATTTTGACACCACATAGTCCTTTGTTCTCAACTTCTGAGAAGAACCAATGTGAAATGGGGGTGAAAAGGGGAGCTATGATTTTTAGGCTCAAATCCATTTCAATCAGGGTTTAGGTCTGGTTTTGGCACAGAAACTGCTTTGGTCTCCCTGTATGATGACTTTTGTCAAGAGAGGGGGGGGGGGACACGCCCTTGTTAATTCTCCTTGGCTTCTCAGCAGCTTTCGATATCATGGCCATTCTATCCTTCTGGAGTGGCTGTACAAATTAGGGGTGGATGGCACTGTGTTGAGGTGGTACTGGTTCTACTTGGATGGCCACTCCCAGAGGGTGATGCTTGGCGAGTGCTTTTTAGCCCCATGGAGATAGTAACATTTCGGACCACCATTTTGATTCAAAATAGTGTCTGGCATTCCAACATCAATGAAAACTGTCACCCCGAACCTCAGGAATCCTCATGCCAAGTTTGGCAATGATCTCTTGAGAGATGCCTGAACCTACGGAGGACCAAAGGACAAGCCACTTCCCAAAATATGTAGTAATTCTAAATTTTATTTTCCCAATATGCCTAGTGGGACATCTGGGATGGAACTTCAAGTAATGGCAGAGCCATAAATCAAGTTGAAAGAGATGTGGTTAGGGGCAGGGCTTGATTATTTGAAAGCATAGTCAGGGGTCAGCAAACTTTTTCCACTGTCCCTCAGACCTTGTGGGGGGCTGGACTATGTTTTGGAAAAAACAACCCCCTCCCACAACTCTCCCCTCCCTTCTTTACAGCACCGGATGAGCCCCGGTGGCTGCTTACCTGTGCCTTGCGAGCAGCAGGGGCTGGTGGTGGGGTGATGAGCTGCACAAAAGGGCTGACTCCAGAGAGGGGCTGCTTAAAATGGTGCTCAGCTGACTTCCTCCTCTAGGCAGGGCAGGGAGAAGCCAGGAGGAGGGAGGGAGGAGGTGCCGCCACGGTATGTGTGAGGGGGGTGGGGAATGGGGCAGCCCGAACAATCAGAATCCCCACGCCGATTCACGCAGCAATTCCCGGACCGTCTGTGGGCCGGATCCAGAAGGCAATTGGGCTAGCCCCAGCCCCTGGGGCTTAGTTTGCCGACCCATGGCATAGATGTTTCCTATACTACTGTTTACCATCTAGTTGATGAATTCTCAGATAATGGGTGAGTGTTTTCCTTTTTCCTGGATGCTTGCCAAGAAGATGCAAGCACCATTCACTTACAACCAACAGCTTTTGCAGCTGAGCTCTTTTACGTCCAAACTCCCCCCTCCAAATGAAATGTGTGTCATATTTGAGGACACTTTTGAATAAATACAGATAATACATTTATTATGTATATAAATATTGTGTGTTAAACAATTACCATCTATATTTTTGAACAATCCAATCCAAAAATTTTCCTTGTTGAATTGCCGAGTGTACTCCAACAAAAAATCCAGTTCAGTTGAATCTTCTATTGAAACCAAGGTGCCACCTAGGAAATATACCACAGGAATAAAGTAAACTCATTAAAAAGTTATCTTCTCCTTGAAAAAGACTGCCTAACAAGATAAGACCAAGGAATCACTATCCAGCACTGGCAGCATTATGAAGTTCTGAATACTTTAGAGAAAATATATATATCTTTATTTCAAATGATTGTGACTACTATTCTATTGCATAATTTCTATTGGAGAAGGATCATTGTAACCTACCCATTTGTAGAAAATAATAATTAACAGTTAAAGAAAACCACTTAATCAAAAATTCAATAGAAATGTCATTTTTACAAATCAGATGGTTCACAAAAATCCTGAGCTCCAGTACTGAAAACGTTTTTCACTCTGTATTTCTAATTACACATAAAGGGGGGGGGGAAATCACCTCAGTTCTCTGGAAGAGAAAGATGATACCCTTTCAAAGTATTTATATTAATGGGGTGCCTGTGTGACTTTGATGTCATGTTTGCTGAGTAGGAGGAACTCGGATTAACCCATTCTTATATCAAATAGAATTTGTTGCGATTTGGTCGATCAGTTTGAAACAGGATACAAGTTTTCTTCAGAGAAATATAGCAGCAGCAGCAGAAATAGTAGTATATTCCGCAATATGAACTGGTGGAGATGGATGGATGGATGGATGGATGGATGGATGCAACTGGCAGATGATTGGCTGAGGTTCCACTTAGAACTGACACAGCCTAATTTAAAACATCTGTACAGGTAGCCCTTTCATTTCTAGACGCATTTCAAGGTGATCCCATTTGTGTTAAAAACCCAAAATAGTGCAGGCCTCAGGTATCGGAAACTGATCTCTTCAGTATAAATACTCTCAGATTGCCCTCTTGGTAATTCCACTGGCCTTGGAAGTGCAAGGAATGGCAGCCCAACAGAGAGCAGGCCTATGGCCTTAAGTTGTGGAATTCTCGTTCCACAGAGATATGTCCTCTTGCACCTTCATGTTATCACTTCTGCCATATGATGGCGCCCCTCTTTCCCCTGGCTTTTCACACCTGATGTGTGTAAATCTTGTGGGAACGTTCAGGGAGGCAGGAGAGGATATACTGTTAGATAATATTCTTCATATACCGGTAACTTGCGTTAGCAAGTCCCTTTACTTAGCAGAGTGCATTCCCCTTTTTAAACACACAGCAGTTAGCTTTGTTGCAAGCTTGTTTAAGCTTATTAATATAGATTCCTGGTAATCTCCTTTTGTCCCTCTTAAAAAGAATAGACATGACAATCTTATTTAAAGTCAGTAAAAAGAAGTTTAATCACAGTATCATTCAGTTCACAATTGGATCCCTGAAGGCAGACTTAGGTTACAAAATATGTACACATTGAATCTATCCCATAGGGAGAGAGTTCCTTTGTCCCTTTTTGGCTGAAAGCCAACAGGGCATCTCTAGCTGAAGAGATGTTGCTTCTTTGATGAATGGAGTCAGAGAGAGAAAAGCCAAAGAGGAAGTGTGCTCCCTGCCTTGCCCTTTTTGGGCAGGTAAGGCAACGCCCACCTCTAGTCACATGCAGAGGAAGTTTGTCCCCTTGTATGCCCACTCTAGGAATGTTGTACTTGACAGCTATGTGTTTTACATCCCATAAATCTCAGGGCTGGTTTTAACTTTGTATTGTGGTAACCTGACCTGGGAACTTACTCTGAAGGACAGGTAAGACCTCCACAATATGACAGCAAGAATTGAATGGTGCCACACTGGCAGAACAATGCCAGGTTTGACAGGGCCCTCTGCAGCTCTTGCCAGTCTGTTCTTGGCAACAGTGATGTCCCCTGGTAGGCATGGTGAAGTGGCAAAGGCCCTGTCCAGGGCAGTGAAGGCACAGATGATGAAGACTCCTTCCCAGGTAGGGCTAACTCTGCTTGCTTGAGCTCTCCTCTGCTTTCCTTTTGCCCCTGGCCCATCTTTCCTTCATTGTGTGCCGCCAGTGGCAAAAAGTCAGTGTATCAGGAAAGCACTATTTAAATTCTCCCATGGGGCTTCTGTGGCCCCAGGGAAGGAACATTCTATCTGGGCCCAGAGGCATTATGGAGGAATCAAAAGGTGAGCCACGGCAGCAGGGGTTTTTGGCTGCACCAACAATGCTTTGGGATTGGGCAAGGTGTTCAGGGAACTCAGGCCATCAGCGAATGGTTGTTGGTGCTGATCCCTGATACCATGTCTGTAACACATTATTCTCAGTATTATTTTGATAATAAAACTTTTTATTATTGGATTGTGCCAGAAAGAAAGAATTTCCTGCATGCCATGGGCTGTACCATTTTTCTTCCTACCATTCTCATTTGTAAAACAATTCCTTTTTCAAAATGACACTCACCAAAATAAGAACATCTGAAGGCCGCTTGCCACCAAGGTTCCCAAGCAGGGTAGAATTTATAGCAATGAGCCCGAAAAGGAACCCAAGCTCTCCCGTCATCTTCTGGTGGAGGAGGGCATTTTCCTGGCAGCTGTGGTGCCTCCGTTGGGAATGCACCTGTTATAAAGCAAGTGGTTTTCTTTTTTAAAAATAAAGGCATCTTAGAAACCTAGAAATACAAGGGGAGTGCTTAAGGTTTAGACAGGTCCTGAGTCATGAGGCAAAGCATGATATCCATTTGGCTTATAAAAGGGGATATTGGATCTGTACAAGTTCGCACACTGTGCCACGGTGGACCCCACTGTGCCACGGCAAGCCAAACATTTAAAGAAACTGCTGCAGACAGGTGCCTGTTGAAATCAAAATTACCTTTAGCATACCAGATGATGGGAGAAGGGAGAGCAAACACCAGAGAGATGTGGAGACAAGGAGAGGGAGCTCTGCTGTGATTGACAGGTCAAGCTTTTAATCAGAGGGAATGATTTTACATAGAAAGCCAACCACAAAATCTAAATACTTATTTTTATTTCTTTAATCAAAAATGTATGATTCCATAACATATAGGAACTAAAGAAACAAAGAAGAAAATACAATGGAAGAGAATTTAAAATTAAATTCACACACACACAAAATTAGGTTGTTGCAGCCACAATCAATCAATCAATCAATCAATCAATCAATCAAATGCATAGGAAGGTAGTAACGTGTTGTTTTTGTTTGTAAGTATCAGCATGTTGTCCTTGGGTGTTTTATGCTATTCTCACTTGAAGCTGAACGATTCCTAAGAATTCCAAGTTCTGATGTATTTCACTGGAGGCATTTCAACAATAAGTCATCATATATAGTGTTGGAAATTAATCTCTCCCCCCCCCCCCGTTTGTCTTGCACTATGAAAGAATATGGAGCAAGCTGCCTGTGAAAACAATTTCAGCAAGGGTGGAAGAATCCTTTCTTAAAATAATTTTGAGGTGTCATTACACCACCAGTGATCTTATCACATATAAACTCCCAATCTCTTCCCAAAGTGCTGGAGCTGCAAAAACAGCAACATAAAGGCACATATTTCCACCTATGGTGGGAGTGGTAGATGGTGTTCCTATAAAAGGAACTGAACAATATCTATATAGATAGCAACACACTGGGCGAAAGTGATTTCTGTGTTCAGAATTGTATACTCCAAAATCAGAATAAACTGTTTTATCAAGATGCTATCAGATCAGTGTCTAGAGTACGGTTCTCAGCTCTGTGTTGAAATGGAGACCTTATTGGAATTAGAGTGCTGTGCCCCACATTAAAAGAGAGATATTTCTTTGCTTACCGTGATGCTGCTCACAGATAAATAAGTATGTTTCATTGCAAGTTCCTGTTTTCCAATGACCCTCAAGGTCCATGAAGACACAGGCTATTTTGTGCTTTGGCTCTTCAGGTGCCCAGTTAGTATACATCAGTCTCCGGTTGTTTATCCATGTGTACTGCTCACCATTCTAATGCACATTGGAACAACACATGCTGGTTGTAGTTTATTTCCCATAACATGAGCTCCACATCATCTCCACACACCCCTTTCATTTTATTTACAGAAACACAATCAGGTGATGAATTCTGGGTACTGCTATAGCTATGACAACTGAAGGCATCCCTGTGCTGTTTAATATCTATTGGAAAAACCCTTGGGAGATGTCATCTGGAGATCTGAAGCATGGTGTCATGGGTATGCTGATGACACATAACTCTATCCGCTCCATCTGAATCTGGAGAAGCCAGGAAGGTTTTGGACAGGGGTCTGGAAGCAATCAAAGGCTAGATGGGCTCTAGTCATCCAGTTATATCTGTTCCTGAACTGAGATAGTTGGGCCTTAGTTGTCCATGCTCTGGTGTCTCTCACCTGAGCTGCTCCAAAGTGCTTTATGTGGGTCTTGCCTTGAAGATGACCTAGAGGCTACAACTACTGCAGAATACAGCTGCTGGATTGGTAAGTGGGACAGCCCAATGTGACCCTGTGTCACCAATTATTGAGAAATTGCTTAGACTAGCTCATGCTCTGACTCTTCTCGACAGAATGAGGCCTCTTTGGGTTAGTGAACGTATATAATTGACTGAGAAATGGCAAGTATTCTTGTTCTGTCCCAACTGGGCATTGTGTTACATATATTGCTCCCTAATCACTGTGTTTAGACTGCTGGCAACTGATCAAGTCTTGTTATCTGATGCCTTGCATTGATTAGTTGTACTATATCTAGCTGTGAGGTGCCTTGAGTCCCTATCAGGGAAAAGGGTAGGATATTATTATTATTATTATTATTATTATTATTATTATTATTATTATTTCTGAAAACACTGCATTGGCTGCTAGTGACCTACCAGGCCCTATTATTATTAAAAAATTGTACACCGCCATATACCTGCAGGTCTCCAGGTCTTAGTACTAGCACACAAAGCCCTACATGGCTTGCAACCCTGGGCTCCATTGGAAAGAAGAACTAGATTTAAATTTATGCCGATGATAATAATGATGATTAATGATGCAGGGAGGATGAAGGGGAGGATGAAGGGGTGGGTGGATAAAGGGAGGGCGGTTGGTCGAATGTGGGGAGAGAGTGGTTGCCAAAAGGGTAGGTGGGGTTGGCAAGTGCAGTGAGCAGGGACAGCACCTAGTTTTGAATAAAGACAGCTAACGAAAGCCCTGTGCTTTCTAACTATGTCCTTCTGAATACAAACCCTTGGAGTGGAAAAGTAGTATTATGTTAACGTACATTGCACGTTCTTACCGTGTTGCTAGTTAGACCAATCCACACAGGCTCCCCATATTTCAACACCTTTAGCCATAGGAATGATTCAATATAGGGATTCCAAATGCTGGCAAGCTCTGACTGTTCAGAATTGCATTTTTTCCTGGCGTCTTCCCATGTCATTTTGTTGCCAATGAAAAAGTAACTGCTATTCCCAAAATGGAAATAGCCTGAGGCTGGAATTGTTGTTTCAAAGTATGGTAATGCGGGATCTATGGCAAAAACAAAAAGCCAGAGATTGTTCTAGACTGCATATATTCCTAAAATTTGATTTCATTTCATACTGAAATATCTGAACATTATTATCTCCCACGATTTAACATCTGAAAGTACTAACAATTTGCAGAGAAACATTAAAACCAACATGTTAGTCAAACTCTGTTCTTTACAGCTACAAAAGAAGCATATCAAATTCCTAAGAAGCAGCCAGCAGACCTACTTGAAACACATTCATTTCTTTTCAGAGAAGTCAAGTGACTATTCTTCAATTAGTTTCCTAGCCACCATCATTCGTGGATGATAAAAATTTCTGTTTCTGTTCTGGTAATTTCTGTCCAAAAACAGACCTCGGAGGATGGCTGTACTCATGGGGGTCTATTCTTCTTATTAAAATGAAAGTGCATTGTTCAGGGGGCAGGCTGTCACTTGCAACATGGCTAGATATTATGACACTAAAAAAGAACTAAAAGAATCAATATGGCTAACTTAACCCAACAACACACCCCTCTCTCACACACAAGTCCCACTGCAGTCAACCAAAGACAACCAGCCCCACCCTAGGTCACCCTAACCTCTCTCACTACCAAGGAAACATAACAAGCGAATAGAAAGACAACCTACCCTAGTGACGCTGACACAAAACCCCCATGTGCATCTGCTTTTGTAAACAATGAAAATCTTTAATAAAAATTGTTTTAAAAAGAAATAGAACTAAACTTTTTTCCAGCAGCCTCCTTCTGTCCTATTTTGGGGATGGTATAGTGAAAAGTCAAGTCCCATATCAGGAAGTGTACAACTGAGGTTCTTTGACACCAGGGTTCATCTCTGTATATCTATAAAATATTGTTGTCACGATTGCATTCTTTTCTTTATACAGTAAAATACAAAATCTCTAATACTGGAAATCTAATTTTGTTTTTTGACAAAATGATATGGCACAGAAAACAGGCTTTGGACTCTAGAAAGCAATCTGAACTGCAAAATATTTTTTGTTTTTTCTCTTCTAACAACGTACCAGAGTTTCTTTGGCAGATGTAGCTTTTCCTGGCAGAACATGGTCCATCTCTCCACTTTCCTCCTGAATTTCCAGTCCCCTTAATAATAAAAACACAGTCTCCCTAAGGAATTAAAACATAAAAATCAAATAAGACAAGTGCCATCAATTTGCGCAGGAGGCAATTCTTTTATCCTAGATCAAGCATAGGCAAACTCAGTCCTCCAGATGTTTTGGGACTACCACTCCCATCACCCCTAGCTATCAGGACCAGTGGTCAGGGAGTGTGGGAATTGTAGTTCCAAAACATGTGTAGGGCTGAACTTGCCTATGCCTGTTGTAGATTGTGCTTAAAAGCCCTCCTTTTGTACTTCTCAAATTCGATGAAAGCAGTACCGTATCCTTTTAGAACCAAGTTTGAAGATGAATATTTGTCGCTTCTCACCACTGTCCTACCCAATCCAGCCAAGAAACAGCCCCCACCATTGAATGAAATCTCTAAGGAGGTGCTGGCCCCAGTGTGTCCTGGGATGAAGAGGAATTAGTGGAGCCTGACATATAACCTGAGATTGCCACCACTCAGGGCACCTGTAAAATCAGAGTACCTGCTAAAATCTATCAGATTGCACAGCCTAGCACCTGACCCCACAATTACCTGTGTGATTCCAAGATCAGATGGTGCAAAGTCCACACCAAAGCCCCAACTAAAGGTGTAGCATTTGTTTGGCAACACAAAACGTCTTGTCTCTGGAACCTACTCAGGAGTAGGCATCAGTAACTGATGCATGCTCTGGATCAAGGGCCACCTGATGTTTACAGGAAGTAGATTAGGTAGCAGAGCCAGCTATAAAACTGTTCACATGATGCCCAACTCTTCCTGGTACAACACTTTCCCCAACTAGCTGCTTGGCTTGAGATGCCTGTTCTTGCTAACTGGCTGCATAGCTCCCTTTGCTGTTTCTGCACTTCTGCCCTGCTTTTCAGTTCTGGTACTGGAAGGCATAGTACATTACCACTAAGTACCCCTCCCCACAATGACATCAGCTGATAAGGTCACTTGACAATCCGCTGATTGACAGCACTTCAAAAGTCCAGCCAGATAAGAGGGCTTGGCAGGCCTACTTAGGCTTGCAGAAAGACCTTCCCCACAGCTGTTCTAAAGAAAGGTGTGAGCATCAAACTGGAGTAATAACAGTGGGTGGTCTCCTAATAACTCATCCTATCAATACAAGGATTTCTGCTTGCACAATGGGATTTTCCCCTTCCCTTGGATACACCTCATGCCCTACCCAAATCTGCTTCAGAGGGTTGGTGGAACCCCTAGAATATATGGTATTTAGAGGGTGCAGAAGGTGAAGAGATGGGGTGGGGTGGGAGAGATTGATCTTTGCATGCAACTAAGTCCTAGTAAGCCAAGATAGAAAAAGTCATTGCTGGACAGAGGCAGTGCCTGATTTACTGGCCAGTGGATCAAGGAAGATGTGTAACATAATGGGTGAGATGCCTTTCAGAATTTTCTTAATTCCCAAGCACACAAGGGGATGTACAATTGAAGTGAATGGCACTGCTGCTGTGGGAAGGAAATAATTCAGTCTAACTAGGAAATGGAGCATTGGCAGATTATACTTAAGTCCTTAACTCGTTGGCAAAATTCAGACAGAATAAAAGCAGCAAGGTTGAGAGAAAAATTGCAACTCTGAAGAATATAACTGGCTTTAAGTCAAAATTGTCAGAGGCTCCTCAGAACATGCTGCTGACCTTGGATGCTTCCTATATATTTTATCAATTATGTAATGTATCTATTTGTAAAATTTCTATTCCACACTTCTTCTGGAGTATTTTTGGAGTGGCTCACAACAATTTAAACTACAGTAAACTGAACAATAAAGAGTAAAATGAGGATTAACAATCATAATACCAATCCACGTATTAAATATCAAAACATGGCCAGCTAACCTTGCAAGATTGGCATGGGAAGACTGGTACATTAATGGAGTGATAATGCTGAGAAGGCACTCTGGATATATATAATTTTACTGCAGGAATGGAAAATAGGGAACATTTCTTGTATCTGAAAAAAATAAAGATGAAAGCCTTTGCAGGCAGGACTTACATGATTTGGAAAACCACTGGCCCAGTTTGTATAGTAGACCTCACTTCCATCTGTCCATAGAAAACTCTCTTCACTAATAATATCGTTCAGTCCAATCCATGGATCAATTGAGGCACTTTCTAAGTGCACCATGAAAAATGCTGAATAAACACAAGGACATATTTCATCATAAAGAATTTGGTAAATACTCTCCCTCACTTATAAGTAATCAATATAGGATACCATGAACTGATCTAGTTATATTTTATGTTCGTTGTTTTGTTTTGTTTTTTAAAATTGTATCATGCAGAAGTTGCCACTATGGTCCACTTCAGATCTTACTATACTGCATCTTTTTAAAAAACAAAAACATTTTAAACTTGTTTTTCTTACAGAGAAAAACTATATCTCCCATCATTCCTGAACATTCTCTTAATGCAACAAAATATTGCAGATGCAACATTGGCTATCCCTGCTTTAAAAAGGACCACATAATCCAGCTCATTACATTTTTGCCTGGAAAAAACACAAACAGGCTATGATTACAATAAACATCCCTTGTTTTCACTCCGCTTAGGAAGGGCTCCTTTCTCCTGGGCCTTGTTCAGAAAGTGGTGGTGGAGGATGAGTGTTCAGACCCCTGGGCTCGGGAAACCCAGCCAGATGGGCGGGGTAGAAACAACAAATTATTATTATTGAGTCAACATTAAGTCTATGTGAGCAACATGTTCTAAAAGAACCGACTGTACCTTGTGTAGCTTTGTTCGGTATAGTTGCCAGATTTCCTTCTAGATTTCTGCAAGCAGTTCGTGCATCGGACCAGTTTTTCCTTTCTTCTTCATTCAAGCCAAAAAACTGGAAGCACTGCTCCAAAATTCCATCAATTATGAAATGGTTAGTGAACTCAACCATCATGAGATGGTACTGGGTTGCAGACATGGATATTTTAACTTGGCTTTAGAGAGAAATCCCAACCCTCAGATTCAGGGACTTGACAGAGATTCAGATTGTGTGGAGGATGTGGTGTAGTTAATTTCTTCATATAGAAGCCAGGAACTAATAAAAAGTTAACCAACACAGTGGAAAATAGAGGTGGGGGGAATTTACCCAGTTCCTGCTCTGACCCTCCACAAGCCTGCAAAGGTTTTTAAATGGTAGATCATACACTACTTTACCTTCCTGCTCCAACCCAGTCACTGCTCACTGGCTCCTCTTCAGGCAGAAAATAGCTCCGCCCCCCCCCCCGGGAGATTGTCATTTAATAAACAATAACATAACCAAATGCTGAAAATTTAGTCTGAAGACAAATTCACTGCTCTTTTGGGTAGCTGGCCCATAATCAAGCTTTTAAGATACCACTTTAAAAAAACATATTTCATTGTTCCTGACACTTCTATTTTGCACCGCAATAGACTTTCTAGTATGTACAAAGATACATGGGGTGGTGGCATGGAGAGATGCGGTATCATGGTGGCATAACGCCTGAGCTAGGTGCACATTCATTTTGAACCTCTATAAAGAGCCCTTGCATAGAAGTGTGGACATGGAGAGCAATCTCTTCATATTCACAAGCTCTGGGAAAACATTGTATGTGCTATAATAATTGAAAAGGGGCAATATACCAGTATATTTGCAATCACTTTCTTAGTTACCTTTTTATCAAAGAAAAGCCAGCCATCAGCACAGCCCCCAACAGGCGCAGGCGTTGTGGGAGCAGGAGTTGAACGGACAGAACTGTTATGCCTTTCACAGATGAATCTGGTCTTAGTACCACAGTTTACGTCATTCCATAAGCCTGAATAGAGAAGTTAGGTGTTCATCAGTAAGATGAAATCACTCCCAAATGAAGAATGACCATTTTTTACCTGTACAGGGGATTGTCGTACACATAATAAGATGAAAGTGGAAGTCAAGCTTCACTTAGTGGTTGCTGGCAAAATCGCTACTCCTGCTGCAAACTAAAAACACGCACAAAAACCCCTCCCTCCTAGTGGAGATCTCATATGTCCTCTTTTTCCAGGACATGTACTCCTTTCCATGGGTTTGTAAAATGGGAGTCATCATAGTGATCCACAGTTAAAAGTAGAAGTTAGCAAATGTGTCCTCTTTTTCGCTCTTTAAAATATAAGACTCTAAGAGACTGAAAAAGGCACAAAGATAGCACAACCAGAACAACAAACACTCTGTCAAACAATAAACAAGAAGTAAAAACTAGAAAAGAGGTCAGGCATACTAGAAAAAAATCCTCCACAAGCTGAGGCAGCCCAAGACCTACAGTGTGGGACCTGAGTTCATCTTATTACATGCACAGAAATCCCCTATACAGGTAAGAAATCGTTCTCTGCCCCCACTATGCATGTAGAGATGGCCTCAGCACTATGCTGTAAGTGATTGTTCCAATCTAATTTACCCAAGCTGCAAGGTCCACAAACACTGATATCAAAGGAATGCTAGTCTCTTTCAGAAAGATAAACAGGAGGAGAAAAGGAGGTAAGAACTGAGTTCCTGCTGGCAGTGTAAAGGTGGCAAACCTTAGGGAGAAAGGAAGAAATAATTCAGACTGTTACACTGTCCTTGTGGAACACATGAAGGTTTTTGAGCTCTGAGATCCATTGAGCAAAGGTGAATGCCACTAGGAAGAGCACTCTCGAGAGTAGATGAAAAGAAGCAGACTTCCATGAGGGAAATCTATGCTGTGTGGAGGTGACTTCAGGATGGCCCCACTATGAAACTGTCTGAGGAAAGGATGAGATCCCACTGGCTTGTTCAGATCCTTAGAAACAATGGCAGCACAGATGCCTGGTGGTTAGGCATGTTAGGCCGCAGCCTCAAAATAAGACCTTCTTGCAAGTAGAGCAGCAGGGATGAAATACCAGCCTTTTAAGGGACAGTGTGGTGTTTCCAACCCCAGTCAGAAAAGACTTTCCATGTCCTCAGAATACTTTGGTTGTAGAAAGTAACCTAGAAGCAAACATAATCTCAACTGCTGATGAGCCAGTCCCAGTTTGACAAGTTGCTCTTGTTTCATTGCCAAAAATCTTAATTTCACATGGGATCTGAACTGGTGGTGACTGATGAGGAACGAGACCATGGGTCCTAATGGATTGCTTGAAGAAGATGTCAGCCAAGTGTTCAGCAGCTGGGCGGAAGGCAAACTCGCTGCTAGGGATCATTAGGAAAGGAATTGAAAATAACACTGCGATTGTGACGCCATTCTACGTACAACTTTGTGGAGCAACTGCATTTAGAATACTGTGTATTGCTGTCATCACTTTACTTCAAAAAGGATATTGTAGAGTTGGAAAAGGTTCAGAAAAGGGCAATCAAAATAATAAAGTGGATGAAGCAACTTCCTTAAGAGGAAAGATTACAATATTTGGTGGGAGGCATTCAGAGAAAAAGCAAGTAAGAGGTGACAATACAAGTGCATTATATTATGCATGGCAGGAAGAAAGTGGACAGAGAAAAGTCCTGTCCCTCCCATGGTACTAGAGCTCATAGACACGCAATGAAACCAAAAGCTGGAATAATCAGGAGAGACAAAACAATGTACTTCTTCACACAGTGCATGGAATTTGCTCCAGTATGAGGCAGTGATGACTACAAACTCAACAAATGAATGGAGGACAAGGCTGGTCACTGCCTACTTAACCCCCATCCACAGTCAGAGGCAATATGCTTCTGAATACCAGTTTCTGGATACAGCAGGAAGGCAGCCTGCTATTGTGCTCAGGTCCTGCCTACAGGCTTCCTATGGGCATCTGGTTGGCCACAGCGCTAACAGCATGCTAGATTAGATGGGTCACTGGTCTAATGCAGCAAGCAAGAAGAAGAAGAAGAAGAAGAAGAGGAGGAGGAGGAGGAGGAGGAGGAGGAGGAGGAGGAGGAGAGTTTGGACTCGATATTCCGCCTTTCACTCCCCTTAAGGAGTCTCAAAGCGTCCAACAATCTCCTTTCCCTTCCTCGCCCACAACAAAAGTGTGACTAGTCCAAGGTAATCCAGCAGCTGCATGTAGAGGAGCGGGGAATTGAATCCGGTTCACCAGATTACAAGTCCACCATTCTTAACCACCACAATACGCTGGCAAGTGTTACGTTGTTCTGTGTGTGAACTGAGGCGAGCAAATGCATTAATGAAAGTAGTGATCCACATATGTTTTAGTGCCCTAGTGTGGACCCACCCAAAATGTCCTCTGAAACATTTTAATATTATGAGATATTCAAAGGAAGACAATTAGAAATGCAAAATAATATTATTCCATCCACCCACATCTTCAATGGGCCAGAATAGTTATTGTGATGTGACACGGGTTCCGTTTGTGGTAGTTTATTTTAATTAATCAGTTGCCCCACAATTGATTATATATGCACCCCCTTTTAAAAGTTGTAATCTTTTATTCTACTTGCCTGATTCACGATACATTAAGACACAGGTTTCTTCATCATTTGAAAAGTTGGGTTCATTGGGTGCCCACATTGCAAAGGTCACTGCAGTTCCATCCAACCAACTTGAGAAAACAATATGAAATCATTGAACAGAACAGCATAATTTCTCTTTCATTTGACAATGGTTTTCAGTTTTTGTGGGTGTTTGTTTGTTTTAGCCAATGGAACACCAGCTTAAGAAAAGATTTAGATGTTGAATTGAATTTTGTATCTGGCAGCATTGCCATAATTTTTTTATTGGCAGCATCCAAAATACTAGCAAAAATGCCTAATCATTATCATTAAAGATTGATTTGCTATTATAGGGGAGCAGATTGCCAGTTATTTTGTATAATATTATATTTTAATCACCATGCGGTGAGAAACATTGGTGGTCCAAGGTCACATACTGAGTTTCATGGCTGAGTGAGAATTGAAGCTCTGGCCTCAAACTCATAGTTCAACAGTTTAGCCATCAGACCACACTGGCCACAGGGAAAAAGGAGGGCTGTGCCCCCCCCCAAACCTTGGAGCAAACAGAGCACAGTAAGTTTGTAAAGAGGGAAGCAGCACCCTCAGAGCTAATATAGCTGTGAGAGACAAGGCAGTTGTGGCAGCCTAGTAAATCTTAAGACTGCATTGCAAGTTGCCCTGAGACCTTCTGGTGAAAGGCAGGTAAGAAATGTATATTTGTTGTTGTTGTTAATTGGAAAGTCAGAGCAGTGATGAAAAGTGCTACTCAGCTCTTTGAGAAAAGGACCCATCCACCAGGTAAACTCTGAAGCAAGAGGTAGCCTGGGGCTCTATGGAAACACTGCAACTGTACTTTATGCTATGTACTGAAGTTCTCACCCTGGGCCAGCAGGGGGATACTGTAGATAGTTATGCAAATGAAGGATCGAAAAGTGATGCTCAGTGATTGGATAGTTTGTATGCAAATGAAGGATCGAAAAGTGACGTTCAGTGATTGGATAGTTTTAGAAAATGGCAACAGTTACATTGTTCTGGAGCTCTATATAAGCAGGCTAACTGAGCTCCCCAGTTAGTTCTGTTCCAGCTTACAAATAAAGAGCTGCTTTGGAAGAATCGCTGTGTCGTCTGATATGTTCGCCCACAACTTAACACTTTAACTGAACTAAAATAATGAAAATGGCTGAACTTGCAGTATCCCAAGCATTGCTGGGCTCACTGTAGCAGACAGGGGCGCTGATTTGGGCCCCAGATTATGGGTGCCAAGCGGCGTGCGCCGTATTGTGACATCATGTTGTGCTGTGACATCATGAAGTCACATTGTGTGTGCCGCAACGGCTCCTAGGGACTCTAGAAGTTGTGTCTGAGGCCCAAGAAGGCCTTGGATGCCACCCCAAGGCTATACAAGGCATCAGCCATGATTTCTGGTGCTTTTTGAACCATTTTCAGGAACAATTTTTTCTGGTTCCTTAGGTACCAAAGGCCCCTTATAGTTGGCGCCAGTGGTGGCAGAGCAGAATTAAAGGTGGGGCAGGATTTGTGCCCTCCCCCATCATTTTCTATCCCCCTTGCCATTAAATTATTTCCACATGCTGACAAACACAAGCTTCTCCGTAGTTCAGGGGCAGGGTTGGAGACTAAGAAGATTTTGGATCTTTTGGATCCAAGACTTCTCCTGGTCAGTCACTGCCATGCTCACTTCCCAGTCATTGGAGATTGATTTCAGCAAGGCAATGGCCATGGAAGTTCCTTAGGCGGCATGGAGAATGTAACTAACATCCAGCTGTCTCCGCCAAGCTCAGACCTCCCTCTCCACTCTCAGGAAAGGAAATCTGATGTTCTCATAGGAAACCATCAAAAGAACCACAGGACTGCAGAGTCAATCAGAAAAGTAACTGATGAATGGTGGGCAGGTGTAACATCCTTATATACAGAAGACTTAAATTTTAATGCTAACCTAGTTATGATCTAAAATAAAGTTAGTATTTACAATTGTTAAAAATCTGATTTCGACTTCTTCTTTTGTTCACTTACCTGAACTTTCTATCGAGTCCCAGAATTAAACCAATATAATAATTTCCATAATAAGCAGATCCATAATACTTGCTCTAAAACATACAAAGGAAAAATGGGAGTAAATGCAACGTAAATGCAGCAACAAAATAATCAGGTATTCTCCAGAGCAATATAATTCAGTTATTCCATAGGAAGCTTGTAATGATGAACATAATGTGTTTGTTTAAAAACACAATTAAAGCTTTACAATTAAAACAAATTAAAACATGTCAATTAAAATGAGGGTAAACATGAAAGAAAGTTTTTTATTATGTTATACTTTAACTGATGTAATTAGCTGGTTTTCTGAATGTTTTTATTTCTATACTGTATAAAATCAGTTACAGTGTATCCCACTAATAATCTTTCATGCCCATTGTTTCCCAGGCCAGTTGTCCACTTAGAAGAGCATTCTGTTCTCTGAAACGTTATTTTATGTATTATCAGCACCATCAAGTTCCTTAGACAATTATTTCTGGGTGGGATGTTTAACTTTGGTGCCATTAAAATTACATGCTTCGCCAAAAAAAATTCACATTGAAGCAAATATTCCTAGATTTTAAAAGAATACAAATGTGCTGGGAAGTAGTACAATATAGCCACAGAATATGCCCGTCCCAACAGGAATGGGCAATAGAAATTCTGCTGAGATCCAACAAGAGGATGATAATCACAAACTGTACCTCACTGCATCTTAATTTCCTTATTAACAGATAGCAATAAGTGTCAGCACCAGCAATGCCTTGAGAGTTTAATACTCGCAGGTCTGGCTATTTGCATGCTTGCTATCCGAAAATTCACTTATCTGCACTTAAATAATTATGCCCAGACCTTGCTATACTCTGGCGCAGAAATCAGAGAGGGGTGGGGGGAAGCGAGATCATACAATTCAGAGAGCAGGAGAGGTTGGACAAATAAGGTTTTTTTTACTTTGTCTCTCTTTTGGTGATTGGAGAGGGGGTGGGGCAGTGATCAAACAAATCCTACATTTGCAATGTTCCCATAGGAATGGATGGAATTCGTGGACTCATTGTGCAAACTCTTGCCTACCAAAGGATTTCCACAGAACACATTGCGTTCAGTAAGTAGGAACTCCATGTGTTACACCACACAATCTCACCAGTCCATTCAGGAATCACATTCATATATCCATGCCTGCGTAGAACCCTGATTACGTGGAAAGTGTTTTCAGCACAATGCTTTGGATATGTGATGATTATTGGGGGTGAGTGAAACACACAGACACACACATATATAGTATATATTTGCAAGCCTCATTTCCTTGGCTTATGCTATGATAGTAGTATATGACCACAAAGCTTGCAATATTTTACACACTTACTTGGAAATGAGACCCATTAAAGACAATGAGACTTACTTTTCAGTAGACATGCATGGAATTGCACTGCTAATCTCTGCAAGCTTTTGGTGCCACCATCCAGAGGAAAATGATTAGCAGACATAAAAATGGCCTTGATCAAATAATTTATGTGCCCCTTTTTTAAAACCAAGCTATACTTGATTGGAAAGCATATGCTCCATATTTTTCTTACATATCTCCACACAAATTGCCATTCACTGCGACTTTCAATGACAATAAGATCTCCTTCATGTTTCTTGCAGAATTCCCGTGCTCTTTCGAGAGATGTCTCTTCATTACTGAAATAGTACTCATTGCCCTTGTACTCAATCCAGCCATCTTCAATTCTTCTGAACAAATATTCTACAAAAAGAAGCAATTTTATTATTTTAATAATGAATATTAAATTTAATATTAAATATCAAAATATTTCTTAGCCATCCTTTATGGTATGCAAGAGTGTGAATAACGTTAATTCACACAACCAGTGGTGCAGCTAAGCAAATTCAATGATCTCGTCCACTTTAGACTGTCAGATATATGATTTCAATTTTGAAGCACACAATGAACAACTTCTCCCTCTCCATTCCCCTGTCACACCATGGTACATTTAAAACTATTACAGTTTGATTACCCTAATAATTTATTTTCAAATTAAATTATAAAACAAGCACCTAGGACTGTGGAAATATATCTCCAATGGAAAAAAAAACTGGTCGGTTCAGTAATGACAACCATGGAATTATTTGCTGAAAGGCAAGTATGCAAAACTGAAGAAAAGACACTGCATATGTTTTTAAAGGTACTATCTTATGACTTCACATTTTCTAGCAGGGCCTGGGACCTCTTGCATACAAAGCAGTTGTACCACTGAGCTTCCCCAGTTGTATGTAATCCATTTTGGAGGAATGAGCAAGCCCAGGCCAGAAAGCAGCTACCATTGGCTCCTGGTAGGTGTTAGTTTCTGTTTCCTCACTGAGCAGTTCCTTGCAGTCACAGGACTGTTTACATTCCACAGAGTCTAGATACTGTTGGATTCTCATGGGAAAGGTAGACGGGATGTGACGTTACTGGTTTCCTGTTTCCTTTGTTCTGTTGTTTCCTTTGTTCAGTTGCTCTCTGCTTCTCATAGAGAGAACATGTATACAGTGGTGCCCCGCAAGACGAATGCCTCACAAGACGAAAAACTCGCTAGACGAAAGGGTTTTGCGGTTTTTGAGCTGCTTCGCAAGACGAATTTCCCTATGGGCTTGCTTCGCAAGACGAAAACGTCTTGCGCTTTTTGCAAGTTTGTTTCCTTTTTCTTAACACTGTTAATACAGTTGTGACTTGACTTCAAGGAGCAACTCATAGAACGCGGTGTGGTAGTCTTTTGTGAGGTTTTTGGTGATTTCTGAAGCTTTTCCAAAACTTTTCCGACACCGTGCTTTGCAAGACGAAAAATTCGCTAGACGAAAAAACTCGCGGAATGAATTAATTTCGTCTTGCGAGGCACCACTGTATTTCTTTGCTCTCTGCATAGCTTAGTAATAAAGCATAGCAATGTAGCCCATATTATCTCATCCTTCCGCTGTGGCATTGTGCTGGTCCCGGGGGGAAGGTTACCGTTGGCGTAGTCAAAGTCCGGTCCTGGGTCACTAGCCTGGAAACAGTTCACAAGGAGCGGGGTGAGGTCTGAAGCAGGAAGCAGGGCGGGGACAGGAACACTGGAGGGTCAGGTCTGGGTCCGGGCAGGAACAGGTACTCAACAACGACGTTGCTCCCGCAACCTGGGACCGGGCTGACTGGCCTTTATCTTCTCTGAGGCCAGGGGCGGCCCCGGCCCCCAGGAGACCCGCCTCTCCTGGCCTTAAGATGAGCACTCCTCCTGGGAGAAACCAGTTCCCTTCGCCTCTCTGCCCTGAGCCTCTGCAGTTCAGGAGAGGCTGAAGGGTTACTGGGCCCAGGGGGAGTCTCACCTGTAGGCACTGAGTCCTCAACCACCTCTGGAGCCAGAGTGGATTCACCTGGTGCCTGCTCCTGAGGATCTGGCACAGGTGCAGGCACCTCAGAATCAAGGCCCTGCCCCAGTTCAGCCGGCCCTGGAGGCGGGGACTCCTGTGCAGGCTGGGATTCCTCCGGTTCACCCTCTGAATTGGATTCCCAGGCCATCACAGGCATTGTTTTAATGCTCTGCTGGGTGGGCTCAAAAGAAGATGAGCCTTATCAGCTCGGACGACCGGAGCTGAAATCCCAATAGCAGGACCCTCAGTGGCCGCAGAGAACCTCTGGGGAAGCCCCTTCCCCATTTTTTTACTTAAGACCTGTTTGTTCTGAGGGAAGGCAGAAACTGGGATGCCCAAGCCAGGAAGCACACACATCTTTGGCTTGTGACAGAACCATCAGTAGCCTGAAAGAGCTGTTAAGGCAGCTCCACCTCCACTTTTATAGTGCTGCTTAAGAGAGACACACGTGACCTAAGCAAAGGTGGAATCACTCAACATACCAATATCACTGCGTGGTTCCGGTTTTAACTGTGCACCTGAAAACCAAACACATATTGCTTATAATAGTGTGATTTATATGGCATTGCATTGTTTCATATTACAAACAGGAGTACATAAAAATAAAAGTGTTTACAAAAACCAGACCAAAGCTGGTAAGTGTATGAGGTTAACACTATGCAAGGTCGTATCAAAATAAAATTAATCACTGTTACATTACATTGCATTCCAGATCGAAGGGCAGTACAGAAAATAAATAAGTACTTTCTAAATATTTCTCAAAAGTGATAATGTGTATATATGACTGTACATATGATACCATGAACCCAATACTATTTTTCTAGGAAAGGAGGTGCTGGAACTCACCATGAAAATCTCCCTTCTTCTCTTATATAATGACAATGGCACCTACCTGAGAGGTGCTGGAACTGAGTTCTAGTGAGTCCCGGCTGAAAAAAAGCCCTGCATGCAGAGGCGTAGCAAGGTCAGGTGGTACCCGGTGGTGGAAATTTTTTTTGTCACCCCCTCCCCAAGTTGGGAGACGAGTCGAGGGAAGGGGGGAGCTGCTCTGCTTTGCCGACGGCCCTTTGCCGATGGCCCTGACGAGCCGCCAGGGCCGTCGCTCGCTGTAGGCTTGGGAGTCATGGGCGGGAGCGCGCCCCGGATGTCACCCCCCTTCAAGGATGACAGCTGTCCTCTCCCCTGCCTGCTTGCCTGCCTCCTCCAGCCGGGAGTGTGGGTGGCAGGGCAACGGTGCAACCCATCTGTGACTCCCAAGCCTACAGTGAGCCGGGGGAAGGGGGGAGCTGTGACGCTTTGCCAATGCTTTGCTGCTGCTTTGTCGCTCACTGTAGGCTTGGGAGTCGGGGCAGGGGGGCAGCCAAATGTCACCCCCCTCAGGATGACACCCCATACCCCCTTCCTACGCCCCTGCCTGCATGTACTTACCTGAAGAGTAGATTTGCTTGTCCAGTATAGCATCACTGGGTTGGGCTTCCTTGTACCTCTAGTGGACAAAGGCCGGAGTAGCCTATTACAGGAAATGGGCTGGCCCCTCTTCATTTATTTTGTTCCTGCCTCTTCAGTTTTACGTATTCACCAAGCATGAACAGTCCAGAACTGGAGGCCATAATAGTATTAACCTATTTCCTATGAGAAACCATTAACTGAAAGCCAACAGAGGTGCAAACAGAGGTGGGAAAAGGTGTTCTAGGTCATGCAAGGGTGTGGCCCCAGTGATCCATTACACTGGACAAGCAAATCTACCATTCAGGTAGGTACAATGCTATTATTTTGCTTGCTGGTGTAGCAACCCTGGGTTGGGCCTACTATTCTATAATTCTGTGAACTAGGGTGGATCCCAACTGCAGCAAGTGATTCGTGTAGGACAGCCTGCTGTAAGACCTTCGGGCGGAATGCTGCTCCAGAGGATGCAAGGCTCCATCTTATAGTGCCTGGGGAATGTGCTTGGGGATGTCCAGGTTGCTGCTCTGCATATTTCTAGCAAGGATGCATTCATAGAAAAAGCAGCTGAACAGTAGAAAAGTGAAATCACAGAAGAAGACTGCTAAGCCAAGATGAAGTAATAAGAGGATTCAAAAGAGAATATGACTGCTTCATCGAGGCAGGTGCAAAAAAACCTACCATGTTTTTCGCCCTATAGAGCACCCCGACCCATTAGGGTGCACTTATTTTTGGGGGGGGGGAGGGGGGAATAAAGAAATTTTTTTTATTCCCCCCCCCGAGCTTGCAGGGCTGGGGGCGGGGGAAGCCCGAGCTTCCCCCAACCCCAGCCCCCAGAACGGATCCAGGAACGATGGCGAGGTTGCGCTCAACCTCAGCCATCGCTCCCGGAGCTTGCTGCTATCCGAAGCCCGGGGAGCGTGGCGCTGTAGCCCGCTGCGCACCCTGGGCTTAGGGCAGCTATCCGGGCGCAGCAGGCTTGCGGATAGCTGCCTTAAGCCCGGGGTGCACAGTGCTGTGCTCCCTGGGCTTCGGGCTGCAGGCAGCTATCCGCAAGCCTTCAGAGCCCGCAGGAGTTCCCGCCGGGCTCCGCAGGCTTGCGGATAGCTTCCTGAAGCCTGGGGAGCGAGAGGGGTCGGTGTGCTCTCCAGGCTTCAGCGAAAGCCTGCATTCGCCCCATAGGACGCACACACATTTCCCCTTCATTTTTGGAGGGGAAAAAGTGCGTCCTATAGGGCGAAAAATACCGTATTTCCCATAGAAGCTACTTCTGCCTTTCCCCCCTAGAGGCACAAGTAAGGTCAACCCCACAGATGCTACAATGGCAAACGAAATCATCTGTGGTTAAGATAAAACCAGGGTGAACAGACTAAAACCATGGAACAACGAATTCAATCAGATCATCCTCCAACAATCCCTCATGAAAAAGGTACACAGGAAGTCCCTCATTTCCTGCCCCTTTATCAAGTATTTCAGCTTTCTCATTCTGCTAAAACTTTTACAGTCATAGCTCGTGTTGTGTTCTGCTCTTGTTACGGACTTTGAGCTTACGAACGCGGCAAACTTGGAAGTGTTTACTTCCGGGTTCACCACCCGCACATGCGCAGAAGTGCTCGCTCACACCACGCTCATGCGCAGAAGAGGCGCTCTAGTTGTGGACTTTTTGGGGTGCAAACTGTACCACAAAACAGATTAAGTCCACAACTAGAGGTACCACTGTATCTTCCTTTCATGTGCAGTGCCTGCTGTTGCTGCTTGTAAGTTCTTGTATCTGTGAGAGGGCCCAGTCTAATGTTATCTTCTTTAAGCTTGAGTCTCCATAGGAACTATTAGATCTTTCCACCATTCTTATTTGTAGCTTCAGTTGCTGTACTACAAATGTATCTCAGATGTTGCTTTCTCCTTTCCTAGGAGTGTTTGGGACATCTTGCGTTGAAGGAGCTATGTTAGATGCAGCCTGATTTTCTTGACAGCTTGAAGGGGAAACATGGTCTTTGGGCTGAAAATAGGGCGGTCAGATCTCTCATTTTCACCTGTATATGAATTCTCCCTTTCCTAGCTCATGGAGGGAGGATTAGTGTTGCAGAACCTCAAAAGTAGGAGAAGATTCAGGTGCCTTTACAGAACTCTCTCTTTAGTTGGCCATTTCCTCAGGTGCTGTGGCCACACCCCAATATTTTTACATTTCTGAGGCACAAATAATAATATAATGCGAAGCAGCCTTCAGTGGCTTCCTGTATCAAGTCCAATGGTCCATCTAGTACAGCTTCCTGTTCTCACAGTGGCCACCTAGACGCCTGTAGGAAACCAGCAAGCTGAATCGGGGCACAAGAATGCTCTCTCCCTCTGTAGCAATTGGTATTCAGAAATATTGCTGCCATCACTACCTCTTGTGGGACAATTTCCATGGCTTAACTATGCATTGTGTCAATAAGTACTTCTGAATTCACAATGACCTCCATGCACTAGATTCCTGCTTCTCACTGAAATGGAACATACTATACCTCAGTGTGTACCATAATAAAAAGGCCCTTTCACTTTGCTTAATGAACTAGTTGTAAATCAAAAGTAATCTTACCTCTCTTTATTTGGCAAATCCAACACAACATATTCTCACACGAGGAAAGTGCCAGCCCCATAAAACCTGCAAACGCTGCTACACATCCTTCGTCTCTGACATGACGTGAAGAATACCTATATGGTTCATTGTCTACCTGCAGTAGGAATAAATATTCATTACTCTTTTTCTTTATAAAAATCTTCAGAAAAGGATACAAACTTACAGTAGCATTCTTTATACACCTGTGCACATGTATGTATGTATGTATGTATGTATGTATGTATGTATAGAGAGAAAGATGAGCTGTCATTTCCCTGTTAATACAATCTGGGTGCGAAAGGCTATTATAAAGAAACAGTTCCTGTCATTGCAAGTTTTCCCAACGACTGAACATGTTTTACCTCCACCTACCAATTCACCACACTCCCACTGAGGGCCAGAGCAGGGCAGACATATCAGCTGATTCGCCCACAGTATCATACTGAAAGTGTCATTCATTCATTCATTAATTTAATTTAATCCTTTTACATTGTTTTGTATGTTTTGCGTGTTGAGGTCCCCAAGACACCCCTACCCTAATAACTCACATATCACACAGAATTTTTGTTTAAGGTTTTTGGCGTAATTTTGGCCACAACTTTATTAACATACATGGATGTGAGTGGTTGCTTAGGCATTGGTTAGGATAGGACTATCTGTCCCCCCGCCTTGGGGACAGAACTGACTTCCGGATTCCAGCGAAAGTCACTGAGGGGAAACAATATTGGGGAGAACTGGAGTTGCGACACAGGCCCTCAGGTTCTCCCCGCATGCTCCCAGGGGCTTAAGCGGCCCAAACCCGATTCCAGGGGTTTGGACAAAAGGATGGCAAGCCCCTGAATTCCTTTAATGGAATTCCCTTGCAGCAGCAGCATTGGAGGGGCAGGCCCAGCCAATCCTTACCCCTCCTCCAACCAATTTTAACCAATGCCTAACCGCAACCTCAAAGTTATGACGATTTGCTACGCAGTAGGCAAAAACCAAATGGCACCAGCCAATCAGCCAAATGGACAAAATTTCTACCAGGCCCCTGCCCCAACAGCAGGCGACCCCATGACAGGCATAGCAAGGTGAACGCATAAGACCCAAGTCAAGGGAGGGCGGGCACACAGCAAAAGAGAAAGCAGATTGCTGTGTGTACTGCTTAAACAAACTCTGTTCCCACCCCCAAATTGGCAACATCAAAATTACCCCAGCAACTGAGGCTACCAATCCCTGCTAGGGCCAAGCATCCCAAACATGCCTAGCAACAGCGAGGTGTCTTGTCTGGCCCCCACTGCAACACGTGCTCTCTTTTAATGAGAACGCGCGCTGTGGTTTTTTATGTATTGTGATTTGCTGCTATTTTTATCGATTATGGATAAGTAATTCTTTATTGTAATTGATAAGTGTAAACTGTTTAAATATTACCGTATTTTTCGCCCCATAGGACGCACCGGCCCATAGGACGCATCAAGTTTTTAGGGGGGAAATAAAGGGGAAAAAAATTATTTCCCCCCCAGGCGCTTGTGGGGCAGGCAGTGGGGAGAAGCGCTCTTCTCCCCGCCGCCCACCTGGAGATCAGGTCCGGGGACAGCAAGGAGACGCAGCGCATCTCCCTGCTGTCCCCGGAGTGGTGGGGCAGGCAGCAGGGAGAAGCGCTCTTCTCCCCGCCGTCAGCCTCCAAACCACTTCGGGAGACAGCGGGATGGCGGCGCACCGACCCCTCTCGCTCTCCAGGCTTCAGTGAAAGCCTGCATTCGCCCCATAAGACGCACCCACATTTTCCCTTCATTTTTGGAGGGGGAAAAGTGTGTCTTATAGGGCGAAAAATACGGTACTTGCTGATGTTAAATTTTAGTGTTTCATTCATTCATAGACTTTATTGCACTAGCCAAAGGCCATGGCATCATTTACAAGAAGAACATAAAAAAATCAACAATAACCATAAAACATCAGGCATAACAAATATGATAAATCGCAATCACATCTCCTAAAAATTGTTTGCTGCATGTAATAGACTAGCTGGGGATTCTCAGGTAGAATGTTCCAACTTAAATGTCCAAATCACCTTTGCAATTGACTGCAATTTTGTCTAGTTCTTTCCTCCTAATCTTCTTAGCTGCCAGTGTGTATAGTTTATAAGTTACAAAATCATCCGTATCACTCAGCAGCCATTTCACCCTTTCCACCCTGTTTGAGTGTGTTCCATTCGTAAGCAGGGGTTTTATAAATCAGTCTCTTGGGTCTGTATATAGCGGGCATTGCAGTAAATAATGGTACAGGTCCTGTACATAAGGTTGCCCACACAGATAAAGTCTCTCATTGTACTGTACTTCGCTGTACCGTCCATCCAACACCGCCAAGGGCATTGATTGAAATCATAATTCTGTAAAAGCGATTCTTAGTATGGCAAGTGGGAGCTTTATCAGATAACTAGCTTGAGTGTGCTCCATTTTGATAAGTGGGAACCATGGTGAACTTTGGGTAGAGGCAATCATGGTTAAATCCCTTTCTGCATCGGACCTATAGAGGCGATCTCTTAAGTGCCTCTTGTCCAACTTCATGACCGCCTGAAGATCTTGTACTTGAAGTCTTTTTACATAGTTTAGACACAGATAGCCAATTCTTGCCTGTATTGTTATCGCGTCCACTTCAACACGAAGGAGAACAGCTGGAGTCCAATTTTAGTGCTTGCTATTGGATTCTAATGGATTATTGCATATTGCTTTATTTGATATACATTGTTTATTTTAAAGTTATTGTGAATTTTTATACAGGATCTGATTGTTACTATTAATGTTTTATGATTTATTATTATTTGTGTGTGTGTGTTGTAAGCTGTCAAGAGTGGCTGGGGCAACCCAGCCAGATGGGCAGGGTATAAATATTATAATAATAGTAAAATTTATTACATTTTTGTATGGCCCTTCATCCGAGGATCACAGGGTGGTTTACAATATAAAAACACAAAAATACACAACATAGTAACAAACAAAATTCATAACCAGTTTTAAAAGCCATAGATTGTTTAATTAGCCAAAGGCATGGGAGAAGAGATATATTTTTGCCTGGCACCTCAAGATATGTGTAGTGGTTGGGAGTTACTTGTGCGTAATCCTGCCCCGTTTGAGCATCGGATTGCCTGGTTAAACCCTCCGGACTGCACAGCCCATCTCAGCGTGGCTGCCCTTAGTCACTCGTAGAATCTGTCTGTGGGCGTTTCTTAAAGCGCTGCCAACATAAGAGTTGTTTGACGCCTAAGCGTCTCCGCCTCTCACTGCGCGGGAGTCTCCTGCGCAGGGTGGGCGTGGGCAGCGGGGTGCCTGGGCTCTCCTCACTAACTTCCAACGAAGAGTCTTGGAGCCCCTGCACCTCCCTGTCCCGTTGCTCTCCTGGATCCCTGGTGTTACACTCATTGTCTTCCCCTCCTTCCCAGCTGAGTCTCCCCCTAGCGCTGGGACCTTCTCCTTCAGAATCAGAGACCCTCTCCTTCTCCCGTGCCTCTCATGTCAGTTCCCTGACAATATGTAATGAAGGTGCCAAGTGAGCCTTCCTGGGGAGAGCATTCCACAAGCAGGGTGCCGCTGCAGAAAAGGCCCTTTGTTATGTTGCCACCCTCCAAACCTCTCATGGAGGAGGCACATGAAGAAGAGTCTCAGATGATGAAAAATGTTTTAACTGTAATGGCCACTTTTCCAAATCATGGCTTTGCTTTGGATAGTACAGGACCAGCAGGACCAGGGAAGGAGGGCAGCAGCCACAATCTTTGCTTTCCCATTTGCACTAAACCATAGTTCATTTTTGAATTACATGTAGGTGTTTGTGCTCCTATTGGTGCATTGTTTAATGCTCTGTTTGTTACTTAATAATAATAATAATAATAATACATAAGAGCACTATTTTAAAAACAAAACAAAAACAAATCTAATCCAACTGGATAAGCAGCAATTTCATCAACTCTGCAGGAACTGCCATAGGTGCTGGGTCCAAAAATTAGATTGCATACAAACCTATGCTTACAGGCTCGGATGCTGGAAATTTACCGGTAAGTGACTAAACATTTAAAACAATGCTATGGGATCTGACCAGAAAGCAAAAGAGCTTCAACATTCATATTCAAAATGGTTTTGTAAAAATGATATTAATTTTCCTGTCAATACATTAGCATACTTACAGGAAATCCATCACTCCAAGTAAATCCTTTATCAGGCTCCAACTTAATTAAACCAACCCAACAATGACGTCGAAACCTAAAATATATAAAAGATAATTTTAGAGTGCAGAAAATTTTAGAGTGCTCTAGTTTTTCCCCGCTTGGACTACTGCAACGCGCTCTATGTGGGGCTACCTTTGAAGGTGACCCAGAAACTGCAATTAATCCAGAATGCAGCAGCCAGACTGTTGACTGGGAGTGGCTGCCGGGACCACATAACTCCGGTCCTGAGAGATCTGCATTGGCTCCCAGTACGTTTCTGAGCACAATTCGAAGTGTTGGCGCTGACCTTTAAAGCCCTAAATGGCCTTGGTCCTGTATATATACCTGAAGGAGCATCTTCACCCCCATGATTCAGCCCGGACACTGAGGTCCAGCGCCGAGGGCCTTCTGGCGGTTCCCTCGCTGCAAGAATTCAAGTTACAGGGAACCAGGCAGAGGGCCTTCTCGGTAGTGGCGCCCACCCTCTGGAACACCCTCCCTTCAGATGTGAAGGAAATAAGCAGCTATCCTATCTTTAAAAGACATCTGAAGGCAGCCCTATTTAGGGAAGTTTTTAATATTTAATGCTGTACTGTTTTTAACATTTGATTGGGAGCCACCCAGAGTGGCTGGGGAAACTCAGCCAGATGGGCGGGGTATAAATAATAAATTAAATTATTATTATTATTTATTCTAAATCTTTACAGGTGACTATATTATAAACCCTGACCCCTACCTCCTTTTTGGTTGGTTGATGGGCACATTTGAACCTTAAAAAAAATATACCATCCTATTATCAGCACTATACCGAAATGTCTGACATGGGGGCATGGATAGTTACAATGGACAAACAAGTTCCCAAAGACACTGAGTTAAAAAGCAGAAGTTGGGTCTGAGCCCAAAACACCTCAGTACATATTCCAGTCTACCTAGTGCACATATTTCACAGAAGTCAACTGGTGATTCTCAGAGAAGCGTAGCATGAGGTAGATTCTTTCCCCTCTTTTTGATAAAGGGCCACCAGTTTTTTTCAGTATAGTTAGTGTGTGTAACAGAGAGGAAGGACATTTTAGTGTGTGAATTTCAAATGAGACGGGTGTTTGGGAGATTCACATGGAAATGCAAGCCGAATACAATGTCTTCCCCATCCGTAACCAGAACAGTTTTTGATTCTGAGACAATGTGAAGAAATAAACATTTCATGAAACTCACTGATGGTACAAACCAAACTTTTCTTCACTGTTAGCAGAAGCTAGGTCTCCTCCAATTGCTCTACAAAAATCTTGTGCTTCAAACCAAGTTAGCATGTTACTTGTATAGGCCTAAATGGATATAAATACAATTGCATATTGGTAAGAATCTTGCAAATTCCATTCACAGTGAGATCTGCGTGGTTTGCACGAATCCCTCTTTGACATGTAACAATGGTAGCTAAGGGCCAAAGCAGACATGGCATAAAAGCATGTGATTAATCGGCACAATTTTTAAAAAAATAAATAAATAGATTTGGGTGGGAAACTCCCACCGATGCTCATTAGAACTTTCCTCCTATGTTTTGTCCTTTCCACCAGCTGTCTCTTCAACCTGCCTTTGCACAAGGAAGTCCAGGACTGGCAGTACCTGAAACAGCTAGTCAGATTAGGAAGCACAAATCTTATCTTCCCATCTGCAAGTCCTATTTTAACTGCACAAGCACAGTCTTTTTCTCTTCTATAGAAGGGTATGGCTCAGCAACTCACTGGTTACAAAGTTCCCTGTAGAGGAAGAAGCTTTTTAATGTGTAAAGATCAATATATCTAAATTGTTGAAAGCTGTCCAGAGTTGCACTTCCTAGTCAGATGGGTGGGCTACAAACAATAAAACGACAACAACAACGAATGTAACTTCTTCTGCTTGAGCACCAGTTCTGATAGTCTCCAGCAAATCTCACAAGATTTGGACCCTAGATACATAGATGTAGCTGCTATAAATATCTTCAAGCATAATTAAGCCTCATTTCCACCCTCTTGGTGATAGGGTTGCAGGTAGACTGGACTCCCTGGATCTTCAGACTCTAGTAAAAGCACCTACTGTGTTACTATCAATGTCTTTCAGGGGGGCAGTTTGGTATCTGGTCTTACTGAACAACTTTGGTTAATGTTGACAAAATGGGAGTTCAGGAAGTGTCCCCTCCCATCCCTACCGGGAGATAGGGGTGGACTTTGGACTTTCAAATTTCAGTGGCACCCTCTGCAAGGACACAATTCAGTGCCCCTCCCGACTTTTGCCTTCTGTTCTGCACATGCACTAAAAAGAAAAGAAAAGCTAAAGGACCCCTGGATGGTAATGTCCAGTCAAAGGCGACTATGGGGATGCGGTGCTCATCTCACTTTCAAGCTGAGGGAGCAGGCATTTGTCCACAGACAGCTTTCTGGGTCATGTGGCCAGCATGACTAAACCGCCTCTGGTGCAATGAAACACTGTGACGGAAACCAGAGCCCGCAGAAACACCATTTACCTTCCTTCTGTAGTGGTACCTACTTATCTACTTGCACTGGCGTGCTTTCGAACTGCTAGGTTGGCAGGAGCTGGGACACAGCAAAGGGAGCTCACTCTGTCATGGGGATTTGAACCACCGACCTTCTGATCGGCAAGCCCAAGAGACTCAGTGGTTTAGAGCACAGCGCCACCCGTGTGTAGTACATCATAATTGAAACACCCTGCAGTGGCACCCCTACTTTGGCTTGGTGCCCTGTGTGGAAGAACATTTAAAAGGCAATTGAATATTGACACCTCAAATAAACCACAGTACAAAACATTGAACTAAAACCCACTTAAAAAAGAATAACAACAAAATCCTGCACCAAGCAGTTAAATTGAAAACTAAAAATCACATCCTCAAATATCTCAAAAGGTTCACTTAGACAAAAGTAATTTCTCTCTTTGCTTTGATATTGAAACAAACAAGAACTTGGATTCAAGAAGCAGTATACCCACTTTAAAGCATACACTTCTGTAAGGGCTTTGAAGCCATCCTTCTGGGCATGGGGGTGGGGGAATTGTTGATGGGGCAGGAGTTGTTGTCATAGTTTCTGCCCATTTTTTGCAGATGAAGGCTGCCTTCTCCTTGCAGTTCACAACATCCCACAGTCCAGCTGCAGTGCCAGTTCTCATGGCTACACAGCCAGATTGTTCCCCTTTTGGAGACACAAGACAAGAGCCACGTCAATTGAGCTTTTCTTCATAGGCATTCAAAACAACTAGAGAAAGGTTTTGTAAAATATGATTCTGTTGGATAGCCCACCTCATATAACCTGCTTAAGACTAAATAATGGATGAGGGGGTTAAGACCAAAGAGTAAGCTGTTCTGCCAGGCTTAGCTCACCTTGGAGGGACTAGGTCAGGGATAGTCAACTGTTAAGTTGTGGGTGAACATATCAGAGGACACAGCGATTCTTCAAGCAGCTCTTGTTTATTCACAGGCCCAGAACTGAACTGAACTGAAGGGTTCAGCCAGCCTGCTTATATAGAGCTCCACTACAATGCAACAGTAACAACTTTCTATAACTATCCAATCACTGAACGTCACTTTCAATTCCTTATTTGCATATGTAGACCTGAGTGAAAACTATCTACAGTACCCCCTGCTGGCCCAGGGTGAGAACTTCAGTACCTAACATCAACCTGGTCCCTACCACCCACTAGTGGGCATTTCAGGATTCCAGGTGGGTGGCAGAGGGTTCCATGCCCCATGTTACTGCAGCACTAGTGGGCGGTAAGGAAATTTGAAAAATGCATTAGTGGGCGGTAGGTATAAAAAGCTTGACTACCACTGGACTAGGTAATCAAGCATTTGTTTTCCTTCAGTCTATCTGAGAAGCTCAGTGTGTGAGGAGGGCTAAGCTGGTTGCTCCAAGTTCAGACCACATAACTCTAACAAGCCTCTCTTGAGCTCCTGTTCCAATAACATAGGCGCTTACAACACTTTGGAACTAAGCCAAGTTTTGCTGCCTGTGCAAGCTTTTCTGGATGCTGCATGGAAAAGCACATTTCAATGAGTTACGTAGCTGAATATATACAGTGGTACCTCAGAAGTTGAACGGCTCCATTGCCTAAAGTTTGGGCTCCTGAATGACAAAAACATGGAAGTAAGTGTTCTGGTTTTTGAATGTTCCTCAGAAGCCAAACGTCCAATGTGGCTTCTGCTGTCTGCAAGTACCAATCAGAAGCTGCACTTTGGAAGTCGAACAAAGTCAAACGTCCTTACAGAACAGATTACGTTCGACTTCTGAGGTACCACTGTATGTATATTAAATCTTTGCTGTGGTTCTCTCACCAAAGAGTACTTGCACCCAACTTGCATCATGGCATCCAGGAATTTTCCTTCTTATACAGCAGTACCTCGGTTTTTGAACCTCTCTGTTGACAAACGTTTTGGTTTTCAAACGCCGTAAACCCGGAAGTAAATGCTTCCATTTTTGAACACGCCTTCGAAGTCAAGCAGCTTTTGCTGAGTTATTTTTCTCAATTTTCTCTATTAAAATTGGCAGACTGCCCTTTGCGCCTTGGTTTTCGAACGTTTTGGAACTCGAACGGTCTCCCAGAACCCATTACGTTTGAAAACTGAGGTACGACTGTATATCTATTTTTTCCCTTGCCATCAAAACATTCCTGATAGACTTCAGGCAGTACCTACCAGGCATTCCTGAATTCCAGTCAGTGAACAGAACATTGTCTCTATTGATCCATTTGAATGTCCCTTGTTGCTGTACATCTGAAAGGCCAATCCAGAAATATTTTTCAGAACGAAGCCCAACTAGACTAGTCAGGAAGGCCTGTTCATATCTGTAGGGAAGAAGAAGAGAAGAATAGTAGTTTGGATTTGATACCCAGCTTTATCACTACCCTAAGGAGTCTCAAAGCGGCTAACAATGTCCTTTTCCCTTCCTCCCCCACAACAAACACTCTTTGAGGTGAGTGAGGCTGAGAGACTTCAGAGAAGTGTGACTAGCCAAGGTCACCCAGCAGCTGAGGAGCGGGGATGCGAACCTGGTTCACCAGATTACGAGTCCACTGCTCTTAACCACTACACCACACTGGAATGATGTGTAATTGATGCATTCAAATGATTATTAATTTCCTACATTTTAAAACAGGCTAGCTCTCGTCCAGTCAAAATGCACATTTTGGAATGACAAGAGATAGCTCACAGTGAAAAAATGGAAAATCTTAAGCCTACAGGTCCACTATCACAAAGCAATACATCTGCATGTTGCATTTATCAGCACAATTCAGACTACAAGTCTTTCACAAGTACAAAACAAAAACTACAATGGCATCCAGAGAAAGAAACTGTGAAACAGAAGAATCTCAGCCCAGACTGCACATTAGGCCACAAGTGGCCACATACAGCATAGCATTAAGGATCTTAGAAGGAATTCTAGAAAACATTCACTCACTTTAGACAGAAAAACACAGACTGAGACAACGATTAAAACTGTCGGAAAGACTGCAAGATCCATGTAGCCTGGAGAAGAGGAGGTTAAGGGGTGATATGATAGCCATGTTCAAATATATAAAAAGATGTCATATAGAGGAGGGAGAAAGGTTGTTTTCTGCTGCTCCAGAAAAGCTACAAGAAAGAAGATTCCACCTAAACATTAGGAAGAACTTCCTGACAGTGAGAGCTGTTTGACAGTGGAATTTGCTGCCATGGAGTGTGATGGAGTCTCCTTCTTTGGAGGTCTTTAAGCAGAGGCTTGACAACCATATGTCAGGAGTGCTCTGATGGTGTTTCCTGCTTGGCAGGGGGTTGGACTCAATGGCCCTTGTGGTCTATTCCAACTCTATGATTGTATGATTCTATGTAGTGCAGATGTTTCAGGAAAGTGAGGCAAGCCACAGATTGCAAATCAGATAGGAAATTCACAAGAAATGAGAGGAGCCGCTCATTCAAGAAAGTAGCTTAGTCGCATGCTGCAGGTCAAATCTTAATATTTGTTATGTGGCCAAAGAATGTAACATCTTAAAATAAAGGCATTGCACCTTTCATTCACAGAAACAGAAAAAAGTTGTTAGTCCTATTCAGAGTAAAGTAGACCCACTGAAATTAATGAGCATGGATAACATATGCCAATTAATTTCAGAAGGTTTACTCTGAGTAAACCTTAGTTGGAAACAGCGCATAGTCACAGGAAAGTCACTTTTCTCTCTCTTTCATGCCCAACAAGGGGGAGAATAGACTAAAACATGCCCTCTGAACAACAAACCCATGGGCTTCCTTTTACCTGTTCTCCACAGAAGCCAGTGATCCCTTATTTGTTTCACAGAATGTATTTGCTTCTGAAAACGTTGCAGATGTTTGGCTAATTAAGTAACAATAGGAACCATGCCTTTTCCAGCCCTGTTCATATAGAAGAACCAACAACCACATGTTACTACAGTATTACAAGTTTGGAGACGTGTTTTTGGTAGTAATGTTGCTGAAACTTTACTGAAACAGAAATCCCCATCCAGCGCTAGGTACCATAGAAATTGTACTCTTGAAAGCAGAATGTGTCAGAATTCAGTTATAAAATAAGATTTCCCTGGATTCCTAGATCGAGATTTTGGGGCGTAATACAAACAGAGGTTTAAAAAAAGAAAACATGCAGCAAAGTAATGTGTGGAAATGCAGCCTATTAGACCTTTAAAATATCCCCCTTTTAAATCGTTTGCAAAGCTTCCCTTTCTTTCCCATTTAGCATAGAAAAGACCATACTGTTAGGTTAGTTTATCATTGTTATTGGTGCATTTAACTGATCTTTCTGTTCTTTCGGAATTTTTGGTAAATTATTCTGCCTTAAATAGTCCTCCATTTTTTCTAAATCCTCTTTTCCAGCTTTATATAAGTCTCTATAAAATTTTTTTTTCTAATTTCTTTTGGGTTATCTATTAATTTCTCCTCTACTTTTATCTTATTGATTATATTTTGGTCTTGTTTTTTTCCAATTGCCATGCCAAAAGCTTTCCTGGTTTATTTGCAAATTCAATTTTTGTTTGTTTTATATATTTTATTTTCCATTCTACTACTTAATTAATTAATGTTGAAAATTGGGTTCGCAGCATCTTAATATTTTGTTTTATCAATGTATTTCCAGGTTTCTTAGTTAACTCTTTTTCATTTTTAATGAAAAATTCCTTCCAGTAGCACCTTAAAGACCAACTAAGTTAGTTCTTGGTATGAGCTTTCGTGTGCATGCACACTTCTTCAGATACACTGAAATTGAAGAAGTGTGCATGCACACGAAAGCTCATACCAAGAACTAACTTAGTTGGTCTTTAAGGTGCTACTGGAAGGAATTTTTTATTTTGACTATGGCAGACCAACACGGCTACCTATCATTTTTAATGAGTTCGTCAAGTATCTTTTTTTTCTCCCTTAACTTTCTCTGAAACGTATTGTGTTGTATAAAGAAACCTTTCATTACTGCTTTACTAGTCTCCCACACCATATTTATATCAGTTTCCTTATTCAAAATAACCTTTTATAGTTTTTTGGGCTTTTTGTAGAATCATTTGATTATCTAATAGGCCTTCATTCAATTTCCATCTAAATGTTGAATTCCCTTCACTTCTCAAATCCAATAATATTGCATTATGATCTGAGAGAGTCCTTGGCAATATCTTCACGTTCCCCACTCTTATTGTCAGTTCACTGGAGTCTATTCTTCCGGCAGATTGATTTGGCTCAGAGAAAAAAGTGTGCTGTCTTTCTAATCGATAGTTGAATCTCCAAATGTCTATTAGGTTCAAGCTTTCCATCAACTTAAAAAAAGCCATTGGGAATTTCCCTTCTTTTGAGTATTCCTTTTCCTTATTGTTCTGCCCATTTCAAGGGAAACCACCCCATTCATATCCCCCATTACCATTATTTTCTGATCCATATAATCAAATAATTTTTCCTCCAAAGATTTGTAAAATTCCGATTTCCTCTCATTTGGGGCATATATCCCCACAATTATTTATTTATTTTGCCTTGCAACTTTAACTGTACAGCTATCACTCTTCCCTCCTCTTCCATGAAGATCTGCTGTGGGTCATATTTGTTTTTTATATACAGTACTCCTCTTTTCTTAATTTTCTCCGATGTTAAAAATTCTCTTCCTAATCTTTTATTTATCAACCTTCTTTCATTTGTTAAACTACTGTACAGTTTACTTTAAACTTACTTTCTTGCAATTTGGATCAACATTTTCAGGTTCTTCAGGAAGAAATCCCAATGGTTCTCTTTTACAGATGAAGCCAAGTTCCTCTTCACAGAAATAATCTGCCCAATATCCACTCTGGAAATGGAAAAATAAAGAAATAAACATTTCAGTGAAGAAGTATACACTTCCTCATTTTCTTGATGCTTGATGTCTTTTGTGTTGATACAAAGCTTTCTATTGCATTATCTTGTCCTTAAAAAGCATTGACTAGTTGTACTATATCTAGCTGTGAGGTGCCTTGAGCCCCTATCAGGGAAAAGGGTAGGATATATTAATATTAATATTAATATTAATATTAATATTAATATTAATATTAAATTCTGAAAACATTGCATTGGAGCGTAACCACCAATGAGTGGAAGTTTATCCAGCCACATGTTTGGCTTCTGATATTTCAACAAGCAATTCCCACCTAAGTACTGGCACAATCATATCTGTGAAACGCTTCCTCTTTTAAAAACAAAAATCAAAAGAATAAAGGTGACATTCTCAAGAAGATGGTTCTACATGTAGCAGAAGAGAAACAGCGCTGATTGTGACTAACATGAGATGGAATGGAAATTGCTGCCTCCTTGTAACATACAATTAGCTCTCAACAAGAGCAGTTGGTATGGGGAAGGGTGTCATGTGGAGATGCTCATGTGGAGATGCCCTCCTGACACCAGCACTGCCGCTTACTGGGACAGTAGGACAGACTGGGGGTTGTGAAGGTGCACCAGGTGCACCACTATACACACAGGTCCTGCTATCAGAACGCTCATTATCCACAAATTTTGTTATCGGAAATGAAGAATTAGTACCCGGACCTCACTATGCCCACCGTAGATTCACAAACCAAGCAGCCAAAATCTTCTCCCTCCTTACTTGTTTGTGCATTTCTGGTCGGTGGCAACCGCTTTAGGGCAGAAACCATGCAGGGAGGGAGAGAGATCGGACAAATCAGTTTTCTTCCTTTGGATCTCTTTTCCTGGTTGGCTGCAGCCATTTCAGGAAGAAACCATGGAGGGAGGAGGGAGAGTGATTGGACAGATTAAAAATGTTCCCATAAGAAATACAGTGGTACCTCGGGTTAAGTACTTAATTCGTTCCGGAGGTCCGTTCTTAACCTGAAACTGTTCTTAACCTGAAGCACCACTTTAGCTAATGGGGCCTCCTGCTGCCGCTGCGCCACCAGAGCACTATTTCTGTTCTCATCCTGAAGCAAAGTTCTTAACCCGAGGTAATATTTCTGGGTTAGTGGAGTCTGTAACCTGAAGCGTATGTAACCTGAAGTGTATGTAACCCGAGGTACCACTGTAAAGTAAATTGTCAACTTGTTATGTGAATGCTCGCCTAACAAACAAATTCCTGGGAACGCATTGTGTTCAGAAAGCAGGACCTGGATGTATTTGATCTTTCACACAAAACTGAATCGAAGGAAATACATCTTTGTTAGGGTTTCCGTGTTTTTTACCTCCCCATTCATAATGACACAGGCACTTTGCTCATCATTTGTGTGTGCGGGTTTTCCTTTCTGCCACTTGGTGAGTCTCACTGTAGAACCATCACTCCATTCATAATACTTGGGAATCTTCTGGTCATTCAGTCCTATCCAGAGAAGATCTGTTGACTCTAAAAAAACAAATGCATCTTGTTTAGTTGCTCACAGACTTTAATTGCAATAAACCCAGGTGTTTCACAGGATCCTATTATTATTAAATTTGTATACCGCTAGGGATGATGGAAGTTGTAGTCCAGAAACAGCTAGAGACCTAGGTTTGGTGAAGTCTGTAATAGTGCCATATCTCACATTTGGGTCTCATGTTCAATACAGCAGATTGGTGCTTTTTCTCCCCAGGGTGGGAGACTCAGTAACATTCCCTTCTTGCACGTGGTAACAAAAACAAAAAACTAAAACTCTCTCTCTTAATCTCACATATTTAGCAGATACGAGAAGAACCAAACTTTCTAGATATACTCACGGTAGCCAAGCTGAGATATGACAAAGCTGTATTCTTCAATGCTGTGAATACTTATTAAATCTCCATCTTCTTCTCTGCAGGACCATAATGCATTCTTCCATGTTTTAAGGTCTCTTTTAAGTCGGTAACAGTGACCTGCAAATGCAGCCCAGCCATCTGGACATTTAATTGGTTTCAAGCCATCTAAAAAGAGATCAAATTTAAGATAGCATGACTGGAGGATTTTTTTAAGAAGAAAGTGTGTTATGCTATTAGGATGTCATAGTCTCAATTCCTTAATTTATGTATATAAAAAATATCAGAGGCAAATCTGATAATTAATATTAATAAGACTGAGTAGCCAGTTCTTTACCATGAGGATATTATTGTCAATAGGATTACCAACAATATTGTATTCAGATACATTTATTTCACCTATGGGAATGTGGGATTGCTGTGTAATGGCAACAACAGATGGGAATGCTACCTGTTAAGTTTAATAATACAGTTGATAAGTTATTCTTAGCTAATGACAATATATCCTCTGGCATCTCAGTCCAATTGTCAGGGACTGGGCAGAGGAGGAACAGTGGAGACTGCTTCCCCAGCCTGACCCTTCTAGAGAAGAAGACAGTTCAGAATTACAACAGGGGTTTGAGGGAGGCCGCAGCTCAGAGGCAGATGAGGGGGAAAGTTGGGAAATAATGGGAGAGGAGGAGGAGGCAGAGCCGGAGCAGCAGCTGGCTGATACGTTGTCACTAGAAAGCATTCCAGACCCACCATCTACCAGAACCCAGTAAACCTTAAATACAGGAGAGCAAAGAGCTCGAAGACAAATGGCCCTAAACAGCTACCGTAGGGGTGGTGGTGCTGTTGACGAATGAGGAAGTGGGAGTGAGGGGGTGTGTGGAGATTTACTTGGGACAACGTCATTATTCCAAGAGGCTGCATTCCCAAGCCTCTCTCTGTGAATATTGAATGAAAAAGCAGACGGTAAGGACTTTTTCTTGTCTTATCCGTTCCTGGCAACCTGCCGTGGGGGTTGGTTCCTCTGCTGCCTGACATCAGTAAAGTGTTCTATATTGCATATACTGCTACAAACAGCAAAACCTCCACTGCTAGAGATAAGATTTTTAAAAATGTAATATTGCCATTGGCAAACTCCACAACTTATGACATAATGAAATATATGTGACCTTCATTAGCATCCTACCTGAAGGAATAAAAGAAACATCTAATGAAGAGTTTTCTTTCTTGCAAATGTATCCAAGTTTCTGATGACACTTATCATTCTCCCAATTGCCATTCTTAGACAGCATTGATCCACATATTTTTTCTGTTTCTGGGGATGGGCTCCCTTTAAGAAAGAGTGAGAGAAACACTCATTATCTGTGCCCTGTGTTAACATAGCAACACTGTATTTATCATTCATTTGGAGGCTCTGCATTTTTAGGAGCTCTGCTAAAAAGTAGCTCGTAATGTTTTAAATATAAATGCATGTTATTTGTTTTCCTGTTTGCAGAAGTATTTATATCTCAAGAGAAAATAGTATTCTTGGAATATCTATACAAGAAACTACAGGGACAAAACACTAAAACACGGGAGAAATAATATATATTACGATTCAGATAGAATATATATATTACGATTCACTCACCTGGAGCCCAGTTTAAATATCTGAAAGGACGATCACCAACCCACTGCCATCCACTCTCAGCATCAAAGCTGATCAGACCAATCCAGTAGGCAGCAGTCATACTATTTATTAATCCTATTCAATGAAAAGAAAATCAGTTGTCTGGTATTATGTAGCTATGGGATCCGTAGTTATGAAGCTGGGTGGGAAGGAAGCAAAATTAAACAACAACAAAAGTCGCTTCTAGGGTGGCAGCTTTTATTCCAGTATAGCTAAATATTAAGCAGAAATTAATATGATGAAACATTTCATCTAGTATACAGATGCTATGTTTTATTAGATTTAATCAATTCATTTCTGCTTCTACTGTTGTCAAAGACACAGAGGACCTGCTAGGAGATCTGGTAACCATGAATGCAAAGAATAATCTGCAGTGGGATCATTTGAAATGGATGACATTCAAATTAATTCTTCTGGGAGTAAGGGTACTTATTATATTATGTTTATGAAATTGCTCCCTATAGTTGAGACAATATTGATTATGTAGCAAAATATTATTAGAACTGATCACTTCTTTAGGTGTGCTTTATTGTATTCTACCTGTCAGGTACGCTTGTTCATGTAAACTGGTGATGCTCAGTAATTCTGCATTCTGTTGCCGGCAACTTTTTCTTGCTTGGTACCATGTTAGAGCTGAGCGGGAATTGATCTGGTAGAGATTCCCTGTCCAATGGTTTTTGGTCCAGAAGAATTCATCATCTGAAAGCATTGTTAACACTAGTGTCAAATTATAAAATCACAAATGGCAAAGCTAAATCTGCAAGTGAGATAAACCTGATTAATCAAGATACCACTTTTCCAGAGGATACCCAAATCATATAGAGCAGCACCCTGGGCCTCCCCCCATAATAATGTGGCTTCCGAAGCCCCATTTGCAATATTCAAGCATTAGGTGGTGATATCTTCAGGCGCAGCAACTTAACCACATCAATTTCTATTTACGCTTCCTGGAACCCTGTGTGCAAAGAGGACTTCAGGTTTCAGGTTAGTTTACATGAGTTGGCTTTATCCCTGTAGACATTCACACCTAATGCATGGATGTATATACAACTCTACCCCACCCACTGCATGAGTCACCACTGGCCAGATCCCAAAACAGGAAGGACCAGACACACTCATCTTTAACACACCATCACACACAGAGACCATTGTTCCACATAGAAACAAAGGCATATATTTCATTTTAGTAGCTCTACTCAAATTGTAGCTTCTGGTTCCCTCTGTGCTTTGGTCTTCTTACCTAAGAGAAAGGATCTGCAGCTGCATGGTTCATACAGCATCAAAACTCTTTCAGCTGTTCCCCACTGAACAGCTGAGGGTTGGGAGAAGACCAAGGGACAAATGGAACCTGGCTGCCCCGCTTCTGCTCTAGACCTTGATTTTGTCTTGAACTGAACTACATCATCATCTCAATCCCTTTCAAGTTAAGAAGTGCAGACCTGATCCTGTATGGAGCTCTGGCATTCTTGATATTTATTTTACTCTCACTCTTAGGGGAAAGTTCCCCCCACCCTCATCTTCTGCTTATGTTGCACAATCAGTAAAACAGAGGCAATAATGACTATTTCCCTTTCTCTGTGTAGGAGGAACATTCCTCTAAGCAGCTCATACATGATGGCAAAGTAAGGGCCGGGCTTATTCTTATATGTTGTACTCCCCATGATTTTTTTAAAAAATTAAAACTGTATATTATAAATAAACAAACTCGGTTTTACCTTTTACTGGACAATGTCCGCTTAAAGAGTCTTTAGTCACCTCTGTGCAACTGCCTTCCATCTTTTAAAAATTAAAGCTAAGAGTCAAGGGCCCCAGCTGACTCCCCAAAATCTGACCTCTTCTCTGTTGGCAGCCGTGCAGTAATCCCATGAAAACAATACAAAGAAGGTCAATGTGCAGGTAAACTACAAGCCCTGCCTTACACCTATTCAATGTGTCAAATGCCAAGGTGTAAGTGCATCCTGAAAATTGCAGGTATGCAACTGAAAAAAAATGCAAAAGCCTATTTGCAAGGGACAGAAGTCTGCCAAGACATTTCTCCCTCTGCTTTGATCTTCTTGCAGCAGGGGAAAGACCTGCAATTGCACACTTTGGAGAATATCAAAATCCTTTTCCATCTAAGCTGCTCCCCACTGAACAGCTGATTGGCTCCAAGGAGATGAGAGGGCCAGAGGAAAACTGGCTGTACCCTGCATACAGCAGTTTGCCACCTCTACTGTGGACCTTGCTTTTGGCTTGATGTCTGTTCCTTTCAATTGAAGAAGTGTGAGCCTGATCCTGCAAGGGGACCCTGACATTACTGACAATTCATTTTGTTCTGATTCACAGGAGAAAGATCCCTCTCCCCATTTTCTTCTTAAGTTGCACAACCTGTAGAACAGATGCAATAACGACTAGTTCCCTTTTCTCTTTGTTAGGAGGGACATTCCTCTAAGCAACAAATGCACAATGGCAAAGGCTCAAACAAACCCTTTTTGTTTACCTTTCACTGGACAATATCCGGTTAAAGAGTCTCTATCCACATCTGCAGTTGTTCCGCACCAAAGTCGCCCATGTTCATCATTGTCTCTTATGCACTGAGCATACAATTCATTCCGATACTTGAATGGAAACATACAGGGGGCTCCAAAAGAATTGCCTTCTAAGGTATACAGAGCTAAAAGAAAATTGAATAGATGCAATGATGAAATAATTTGTCATGAGATAAGAACAGAAGTAGATAAGCAGAAGAGATGAAGACAAAGTCCTCAATACAGAATGCCAGATATACTCAGATGCATATGTTGACTTTCTGTGTGGACAGGCTTCCCCGTTGACATTAACTGGGTTTTGAACATTCATTCTGTTGCATGAATGCACATGTGCAACTTCCCTTTTAATTGAAGTGGATCATCAGTCCCTGGTGTCCCCAGGAAAGGTTGGGAAAGACTTCTGAATGAAACCCTGGAGAGCTGCTGACAATACAATGTGGATGAGCCAAAGTTTTGACATGGTACAAAGTAGCTTGCTGTCTTCCTAAGACTTTTTGAAGTAGGCTGCATGGTATGCACACTTAAACTCTGGTGCCCATCATGAAATTTCTACACAGGAGTAGAGTTGCGAAATAAACAGAAAGCTACCAACCACCCAGTGTTGGTAAATCTGGCCCCTTGTTGCAATGCAAAGGAAGTGAAAGCATTTCCTGCTCAGGCAATTGGAACTAGTGGAACCAATGAAACAAATGGAACTAATAGAAATTGAATTGATACTGTTGGGCTATATTTCTATCCTTGCATGTCCCCCCACCCCGGTAATTCTTACAGTTTTAAAACATCATTTAAACATCTATTGGAAAGGGTGCATATGTCTACTGAGGAAGGAGAGATTCAGCAATTTTTGATTTTAAAAAATCATCATAAGATTTTAGTATGAATTTCTCCTAATACACATATTTTTATATGCAGTTTTGACTAATGCACTTTTTTTTTTGCAATTTCCCTTACATAATGCATTTTGTATGTTATTTCCACAAATATATTCTTTTTTTAATGCACTTTCCTATTAGATCCCTTTTTGCGAATACTCAGAGAACAATATTGAAAAAATTTAGATAACTGCGGATTTTGAAGGGTAGCTGTGTTTCAGTTTTCGTATTGCTTTTCAAAAGTTCAGATGTGCTGGATTCAGCTTTAAATGCAAACTGAATAGAATTTCACACACACACAATCGCTACCCTTGAACCTCCAGGTCTACAGCCCAGAGACCCCAGTCCTGGTAGCAGCATTTTGTGTTTCAAGTGTTGGGCCCTCCAAGACCAAAAAATAAAGCCATCCACTTCTAATATGACATGAAAGCTTTCTTAGTACAGTACTTGAATTTGGCTGGATGCAGATTATCACTACAGTGGTACCTCGGGTTACATATGCTTCAGGTTACAGACTCTGCTAACCCAGAAATAGTACCTCGGGTTAAGAACTTTGCTTCAGGATGAGAACAGAAATCGTGCTCTGGCAGCGCGGCGGCAGCAGGAGGCCCAATTAGCTAAAGTGGTGCTTCAGGTTAAGAACAGTTTCAGGTTAAGAACAGACCTCCGGAACGAATTAAGTACTTAACCCGAGGTACCACTGTACTTTGTTAAAGGAAAGAGTAAGATGCTAGTGTGTGTGTGTGTGTGTGTGTGTGTGTGTGTGTGTGTGTGTTAGAGAGATATAGAAAGAGATGGTCAGAGAGATAAAGAGGCTGGGCTGAGACATTTATGTCATAACCATGACAGAAACAAACAGGGCTAAACAGCTGCTCTCCCTTTGCTCTGGTCCTGATGAAAACTGGACTCCCATGACTGCTACAAGATGGGTTTTCTTTGGATATGTTTTGAAGTTATGTGGTTAGCCCCATGTCTATGTCAGCCTTGACCATCTGATCATCTAGAGAAAGAGGAATTTGAATTTTACCTTCATAGGCCTTAGAGCACAGGCTGTCTTTTGTTCCATAGATCTTCCAGGTACTCTTGCTGGTGGCTACTTTAGAAAGTATAAGATGACTTTTTTGGCCACCTTCGGGATTTAAAAACAAATCCCCCTGTTCGAGTGCAAGGAGGCTCTCATTTCTGCATTCCCATTTCTGAAGTTCACTCGTCTCATTACAGGGGGAGAGGGTGAGTGCAACCAGGTTTGACTTGGAAGGCACTGCCAGGCATAACTTCACTGCCATGTTCAAAATCTGGTCGTCGGAAACCCACTTGAAATGTTGCCACTCATTATCCTCATCGCAGTTGTCCAGGATGATGGAACGAGATTTCTGAGGTTGTATACAAAGCTTGAGGTTTTCATTTTGTATCAGAAAGCTGTCACTATCTGCAAAATCAAGAGAGGAAGAATAAGAAACTAGGGAGGAAGTTCCACATACTTTCCAATATCTCAACCACTGGTAGAATGGTAATACCAGGATTCAGAATAAGAGGCAGTAATATTGAAAGAGAAAAGGGAGAAATGCCTTTCATGTTAATACTGTACTTTATTTTCATGATCCAGTACAGTGCCTTATTCAGTGGTCAATAACCTATTCCATTTATAAGTCACTAATTTTGATTCTTTGTGGCAGATATAGTTTGCAGCTTATTTTATTCTAAATACTATGCTATTGTTGTTGGCAAGGGACGCGGGTGGCGCTGTGGGTTAAACCACAGAGCCTAGGACTTGCCGATCAGAAGGTCAGCGGTTCAAATCCCCGCGATGGGGTGAGCTCCCGTTGCTCGGTCCCTGCTCCTGCCCACCTAGCAGTTCAAAAGCACGTCAAAGTGCAAGTAGATAAATAGGTACCGCTCTGGCGGGAAGGTAAATGGCATTTCCGTGCACTGCTCTGGTTCTCCAGAAGCGGCTTAGTCATGCTGGCCACATGACCCAGAAGCTGTTTGCTGGCTTCCTCAGCCAATAAAGCGAGATGAGCGCCGCAATCCCAGAGTTGGCCACGACTGGACCTAATGGTCAGGGGTCCCTTTACCTTTACTTATTGTTGTTGGCATCTATTTTTAAGCGACATTTCATTTTCATGGTGAGGTTTTTTTTTATAAAAAAAAATATTTATAAATAAAACTTCTAAAAACCCTCAACCATGCCAACAGAAATATTTTTATGTTATATTTCTTTAATGTGTTTGAAGGACAAAGTAGGCATGTGTGAGATCTGAAATTGGTTCCCTTAACATCTTTCTATTTTGTTAAAACCACAGTGCTGGGGCCAACCTGGTGTGCAGATAGGGAAGAGTGAGTTGATCCTTTCCCTCTCTGATGCCAATTCCATCCGAAACCCCAACAATTTAACTGTGCAGGGAAAAACATATGACCCTTGTATTGTGCCATATATTTTCATTTAGGTAAAGGTGACCAATGTTTTGGGTCATCTGCTTTTAAAAAAAGAAAACATATGGTGAACAACTGATATATTATTGCTTTAGTTAATTAAAAGAATTTCTGTACCACCTTTTTGCTTGAAACTAATCTAGAGGTGAATTA